>NC_084759.1:121512218-122137218 GCF_028858725.1 Colius striatus | reverse complement strand
AATCTGTTTCTGGAGAGGCAGCTCCTGCCACTCCACTGTCAGGTCATCCACCACATGCTCAGAGCTTCATTGCTCATGCAGGGTGGTTGCTGGGGTGTTATGCGCTGCAACCTCCAGCCATGGGACAGAAGCTTGGTCGTGAGAAGGGCTGAGGAGCAGTATGGTGTTTTCTCAGACCTGTGCTTCTGACATGTCCCCTGCCCAGTTTGTGTTGGGTGAGCTGCACCAGGCTTAGCCCCGAACGGTGAAGCTGGTGTCTTGCCCTGGAGATCCCTCCACCTCTCTCACTGACCACTTCAACCTGATGGTACCAACAGTGTCACTTAAATTTGTTGGGAAGGAGCTTTCCAAGGGGTTTCTGGCTGTTCCCTGCTGTGGCTGGGCTCTGCATGGGGAGCCCTGCAAGCTGCCTAGCGCAAGTAAGGATGGACTCAGCATGATGGGAAGTGGGGCACCAACTTCTAGGCTTCCATCTGCTTCAGAGAGGTAGAAACATGGAGGTTTACACTCATTTCATCTGCATGCTGCTCAGCTGCTGCTACAACTGGGCACGAGGGAGGGCTTGCTTCTTTGCCTGGCATGGGATTTCTCAGCAGCAGCTCCAGGCATTCAGCTCACCTCCCTATCAGCTCTGATCATGTTGGTCTCATCTGCAGCCACCTCCCTTGTGCCAGCTCCCAGTGTTTCCTCCCAGTTTTCCTCCCTTTGAGCATCTCTGATCTAATCTGTCTCTCTTGCTCCCATGCCTATCATTGTATAGCAATTAAAGAGTTAAAAGCCTTATCAGCTCCCTGGTGAGAGATTGAGGAGTTGGCTCTTTGCAGGGCTTCGTGGTAGTTCCAAAGAGTCATGACTTTTTAGTTGTTTTGGTTTTGGGTGGGGTTTTTTTTGCATGAAGGTTTCTTTTTCTTAAATACAAATCATAAACCGCAGAACTGAAAAGAGCTGGGCAGGTGTTTAACCTGCATTTAAAAAGTTAGAAAGACTAGTCACAGAGTGAAATGTGCCAGCCTGATGCCATCCTGCTGAGCTGAGAAACCAACAGTGGACAGACACGTAGTGATTGGTAAGGTTGGCATTCAGGAGTGATTGCCTTCATGATGGTGGGAGGTACTATCAGGAATGGATGAGGGGCTTCAAAATTACAACTAGCTACAGTCATCACAGAGTTTCAGAGTCACCCAGTGAGATCCCTTTGGATTGGGAGACAGAAGCAGCTTGCCCTACATCTCCTGCCTCTGTGTGTAGCAAAGTCCTGCAGCTCCTGCTAGTTATCACCCATCACATGTCACACAGAGAGGGAGCATGGCCAGAGTCAGTGCTTGGGTGGGAAGATGACCCTGTGATGTGACCCATTGCGTGGCTGCACAGCCAGCTAGCTGCCTTTCTGTCTGTCAGGGATGCAGATACCTGAGACACCAGGAGATTGCCTCTGAAAATCTCATGGGGAAAGAGTGGGATGGACCAAGAGCGCAGCACAGGCCCTGAGATGCAGAGTGATGGCTTTGCAGCTCCCCAGTGTTCGTGGGGATTGAGGCTTTATAAGGCAGATTTTAGGAGTATGTGATGAGCAGAGTTTTTTCTCTCTTTTTCTTTTTTTTTTTCTTTTTCCCTTCCTTTTGTGTTTACAGGGGGAAGTGTGAAAACTTAGATGCTGAAGTTTTGAATATAAATTAAAAACAAGCTTCAGATACACTGTGCATCTTAACTGAGGATCCTTAACTAGCTCCACTGGGGACATGTTGCTGTAAGTCTAGCTTGTGATTTTTTGGATCGCCTTGGGGTTGGAAATATTGCAGGTTTCTCAGGTCAAACAAGAAGGGATCTTGTTGGACAAGAAGAACAGAAGGGAAAAGCAGGAGCCTGTCTCAGAAGCACCAGGATTTTTCTGAATTGTAAAACCCCATTTCGTGCCGTTCATCTTGCTGGAACAGTTATCTGGGCAACTTGCTATTTTAAGTGAGCAGCCAGGTGTCCTGTGTAGCCTCACAGGGCTAGTCCCCACCAGCAGACCTCCATCAGCAGTGGCAGTCACAGCACAAACGTGTGCTGAGTGAGCCAAGGGCCTCCTGCTCCCCTCTCAAGGCAGCAGGCGTGTTTCTGCTCTCTGCGCATCTCTCCTTCCCCTCGCTTGCTCTTCTCTCATCTTCTCTGTCTTCCCAAGAGGTTCTTTCCAACAGATGTGCTTCTCCAGATGTGCTCTGCTCTTCCCTTTCAGAGGTGGGCACATACAGTTTCTCTGCTGGGGCTGATACGGCTGGATGGCATTGCAGGGCTCGTGCGAGCTGGCGCATTTCTGAACACGATTGTTCCGTTGTCTGCGATTCGACATCTTCAGTTTTCCACCTTTTCATTCCCTGAGCCGTGACATCACCTTGTTCTTTGGGAAGAACTCTCTCTTTCAATGCTACATCAAAAGGAACCTCCTCTGGGCCCATACATACTGTATCAGTTTTCCAACTTCTTTAAGTTTTGGGCTTTATCAAAAGAAAAGTTCTGTAGGGAAGAAGAAACTTTGAGATTCAAGATGTATGTTTAGTTGTCATCACCTGCATCTTTTTTGAGGGATATGCATTAGTCTGCTGTTGTTCAGCATTGGTAGATAAATAACCTTGGGTCCTGAAGGATCTAAAGAAACAGGTTTTTCAGCCCTGTAGATCAACCATTGAGATGACCACAAACTGGTTTTATCTGAATATTGTTTTCAGCAGTCGGTGCTTCCTTTTTACACTAGAAGATGAGGGTGCTGATGTTTTTCATGTGGTCTAGTCAATTGTTTCCTGTCAGCTTCAGGCTTGTTGGATCATCTCCACGTGCACACCGATGCTCAGCTGTGGCCAAACACTAGCCACCATGACCCAACCAGCCAGCAGATGTAATACCACAGAGACTGAGAACGGCAAGGGGAGGAGGACAGCACAAGCAGAACTGGTGGGCTGAGCAAGGACTTTACTCCACCTGATGCTGTGACTGCTTCCACAGGGTGTGCAGGCTGTCAAAAACTGCTCTCATGGTATTCTCTCACATCTGTTGTTTGAAAATCAAATGATAGTAAATTCCATTTACAGTCAGCATCATTCTCTGGCTTCTCTTTTCACTCTGTGAGGTTCAAGCTAACTGGAGTACAATGAGGTGTTAGTGCTCTCAGCCATTCCCTTCCTCTTTCTAGGAGATGAATTTTCGTCTGAAATTACCCAAATGGGAGACTAATGTTTCTGGACTGACAAACACAGAAAATGAGAACTAAATCTTTTTGGATGATGAAAAGATTAAGAGCAGCCCATATGCCAGCTGGCTACATCCACCATATCCCAACTGGCCAGCAGGTGAGGGAGGTGGTTCTGCACCTCTGTGCGTGTCAGAGCCCATCTGCAGTACTGTGTCCAGCTCTGAGGTCCCCAGCATGGGAAAGACAGGGACCTGTTGGAGAGAGTCCAGAGGAAAGCCACAAAAATGGAGCCCTTCTGCTGTGCAGAAAGGTTGAGGGAGTTGAGGTTGTTCAGCCTGTAGAAGAAAGGGCTCTGGGGAGACCTTATTGTTGCCTTTCATTACCTAAAGGGGGTTTGGGTTTATCAGAAAGACAGAGAAAGGCTTTTTCCTAAGGCCTGTAGTGACATGACAAGAGGTAACCATTTTAAACCGAGAAGAGGGTAGATTTGGGTTGGACATAAGGAATATTTTTTTTATGATGAGAGTGGTGAGGTACTGGAACAGTTTTCACAGAGAAGTTGTGGATGCCCCATCCCTAGGAGCGTTCAAGGACCAGTTGGATGGGGCTTTGAGCAACCCGATCTAGTGAAAGATATCCCTGTCCACAGCAGGCTGGTTGGGCTAGGTGGCCTTTCAAAATCCCTTCCAACTCAAACCATGTTGTGATTCTGCTCTGGAAGTGATCCACCGGAATTGTTTGGTATTTTGGCCTTAACAAAATCCTAAACCAGCCCTCACAAGCCTCTGCCCTCAAGAGACCCTCACATTGTAAGGATGTGATTTCTTACCCGTGGTGCTGCCTATCTCCCCAACTACTTCTCAACCTCATCCTGAAGGGCAGTGACCCTTCACAGCACGTTCCCACCTGCTCTCAGGAGAGGCAGGAGCTGGGCTGGAAATGCCAGTTGCCTTTCAGTGACAACCACACTAGTGCTTGCTTTGTTGCATGCTAATGAGTGCTAATTGACCTCAGCTTGATATCAACATCGGGTGGGAGCCCTTCGTGGAACAGTGGGGTCAGGGCTTAGGGGGCCCTAAGGGGCTTCTGCCCTCCCCTGAGGGGTGACTTCCCTGGGGAGACTCCTTGACCTTTAACACACCTGAGGGCATGGAGGGAGGATCGAGCCTTCATGTCCTCTCAGCATTCCCTCTCCTATGTCCATCCCCAGGTGCTGCACACATCCCCTCCATGTCTTAATTCATTTACCAGTGTTATCACCGAACTGTTCGCTTGGAGCCTGTCTCCTCCTCTCCACTGCCCTTTTGCTATCACTGTGATACCTGATGTTCACTGCAGCAGCTGGGTACCTGCTGCAGCCGTATGCCCTGTCTGACCACACAGCCTGAGCAACGAAGGGCACAGAAACCTCCAGAGGGTGGTCCTGCAGTGAGGGCCGTCACAGAATCTTGAGGGTTGGACGGGATGTTGAAAGATCATCTACTCCAACCCCCCCGCCAGAGCAGGACCACCTAGAGTAGGTCACACAGGAACTCACCCCGGTGGGTTTTGAGTGTCTCCAGAGAAGGAAACTCAATGACCCATCTGGGCAGCCTGTGTGCTACAAGCTAGAGGAGAGAGGGAGGCTTGATGAGCTGGCATGCACCAGTGCTCTGGGAAAAAACCCTCTGTTGTGCCTGTGACATTGTAAGCCTGGCTAATGTGTGATACTGTGTTTGCAGAACATGGCAAACCAGTCGTGATGCAGGTGGGACAGTGTCCAGACCCACAGTACGTTGGGGCTTCTGCCAGTGGGAGAATTGTGCTTAATTTTGGACAAGTGACCCGCTGATCCCTGATGTTTTTGGGCTATGAATGATAAGCATTTCTCTAAAGCTGAAAGTCATTCTGCACAAGCTGAGAAGGATGCCTGTAGCTTTTCTGCTGTTTGAATCTTGATTATGCCCTGTAAAGAACAGCAAGTTTCAGACCAGGTCCTAGTGACCGCGCTTCATTTTAATTTATACTTTCTTTGCTTGTGTAATGACGTGAGTTTCTGCAAAGAAAATACTTCTGAGGAGAGGGGATCAAAGTATCGGGAGCAGCATCAAGGAAGGATGGAGCACTAGCCAGGTGCAGGGGATGCTCAGCCAGGGAGCAGCCCCAAGGAGCACAATATAAGGATGATGTTTCTCCTTCGCCCTACCTGTTCTTAGGAGCACATAGGGAGTGAGCTATTGCACCTCCTCCCCAGCTGCTAATGACAGGGAGAGTTGCTTATGGTCGTGCGCTGGAAACTAATTAAAACCGGTGACAATAGTAACTGAGTAAGGATGCTTGGGGATAAGTATGACCTCATGTCTCAAATGGTAATGAGGCCTATTAAAATCCCCGCCAAAAAAAAAGAGAAATGAGAAAGGGAACAGAGGCAAAGGTGGTGCAAGCGGAGCAAGCGCAGGCAGGGACAATACCTGGCAGCCAGAGTGCTGAGAGGCATGTGGGAGCACAGAGGTGAAACGCTTTGAAATCTCCTTAATGAACAGCCCTCTCCTTAGCTAGCCAGGCCGCTGCTTGGGCCCAGCCAGCCAATACACTTCTCTCTGTGTGTCATTCAAGCATGTCCCTCCCCTGCTTGCCTGGGCCAGGGTTTAGGTCCCATTAGGTGATGGCAACATTTGTTGATGTTTGTTGTTGTCTCCTCTTGCTGGTTCTTTGCTAGAAGGAGGGACTATGCCAGGAAACTGGTGGTGGCTGCTGGGGCAGGGAAGCTGCGGAGATTCACCCTGAAATTGCACTGCTGTCAGAAAACACATTGGCAGAGGAAGTTTGTGGTGAGCTCCGGCTCAGATGGCTACAGCACCCAGTTTTGACTCTGCAAATGAGGTGTAGGTGCTGGGGGCAGCCCTAACGCCAGCATGTGTTAGTTTGCAGGATGATATAGCAGAGCTCAGGATGCCACTGTGCTCCACAGAGACCCGTGCCCCGTGCTGACTCGCCTTGCTGCAGAGGACACCCTGAGACTCACTGAGAGGTTGGTGTTCCCCATCCTGGCTCTGGATGTGCACCACATCGCTTTGGGTAAGCTCAGCCTTTGGCTGCCAGACCCTTTCCCTATGCCATCCTGACAGGCGGAGATCTGGTGTATGCTGAAGGCGGCTTCTCACTGGAGAAAGCCAACCCTCATCCTTCTGGCAGGAGCGAAGGTATAGCTGAATGACGGCTGAGGATGTGCTATGGAGCCAGGATTCAACTGCTCTGAGCTCTGCGATGGCAGCTCCAGTTTTGGCAGCCAGGAGCAGCAGCAGCGGGCGCTGCAGGAGCTCTGCACTGTCACAGTGGTACGTATGGAGGCAGAGGAGCACGCTGAGGCGTAAGATTTGCTCCACAGAAGTGGGTTTGGGTGGAAGGATGGAAAGGGGGCTTGGGCACAGCTGCCGAGCAATCCTGGCACAGACAGAGGCTGCGTGCTGTCACCTCTGGGATGGCCTCTGAGACAGGACCCACCTAGGTGACACCCAGCAGTTAGGCAGAAGGTGAGGAGGCAGCCACGACAGCCATGTCGTGTCAGGCAGCCCTCCTGTGTGTTGCCTGGTGTTACAGCCACTTAGGAGTGCCCTGGAATGTCCTCCTCTGCCCTTGGCTTTTCCCATCTCCTGGAACTTCAAAGTGCTTTTCAAATATGAATAGAGCAGGATTTAATTAAATGTCATCATCCATAATAAATGGTACCTCCCCCCCACCACTAAGCCAGTAGAAGTGACACCGGGATGCCCTTAGTTGCAGTCAGCTCTCCATGAGGCTGCGAGATGGACCAGTGAGGCTTGGCCCTCTCTGCTCTCCACCATGTCCTGCACAACCGCACAGGCCTTTAATTAGAAGACCATAAGCTGTTTGGCTCCTCTGGCTCTGGCAGCTGCCTCACAATTAATATTCCCCCCGCTAGGGCCAGGATTTACTCTGCTCAGTGGCAAACAAAGCACTCCATCAACTTCAAGTAGCATCAACATCCAGGGAAAGAACAGTCAGGCTAGGGGAATATGTGTTGGGAAAGGAAAGATGGGGACCATAGAGGTGTTTCTGATCCCTGGGTGGTTGCTAGGAAGAGGGTGCAGTAACACTTTTGGCAGCAGCCAGAGGTGGAAAGATACTGCTGGTGGATGCAGCTGGGGGTGAAGTGTAGGAGACCCAGGATGCTGAGTCTGCCCTGCTCACGTTACTGGCAAAAGCCAGGTGTTATTCTCGGGCTCGAGCAGGAAGGATGAAGAAATAGGATGGTGTTACAGCTTCCACCAGCTCCAAGCAGGTGGGAAGATGGCCTTGATTGATGCTGAATGATGGGGTTTTTGCACCACGAGTCATGGCATAATGGTAAAGGAACAGACCTATCTGGTCATCTCCACGTTCTGGTGTGGTCTTCGTTTCCCACAGAGCCAAAAGACCCGCCAGAGGATGGGGAGAGGGAAGAGCAGTATCTCCCCAGGGATCCCTCTGTGTGTTTGCAAAGTGAGGCTGAGCCATATGTGCAGCTGTACCCTATCGTAATGTATCAGCAGCGGCGGCTCTTGGCTGGCTCTGCCTCTCCTAGCCAGAGGTCTGCCTCACCCAGCAGCCCTGCAGCCAGCGTGGCAGCAGCACCTGAGCTGCCAGAAGCCCACAAATCAGCCACGATCGAGTGGCGGTGACACATTTTTGTTATAGGAATTACATATTGGTTTGAATTCTCCCAAGCTGTGCCTTGTTATTGATGGCCCAGAGGAGACAAAGCCCAAGGGGGGAAGAGGCTTGAAACAGAGAAGTTAGTGACAGAGAGTGCAATCCCAGCTCAGTCTCCTCCTCCTCCTCCTCCTCCTTCCCCTTAAAGGAGATGCACCAGCATTAACCATCAGTTAAGTAAAAATAATGTTTTTTTAAAGAAAAACTAAAGATGTCAGCAACATGCAAGCATAGTATGTGTGAGTGGACACACACATGCACAGCCTGGTAAAAATGCTGCAGTATTTTAGGTCTGCAGAGGAAACAGGTTTTCTTTTGTTTTATGCAGGATGATTTTCTCCATCCTATGTGAACACGGAGAAAGCAGAGAATATTTGTAAATGGAGACTAAAAACCATAGGGCTGGCTGTGTGCAAGGAAAGTGGTGCCTCCATCGTATCCCCTACTGTGGGAGTGGCCCTCAAAAGCCAGTTCTCAGCTGATGTCTGCCTTGGACAGAGTTGGTTTCCATCCTGCTGGGAGACAGGTGGAGCCCGGCTCGGTGTGTCACTGCCTAACTCCTTCTCAGAAATGCTGTCCCACTCCCTTTGCTATGTTTTCTGCACCGAGTGGCAGCCCTGCTGCTGGCTCCCAAGCATGTCACCTGCTTATCTGCAGCGTGCTGGGGTAAGGGTGGGAACCAAGGATGCCCCACACAGCTTTCCAAAGAAGCGTGCTACAAACCAGGGTACCACAAGGTCTTTCTTCAGCGGTTTCTTGCCAGAGAGGGCCAATGGGCGACCATTGCTCATTTTCCCCTCTCCCACATCCAGGCCTACCTGAGGTTTATGAGTCACTTGTATGGCTTCATTATGTATTTGGTGAGCTGGCTGTAAGATGAGGGCTGGACTGCCCACTCCTCCTGTGCAGTCATCAAGTGGCAGAGTACATGTCTGCCTACACACATCTCTCTAAGCCCTGCCTGTGGGTCTTGGTCTGGTGCCAGGATGTCTGCTCATGAGGAGGGATTTGGGAGATGTAGTTTCTGGCTGAGCGGGAGCACCCGTGGGACCTCCTTTACTGGAAGCCCCAGCAATGTCCCCTGCCTCCTCACCCCTTTTGCCTCTTGCAGACATCTTCAGACCGCAGTGGGAAGAGCTCTCTGTCCTTCTCTGCTGCTCTCCTTGGAGTTGTGTGGACGTTCCTGACTGGAGGAGTCTTGCTGGCTCTCTTCTTTCTTGTCTTCACAATTCGCTTCAGGAAAAACAGGTAAGGGCTTCCCTCTCCTGCTAAGAGTGTTAACCTGGGCTGTAGCAGTGAGAATGGGCTTCTTCAGGACTGGGCCCTGAGCTGATGACCAGAATTGTTTAGGCTTGAGAAGACCTTTAAGGTCATTGGGTCCAGTTGAGTCGGGAGGGTACAAGCCTGAAGGAGCAGCATGGGGGCAAGTAAGTGCAATGCCAGGGATATCGCAGCTTTCTCCGTCACACTTGATCACTGGTGGAGACTGCCCCGCTTGGGCTTCTCCCTTCCTCCTCAAGGCAGGGAACTGTGAACAAGGCACAGGTGCTCCTCCAGCGTGTCACAGGCAGTAGGCTCATCCCCAAGGTGTCACTCAATACAGTTCTCAATGAGAATGAGCAGAGAGCTGGTCTTCTTCCCTCCACAGTCTTAAGAGTGAAACTTTGAGCAACACAGCTCCATGAGCAGAGCCATCATGGTCTCCACAGTGTCCACATCTCTTTCCTGCTGTTGGGCCACTCGTAGTTCGATGATACTGCTGACATTGTTTTTTATTTGGGTGGTTGTCCATACTGGTGGGAAACGTCGTCCTAATTGGTGGGAGAAGCTGGTGGTGAGGTACAGGCTTGGTGTTGCTGAGCCTTCACAAAGGATGTAAAAAGTCCTGCTCCCCTAAATGCAGCATAAATCAAGCAGAAGGTTCAACAGTTCCTTGCAGCTCAAACTGTCTCAGCCAGCACTTAGCCTTCCTCGGCAATTTTACGTGGCTCACCTGCTTCCTTGCCACCTTCTCCTCATCTTCGTTGGTCTCTCGCTTCCATGCCCATCACCAAGAGACACCCTTCTCCCAGGCTTCACCTGGCAAAGCCTTTGTGCTCCATATGCTGTTGTTTTGCACACAGAGGTGCAGCCTGAGCTGCTTCTGTTTCAGGGTGCTTCTGGGTGTCTTAAAGAGCTGGATGCTTTTTATAGCCACCAAGCAGTCGGGAGGGCTTGTAAGGGTTTATATTGAGCCCTGTGCCTGGTGCAGCAGCTGCACGCCGTGCATCCTGGCCTCAAGCACTTGATTTACTGAAGCAGTGTGGTGTTTATTTCGGTGGCCACCTTAATTGATTGCCAAATTATTTAGGCCCCAGAAGATAGTCTCAGAGCAAGCTGTAATGAATGTGTGTTATTTATTTGCACCACAGCAAATAAATTCCGGTTTGTCTACTGAACCTGGGAGGGCAAAGGAGGCCTTATTCAGCCTGCAGCTGAGAGAGTGAGCTGATGAATATCTTCCCCCAGGTGCCTAGGCATGGTGAGGAAAGCAGGGAGGGAGAGAGCCAGGTTGAATCCCAAGTTTTGTTTCTGTGAGGCAGCAAGCCAGGAAGGAGCTCAAGGGTAGAGAAATGCAATGACTTAGCAGCAGACCAGAGGGACAGAGCTACTCGGAGGGGATGGCAGGTACCAGAGCTCTTTCTTGATGGCCTTGTTGGAGAAGGGTGACAGGTTGAGAGAGATCCGTGGGTTCATTCTCCCCTCTCTGAATACAGTTACAGGATTATGAGTGATGGAGTGAAATTACAGAGGGGAAGCTGTAACCTGAACGTTGCTGGCAGCTTCCTGAAGTTGAGACTGTGCTAAGGGTGGAGGTGTCTCCTCAGAGGAAGGAGCAGTGGGAAGAGCCTGTTCCCAGAGGCCTTTATAGCTGCTGTACGCGAAGCTTAAAGCTGTAGACAGTCGCCCTGGGCCGTGTTGGAGAGGTTTCCCTCTTCTGCCCCTTTACAGCAGAGGGCAATGGAGGAAGATCTTTGCCTTGAAGCAGGGGGGCACTGTGCTGCATGCTAGCTGTGTGAGCGTGGGGCATTGCTTGCCCTGGCTCTGTGCGGCTGCAGCACAGCTTTGTGTGCCTGGCACAGGCACTGGTAGCAGAGACACCTGGCTCTGGTGGCCCTGGCAACTTTGCTGATAAAAGCCCATGGCTTCCCACAGTTTTGTCCATAAAGATGCTGCCTGAAGCTGCCTCAGAGATGCTTTTCTGTGCTGCAGATCCAAGCAGTGGGTAGAGGTGCCACAAGGCAAGCCTAGTGCCCATCTCCTTTGGGGAGAGAAGATCTTGCTGTCCCACGGGAGTGTTGGAGTAAGGCAAAATGAATATTTTAAGGATAGTGAAACATCACAGCAATACAGGGAAGAGATGAGGTATGCACCATGGAACAATGGCTGAGCTTTAGGAGGAGCTGAGAAAAGTAGAGGTTAGAGTGGGGACATTGTATCAGCATCCCTCATGGCCATCATCATTCCTGTAAGGGGACCTTGTCCCTGTGCTGCCAGATCAGTAACTGTCACCGCCTTCCCTGCTTTGTTTCCTGGAGGATCGTGAAGATGTCCAGCCCCAATCTGAACATCGTGACCTTGCTGGGCAGCGGCTTGACTTACAGTAGTGCTTACCTCTTTGGGATTCAGGAGCAGAGCCTGCCGTCCGGAGACTGGGTGGAAAAGCTCATCCAGGTGAGCAGAGGGTTTGCTCTGTGTATGTAAGCATGCGTGTTTGCATGTACTGTCTCTCAGATGCAGTCTGTCACACCTCACTGCTAGCTGCATTCATCTGGGCTGTGGTTTCTACATCCCACAAGCTGCAACCAGAGGCTTTCTGTCTGAGCGGCCTTCGGTGTTTGTGCAAACCACAGCCGCAGGGATGGAGATGCGAGGTGGGTCCCAGAGGAGAGGGCAGTGCTGGTGAGAGCTGCCCTGCAGCCAGCCATCCTGCTGGGCCTGAAAAAGGGCAACAGGGAGAGGGGAGGCTGAAGGTAGGTGGGATCCTCCGCACAGCCACTGCCTGATGTGGCACAGGTGTCACGAGGTTGCAAAGCATTAACCTGTGTGGTCAAGGCCAGTGTCCTGAGCTGCCCTGACAGATGTCACTGGGCATGCACCCGGGTGGGAGGGAGCACACTCTGCCATCCTGCTCAGCCACCAGCCCGAGGATAATTAACGGAGGTGCCAGTGAGTGATTTATTGGTGCAGGGACCCTCTGTGCCCCTGCCGCTCGCAAGCTGCCTGACTCTCCCTGCCTGCTTCTCTCAGGCTGGGGAGGAAAAGGCAGGCAGCAGGCATGCCTGCAGAGGATTACATGCCTTTTAGTGTACTTCACCCTGCAGTCAGCTTTCTAGTATCCATTATGACCCTTCAGGAGCCACATCCTCACTCATATTTATTGCACCCTGGGTGGGAGGGTGCAGGTCCCTGAGCCTCACGGCTGTCCCTTCACCCACCTCACTCTGTGCCCTGGGCAGGTGCGGCTCTGCCTGCTGTGTGTGGGGACCTCCCTGGTGTTTGGCCCCATCCTGGGGAAAAGCTGGAGGCTCTACAAGGTGTTCACCCAGCGGGTGCCAGACAAGCGAGTGGTGAGTACACAGCACCCGGTGGGGGCTGGTGGAGGGTAGAGGGAAGCCAAACTCCCTGAGGGAGTCAAGCACCAGCAAGTCCCGAAACAGTGTGGAATCACAGATAAAACTAGCACATGACAAAGATGCGTGCGCTCCTCAGCTATTCCTGCACAACGAGGCAAGAGCTTTTCTACTCTAGAGGCAAACAGGTGCCTTGCCAGGCTGCCTGTTCTCTGGTGGAGTCCCACCCCCATCACCACAGGCCTTCATTACACTGCACACTGGTGTTTGTATTCAGGTCTGGACTGCTTGTTTTTGTGGGATGAAAATAAACCAGGTATGCTCAAGGGAATCTAATGTAGGGCTGTTCCCAGATGCATCTGATCACCTTTTGGACAAAGTGCTGTGTACTCCTCTGCGGCAGTGAAGGAAGGAGAAACAGCAGCTGGGAGGGAAATGGGAGCCACCTATATAAATTTGTGCATGTAAAATGCACAAATGCACCTATATAAATTTGTGCACTTACAACTTTCAGTGGCCCCTTTCCAATGGCAAAAAAAGTAGGTGTCGGGTGAAAGGTGAGATGAGAGGGTTTGCAGGGGATCTGGGTAGCAGCAAAGACTCCTATTCCCGAGGCACCAGGACCATGTGTTAAACTTGAAAAAAATAATCCCACCGGCTTTTTTTTTTCCCCTCCCACCCTTTCTGTCTCTGCTTGTGATGTGGGCATAAGGGATGATCACAGAATCACAGAATCTCAAGGGCTGAAAGGGACCTTGAAAGATCATCCAGTCCAATTCCCCTACCAGAGCAGGACCACCTAGAGAAGGTCACACAGGAACTCACCCAGGTGGGTTTTGAATATCTCCAGAGAAGGAGACAAAACAACCCATCTGGGCAGCCTGTGCCAGTGCTCCCTCACCTAAACAGAGAAAAAGTTTTTCCTTGTGTTTCTTTGGAACCTCTTATGTTCCAACTTGTACCCATTGCCCCTTGTCCTATCTTTGGACATCAATGAGAAGAGCCTGGCTCCATCCTCCTGATGATGCTCTTGTTTTGGAAGAGCTGCTCTCTGTCATAGCATTTACCAGCCTGCGACGCCATTGGGGCGAGTTTATATCTGGCCCCACACCTGATTAGATGTCCAAGATTTTGTGAGCTGGAGACATAGATCTTGACGCCTACTTGGATGTAGGTGAGCGGATAGACACCATTTTGGGGGAATGAAGGATGGACATGTCCTTTGGAAGAAACGACCAGAAAGAGGCCCAAAGGGACAGAGGTCGTTGGTGTCCATTTGCCCCCTCCGATAACGCTGACTTCTTTAATAATCTCTATTTTCAGATTATCAAAGACCTCCAGTTGCTGGCGATGGTGGCAGCCTTGGTGCTGGCGGACACTGTGCTGCTCTTGACGTGGGTATTCTCTGATCCAGTCCAGTGCTTCCGAAGCCTCAGCGTCTCACTGCGGGTAAAGGAATGAGGAGGGAGGGTGAAGGGTTGTGCCATGTCCTGTCTGATCTCTGTAGACAATGTTAGTTGGTGGATGATCAGATATTTGGAGATGATATTACAAAAAAAAATAGAAAAACAAGCCAGAAAGCCTTCTAGGCACAATGGGTTGGGTTCATGTCTGGTCTATTAGAGATTATAGTATCTGCTGTTTCCCCCTGTACTCAGCACTGGTGAGGCCGTACCTCAAATACTGTGTTCAGTTCTGGGCCCCTCACTACAAGAAGGACACTGAGGTGCTGGAAGTGACGAGGAATGAAGGTGGTGCAGGGTCTGGAGCACAAGTCTGATGGGGAGCAGCTGAGGGGACTGGGGTGGTTTATCCTGAAGAAGAGGAAGCTGAGAGGAGGCAAGATCACTCTCTAAAACTACTTGAAAGGGGGTTGTAGCAAGCTGGGGGTCAGTCTCTTCTTTCCAGTAATGAATGATAGGACAAGGTGAAAAGGGCTCAAATTGTGCCGGGAGAGGTTTAGGTTGGACATTAGGCAAAACTTTCTCACCGGGAGGGTTATTAAGCATTGGAATGGGCTGCCCAGGGAGGTGGTGGAGTCACCATCCCTGGAGATATTTAAAAGATGCATAAGATGAGGTGCTGAGGGACATGGTTTAGTTTAGTGATGGGCCTGGCAGTGTGAGGTTAGTGGTTGGACTCAATAATCTTAAAGGTCTTTTCCAGCCAAAATAAATGATTCTAATATTTCCAGGTCTGTGCAGGTCACCTGAGTGACACAGGAGAGGTCTGTGGCACCTGCAGATGCTTTAGAGAAAGGCTTAACCAGCCCTATTGGCAGCAAAGTGCCAAAATCTCCCTCACTTTAACCTTCTGTCCACGACAGCACCAGCTTTGGCCTTTCCCTGTAGGAATTTACACTTGCCTGCCTGTTGGTCTGTGCCTGCTCGCAGGCCGGGGCAGCAGCCCTCACTTCTGCCTCCCTCTTGCCTCCTAGGCGACAGAGAAGGGCATGAGCTGCTCAGTGAGCCGGGTGCAGTCCTGCGCCTCTCTCTATTCCGATCTTTGGCTCGTTCTCATTTTGGGGTTTAAGGTACGTAACCTCCTTATTGGTTCTTGTGTTGTATCTCGCCTCCTCTCAGTCTCACAGCCTAAACTGTTGGGCAGCATTTGTAGTTTCCCTGCCCTCCCAAGCTACCTGCTTATTGCAAATGCTGGCTACTCCTGTTGATCTCAAAAGCTCTCTCATCCCCAGTCCTTCCCGTCTTGGTATTTTCTTGCATTCCCTTGTAAAAGCCCTGTTAGCCCCTTTTTCCCTGCTTCACCATCTCTTTTATGTATACCGTGCACATGCTGCCTCTCTAGTTCTCTCCCTGCAACTCCCCACACGTCAGCTATCTCCCTTCTTAAAGCTTGCATCTTGCTGTTTCCTAAATCCTGCTTCTTCCATAAAGCCCCAGATGACTGTCCACTGCAGTGATGCACTATGTGGTTCAGCCTCTGAGCCCTCTGACTCCAAATCAAGGAGGTGCTGATGACAAGTGCTTGGTGCCTACCTTTACAGGATGTGTATCAGCTTAATTATAGCACTGAGGTACACTTTCACTGATGTAGCTTTGAACATGGCTGTTCTTATTCCAGAAGAGTTAGTTAAACTGATGTAACTATGTAGGTATAATTATCACTGTAATTATCTGGTCTCATGTGTCTCTGGGTTGGCAGAGGCTGGACGCATTTCAGAAAGCTGATGTTGGTGACGCTTGTGAGATCACAGCCTTTCTTTGGGAATGGCTCCATCTCTGTGTGCAGTACAGGCAGTTGCTTTCTGACTCACTGTCATACAGTACTCCTTGACCATCCACCCAAAATCACAGGAAAAAGAGAAGAAAGAGACCTCACCACACAACCAAGTCCTCCTCCCCACTACACTTCATTTTAAAAGGCATTAGTCCAGCCTGTCCTTAGAAGTCCTTTGGTGCTAGGGATTGCAGGCGTTCCCTGGGCTTTCAGTGCTGCGTCTCTGCTTCTGATTTTGTCCAATTAGTGTTAGGGTTTAGATAGGTAAGGCTTATGCCTACAAACTGCTTTTGGAATAAAACCATTGCCAGTCCCAGGTGCTCTTTGTCAGTGTTGCCTTGAACCCGACCCTGGTCCTATTCTACCTGCTGGGAGTCATGGAGTTATTTCTTTAGTGGTTTTGCTGGAGCTAATCTGGATTTACGCTAATGTGAGAGTAGGTGCTATCTCTGCATGCACGTAGCACTTCTTATCTTCCACAGCATTAATATGCTCAGCCCTTTGTGAAGCCACTGAGTGTATTATCCTAGTTTTACTGGCACAGATCAATGGACAGAAGTGACTTGCCAAGGACATGCCTGGAATCAGGAGCAAAGTCCTTTGCTCAAGATTAAAACAAACAAACAAACAAACTTAGTCCTGTGCTTACCAAAAGTTTACTAGAAGGCAGTGCTGTGGTCTGCGTCCCAGAACTATACAAATTCAAAATGGGACTTTGGTGCTGCGTTTTTTTCTTGCTTGGGAAATAGGAGTTGGCTTGCCCTTGGGCTCTGTATTTGGAGGTGCCGTGTGGCCAATGTGGTTATGATCCAGTGCAGATCCTATGAAGGAGGGTTGGGTGTCAGCCTAGTTCCCAGCGAGTCGGGTCTCACTGTTACAGCCTCCCCACCCTCTTGAGAATTCATGGTGCTCTGAAGCTGGCAGTCTCACCAAAGACCGTAGATGTGAACCTCTCTTGCCTGTAACAGTGTCCCTTCAGACTCTAACCCTGGCAGTGGCCATCACAGTTGTCAAACAGACACAGCATGTCTGAACTGAACTGCCTACAGAATATCTGCACCACAGGCCACAAAGCACTTCTTAGTGTCTCTTAGTAAAAGGCCAACAATTGCACTTACTGGATAGGACAGAAATAGCATAGGCATCATGTTCCTGATGTTCCGCGTCCTTGCAGGAGCACGAATTTTGTTAGAGGGGATTTCTAAATGATCCTGAAGGCAGACAGTTCCCTGCACTACAAAGGCAGGCAAAAAATACAGGGTGTTTCCTGCCAGTGTGCTCTAGGGAAGGAGGGATTCAGCCTGATGGGTAGTTTAATCCTGAGCACAGTGGAAAGATGTGCAAGTGGGACACTTGAGGGGCAGTGTGATGAAGAAGTCTGCTCTGAAACCTACTCCAGGGGAGGGAGAGCCTCTGTATACAGAGCACTTCTCTAGCACCGTTCACCACTGCTAGAGTCAGGCAGGAAATGGGGAAGGGAAGGGAGAAGAATTGCACCCGGTAGTTTCCTGGATTTCTATTTAAAGAGGCACCAAGTACATCCTCTTTTCTCCAGTCTAAGCCTCCACTTCTTCTACCTTGCTTTTTCCTTCTGAATGTCCTTCCAAATCCCCTTGGTCCTTCAGAGGTGTGTAATTGCTCCTTGATGGCACCCCACTGCTGCATCCCCGCAGGGACCTCCATCTCTTGTCCATCTGTCTTTGCTGCTCCTGCTCTGGGCTGCCCAGGGGGAGATTTAGATATCTCGCCTCTCCCAGCCGTGCCCTGCTCCGTGGCATCACCTGCCACCATCACCTTCAGCTCCTCAGGCTCCCCAGGGCCCCGCAGCCCCTGCCCCCTCCACAGCCCTGCTCCTGGCCCGTGGCAGCTCGCTGCAGCGTCACCACCGCACGCTCAAGGTCTGCATTATACATCAAAGAGCATTAATTAGGATGGTGCTGAGTCTATCTGAGCTCACTGGGCTCGGTCTGAGGTGGGGGCTGACACATTACATCGGGCTGTAATTTTCCACACTCTGGAAATCTCTTTTTTCTGCTTCCAGAGTATCCTCCTGCTGTATGGGACCTACTTGGCCGGTCTGACCGACAACATCAGCTCCCCGCCAGTCAACCAATCCTTGACACTCATTGTGGGGGTCAACCTCGTTTTCCTGGCTGCTGGCACTGTCTGCTTAGTTCACCGTTTCTTCCACACGTGGCATAACTTGCTGTTTGGTTTTACCTCTGGAGGCATCTTTGTGTGTACAACCACTATCAATTGCTTCATCTTTGTCCCCCAGGTATGCTGCCACCTTGGTCTCACCACCTGGCTGAAAATAGGCACATTTTCAGAGTTTAACAACACCAGCTGTGCGGGCCAAAGCACTTTATTTTCCTTCTTCTTTCTCCAAAAGTTCAGGCTCACCTGCACAGTTCATTCTCCAAGGCCCCAGCAGCTCTGCTTCCTCAGGCAGGTGCCCCAAGTCTCCAGGGAGTGCAGGCACATATCAGAGCAGCTGCTCAGAAAGCCTCCTGCAAGAGCATGCCATGGGTGGCAGCCACGCAGAGGGCACGTGTGCAGGCGAGGTGGCTGCTGCCCTGCTCCTCCTCCCTGTGGCTGGTGGGATCAGGCCTTCGTGCAGTTGTCCTGTCCTCGATGCCCACTCCCAACGAGGGTTTCTGCCTGTGGCAGGGATGAAGCCAGGCTCTGGCCATCCAGATGGCCTTGCCAGGCTCACGGGCCTGCTGGTGGTCCCCAGGGAAGGCTGTCCTTCTCTGTGCTCTTGGAGAAGGAAGCTGGGCTTTGCTGCACATGAGGAGGAGGAGGAGGAGATGTTTGAAGGAAGCCTTTTGTGGTGAGGCAAAGCCCTTCTGCTTCCCGTGTCCTCCAGGAGCAACCTGGTGGCCTGGCCATGATGTTACTGGGAAAAATGCTTCCATTGTTACAGGGAGAGGAAACAGTTGTTTACTCAGTTTAGTGTTTGGAGGGATGTTTGGGCTCAAGGAAATGAGGTGAGAAAGGCAGGAAGAGGTGAAGCTGAAGAAAGAGCACATCTGTGCAAGAGAAGGCTCAGGGGATCTCACCAATGTGTATAAACACCAATGGGGGTGGAGTAGGGAAGAGAGAACCAGGCTCTTCTCAGGGCTGTCCCCTGGCAGGAGAGGGGACAATGAGCACAAACTGAAACACAGGAAGTTCTATTTAAGCATCAGAAAAAGAGGTTTTTTTTAAATTTCTGTGGAAGTTTTAAAGCACTGGAGTAGGTTGCCCAGAGAGATTGTGGAGCCTGCATCCCTGGAGATATTCAAGACCCAGCTGAACATGGTGCTGGGCAGCCTGCTCCAGCTGACCTTAACTAAGCAAGGTGGTTAGACTAGATGATTTCCAGAGGTCTCCTCCTACCTCAGTTGATGCAGAGTCCCAACCCACTAGATGAGCAGCCCTTGGGAGCAGGGTGCAAACCTCCTCTGACAAGCATCAAGCCCGCTGGCCATGCTCTGCCAAGCATGAGGTCTCTTGGAGTGAGGGTGGAGGAGCTGATGAGCTGTACCTGCGCTCTTGCCTGTACCATTTTCCTGCTGTAGCCTGGGGGCCTTGAACATTTTATTTAACTTGGATCTTTTAATTCATCAGCTTGTTTTTCCTAACGGGCTTGCTCTTCTATAGCTCACTCGAGATCGATAAGCAGCTGGAGCTGGGCTGCGCGATGCTTCCACGCAGGCACTAGATGAGAAAACGGATACTAAGTGTTGCTGGTTTTCAGCTTGTCAACAGTGATTTGGGGATGAGGAGGCATGCGTGACACTGTCTTTGTCTGTCACGGAGTCAGAGAGGAGGGGAGAAAAGGGAGGGGGCTTTTGCAGCACTGCTTAGAGGTTGCAGTACAGGCAGACACCGACCCTCTCTGTGATAAAAGCTGGAGCCAGGGACAGGGTAGGGCTCAGATAGGTGGGAGTGCCACTGCAGCCCCTGGCCCAGCCATCTCGCCACCGTCTCTGCTCCTCCATCACACCCTGCCTTTGTCTCCCTCTCTCCCTCCCTTTGTCTCAGTCGTGCTGGAGCTGCGCCAGCCTCTCGCCGCGGCAGCAGGGGCCGTATGTGCCGCGCTAGTAATGCCCTCTTCTGCTCCCCAGCTCAAGCAGTGGAAAGCCTTTGAAGAAGAAAGCCAAACCGTGAGCCACATGGCAAAATACTTCACCAGCCCAAGCAGGAGCTGCCGCTCGGTGTACAGCGAGGAGCAGCTCTACCAGCTGATAGGGGAGAAAAACTCCATGAAGCGGCTGCTCACCGAGGTACAGGGCTCTGCCGGCCCCCCTCGGCCACACCGGCTTCTCCTCTTCCCTTTGGTGGGCTGAAGGCTTTGCAGGGTGGGAAGCCCTTCCTTTTACACTCTTCTTTACACCTGGTGCTCCCCCTCCAGTCTCTTCCCTCCTGAGGGGAAGAACTGCTTTGTTTCGTCACATCGCTCTGCACACTGCAGTGCCAAAATTTAGGTATAAGCTGGAGGGTTTTAAAAAACAAACCCTTTAGGCAGAAGAGCAGGAGAGCCTGGTTCTCACAGCCCAGTCCAGCACGGTTAATTTAGAGAAAGGAGATGCTCCATCTCAGGAAAGCCCCCAGCCTCCTGCTCCCTCACCTGCACTGAGGGGGCAGGAGCACCCTGGCTTGGATTGCTGTCTGCCCCAGTGCCCCCCATCCCACACTCACATCCTGGGGGGAAAGCTCCAGGGGAGGAGGAGGTCACCCACAGTGCCGGTGTGGCTCTTGCTGGGTTGCTGCCATGCTGTCTCAGAGCACCTCTCCGTGCAGAGAGCGGCAGTTCATTTCCTGGCAGCGCCCGTGTCCAAACGGGCAGTGTTTTCATGCCCCCTCCCACCCACCCTGTGTGTGACAGACGTGTTTGTTTGATGCAGAAAAACGCCGTGATTGAGAGCCTGCAGGAGCAAGTGAGCAGCGCCAAGGAGAAGCTGATGAGGCTGATGTCTGCAGAGAGCAGCCGCGACCCCCGTGCACTGCCGCCGGCTCCCCCCACCCAGAGCTCGGGGCAGAGTGGGGATGCGCCGGCGGACTGTGGCCCTCCGGCTTTGGAGCAGGATGGGTGGCAGCCTCCCACCTTGCTGGATACGCCACCTCTTTGCAGCAATGCTGAGGATCTCCGGAAACATGGGAGCCATGAGCCTGTTTGCTCTCGGGTGCTGCTTTTTGACACGGGGGACTACATTGAACGCGGCCTGAAAGACATCCGGGAGTGTGGGACGCACGAGGGGCAGGGACAGCCTCCGGAGCAGCTGTCCAGCCTGGACATCACAGCTAGCGTGGCCTGGGAGTCCCCCAAATTCAGCTACGTGAGCAGCGAGAAGCTGCGGGAAATCTTGCAAGAGCTGAGCCTGGATGGAAAAACCTACAGCCCAGCTTTACCTGGGGGATCACTGCGTAGCAGCCAGGGCCCCCCAGGTGAGCAAGGAGGAACGTGGGGGGCCCAGAGGGACTACCCAGACATCCGTACGCACCTCAGCCTGGCGAGGCGGCGGCGGAGGACCCTGTTGTCCCCTACTTCCAGCCGCTTCCCTGGACACGTGCCCACTCGTGCCAGCCACGGGGTGAAGGAAACGAGCGGCTGGGGCTGTGGAGAGTCAGCACGTATCTCCCTGGCGAGGGAAAGGGAGAGGGCTGCTGGAGAGCTCCTTCACCTGCCAGCGCCATCCCCTCCAGCCGTCCCTGGGGAGGTCTGCCTCCAGCCGGAGGGCCGGCCAGAGTCCCAAGGCACTTCGCCATGCGTCCCGTGGGAGCAGCGATGGCAGCAGGATGCCCCAAGGGGACCTGCTGAGCCTTCCCTGCGCTCCTTGTACTATTACCCGGACTCTGACTCCAGCAGCAGCAGCTCTGAGGAGATGTTCCACGGTTGCCGTCGGCCCTGCTGCGAGGTCTGCTTCCAGAGCCCACGCGGTTCCCTGAGCAGCAGTAGCACAGACACGGACACTGAACCCGGTGGCTGCGTGGGCCACTGGACAGAGCACCACAGCGGGCCCCAGCCTGTGGTTAATTTCAAAGAAGATCTGAAACCCACCTTTGTGTGACTGGGAGCACCCAGCCTCAAAGGCAAGTGCCCTCCCGCCCCCAAAACACTGCATGTGTTCAGTAATGCTAAAGCCACACGTCTCTCTGAGGAATGTGTCTTGTTCTGGCATCTGGGAGTCGGGAATAAACCCTGTCCTGCTGTGGGTTGCAGGGTCAGCCCCAGCCTGGTCAGCAGTGACTGCAGGCCGTGGTTGGCTGAGAAGTGGTTGTCAGCACTCAGGGAGGTGGCAGTGGTTTTGTTCCAGCTGCTCTGGGCAGCTGACTGTGCCTCACAGACACTCAGCACATTTGTCCTTCTTGGTGCTGGCAGCAGAAAGATGAGCTGGTGGCCTGCCCAAATTTCATCGTATCAGAGGGCTTTCCCTGCAAAAGCTGGGTGGTTTGCACCTGTGGGGAGCAGCACTGCATCCCAGAAACACGCGTGGTTTCTTGCACGCAGCAGACAGACAAAGGACTCCCTCCCCTGAGGCTGTAGGAACAGAGCCTCCCGCCCGCATCACACCCACTGGAGGTGGGAGATGGATGGACACCAGAAGCAGTTGTCGGCTGCTTCTTGCCTGGGGCATGCTGCTCCTAGGCAAAGCAAAGACCTGGGAGTGGGATGTGTGCAGGAAACTTTTGGGGGTTTGGGGTTTTTTTGTTTTGGTAGCATCTGAATGAGACAATGGAGCCCAGAGGTGACATCCCTGGAGGTCTTTGCATTTTGTGTAGTTCAGTTGCACGGTCGTAGGTGAGATGTGGGTCAGAGCTGAAGGGAAAGACAAGCTAGCAATCTTAAAAGAGGATCCAAATAGGGTTTTCTTTTGGGTTTTTTTTTTTTTTTGCCTTGTTTTTCTGGAGCTTGCTCCCCTCTATATGTCTTTGTAGGGATGATGTAGTCTGGAATGAGGTTTGTTTAAATTAATATGTCTGTTTAATTGTTATCTTAGAAATATAAAGAACACTAAATCTGGTGTGCCTGCTTTTTGGGGGATATTTGTGAAGACATTTCAGTGTATCGTTACCTCTACAGGAGAAGTTCAGGTTGCTCAAACCTGATGCTCAGTGAATGAAGAACCCTGGCTGACAGAGGAATCCCAAACCCTGTTTTGAACAACAGAGGTTAGCACTGCCCTCTCTGTTTGGGATAGTGAAATCCCTCACTGCTGCGTCCCTTCATGAGTGTCACCATTTTTCCCCCCATCGCGTCTGTGGTTTTCCAAACTTGCCAAATTTCTAGGGCAAATTGCCAAACCTATAAATCTCATGGGGAATAATATTACCATAGCCCCTCTTTGCCTCTAAAATGGAAACACTCCAGAAGGTCATCCCAGTTATTTTTTGGCCACCTTTTGCTGACAGTAGCCACTCTCCCTCATATTTTTCTTTCATAGCTATCTGAGCACTTACATCTCTGACCTAGGTGGAATGCATTGATTGAGGGTTCCCTGTCTCTGTCAGTGGGGGAAATCTGCAGTGGGGGCCAGAGACTGAGAAGCTCAGGCAGGGTGTGGGCAGGAGCAGGGCAGAGTGGGATTAGAAAAGCATGACACAGCATGGCCCTCCACACCACTTTCTTTGGCACCCCAAAAAAAAGCAGTTTTTATCTGAATACGCCTTGTGCCACACCAAAGCTGCAGAGAGCTCAGAGTCACATAACCATATACATTGGAAAAGACCTTTAAGATCATAGTTTAGATCTGATAATTTATCACTGCCATGGCCGCAGCTAAACCATGTTCCAAAGTGACACGTCTACACGTCTTTCAAGGACCTCCAGGGATGGTGACTCAACCACTTCCCTGCACAGCCCGTTCCAAGGCTTGACAACCCTTTTGCTGAAGAAATTGTTCCTGATATCTAATCTAAACTTTCCCTGGGGCAACTTCAAACCATTTCCTCTTGTCCTATCACCTGTGACTTGGGAGAAGAGACTGACAACCCCCTCACTACTTATTTCAGGTAGTTGTAGAGAGTGATCACATCTCTCCCCAGTCTCCTCCGTACTAAATATCCCAGCTCCCTCAGCCACTCCCCATCAGACTTATGCTCCAGACTCTTCCCCAGCTTTGTTGTCTGTCTCTGGACATGCTCCAGCACCTCCGTGTCCTTCTTGTAGTGAGGGGCCTCAGGACTCAAGGACACAGGACTCAAGTTGTGGCTTCACTGGTGCAGAGTATGGGGGCACAATCACTTCCCTGGTCCTGCTGGGGAGAGCCATGTAGAGGCAGAAAGGGCTGTGCCGCCTGGCCCAAGGAGCAGGAGCACCCTGTAAGCATGAAGAGGCCCATGTTTTATGGGGATCTCGGTCTGCCTTTTCCCAGGCTGAGCCCAGGACAGTAGAGGGGGTAGGGGAGGGTTCCAGCATGAGGAGCTCAGTGGCTCTTTCCCTTCGGTCTCCTTGCCCCGGGGCTGGGGAACACCCGCCTGCAGTTTTGCAGCGCTCGCAGCAGGGGCTGCTGCTGCCACGTCGGGTGCTGGAGCGAAACCTCCAGCTCCCCACGCAGCTTGTCCCACGGAAGCCCCACACTGGGACAACGGCTGGCTCAGGGAGGTGGCTGGTGTGCTCAAAGGACCCTGTTAAATATGGGGCAGAGCCACTTTTCCAAAAAGAGAATGACTTCTCCCCACCCCCAAGGACGTTCGCAGTAGCACTTTGCTCTAAGGCTAGAGAATGTTGCAGCACAGTCGTAGGAAATGATCAACCATGGAACCACCTGGAATGAGCTGATATAAAAATTAACTTAAAATCCACTAGTGAGCGCAGAAAAGTCCTCCAGAGGACTTTGAACCTATGGCTTGTTTGGAAACTCATCGCTGGAAGCTGGGGATGTTGCTTTTCTGTCTGGTGATCAGCAGCCACCAACTGAATACTGAACATCATGTGAATGCACCTACTAACTACAGCATTCTGGCTTGTATCAGAAATAACGTGGCCAGCAAGACCAGGGAAACGACTGTGCCCCTGTACTTGGTGCTGGTGAGGCTGCACCTCAAGTGCTGTATTAAGTTTTCGGCCCCTTGCTACAACAAAGTGCTGGATCCATGTCCAGAGACAAGCAATGATGCTAGTGAACGGTCTGGAGAACAAGTCTGATGGGGAATGACTGAGGGAACTGGGGATGTTTAGCCTAGAGAAGAGGAGGCTGAGAGGAGACATAATCACTCTCTACAGCTACCTGAAAGGAGTCTGTGGTAAGGTGGATGTCAGTCCCTTCTCCCTAGTCACAAGTGATAGGACAAGAGGAAAAGGCCTCAAGTTGCGAAGGAAGAGATTTGCATTGGATATAGGTTTTTTTTCACCAAAAGGGTTGTCAAGCATTGGAACGGTGAGGTGCTTGAGTCCCCATCCCTGGAAATATTTAAAAGATGTGGTATGTGGTTTGGTACAGGGGTGTGTGGTTTGGTGATGGATGTGGCAGTGCTGGGTTAATGGTTGGACTTGATGATCCTAAAAGATCTTTTCCAGCCTAAATGATTCTATTATTCTACTTTCTACATGCCCACAGAGGGCTGATGCTATTCACATGGGCTTATGCACACATCAAAAACCCAGTGGTGCTTTTGATGTTTCCCAACTCTATCCATCCCCATACCTAGCAAGGAATACTCGTTTGAGGCAGATGGGGAAGAGTCAAAGCACTGTGTGGTGTATCAGGCTGCCTGCATGTAAGAAAGGAGAGAGCAAGGTGGTGGTCTGCTTTCCATTGCTATTTGCATTATGGGATATTTGCCTCAGGCGGTTCATGGGCAGACAGAGGAGCCTCCATGCCACTTAACTTTAGGCACCTGGTTTTGGCTCTTAGTTCCCCTGTGGCTCTTTGTACAGTCTTTGGAGGAACCTGGCTCTCCCCATTAAGACATTCAAAGAATCTTAATTAGCGCTTTGCCCTGAATCCAAGGTTTCTGAGCAGCTGTAGGGGCAGCAGCACCTGTTCTGCAAAGGTGAAGAGGAAGACTCTGAGAGCTGAGAGGAAGGCTTGTGGCAGCAGAAATGTGAGTGCCCTCAGCTGACTATAACTGATTCTTTCTTGCTACTGATGCCAGATATAGCCTGAAAAGAGCTGTCTGTCACCCAGGGCGTCTGTAGTATCCATATCGCTTGTGAGCAATTCCTTCTCCCACGTATCTACTGCCTAAATCTGTTTCTCTTGGGAGAGTCTGTGCCTCTTTGCAGCTCAAGGCAGAAACTGATCTTACAGAAACTGAAATGAGAGGTGGCTGGAAGGAGGTCCCCCACCTGCTTCCCAGGTGAGTGCTGAACTCACTGTCCCTACAAATGTGCTAACGGTACTTCAGGGTGTGTGAGAAGCTACTGCTACCCAGAAGCTACAGAGTAGCCCTTGGCAATCCCATACACTTTATCCTGGCACCATGTTCCCATCCAAGCAGTATCTACCAGCAGAGAGGTTGCCTCTCTGAGTGACACATGGAGCAGACATAGGAGTTAATGCTGATGAGGTCCTTTCAGTGGTTTTAGCTTCCCAAGCTGTGTTTCCAAGCCATCCTTTCCCTACTAGCTGTGCAGCTCTGCTTGGTGACTCCTGCTGCTGTCTGCAAACCATAGGAGTAGATGATGAATCCACCTCAGCCAGCATCCCTGAGTATTGCTATGCACAGTGCAATAGGAGTTGAGAGGGAAAGGCAGAGCAGAGCCTTTCCCTGACCACAGGCACACTTACAGGTGCTGCTTGTCTGTCTAAAAGCTCTATGGGCTCCAGTCACTCCTCCGACTCCATCGACTCCATCAACACCTCTATTCCCTTTCCTTGCTAACAGCTGTTCAGGAAGGGTCACATCAGTGCTGGCGTCTCTGTATGCCTGCTTGCTGGGCCTTGGCAAGAGCCAGGAAGGCAGGAAGCCTTGAGGCTCTTATGCCACAACTGCCTGCCATCGTTCAGTCAGCCTCTGTTATCCTGTCACCTTGTGACTGTTTAGGAAATAATCTGAACTTGATTGTGATTCAGCTGCCTGGTTTAAAAAAAGAAAAAGTGGGGGGGAGGGGGAGAAGAAAGCTTTGTTAGCTATGGTAGAGAGAGTGCCTTCTTAGCCTCTACCTCTAGCTACGTAGTAATGAAACTGCAGCTGCTGCTGTTACCCTCTCAGAGCCACAGCAGCAAAGCTATAGGTATCCAGTTGTAAGGCATCAAGCTCAGCATAAGCTGCGCCCTGATTGTTGGCCTTGTACTGCAGAAAATGATCTCATTCTTTGGGAGGACCCTTAGGAGACAGGAAAAGACAGCATTAAAAGAGTTGTGGATCCTGGGGTGGCAGGAGAACTGTGGATGTTTTAGCAGCTGATGTTAATTGCAGGAACTTTCAGCTACATTATATGATCATGCCCTGAGGAAATGGTCCTTGTACGTGCCTGGCTGGTCAAGTGCATGGGATACCTCCACACAGTTCTGAGCACCCAGTTTCTGTCCTGCAGTAAAGTTTGTGTGGTAAAGCTGCTGGAGTGCCTTTGCTCCAGATGGTGTACCTCTCAGCCTTTATGGTGAGGTTTCTTGCTTTCATGGCCACACCACTGCCTTTCCCCTGTTTAAAGGAGCCTGTAGCTCAGCTCAGGTTTTCTTCTCACTCAGGCATCTGTAGCTTTACGGTTTGTGCTGCCAGAGCACAATCATTTATGTAGGGATTTATTTAACTTTTTTTTAACCCAGAGGTTCTTGCAGACAGGATGGGTGCGAGGGACTTTGTCCTGCCAGGCAGCTATATAAAGTACTCAGTGACTCAGCATTTACTGCACCCTACTCAGATTCCTCTCTTATCATACCAACAGGAATGTGGGGCTAGAATGGATCTCCTAGTCATCATTTTATTCCCCAGCTATGACAAGCACTGAGTCATAAGGTCCCTCTTGTTAATTTATCATAGTCCATCTTAACAGTCATTGGGAATTTTCTTGGCAGGTTATTCCAGAACCTCACTCTGACAGAAGGAAACTTGTTTCTGATTTGCAGCCCACATTTTTCATAGCCTATTTTTATCAACTTGTTCTCATGCCAATGCTGTCTTCTAGTTAGTAGCTGTTCTTCCTTCTCATTCTCTAACCTACTCTCTTACATGCTTTTGAAGAATGTGGCCTTTTCTTCCCAGGTTCCCTGGTCTACTTGGAGAACAGACTGTCTATTTTTAATTCTCTCTAGCAGCTTTACACCTGCCCCTCTCTCAGTCTGCAGGGAGGCATTGAGGGAGAGCCCTGGTTTCATCGCTACCAGCAATGTGAGGATGGCTATATATACTGCTTCCTGCCTCCAGCTGCAGGGGAGCCTGTAAAGAACTTGGCAAGGTGCTAGAACAGGATCATGCTCAGTTTTTGCAATGTGCAAAAGAAATATTCATTGATAGTCAGGGCATCAGAAAGGCAGGCAAACTTTCTGTGGGCCAGCAGGAACATGGCATTTTCTCTGCAGTGGACATGGGGTTCCCAGCACGCGTGGGATGCTGGGTTTAACAGCAATGATTGAATATACTTGCAGAGTAAGGCCTGCTCATCTGTGTTTCCTCCCAACACACCTCCTGTAAGTGCTGAGAGGTGCATATGTGCCTGACAGGTGCAGAAACCCTGAAGAGCTTCTGCTTCTTTGAGATCCCCATGGCTTAGGAAATCAGTAAGGACCTGGGTTTCTTAGGAAGCTCTGGTACCTCTCAAGGGGTGCACATGAGGGGAAAGTGAAGGCACATCCTGCACAGTGTCCTGATGCCATGGTCTAACACAGGAATGGCACAGATGTTTTACTGGACAAGGTGAGTATAACTAGTAGGACACTCTTCTGTGTCCTGGTTTCCAGCGAATTACATCTCATATCTAACTCCAATGAGTCGGGGGATACTTCAAACCAAAGAGAACTGCAGGAATGATACCGGCTGATGCAATCATACCTTGAATTTGCAGCAGTGGTAGGCAGATCCATGAACAGTGGGATTCTCTGTACATGATTGCAGCAAATTCAAGTCCTTGTTTGAAAGCAGCTCTTTTTTTTTTTTTTTTTTTTTTTTTTGGCTGCTTTTTTCAAAAACAGTCCCTCAAATACAGGTGCTGGATAAAGACTTCCTTTCCCCTGACAGGTGGATCTTTCATTTGATGGTGAATTACACGTTTGCAAATGCCAGCACATTTTCTCGACATTACAGCCTTTTTCATACCAGTAACGAAAACACATTTAGTGCTTTCTTGCTCCTGCAATCCATTGTTCACAACTGTCCAATGGTGAGGTCTTTTTCCTAGGTCTCCTAATACCTGATTTCAGCACGCTGCAGTCAACATTAGAGGCAAGCTCTCCTGTTCCTGGAAGCCTGGCTATCTGTGTCATATGACCACACCTTTGGGCTAAATTCTACCCTCTGATGGGAAAAAGCTCTTAGCCTCCACTGCCTTCAGCAATGGCTGCTTGAGAACATCTGAATTCAGCCTTTATAGCAGGCAAACTCAACAACAACAAAGAGTACCTGGGGGTGACGTGGGGTCTAATTTACTCAAGGAGAAGACTCAGGAGCCAAGAGCTTTGTCTCTTCTACTGGCCATTGTACTCTTCTGAGAAAGGAAAAAGCCACAGTCTCTTTGCTCTCTCTGGCACTTCTCATTCAAGTGAATTCCTGAGATGCATCAAGGCTTCTTCAGTACATTTTTTCAAAAAAGGCTTTGGGTGCTTCACCAGGAAGGCCCAAGAGAGAGGCTGACCCATCAAAGAACAGGAAAACGAGAGCTAATGTCCCCCTAGCTGGGCCCTGGTTAATTTCCTCAGCCAGCAAGTCTTGGACCTCAGTGAGAATCCCAAACATCCTCTGGAAAAAGTGAGTGAGAGACCAGGGAAGGCGGAGAAGGAGATCAGGCAATACGCCAGGAAATAAACAGTGGAGACCAAAGATTTTGCTGTTGAGTAATCAGTAATTGCTGTATGTAGATGGTTTGTTCACAACAGATGGGATTAGTGAATCAAAGGAGACTTCTGTCTGTGTTCATGCATACATTTGTGTCCTTACACAAAAAGGAGACATGCCACTTTCCCAGGATCACTCCATCATCTGGAATAATTGGGATTTGACAATCAGAGATTAGAAGGAGTCAAGAACCCTCCTCCCCATCAGCAATCCAAGCACCTGCTGAAGCAGCTATGAGATTCCTACCACTAAGTAAAGATTTTTCTAGATAATAACAGCTTTGGAAACAACCCCACAATCATGTGAGATACATCTGGTAAATCACTTAAATTAAAAAAAAAAACCTCTTGCATCTTTCTCCTGGGACAAATGAGTGCTCTGCTACACAATCAGACCTGGGCTGCAGGGGGGGGGGGGGGGCACAATCCTACAAGGAGAGACACCACCTCTATGCTGGACACAGCAGGAGCCTATTTATTTTGCAGAACTGGGCTACCTTCCCCCTGATCCAGACAACATCAATCTTGCAGCAGCAGCAGGAGGTAAGGTAGGTTTTGCGCTGACCACCTACCTTCCAGTACAGCTGGAAATCTAGGAACAATATGGTTTCAAACATTATTCATTGGGTTTCAAAATTGGTGCCAAGCTCTGTGCAGCTAACAGCTGAGCAACAAAGATTTTGTCTCTCCTTTTACAGGATTACTATAAAATCATTTCCCTCCATGACCAGTTTAGGCTGTTCTAAAGCACAGTCATAAACGAGACATTGACTTTTAAGGATCTTCCTACCCTTAGGGTGGCAGATGAAAGAACAGGTCACAGCTTTGTTCTGCTGCAACATGCCTGGAAGTGTTAAGAGACATGCTTTCATTACAGGGAAATTTCCACAGTCTCGTTGGGTTATGCAAGTTTGCAACCTACCTGTAGACTATAAAAGAAGTGCTGGGCTGACCAAACCAGATATAAGACACTGGTTTGCTCATGCCACTTGGGCAGCACCAGCTGTCCCACTAATGCCTGTGATCGTTGGAAACACCACGGTGACTTCCACCTTTAAAATAAACCTTGTGGCATTTTTCAGCAACTCAGCAAACATTCCCAAGCTCAGGATAACATCAGTTTGTTTCAGAAATCTGGACATCATCTTTGCAAAACAAAGCCATCAGTATAAGAGAAGTCCATGACACTGGGAAGGATGTTATTCCTAATAATTCATCTGCTCAAGCAGATTCCTCCTTTAAGACTTAAGTCCCCAGTTTAATACCACTATTTTTGACTCTGCAGTAACCAATGGAATAAATAAAAGCAGGGGATGCTCTGGATAATGAGGAGTTTGTCCTGCAGCAAAAAGGTCTCTAATGAAGAGTAAAATGTTAGAGGCCCAGAATATGCAGCAATTAGCAGATTTTTATAATTGGTGAGAATGGAAACGAGAAAAATGGAAGTAAGAGTAAGTTAACTACTTTATGATTGCATTATCTAACAGTTAACGTCCCTGTGCATCAGGATGCACTATAGCCCCTGCATAATGAAGTTACACAGCATTTCTCATTAAGAAAATTGTAAGCAAGATATTTTTAAGCATTACACCAAAATTCTCATGCTGAGTGTGCTGGAAAGTCATAATGGAAGTGATTCAGGACATTTCCAAGAGAAAGGTTAACAAAAATGCACTTGTCCCACAAAACACTATCTCCCTCATATCATACAAACTGAAAATCTAGATCATTGACAAAACCCATCCAAACTGGACCAGGTATTATGACTTTGAAAAATGACAGGTCACCTAGATGTGTGGAGGCTTCTTAGCATTTATCAGGCAAAAAGTAATCCCAGAATCATCCCTGGAGACTCCACTCTGGCTGAGTATGATCCTTGTCCTTGCAGCTGCTAGAGCAGCTCATACCTGGGCTGTCCCAAGCCCACCTCACCTGTGCGTTGATGCAGTTACCATTGTGGGAGGGTGCCCTGAGCTGAGAGCAGAGTGAGGTTTCTCTCATGAAAGTGATGACCACCAAGCTGGTAATGAAGCAGCACGGCAGAAGTGGTTGTGAAAGCTAGTTGTAGGAGGAAAGGGGTAAATCTGAAGAACCTGTTGTAGCTGGGGCTGGAATAGCTGGAGGAGGAGGAGGTGGGAGTGGAAAGGAGAAAGATGGTGTGACTGGGGCAGAGGAGGGAATGGAGAGCTTCCTTTTCTGAATCAAGAATGACAAGGAATGAGGATAGAGAGAAGGCTTAAGCCACCAAGGATTCAGGGACTAGAAATAGCTATTGGGGAAAAAAAAAACACGGCAAGAGAGTAGGGGAAAGAGGAGAGGTGAAAAAAATGGCAGGAGAAGCCAGGTGACTAAGAGAGGGAGTGAGACGGGGTAGGGTATGGGCGTGACTTGAAGAGGGATGCAATTAGTGAAGGCAATATGAGGGAGAGCCTCTGAGTTGACATGGGTGGTGCAAGGAGCAGAGAAAGTAGCAAAAGAGCTGTTTGTTTTCAATGGTCTGGAAAAAACAGGACTGGAAAGAACATGGATGGAAACCAGCAAAAAGCTCCTGGTTGCACACATGTCTCTCCAGAGACTGAGAGGGAACCTAGTTGTCCTGAAACTCGCATCTACTGCCAGCATGTGGTTTCGAAAGGTGGGTATCTGATGCTGGCCAGCAGCACAGAATCTCTTCCTACTGCCTCCCTTATCTTCATTATTTGGAGAGGGCACAGACACCTGGGTTGCCTGCATGAGGCCCTGTAAGAAGGCTCTGTGGTGGATCTGTTACAAGGTTGTTAATGAACGTCGTGGATCTGTATATCGTGGCATTCTTGCTAAGGTGAGTTGGCTTTAAAACAAACCAAGCAGGACCCTAAAAAGCACCGTACTGTAATTTGAGCGATAAAAGGCTCTGAAATCAAGCATGCAGAAGTTAGGGAAGGCTGGAATTAAGATAACTTGTGCAAACATGATTTGGCTTTATGTTCGTGTGTATGACTTTGTGAAAAACAGGCCTGGAAGGGACCTCAAGGAGCCATTTGGGGACTCTAGTTCATCTCTTCCCCTCGAGGCTGGACCATTCTCTGTTCTTCACTTGCGAGACAGACATTAATGGCAGGGAGATTGGACTAGATGATCTTTCAAGGTCCCTTCCAACCCTTTAAGATTCTGCGATTCTGTGACGTGATTGCATACTTTTCCTTAACGGAATCCTGCCTAGCTGCATAAAATATATCAGGACTATGCTGTGGGCAAGGCTGGAAACACAGCTGGAGAAAGCATAGGCTCATGGTTCAGCTTGCAGACTGCCATCCTGGAGAACTGCCTCTACTTCCCTGTTCCTGGGTGGTCATTTAAATCAAACTTCTCCCAGGTGGTCATTAATTGTGTTTTCTCAATTTGCTGAGTGCTCAGCTTGAAAACATTATCTCTGGTTTAATTATCCATGCTTGGTGCCCTGTTTTGATACAGTGTTAGGGCTTTAATTTTATCACCACCACACAAACAGCTCAGCCCATGTTGCATTGATAGCCACAGACTGGGAATAGAACTGAAATTCTTGTGCATTGTGCTCAGCAGTGGCTGTCACAAGCCACTCATCTCCCACTTCTCATCTGACCCTGCCCTGTGCACTCTGTCAGACTCCATCTCCCCACACCTTGCTTATTCTGCTGAAAGCATGTGTACAGAACCTCACAGCTATGAACGATAATTCCCAGTTCCTGTATTTACCTTGTGGACAGTTCCTCTGACTGTTTTTTAAGTTCAGGTTTCTCCACATCACCTCATCCTCAGAGGTATATGCATTCACTGCAATTAATTACACCAGTAACGTCTATAATTACCTCAGGAAAAAAAAAATCAGCAAAATGCATAAGAACTGACAGCATACAGATGACCAAGAACTGCTGTAGTGGATTAGAGAATTATGACAGGGTTCTGGAGGAGAGAAGGGATCTCTGCAGATCATCCAGTCCAACCCCCCTTGCTCAAGGAGGGTCAGCTAGAGCCACTTACCCAGAACTTCATCCAGTCATGTTTTGTATATTTCCAGAGATGGAGACTCTATAACCTCTCTGGCCAACCTGCTCCAGTCTTTGATCACCCCCACAGTAAAAGGAGTGGTTTGTTTTGTTCAGGCGGAGTTTCATGCGTTTTAAAAAGCACTTCCTGCTCCTTGTCCTGTCAGTAAGCAGTCATCTCCCACCTCCCATCAGGTATTTATACACGAGATTTCACCCTGAGCCTCTTCTTCTCTAGGCTGAACAGCCCCAGCTCTCTGTGTCTTCCCTCATATGAGAGACACTCCAGTCCCTTAATCATCTCCGTGGTGCTTTGCTGGACTCATTCCAGTAAGTCTATGTCTTTCTTGTATGAGGGAGCCCAGGACTCCAGGTGTGGCCTCACCACTGCTGAGTAGAGGGGAAAGATCACTTCTCTTGATATGCTGGCTAGGCTTTTTCTAATGCAGCCCAGGATGCTGCTGGCTGTCTTTGCTGCAAGGGCATGCTGCTGGCTCATGGCCAGCTTAATGACCATCAGAACCTCTCAGGTCCTTCTCTGTAGAGCATGTGCTGGTGCATGGTGTTATTCCTCCCCAGGTGCAGGACTTTACATTTCCCTTTGTAGAACTTAATGTGATTCCTCTCTGCCTAATTCCCCAGCATGTCCAGCTTGCTCTGGACAGCAATGCACCATCTGGTGCACAAGCTCCTCACAGCATTGTATAATCTGTAAATTTGCCAAAGATGTACTCTGCCCCATCATCCAGATCATTAATGAAGATGTTAAACAGTATAAGAGCTAGTAACAGGATATACCACTAGTGACTGGCCTCTAGCTGGACTTTGTGCCACTGATCATGGTCATGATGCTCTGCATCTGGCCACTCAGCCACTTTTTTATCTGCCTCAATGTCTGCTTTTGTAACCCATACTTTGTCAGCTTGTCTATGGGGGCGTTATGGGAGACAGTACCCAACGCCTTACTAAAGTCAAGGCAACAACATCCTGTGCTTTCATCTCAATCACCAAACCAGTCATTTCGCTGTGGAAGGCTGTCAGGTTGGTTAAGCACAATTTGCCCTTTGTAAATCCATGCTGACTGTGCTTGACCACCTCCTTGTTCTTCATGTGCCTGGAAATGGTTTCCATCATTTCTTGCTCCATTGCCTTTTTGGAAATTGAGGTGAAGCCAACCAGACTCGGGTTTCCCAAATCCTCCTTCTTGCCTTTCTCGTAGACAGGAGTGATATTTGCTTTCTTCCAGGCCTCGGGAATCTCTCCTGATTGACAGAATCTTTCAAAGAGTAGCCTTGCAATTAACCAGCAATTAACCAGCTCCTCAGCACTCTAGGGCCTCTCGCTCTCGCCTGGGATTGCTGAAGGTCACTCTCATGAGTAAGGTATCCTCCTGGGTCACCTACTCCTGCTTCTACCTTTTGCACATTTCCTCTTTAGATGTCAGACTTTAGTCAGGAGTTCCTTGTTCATCCACGCCTCCTAACACTTTTGCTCGACTTTCTTCTTGTCAGGCTGAACCACTCTTGAGGTTCAAGGAGATGATCCTTGATTATCAAACAGCACAGCCCTCATTTCTAGTCTAACATCTTGTTCCTGATTGTGTTCAAGGCAAGCTGTTTCAACGTGTTTTATAAACCTCCCCATACTTCCACACTTAGTGATTTGAATTCAAACAGCACGTTTCATACCACTTACCAAAAGGAGTTTTAGTACTACCTATTTCAGGGATCAGTATTATCCAGGTACTTGCCCATCAGTGATATCCTGCACCAGTAACTTTCAGAGTCCAGTTGGAAATAAAACTGTCCTCCTGTCCCCTAGTAGGAAGCGTCTCACCCCAAAGCCCACTTACAAGGCAGGTCTTTCTAAGGTCCTTCCATAGGTGTGGAGAAGGGAGAGGCTGCTCTAGGTGAAGTTTAAGAGCAACCTCATTTGAGAACTAGAATCGTCTCCTGGAGAAGTCTCTCACCTTCCAGTGACTAGACAGAAACTCCCGCTTTAAGTACCTGACACGTATGATAACTGCTTAATTTAAAAATCCTTCCACTGCTTTTGGTTGTACCACCTTTCCCATTAATTGCCTTGTCCCTTTGCTCCCATGCTCTGAGCCAAAGGGAATATCCTTTTGAACTCGGCATTATCAGCTTGATATGGCTTAAATCCAGTCCAATTAAAAATAAATAAACGTAACACTTCCCTTAAGTCAGATGTCCTGAAATGACTCCTTTTATAAAAAGGCATGTTTAACCCTACCAGGCTCTTTTCTTAGGGGTCATTTGGAGTGACTGCTTCTCCAATCACACTGACCTTGTTGAAGCTCACCCGTTTCCTTTCTTGTGTCCTTACATGCCTGTGGAGTTCAGTTTTGCTCTGGCTGCTGACTTGCAGCCTCTCCCAATGTCTGAAAGGAGTGCTCATCTGCGTCTTGCAAAACAGCCTGTGAGCGATAGAGGCTGGGTGAGATCTGGAGATAAGCTTTGTTGCCCATTAGCAAAACAATGGACTGTACACTCAGTGCTGTTAAATACACAAAATAAACAGGGAGGGAAAAAATAGGTTGCTTGTAACAACCATGGTCACACAATGTTCAGGAGGAAATGAGATTCTGGAAAAGATTTTTATTTTTTTAAGGAATACAATTGTTTCTGTTGATTTCTAGGTCTTTTTGGTCCTTTCATGCTACTGGTTTCTTGCCTCCAGCCAGTTATATCTTGCTGCCTGATTCTAAATCCTGCCCTGTAGAAAGGCTTTTGAATTATATCCAACAGGCCGAAGCAAAAGCAACAGCCTGATCAAATTAAGAAGTGTGCTCTGTTGTGCAGAGTGTAGAAGATTTTGCCATGCCAAGCAGTGCACAGAGAGTTAGGAGAAACGGGCATTTTGTATGGGAAACACCGAGGACCTGTGTTTTAGATACAGCAACGAGTCTTTTGTGTTCCGATTCCTGTGCTTGCTTTTAAGCTTTGTGTTTTGCAGACCCTCTGGCCTGTCCACATATTTACTAATTTTTTATATTTGTTAGCTCAGTTTCAATGTCACATTTTCTCAGATGTTTTAGAGATGTGGGAGAAAGCTCTCCTTTTAAAACCAGCTGTCTCCCCCATCTCAGGGCAAGGACAGCTGTCAACACCAGATGTACAATGCAAGCAAGATGCAGAAACAATTAGTAACCACTTGCAAGCCAAAGACAAGGAAGTAGTGTGTGGTGCTGATTAGTGAGCAGCCAGGGACCGGGATCATTAAATCAATTTGAGTGCTTGGCAAAAACTCAATGAACAAAATTAAAACACTGTTGCATTTTTGGCTACTTCATCATCAACTGTGCATTTTCTCTCAGGTTCTGAAGAGAATTGCCACCTTTAATTCTAAACTGCAAACTAAAGATTCCCAGTTCATAAGTAAGACATAAGTGTAAGTTAGCTACTGTGGCTGATGTATGCACAATGACCAAGGTTTCACATCTCTATTCCACCATTTTGCTTCACGTTGTGTATTGCAGAGCAATCATTCTTCTCTGCAGACATGAGTGTATTATACTTCTCACAGTTTGCCTTGTAAATATCTAATCCACCAGGCACTATCATCCCCTTTCTCCCCTCCCCAAGAGCTGGCTGTCCTGGGGGGACCCATACCCAGGTAGTTATATTCAGACAGGGTAAAAGCAGCTGCAACAGCAAGAGCTGGATGAACACTTCATTGCAGCTGATGGTAATTCCAGTCTGCAGGGAGCACTCGTGGCAAGGACAGCATCCCAGGCAGGGGCCACCATGTGCATTACTGCTTTCTTTGCTTCTTTAGAGATGCAGGCATCTATTCTTAATGGCCTTTTCTCCTTCTGTTGGCACCTTGCACCCTATGCTTTCTTTCTGGAAACCATTTAAATAGGAACTAGTGAATCCTCATCCTATGTTTGTGAGAAGGCAGAGAGAACCTCATCACCCTGGTGCAATTTCCTCCAGCTGTCTGAGGGAGGAAGCGGAGGAAAATCTCCTTTTGTTGGCTGTTGTGCTTGGCTCCCAGTACAACTTCTAGGTCACAGTGATGGCTTGGAAATCCAGTCTAGGTTTTCTTCCCCATGCATCTCCCATATGCCTACCAAGATCCAGCCAAAGAGTAGTCTTAAACTCCTGTCTCAAGCTAGGGCTTCCTAGCCCTACAAGTTTTTCTTGGATGGACTGAAGGCCTCAAGGATCAGGCTTGCTTTAGCTCTCTTCATTTTGAAAGTCTCCTCAACAGCCAGTTTGGAAGTTGACTGGGGAGGTGGAGAGATAGTGAACATGGGACACTCATGGGCCCTTCCACCAATACTGCAGCTTGGAGAGAGCCCCAGTAAACTCTGAGGCATGGGGTTGGCTTAATTTTCTGTTGTAAGAAAGACCCATCTGCTCCTTGGTGTCCCCTTTAAAGAAACAGACAGACCCTCTGAAAGCTCAGAAAAATACAAATAGAAAGGAAACAGATATCAGACTTGGGCTGCTTGACTGAAATCTAATGTGAGTTTGATGATACACACAGAAGAGCCCAAAAATTTCCTAGATCTGAACCCTTCCAAACTCCTGAGTGAATGGGTGTAATTTTTGCTTTCCAGAAAACAAATCTGTGGAAGACTTGTCATCTTCGCTGTTTCTGGACATTGTGGTTTTCCAGAGCTATTTATGAAGAAGGTGTGGTCAGACAAATGCTGGAGCAAGGGAAACTGTCCAACTGAACCAGATGTTTTCCTGAAGCAGTGGGAAACCTGATGCCTCTTTCAAGAGCCAGTGATGAGACCAACCTTAAACCTGTGCAAAACATCAGCAAGGAGGACTTCCAGGGAAGAGGGCATTTGCCTGCTTTAGTGAGTCACTTATGTTTTCCGTGTGTCGCAACATTGCCATGAGCTTGTAGTCAGTGTCTCTGCTTGTTCCACTGCACTGAAAAATTGGGAAGCGGAAGTTGTCCATAGCTCTTGTTACATTAAACTCTTTGGACCACTTAGCTCTATTCTATTGGTTTTGGCAAAGTTACCTGGAGTCTTGCAAGGCTGAGGTACGCCCACGCACATCCAGATCAGCAAAACATCATCTGTTCTCTGAAGCAATTGTTGGTGATGACATATTTTGTGACAGGAAATCATTGCAAAATGCTGGGTTCTCAGGATTAAAAACTTCTGTCCTGCTCATGAAAATAAATGCAAGTGGTAGGTTCAAAACATAGATTTATTTGGATTTTGTTCTGGGACAAAAATCAAAGCTGCTTTTCAGGATTTACTGTCTAATCATTAAGATCTGGGCAGTCAGTAAACTTGTTACTGTTACAACCTCTGATTTTCCACTGGACAAAATAAAAGTTGAAGTTCAACCATAATCATTGAGTTTGTTGATCAAACAAGAGATGAGCCATTTTACAATATCTCAGCAAATTGTCCCACGGATAATTTCCTTGGCAATATTAGGGAATTAGATGCAAGACTGGTAGATCCATCCATACCACTTTGATTCACTAGTGCAACAAAGTTCCCAACAGCCTTGAATTATCCCATCATACCAGGCTAAGGGAGTTAGTTCTGTCACTGTTACTTCTGATGGAATGACCCAGCAAGAGCTGCAAGGTAAGCAAACAGAAAATCTTCATGCTGATCACCTAAAAGGGAAGCAATGGATAAAGAGAAAGCAAAAGTCCCCCATGCAAGAACATGTCCCTTGGTGCATGTTGGAGCAGACCTATTCAGCATCTGCTTAGGATGGCTGGATTTGTGAGGATATCTGAAATGTAAACATATGAAAAGCACTAAACAAACCAACCTCTCTCCACCTCTTCTGCTGAGCTCCTTAAAGCTTTGTTCTACCCAGAAATAGTACTAATTTTCCAATTCGCTGCCACCTTATGGCATTTCAGAGAGATAACACTTCAGTCATTTCTATCTGACGCTTAGTATTTTCAGGCAGCCTCCCTGGGAATTTGGATGTTACAGAAACAGCAGCTGTAAAAGTGCCCCTCGCATCCAGATTTGGAACAATATTAATGCCTGAGATTCTGGATTATACTTGCTCATGAAAACTGATCATTAAAACGTCCATTCTATTTATATTTGCAGATTCTAAAGGGAGGTCATTTCATCAGCTAAGGGGCCAAAAATAAATCTGAACTTTGCAATGTTGTCAAAAGAGAATCTTTCAGTCTAAAAAAGCAACCAGCTCACTCATGACTCTTCCCAAATGATTTTGTCAGTCCATTTTTGAAATGGAGGATGGAAGTTTAACAGATGCCCTTATCACGTGCTTAAGGTTTTTCTGAGTAGTCTTAGCTGGACAAAAAGTCTGGGAAACCACTAACAGAAATTCGAGGTGTTTTATAGCTTCTTGTCCCTTCAAATACCCAATAATCCTCTTTTAAGCACACTTGTGTGGTTTCCCAGTCGAGGAGATGCTAGGTCTTGAATGGACAGGCTTTGGAGAGCTGCTTGGTTAATTATTACTTGCAAATGTGAGCAGTATTGCCTAATAGGAAATATAGCAGCTGGGGTTTTTGTCATGCGTGTTCCTCAAGTGGATGGATAGGCTTTGTATTCAGAAAAGCAACACTATCAGTAACCAGGAGTTTTGGGTTTGATATGGACTGCTTTGGTACTGAAAGGGAGACTGCGTGATTTTAGGTAAGGGTTATACTATATACAGGATGACGAACATGAAGTTGTTTTCCTGAGGTAGCCTTGTTCTCTCTAAGTGAATGAAGTTTATTTCCTATTTTTAATATGAGATCATAAACATTATAAATCTTTAAGGGATATTTTTCAAACAGACATCGATGGTATAAAAAGGGCATTGGTCTGGTGGATTTTTGCCACTTTTATAAGCAACAGCAAATGTAAAGAGCTCACCCTCTTCTACCTGCTACTTTTCAGACCAACTTTTTCAAGTAGCAAAACATGATGTCTGTCTGAAGTTGCTTCTCCTGTTTATGTAGTCTTTTGAAAGAACTTTGTCAGAAAATAAGAAAATGTGATTTCTATTGGCATTTTAGTGCTCAAGGCCAAAAAAATAATTACAGATTCATGACTGGAATGTCTGGTGGTGTATTTCAGGTAGAGGAGGGCTGAACGCTGCCTAGTTGTGTATTTACTTTGTCTTTTTATGTCAGATTGCTCTCTAAGAGAATTAATCCAATCTGTAGTCCTGATTTTTGACAAAGAGTTGTGGCTGGGGTCAACAACTTTACCAAAATGGGAGAGAAAACATAATTTTCATGGTTGGCTGTTTATTGAGACTGTGTCTCAGCAGTGTTTCATACAGTGGTGTCTCAGATGTGGGGCTGGAAAAAAAATGAGTACAGTAAGGTGGTTTGGGGTGGCTGCAGTACCACTCCAATACTGTGCCTCTTAGCCCTTGTTAGGGCACATCACTCTCAGCTGTCAGGTTTCCAGCTGCACAGAGCTGCACAGATGAAGAATCAAACTTTGAAACAATCCCAGGGCCTTTGTAATAGGTAAATCCATTCATCATTTATCAGGAAGGAAAAAAGGTTTCCAGCAAACTGAGCACCCTGGGGTGAGCAAACTGCTGAACAGGGCCATTTTGAGTTTGGGTTGGTTTTCTGCTTTGTAAAACAGCTCTCTTAAAGGACAGATTTTAGTTGCCTTTGGCCAGGTCTTTTGTTTGTTCACATAGCAATGTTGTTCACAACGGGATTGGAATAAAAGTTAAAAAAAAGTAAATCTGGCAATATTTTGATGCTTTAAAGAAAACAGCAGCCCTTAGTTATTAATGCTGGCAAAAAGTGATTCTGCTAGTCCAAGTTATTTTGTTTGTGGTATAAACTGTTCTGGCAAGGACACTTTTGGGTTTTTTTTCCTTCCTAATAGCATAAGCAAGCAGTGCTCAATTTTTTTGCTGAGGTCTGCCAAGTAATTTTACTGAGGTCACGGCAGGGAGTGGGAACCAGTGCCCCTGGGGGACACTCCAGAGCCCTTCCAGAACAGCCCCTGGGGCTCCAGCCAGGCCAGCTCAACCTACTCATGGTGGCACAGAGGCCTGGTGGCTCTGAATACAAAGTGTACATCCTATAAGATGCTCTTGCTGGTGACGGCTGACTCAGGAGGGCTCTGAGTCTTCATCTTTCCCTGTCATTCAGTCGGGTTTAGGCAAGATGGGTTTGCAATCCCTTCAGGAGCCACCTCTGTGACCTCTAGCATATTGCTGTCACACTTCTTTAGAGGAGCCATCTCCCCACGCTGTCATCCCTCTCCCACAGCCGCCAAGTCTCTTCCCACCAACCGCAACCGAGGCCCACAGACAACAGCGCTCCACCCGATGGGAACAGCCTGGTTCCACATCGCAGTCTTCCGCGCTCAATGAGGGCAGGCCTGCTGGGCCTCAAGTCCCCGAGCAGTTGTTTAAGGCACAAACCCCGTTCTCCCGGGTGTCTGTGGGAGAGGCCCCGCGGCCCACATGCGGAGGACAGCACAGGCCTCAGTGGCAACGGCAGGGCCGGGGGCAGGGAGCTCCCCTCAGGCGCTAGGGGCTGGCGCCAGCGCACGCGGCGCCGCGCCCCGCAGCCGGCAATGCGCATGCGCGCTCCGCTCCCCTGCGCTCGTTCACTCGCTCCCTCCCGGGCCCGCCCTCGCCCTGCGCGCCCCCCGTGAGGTCATAAAGGTGAGCGGCCGTGCCCCAACGGGAGCGGGTGCTGCCCGCGGCGCCGCCCTCCGCGATTGGTCCGCGGCCGAGACCTGGGTTGCGTCTTCGGGCCGCCTCATCGCCTCGAGCCAATCGCGGCCCGCGCCCGCTCTACGCCTCGGGCTGCGGCTCGAAAACCGTCCCAGGGCTGTGTGACAAGAGGCTGGCCGCCCTTCGATTGGCTCTCCCGTTTCGGCTCTCTTCGGGTTGGCCCGGCGATAGCCGGAAGAGGGGGCTCCTTCCTATTGGCTGCCCGACCGCGCTGCTAGGGCGGCGGCAGCGCTTGCCCATTGGGCCTCCCTTTCGCTTCGGGGAGACTCGGCTGTGCCCGTGATGATTCCGTGATTGGTCAGGAGCCGTTAGAGGCTTTTCCGTAACGACCTGGGGATTGGTCCCGAGGAGGTTCGGCCATTTCCGTAACGGCCTCGGGGCTGGGGGCTATTGAGTGCGTCTGGCTCCTCGGCTGGGTATTCACAGAACGCGCTTAGGGTCGTTCCGCAGCGTAGGGCGGCAACGGCCATAGGCGGCTGCGCGGCTTTGGCGCACACGCAGAGTGCACCAGCAGGAGCCCGGCACGCAGCGGAGGCAGCAGCGGGGACAAAGGGACTGATCGGCAGGAACGGGGAGGGGGGCCCGGCAGGAGGCGGCCGGCGCCGGGGAGGGAGCGGCAGGAGGCTTCAGCCGGGCGGGCGAGTCCCACGTGCCTTGGGCGCCCGGGGAAGCAACAGCACCAACCACCGCCGCCAGCGCTCTGAAGCCGGTTGAGGAAGAGTCGGGGAGCCGTCGCCGTCATGGCCTGCGCCGCCGTCGCCGGCCACCGCCCGCAGTGCAGCGTTCTCAGCCTGAGCCGTCGCCAGCTGCCCCTGCGGGCGCAATGAGGAGACGCGCGGGAGCCGCCGCCTCAGCGCCGCACTGAGAAGAAGCCTTAGCGAGCGAGCGAGGCCGCCCGGGCCGCTTCACCCCTACGCCGCCCGCCGCGGATCCCGCCGCCCCTGCCGGATCCCTTTGCGAGGGGACGCATCACCTCCTGTCGGCGGATCCGGGAGCCCCGAGATCCCTCCGCCGTAGAAAAAATAGTCCCTTTCCCTGCCGCCTCCCTCAGAGGCGAGGGGGCAAGAAAGGAGAGGGGAAGGGGAAGAAAGAGGAGGAAGAAGAAAAGGAAGAAAAAAAGAGAAAGAAGACAAGAGAAACCCGGAGACGGGATCAGAGGAGCCGGGCCGTGAGCCTCCGCCCCATGTGACTGGCGCCCAGGGTGGGGGCAGCGAGGCCTAGCAAACCCCCCTCGCTCGCGGCCGGGAGCAGAAGCGGGAGCGGCGCCGGGGGGGCTGCGAACTGGGCGGAGGCGGCTCTCGGACCCACCGGCGCTGCCAGGAAGGATGGTTTTGTGAGAAACGTGCGGCGTGAAGAGGAGGAAGAAGAAGAAGCAGCCGGGCGAAGAGCGCGACAGAGACCGAGAGGGGAGGGGGCTTCCCCAGGGGGGGGAAGGGGGGGGCCCGGCGTTTCATGTGGCGCGACCCGCCCGTCTCCTCCAGCTGAGCGAGCGAGGGAGCGGCAGGCGGGCCCGCCGAGCCGCCGAGGCAAGGCGGAGGGGGAAGGCAGGAAGAGAGAGGTGATCGGGGCAGAGCAGGAGCAGGAGACCATGTCCGGGCGGCCCAGGACCACCTCCTTCGCGGAGAGCTGCAAGCCGGTGCAGCAGCCCTCGGCCTTCGGCAGCATGAAAGTTAGCCGTGAGTATCCTGCCGCCGGGCGCGGGGATAGGGGGGGATTCTGTCTGTCTGGCCCGGTCGGGCTTTTTTCCCCTCCTGCCTTCGCCGAGGCGGTACGGCGACGGGCGGGAGCTCGGCTGGGGGTTGAGCGAGCGGCCCCAGCCCCGGCTGAGGCAGCTCCCTTTCTCTCTCCTTCCCCACCCCCCCCCCCCCCCCGCGCCTTAACCTTGAATAGGCGCACGCCGCCGCTTCGTTTAGGGCCTGTTGGACAAAAAACGCCGGCTCGTTTGTCCTCTTCCTTAGCGTCTGATCGCTGCCAGCGTTGTAAGCGGCCTCTGGCTCACAAAAAAACCCCATTTTCTTTTCTTTCTCCCCGTTGTGAAACGGATTGGCAGCTCTGCCTGTATTTCCTTTTTATTTTCCCCTCGAAAGAGGGAAACGAATTTTGAGCACGCAGGTATGGCCGTGACATTAACGTTCATTATATGTTTTTAAGCACTCGCGGCTCTGAAGGAAAGAGCTTGGAAGATTTTTCCATGCACCCGTAGATCGGGTGTGAGCACCTTTTAGTCCAGCCCATTAAAAAAAAAAAAAGGAGGGGGAGGGGAGCTTGCAAAAGGTGTCTCTCTGGTATCCTCTAGGCTCTGATAAAATGCTTAATAGACGGGAAAAATTAATTATTTTGACGTGTGAGCCCATGGAATAGTTAGTTCAAGCTCGATATGCCTTTTTTGCGAATTTTCTGATCAGAAGAGTATTTTTAAGGTTGAGGCCTTTGCTTTATTCTGGACAGACGTGTTGATAATTGTGATTAATATGTGCCCATCCTTCATATTCTAGCTTGTGGGATTAGCTGCTTTATGTGAATTAAAAATGTGTTATATCTGAACACATGTCCAACGTGAATGGAAAAAGGCCCCGTTCTGAGTCTCTAAGTATTATCTCTGCGTTTATAATAGGGAATTTCTGAAGTCTTGATTTGAATATATTCGTTTTAACAACTAAATTGTTTTTCTGGCTTCATATTAATAACATATTGTTCAAAGCAATTTGCATTTTTCTTATGGAAATGCAGGATGGCATCTTTTATGGGACAAGGAATGCTTGATATGCGTTACCGTTCAATTGATCTATTTGATACTTGCGTACAGCCACATCTGACATGGCTCTGTGTGTGCCTATGTGCACATATATCACATTGTTATATGCATTTCATGCCTAAGTGCCGTAAGATTGTGAGCTTTTTGACAGATGAGGAATTCTGACGTTTTTCTGCACTGAAATGTCTTCCGCTGCGGTTGAAGCCTTGAAGAGAGTATTTGGCTCGGGATCCGTAGTCTACCTCGCATCTGCATGATCAGCATGCCTGCACCACTTAAAAAAACATGGGTGCAGTTAACCTGTATTAGCAGCATAAAAGGGTATGTTTGAGGTCCAACATTAGCACTTATTAATGATTCTTGGCTTGTATGGAGGAAAACTGTGAGTGACTCCATTTTAATTTATTGATTTACTTTATGCGCATACAGAATAGGAGGCAGATCTTCTTGATCAGTATTTCTGCAGGTTGCTGTCTAAACCAAACAAGACCTAGACCTGTCATGCTAAGCAACTAAATTTGTCTTATTCAAGCTCTGCAGCTCAATTCTTGAAAGGTCATTGATGCTCCTTTCCCGTTCATTTGAGGTCAAAGACTACAGACAGATGCTTGCCTGTGAAGAGGGTGCTAACTGATGCAGACTAACAAGTTTGCAAATATGATTCAATCCCAAGTGTATAACACTGAGGGAGAAACAAAGGCCGTAGCATAAAGCACATGCACTTGTGATAACCCCCACAGTCGCTTTAGTCATGTGCTCCTGGTCCTTCTGCTGTCTGGAAAAAAATATAAGAACAAAGCAAGAAAACCACTTACAAGGACTCTGTGGGAAATGCAGTTCATATTTTCAGTTAATTCATCCATGTAAGACAGTCTAGGGAAAGAAGGTTGTTTTTTTTGGTTTTTTTTTCTGCTTTGTAAGAGAAAAATTCATGGGTGTCAGAACAGGTTTTATTTTTCTAATTCTTGTGAGTTTCGGTAGCATCTTATGGCATGATGTAGCAAGTTAAATATTGCCAAGGTTGAATGCTTAGGTGGGGGGGAAATCACTTGTGAAGTGAACAAAGATTGCTGGACTCTTTGCTTTATGTTTGCAGACTGATAGGTAGTTACATTGAGCCCCCTTGAGTGAAAGCTGGGACAAAAGAGTCCTTGTGAGATAGGTGAAAACGGGTGGATTGGTATCTTCTGAGGTAGACTCAGGTCTTTTCCAGGTCATCAGGGAGCAAAACATGGATTTTTATGTCAACCTTTTTGCTTATATTTGTAAGCCTGAAGTAAAATTAAAATTATGAAGTCACTCTGTCTCTGCTGCACTACAACAATTATTTAGGAAGGATAGATCCAAGTGATGAAGAGAAGAATGGTAAAGTAGTGGAGAAGAGCTAACTGATCCAGTGTTACCTGGGAGGAATAGTACTAGAACCATATAGTGATTGCTCTTCTCCCCAGAGTAAATGGGGGAGAGTGAGCAAGGACTTTTTCATCTCTTCTATGCTTAATTTGTTAGACTTATTATGAGACTTTGTTCTCGGATGTTGGTAAGAGAGCCTGAGCCTTGGATGAAAGCATGGGAGATTGCCAACAGCTGCTTCTGCTCTGAGAAAGATGACTTCTCATGCATGCTGCTCTCGTTGCTTTGTAGTAGATATTACAAGGGGTTTTACATCTCTGCAAGAGTAGGAACCCTGTGTCCTCCTTATATCTCTTTCAAGCCATAATAGCATCGAGTGCTTTCTGAAATCTATTTTTGTTTCTCTATTAATATTTTTGGTCGTTTTGAAATCATTCCACCATTCTTTTCACCCCACCATATGGATTTCTACATTGAAATAATTCTCAAGTAGGTTATTCTTCATGCAGGTCTGTGTTGCTGGCTTTGTAGGCTTTCCCCACACACAAAAAAAGTGCATGTGCTCCTTGTGTTGAGCCTCTCCTTTCAACAGGAGGGAACTGAGCTTCCAGTTTTCCACTGGCTGATATTATCAGCCTGCTGGTTATAGTACAAGGGAAGAGATACAAGCTTGAAGCTTTCTTTTGTTCTTCACCTAGTTGTTCTTGCATTGCTTCCAGATGTACATTGTTTCCCATATGGGACAAAAATAATCCTGAAATATAAAGGATAATCATGCAACATGTGACCAAAAATATCTGTATAAAAATAGAAGGCTTGAAGCTTGCAGTTTAAAAATTTTCATCTTATGACTGTGGAATTGATTTTTTTTTTTTTTTTTCCCCCCCTTCCCTTCCCTGAGCTTCTGGAAAATAAGTGTTTCAAGTAACACCAAGTCCTTGTAAGACAGCAGCACTTAGCGTAACTGAAGCTAATCTTGTTGGTCTGCAGTAAAAAAATATCATGGTTAAGACTTGCCATGATTTTTTTTTTGCCCCATGTGCGAATGTCATGGTTCTGTAATTGTTTATGCAGAATTTGTTAACTTGGAGGGTGAGGAAGGCAATTTTGTTTGCTTTAGTTAATTCTGATGTTGTACACATACTCTTGGTTGCAAAATCTAAAGGACAGTCTTGTAATAATTAATTTTGGACTCTGGAAGAATGTTACAGTGGTTCCAAACTTCTTTTTTGTTAAAAGTTTTTCTTCTCAGATTCCCTGATTTTTCTACTCTAAAATTTCCTGAAAGCACAATAGCTTGGTAAACCTATGTTGCAGTGTACTGTTCACACATGGTACTACTGCTGGCATTTGAGCCTGGTGCCATCTTTTGTTAGTGTAATGGCTCTTTAAAAAGTGATTCATGAAGGAATAAAGCCTGGGAATTTGTTGCTCTCTTAGCTGCCGGTCGCAAGCCACAAGCACAGGATGTAAAAGTGACTACTTTTTAGGTAGCATGTGGTGTTGATGTGACAGTTTAATATTTTGTGATATCCAGGTAGATGTGTAGGAAAAGCTTTGGAGGAGAGCACCCTGGTCATCTTCAGTGAGAAGGAATGAGTAGGGCTGTTGAAACTGTCAGACCGATTGAGATAATGCCACCTTCTTGTTTCTCAACCCAGTTAGGGTAGGGCCCTCTCTATTGCTTTGATAGCAGTTTCTGCCTAATTGGTTTCTGAAACTGGAAGCCGCCCATCCCACTCTCCTTGCTGGAGAGAGGAAGATCACTCCCTTCCAGAAGCCTGCTGAGAGATATGTGTCTGGCTGTTGCTGATCCTAGCCCTGTCCAGCTTTGACTGCTGCTGAGTGAACAGCTTTCCTCATGCCTAAACTTGAACAAATTGCACCAACGGGGTCAGTTAATGAGTGCGTAAGCTGCAGTGAAAAGTGTCTTGTGCTACAGTACACCAGAGTCATGCATTGCAGTCTGAAAAGAAGTAAAACAGCTGTGTGCTATACTTAATTCTAACAGTGCCATATGATTTTCTGTTCATTCGTGTCATTAGGGGTGATTGAACAGAAAAATAATTAATAAAAAAGTGAGGCCTGCCCGTGGAACCTGTCAAATGTTAATTTGACTAATTATTCTACTGTCCCCCTCATGTCTTATTTTTGCAGGTTGGTGGTTTGGTTGTTTTTTTGTATTGTAGGACATATTGGAGTTTCTCCTGAACCTTTTCTTGTTGTTCCATGCTGTTCTGTTTGGCATGTTTCCTCCTTTGTACAGTGCTTCCCGGAGGTGATCCCCTATTGTATGACTCTTTGTATTTCTTAGCAGCATTTCAACCATCTTGTTCACCTTTTCACACAACTGTGGAAATCCATATGGCTTATGGCCTGTGTTCCTTACCTGTATGCATCCTGCCTCTGGATGTTATTGTATCACTTCACCCATTAACATGATAGGCTCTTGTAGGTATCACAAAGCAATAGGGGTTTGTGTACCCTGATCTGAACACCACACCACAGGCTGAAGGGTTTCCCACTACTGATCAAAGAGTTTTTAAATGTTGTGTTTTATCTTTAAGCGCTGTTTTAGGTAGAAGATAAAGGTTTTTGCCTTTCCTTTCCCATCTTTTCCAGTATTGGTGTCCAGTTTGTTCATCATGGATCTTCATAATGATACAAATCTGTGGGATATTGGATATTGCTCTTCTCTCATTCCTTTGTTCTTTCTTGAACTGGATGAATGTGTGATGTGAAGAAGATTCTGAAAGCCTGTAGGATGTATGTGTCTGGGAAATACCTGCAGTTAAAGCTTTGTGCTCTGACCCACTCGAGCGTTTTCTGAAATGAATTAATGCTAAACCCCTTAGTTATTTGAACACATTAGCTAATAATATGCAAGATGGTTGGAGAACACGAGCAGCCTTTTGATTCAGACTGTTGAAGTGTCTTTGTTTTGAATGACTTCATGAGTCCCATCTTAAAGTGCCAGGTGTGTTACCTTTGAGTTTCCAGAAATTTCCATAGACTTAAACATATTTTTCCGGAGTTCTGTCCTTTTTGTTTTTCTTTAAAAAAAAAAAAAAGCAACCCAAACTTTACTCTGAGGACTTTGTCGCCCATATCTAGTGTGGGAAGTGCTAAAGTGGCTGTCTCCTGCAGAAGCTCTATGGCTGGTGGAGTTACTTGGCAGCTTTCTAAATTTAATGAGCATCCACCCAGTGCATCCTTGAAAGATGAGGAAAACTTTTTTAGTCAAGCAACTATGAATAGGAGCTAATTGAAAGTTTAAATGCCTCTCAAAACATCTCCTCTTTTTTTTTTTTTTACCTAAGTCAAAGTAAAATAAAAAATTTTGTCAGCTCTTCCTTTAAAAAGCCACATAAATACATGTTTTTATTTACATATGTTGGAAATAAGTGCTAGTTACAGCTTTTACAATGTGGCAAAAAAGATGCTCCCTTATAGAAGGGTTCAAGAGTGATGTCCTCTCTTTAGCTGCAAAACCAGGAACCCCTTTGGCATTCCTCATCTGATGGAGATTGTTGCCAAAGTGGTGCATACTGCCACTAGGGAAGATGTCAACTTGGAGATATGATGATATATACCACTTCATATTTTTGAATTGGTTTAAAGTGTAGCCATTTATAGAGCGCGTCGCAGCAATCTGGTCTTAAGGTGAGAAAGGTGTGAGATGTGGTAGCAAGAGACATCTTTGGGAGAAATAGCTATATGAGCTTCTCTGTCTCATTAAACAGAAGCCTGAAATGAAGCTCTCTACCTGAAGCTTTTGCAAGACAGATTCAGATAATCCCTATAGGTAGACAGAACTGCTTTCACCAAATCTTCAGAATCCATCATGCTCCCATTGTACCAGCTTATCATGGCATAGAAAGAGGATCTTGGTGTAGTCCATGAGACAGTACCTGTTTGACTCAGTCCTGTGTGCTCTGACACTGCTCATGTGTTACGTCTGCAGTAGAATAGATGAGGTAATTTGAACAAATCAGTGTTGGAGACTTTCCTGAAAGCATTCATATGTCGTCCTGTGAGAGCTATCAAAAATGGTGGATGCCCAGAAGTCATAGTCATGTACCTCTGAAAGAAGCGGACAGTGATTTTTTTTTTTCTTGTTTGATCAATGCTATCAAAGAATCTTTTCATTAGGCACTCTTGCCACAGATGACCTGTCTGTTCAGAAAAGGAAATAAAGCAAAGCAGTTCGTTTCTGTGCTTTTATCTCTTGCAGACGGGAAGTAGACCTAAGCATTTAAAGCAATTTATGTTCTCACCTAGTCTATCTTATGATGGAAGAAAGGAAAGTGGTAAGGTAGCTTGTCAGTGTCAGGCACTGAGGGTTGGTGGGTTTTTTTGTTTGTTTGCTGTTTTTTTGTTTTTGTTTTGTTTTGTTTTTTTTTTTTTTTAGCAAAAAAACCATTCAGTAATAGCTCTCTGTGATGGTACCAGTCCTTGCCAAGAGTATTGCTGCTTCTTCATAGCAGTGAACCTAGTATTTTATGGCTTAGCCTCATCAACTGAGGGACTGTTAACTTGGTATCAGGACCGGTTCTTCTTCCTGCACATGCACTTGACTAGTGAGTTATTAACTGGGTGAAAGTGAGTTGCCAAGTATCTTCCATGTGATTAATTTCCTGATGACTTGCAGGTTTCTGCATCAGTAATGTGGAGCTGATTTAGCTGAAGGAATGGGGCTGTGGAGTTGCAGAAGGCCTTGCTCCCTGCTGTAGGAAATTCACTGTAGCGTGCTTGCTTATAAGAACTTAAAATAGTTTCATGACTTTGTAATGGGCTTGAATAAGGCCAAGTATTTCTTGCATTGCAGGTTATAATGACCAATGTAGTCACGTTGAAAGTCATGAATAACTTATGTTAGTATCATGATATGATTGAGTAAAATTCTTTAGAGACAGCTGCTATTAATTTTCCTTTCTTTAGTTAGCTTCTGTTGATTTTGAGTCTGGAAAGGCTACAGGAACATGTAGAGGTATGGTTCAATGTATCTCTTCTGGTAGTTGGGTGGATTTGAAGGAACCCGTTAGTAGTGCAGCTGCCTGACAGTAGATGATCATGAGACCTGCTGATCAGAAGACAAAGGGGAGATGTTCTTGGCTGATACCACTGGATAAGTAGTGCTGTGGAGTGTATATGGGGCTTCATAACACTATGCTGCTCGGCTTACATGAAGTGAGTATAACAGCAAGAGTTGTCATGGACTTTTGAATCAGAGCAACTTAGGAGGAAAGAAGTTGGGTGTTGACTCTGAAGTTATAACCAGAAGGGAAGGACAGCTGAATTTTTCCAACCAAGGCAGACGTCTTACAGCCATACTGTAGAAGATCATCTATTTTGACTTTTTTAGTAGGAATATAATTCTTGTTGACTACAAGCTCTGTAGTTCAAAGGAGTTTCTTTTGCCAGGAATTCATGAAATTGTTTAATTTTCTGACAGGCAAAGAATATGTTTTGCAGAAAGATAAACTCAAATGTCACTGTTGCTGCAAAGAAGGATTTTTTTTTTTCAGTGTAGAAAGAGGAAAGACTATTTGGTTGCAGTTGATAGCACCAATCTGTTTGGTTTTCTTGCTGCAAACAGTTACATGGAACCTGTGTTATTATTTGCATCCCATCTCTCATATGCTTCATTTGTTTTAAGCATCTATTAAAAAAAACAGACAGCACTTTGAATTGACCTGTATGAGTGGGTTTCCCTGAGGGAGGAAGGGGACATAAATTCATCAGCCTAAATAAACAGAAAATTTGGTTGTTGGCCAAGTAAACTTGAATCATTTGGCACAGATCTGTATCCCTGTGAATGAAGTCCATAGGCATAAATAAATTTCCCCACATTTGTGGGAGGTTGAGTATCAGCATCAGAAAGAATGTTTTGTGCCTTGCTCAGAGAATAAAAGCCTTTTGTCAAGGCATACTTTTTTGCAGGTGAGTAGATGTAAGGCTTCTGGAATGGTTTTTTTTATATATTCAGTTGCTCAATTGAAACTTAAAGAAGCGGAAAATAATGTTGACCTTGAAGATCGTATCTGTTGACCATTTCACTTCTAATCTTGCAGACTTACTCATGGCTGCATGTACTGGCTCGGGAGCCACACATATGTAGTAGTCTGAAGTTACCATTTTTTTTCTGCATTCATCAGAATGGAGAACCCTTACTAATCAAATTTCAGTTTTGGGACCTTTGAAAGAGGTTTTCAAAACATGATAATTTTGGATTATGTGTTTTAGTAAACACAATGGACTGCAGAGTAGATTTGAGCCTTGGGGAAACCCTTTAAAGGCTAGGTGGTTTTTTTCTTTGTCTGTTCTTCACTTCTAGTGGATCACCTAGTGAATGTACTAGAGACAAAAGCGTGAGGGTTTATGCAAAATAGGAAAACTTTACTCTTCTTTAAATTTTGGGCCCAAACTTTGGGTAGTATTTGTCAATGGGAGGGCAGGGAGAGCTTTGATTGCATCTCCCAGAAGGGCAGGTGCTGAGATTTTCAGATTGGGCTTGACTTTGAGCTTGCACTTCCTTGAACAGTAGAGTAGAGGCATAAGTGAGTTTGAGGTTGTGTATAGACTTTTCCTTATGCAAGTGACACGGATATCACAGTTGAGTATGGTTATTGGACTCTTTAGTTTGCCTGCAAATTCTCTGAATGTTGTTCCATTAGCGCATGCTTTAGAAATGTAGTTAGCTTGATAGAAGATCTTTGTAGGGTAATGGGTACTACCAAATCTTCAAATCTCTTCTATTTCATGGTAGACTCAACTTCAATGGACTGAAGCTTCTCTTTGGCTGGAGTTACTCTCTTTCAGAGTCCATTGAAGCTGACAGGGCATTGCAGAAATCTGTGACAGAAAAAACAATATACTCTCAGGTGGCACAATTGAAATGCCTGTGGAATTTTGCAGATCAGTATAGATATTCATGAGGCAAGAAACAACACTTTGTGTGTGGTGTCAGTGCTTTGGCTTTATGCAAGAACTTGCGGATTTTTTTTTTAATACATGATTATTATTTCACTGGTAATCTTTGAGCAATTCATGATTTATTGTAAGTCTTTATTATAGGGGACCAACTCTAAAAGTGGGTAGTGCAGAAATGTTTATGCTATGTCTGTAACTTCTCGTAATTATGATACTTTAGAAATACTCATATTGAGACAATGACAATGCCTTCTTTTCAATGTGTCTGGTGAAAGTCTAGTTTTCATTCTTACTCAGTGGTATGATTACAAAATGTAATATTCTTCTGGAGTTACTTTAAAATATATAGTAGCTACATATGCTTTTTAGTTTATTTGGACACTATTGGGGCATTGTTTTACGTAGGTGTTTTTTTATTTAGGTAAGTGTGGGCATGGTATTTGGTTTGGGTTTTTTTGTTGTGTTTTTTTTTCTGAAGAGCAGCTGTAATCAGTTAAGGTCTTTCTGGCAGATCAGGTCAAATTCAGTAGATTACAAATGAGAACAAATCATAATACATTGTTTTCTAGTAGATGCTTTATTACTTTTTAACATATATTCATGAGCGTAAAGAGACACATATATGCATTGTCAGAAATATTATCTGGAGGGGAAGAGATTATCTAGTTTTCTGACATCTGGAATTTAAACCTAGACCATGTGCAAAGGCTTTTCTTTGGAGCTTCTACTTTAAAGCCTTTACAGACTGCTTTAAAAGGTTCTGCCAAATCTGGGTTTACTAATTACATTTCTGCAGACCAAACTTGAGAGTAATACTTGAACAATAATTATTCTGTCAGAAATAGAAAACTTGTTTCTCATTTGACTTCACATAAGTTTTATGACTTGTTAATGTCCGCCTGGCATTAACATTTAATTTTGATGCTGCTAAGTTAGCTCTGAAAGAAGCTGCATTGCAACGTAACACGCTGTCTTCTGAATGCCCTTTGTCCTTTGAGGGACTAGTGAGACTTCACTTCTGGTTGCAGATTTTGTGTTTAGATGGTCAGGAAGACAATTGTTAAAAGAACATACTGGTAAGGTAGGAAACAGGATTTCTGACTTTGATAGAAACAAAAATCTTGACAGTTTATGTGGCTATAAAGTTTAGTATTTTTTGAACTTGTAAGATGTTAGTTTTCGGGTAAGGACATAGTTGCTATGTGACTTTAAAATAGTACTTTATTTTTGTTCAAAGAGTTTAAAAGTTATTGGTGTAGAGGAAGGATTGAGAGACAAATGTGGTGTATTTGCAGCCCTACTTACTGAACAGTGGTATTCAATATCCATGGATTTTCCAGGATGATATTGCAAAAGCAAAAAAACCCCAAAGCAAAACCAAAAGCCCTAAACCAGTTATAACCCTAAACCTGTAGCAGATGTACACCTGTCTTTTAAAAAAAGAAATTATGGTCTCTCACTTTTTTGAGAGGTGATTCAAGCATTACATTGAACCATTCTCACTGTAGTGTTGCTATGACTAGTATATGGCAAAAATATGAGGATTTAAAAATGTTGATATTTCAAGCTAGGTTTCTGCTAAGGTAGCAAATTCTGTCACAAATGCTGCGAACTTGTGATGTTTTCTTGTTCTAAATTTTGAGTAAGTTGATTTTGCACTTCAATGTAGGAGTACAAAAGTTTGTATTTGCTCATGGTATTCGTGTTTGAGTATCTGGGAAGACTGGTAACAGGTAGGCTTTAATTTGCTTGTTTTGGCTATTCGCACTTACTGTGCAGCCCAGTGTCTTCTGTACTATTGCGTTTTCACCTGTTCCAGCATTCTTGTGTACATCTGTGCTTCCTGTGAAGTCCCAAAGTCATGGCTTTGCTGGTGTAAGGATTTAGCTGCATAGGTGAGCAATCTTCACCTAGTAGGTACACTTTGAGTCTATGTGAGTGGAGTAAGCAGTTCTGGTAGGGAAAATAAAGGCTATTAGGAGTGATATCTCTCTGGTGTGCTAGTGTGCCAAATATTTTTCTAGGAAATATGAGGAAGCAGCATGTGGAAAATATATTGGTAGCTAGTAAAATTGTACTGATTCAGGGTGTTCATGCAGTATGGCAAAAAAAGCGTCTGCACTGAGGACTAGACTTCATAGAAGACTGGTGTACGTAAGGTGTTCCAGTTTCACTTTTGAGACTACACATGCAAGTTTTTAACGAGTAGCATATTTGAAAGACCTCTTATTTTAAAGTGTAGTAGAGAACAAAGGCAAGTATTTGTAAAAGTTCAGATCACGTCCAAGATTTTGTCAGGAAAAAATAGTTAATAAAGGGATGGGGTATTTGCTTGCAGATGAAGAGGAATGACAAGTTTTCACGTGACACTTGAGAGTGATGTTACTGAACTCTTGGAGGTTTGTTTTCTGAAATCCCTTGAATTGCTCTGGGCATCTCTTGTGCTGTTTTGTGTTGATTTCTCATTCTGTCTGTATTGATATGAAACATACTTAAAAAACACACAGTAAGACAGATGGTGATTACTTGACTGTTGTTTCTTACCACTTTCTTCAACCCTACTGTATGGGATTATCCTGTGTGTGGAATTGTCTCTGCCATATTTGTTACTAGTTTTTGTGCTTGTGTGGAAGTCATTAAATACGTAACTACCTCGTAGTACCCTTCCCCCATTCTTTAAAAGAAAACAAAGAGCTGATACAATAATGCTAGCATTCTACCAGATTTATACGTCTTTAGATATCCTGAGATAGACTATATAATGTGGAACTGTTCAAATGGTGTGAAAAATGGAGCTGAACTGTAGTGACGTATTGAAAGTTGGACAATCTGACTTGAGTCAGTGCTGCTACTGAAAGTTGAAGAGTGTATTTTCTTCTGTAGAATGCGAGCAAGTAGGCTCGTGTAGTTATGAATCACTTTTGCTGCTTCTCATTATAGTATTGAGAAAAAAAATTGCTTTGTGCTACTAAAAGGAATAACTGTAATCTTCTAGAAGTTATTTGAAACTGCCCTTTTAAATAAAAATATGGTACTCTTCAGATTCTTACAAAGTGACCTACCCCATGGCTATTCTTTGAATAAAAGGATATGTAGAGCATGTAACTAAAACATCTTTAAAGGAGGTCAGCTGTGGAACGTGCTGGTAAATGGAGTCAACTATGTGGCATGAAAGTATTTGTTAAAAAAAAAAGAAAACAAGCATCATCCACTAAAAACTTCAAATATGTAGTTTCATAGAATACTGTTAATATTTTCCTCCAGTAATTCAGTTACAGCATCGTTTTCTTTTTTTTTTTTTTTTTTTTTTTTAATGTAGCTAGGAGCTGTTTGTTCCCATGAACTGATGATATGGGGAACAAGATGCAGTTCTGGAGAACAGTGTATTTTATTGTTAGGTAAAGCTACAGTGCTTAAAATATATGTGTGTATAGTTTCAGGTGTATGTGTGTGTGCATACCTCCTGTGAATTGCTATGGTGTTATTCTTTGGGTATTTGCTTATGGTTGCTCTCAAAGACAGAGAAGTGGATTAGGCAACGCCTTGATCTGATCCAGTATGTCTGTTCTTAGAAATAAGGAGTACTCATGTTGCCCACTTTCACACTGATACCTATTTTATATATACTGACAGAAAATCAGGCTTCTATTTATCTAAAAAGGGTCTGCAGTCATTACAAAATAAATGTTCCTTTGAAGTTAGTCAGGACTCATGGTAAAACTGGAAGAATGAATCAAGGGAGTTCTGCAGAGTTTTCTTAAATGTAGTAGTTAAAAAAGCTTAGCTGTGTGGTTAACAGAGTGGAGGATAACTTGGAAGACAGGAGGTCTACAGAGGAGACTCTGAAGTTAGATGTTTTCACAGTGACCGTGAATCAACTGATGTTGCAGAACTAGCGAACACTTTACTGGATGTATTAACATGAACGTTGTATAAAATATGTGAAGTTAGCCTTCTCACTTCTTGGCATGCTAATAAGCCTAAGTTAAAGTGCAGCACCTAGTTTCGGTATTGTACTGGGAGAAGAAAAGTTGCAAGCAAAAAGAAGTAGTCAGAGATTTAGAAAATGTACTCTAAGCAAAAGCTGAAAACACTTTGGATGACTTCCAAAGAAAGGAGATTTCTTTTGATAATGTTCTCTAAATCCAATAAAGATAGCTGGAAAGAAAAGACTAAGCTGTTGTCCAGTACAGATGGAAAAATTTATGGACTTAAACTACAGCAGACATGCTTTAAGTTAGTTGAGTCAACTTTTAAGAATAATGGGAGCACTGGCATAGATTAGGAAGACTGTCAGATTCTCAGTGGTGGTTGTTTTAAATATGAAGATGTTTGCCAGGTAGTTTATATATAGAAGTTTGGAGAAATTTTAATTAAGGCAGCCTGTGGTCCCTCATGGTATTATTTTCTGTCATTCTGGTTATTTTTGTCTGGTCTTGGGATAAATTTCATTTATAGAGCACTGATACTGTTCTTTTTCCCCCCCTTGGGATGAAGTAGCCTCGTGCTATTGGCAGCTTGCTGACAGTTACTGGATGTGAAGATGAAGATCTGTGAATCTGGCCACAACTTTAACACTGAAAGGCTAGATTATAATCTTACTGAGATTAGCATCAGTCTGGAATTTTTGAATATGCAATGGCTTGTCCTAGCCTTGGCATATAGCCAAGAATTTTGAAAGAATCATAGAATAGTTTGGTTTAGAAGGAGTCTTAAAGGTCATCTCACCCAGCCCCCTTGTAGTGAGCAGGGGCATCTTCCAACTAGACCAGGTTGCTCAGAGCCCCATCTGATCTGGCCCTTGAATGGTTACGGGAATCTACCACTTCTCTGAGCAACCTGTTCTGGTGCCTTTCCACCCTCATAGTAAAAAAAAAAAAAAACAAAAAACAAAAAAACCCCAAATCTTCCATCTATCTAGTCTGAAAGATCTTCCTTATCCTTGGAATTCATGTAAGTATACCGTATTTGGAAGAACTTAATATGGTTGAGGAGCCCATATGCTTTGTTAGAGGTTTAAACAAACCCATATTTTTGCTTTTTTGACATTAAGTGCTGTTCAAATGAAAACCTAGTCTAGTTTGGTAGTCCTTTGTTGTAGTTGAAATCACAGACTTTTGTGGGGGAACTAGAGTTTCCTTCATATGTGTCCTGAAAAAAAACCAATTATTTCCTTCAAATTTTGATCCTCAGATTCATACTTCAACACAAAAGAATCCATCACAAGTCAAGGGACTGCTCAGAGCTTCAAGCATAGACCAGGACCATATTACTATAGCTATGAAAGTACCAAGCTTATCATAGTGGATATCAGCCCAAAAAACCTCACAGTGAGAGTAAAATATTCTGATGTATAATGGTAGTGCATGAAAAATAATCATCCCATGATACGTAACTGTGTATTAACAGTAGACACCTTAGTTTTTATTTAATAAATAGGCAAGCATCTAAAAATTGTGCATAGAAACTAATGTTGTATAGAACGTGAGCCAAGGGAAAAAAGTTGTTCTTGGTCTTGTATATCTGTGAAGCGCAGATGAACATACTTTCCTTATTTTATGAGGGCTCTAGTTTAAAGGTCAATGACTTTATGTGGAACTTGAAAGTTGAAGCATTGCTTTTTGTCACTTCTTTATTCTCCACATTTTTTAGGAATTTTAATTGACTTACTTGTATGTCAGAAGCTAGGTGTAAGAGGGATGTGTGAAACTGTCAAGTCTAGAGTTCTCAAATCAGAAATTAGAAAGATACTTTAGAGCTAAAATGATCATCTGTACTGGTATGTGGTTTCCCATTCAGTGTGGAAACTTTGACTAGAACTAAGCAAATGCTTCTTTTTCTGTGACTCTCCAAGCTATAGTGTGCATGTGAGGTTACTGTGGAAGTCTGGAATCCTGAACTACTGTTAGTAACTTAAAAAAAAAAAAAAAAAAAAGATTTTGTAAAATTCTAGTGGTGTCTTGCTTCCATTCCAACTGATTTTTAAATAAACAAAAATACAGATGTTGAATTTTTTTTCTTCTCATTTGCTCAAATGGTTGAGAAGAAATTATAACTGTGAAGCCTTATGCCAAAGTCGCTCTAAGTTACAAGATAGTCCAGAATGCCCTTTATTTTTTTCCCTTTTAAATCTTTGGCTGATAAAAGGATTAGAATGTTAGCTGTAAGAGATGCTCTTGCTGGAGACTGTCATGCTTCATTTCTAGACAGTGCTTTGTTTAAGGCTCTGCTTAGTGTTTGCTTTGACTTTGACATGCACAGAACGATCTCTTAGGTGGCTTAGACTCTTGGGGTGTACAGTTTTCTTCTTTTTATCTGCAGCTGTCATCATCTGAATGATGGAAGAGTTCACAACTTAGATACTGTTGAAAACTTGTTCCTCTTTCCTGTTGATAGCTATGAGAGACTGCAGCACTTTTGTTGACATTCTTCAGCTTCAATGCTGTGATTGTGACAAGAAGTCAACAGAACAACCTGGCATCAGAAATAACTGCTAGAAAAGAAGTAAGGTGGGGCCTAACCAAGTGGTCTTCTTGACTTACTGGAGTCATTCAGGTTAATTGAGTTTTCAGAAAATGCGTAATGCTTTAAAATAAATAACAACAACAAAAATACCCTCTGTTCCCTGAGCTTGGTTATGAGTTCAGGATGCATTACGTGAGTATCAGAAAGTTGATACACTTACTAAAATTGTAAATTAATGCAGTTCTTCCTGTTGAAGTAACCTTCTCATGGAGAAGAAAAGTTAGAGGAGTACTCATTCCTTCTCTTCGTATTTGTCAAAATATTAGTAACTACTCTTGACATGCGAAGACTGTTCTGATATAAATGGTCACATTGCACTTTCTTGCTCCTTTAGCTTTGTTGTAGTCAGTATTTGTGTTTGAAACTGTGTGGAACCACAACCCTCCAATGAGTTATCTCTGGAAATCATTGTGTTTATTCTTTGCAATGCCAGAGTTTAGGTGATACTACTGGTTGTTTTTCTTTTGTGGGTTTCACTTTTATGCAGATACGCTTTACAACCATAAAAATCTTTTCTGACAGAAAAGAGGAAGTGGAATGGCAAGCTTTGAAATGAGTCTGGTTGAAAGAACACATCAAATTACAATTGCTTTCTTTTTTAGTCCAACATATTGAAGTTTCACATCCTACTAATGTCTTAAATATGGTGGTTTTTTTTAATGTTTCAGAACATTTTTGATACTGACTTTTGGAGCTGTGGTGTTAGAAGTGTATGTAAATCGGCTAAGTTTCTCGATATGAACTTAAACTGATGTGCATATTGGTGGATCCAACTGGGAAGTTTTAAGTGAAGCATACTAGTTAAGTCATGTTATATATCCAAAATCACTGTTTGGTTATAAGGGAGAAGGGGAAGTACTTAATTGTACTACCTTTCAAACTTCTGCCAGTGGGAAGTGAATGTAAAGTCTAAAGTCACTCAAGAAAATTTGAGTAACACCAATAAAACTTACACTCTTAGTGCTTCTTGCTGTTTCTATTCTGAAATATTCTTTAACATGGGGCAAATTCTTACTTTCAGTAATATGAGAGTACAGTAATGTACTGGATTACCATGAATACACATGTCTTAGAAATTCTCATGCTGTAACATGGAGAGCTCGTGTTAAAAGCTTACAATTTGAAAACATGCATGGACAAGGTTTTGCACAAGGATAGCAGTATGCCTGGGTCATCTAAACAATGTAGCCACGAATCATAACACTATAGAATGGTTTGGATTGGAAGGGACTTTTTTTCTACCCCCTTGCCGTGGGCAAGGGCATCTTCTGCTAGGCCAGGTTGCTTGAAGCCGCATCCAACATGGTCTTAGTGATTCTGGGTAGTATACTGTAGTGGAGACAGGGAAATGGAGCCCTAGTTGCTACTGCTGAGGCCATGTGTGGAGTGGTGCACGCCTGCCTGATCACTTAGACTCTACAAAAGGGCAATTCAGTCTGAAGTGCAATCCAGGATTATCAGGGGAAAGGCGAATGGGGAAGTGAAACTGATGCTATTTGTCTTTACTTTAGGAAAATAGTGAGAGAGGCTGTTGAGTGTGGTTTTTTTCTTCTGTAAATACTTTGAGGGCAGAGTGAGCAAACATTAGTTTAATTACTGCTTTTATTTCCCTCCAGTACAATGCTTGTGTAAAAACAAGTACGCTGAAGTTATACAAGGATGTAATTTTTTTTTGGCCTTAAATATCTTTTGTTTTGTTTTTTCTCCACCCAAAAAAAAGAGATACTTCTAGAATATCTTTCCTCAAGAAAAGGCAAGCACCTTAAACTTCACTTACTTCACTTGAGTACATACTCAGGGCTATACAATGTAGTTTCCTTTAGTAGAAAAAATTGAACTTAAAAGATTCTTTCTGATTGGGGTTTTTTTTTTTTCTTATTTTAAGATACATTTGAGAAGCTAAAGCTGAGAAGCTTTCATGGTTTTAAAATGCTACCAATAAAACCCTCAAAAAAAACCACCTTCAGCCACGTCGAGGGGACTGTTCTGGCATATAGGGAGAAGTCCTTTGTTGTGGTTTGAAGAGAAAGGCTTGGTTGCTGTTGTAATAGAATATTTGTATGCCTTTGTCCAGACCACTAAAATGACTGGAATAGGGCTAAAATGAATAAATAGAAACATACTAACTTAATTGTTCATTAATGTGTGTGGAGTGTTTCTTTGTGGCTAGTAATAAGTAGCCATGTAGCTTTATCAGATGTTGAGTTGTCTTGACTTGCATTGAGTTTAGGAACTTTCCATACCAGCAGACTTGTTTTCCAGTTTCATGCCTGTTTAAGATTGGAGTCTGGTACAAAAACACTCTTTTTGTCAATGTAATAATGTCAACTTATTTTTTTACTGAATGTTTTCTATGAGGAGAAATAAAAGAAACTTCACCCTGTATTGAATTTGTCCAAGTTTTCTGCCATTCTTTAAGAGACATTAATATTTTCTGTTGTTGCCTCTAGCATATTAGGAATGGATTATTTAGGGGAATCCCTGTCTCATTTTGAAGTCCATAACTACCAGTGGTTGTAATACAAGTTTAGGGACTGAATGAGTATTATACAATGAACTGTGTCTCACTTGAAGTTTAAATTGCTTTTATCTGTCACCATTTGTGCAGCCTGATTTGAAGTTTGATTATTTTATGTTTAGGGGGGAGCTGGGTTATAGTATCTGACATGAGAGAATGTACTAGCTAGTACTGCATGTTATGAGGTAGCAGAAACTTAAGAGGATTTGAAAATACTGTAGAGGTGTCTTACCTTAAGTTTATTAAGGTACGATTCAGTTCTGTAGAGTTCTTGAAGAATGGGATTATACTGTTTGAACAGTCTTTTGTAAGCCACCAGTGTAGGTGGATATTTAAATTATGTCGTTAAGGTATTTATATATCAATACAATATTTTGGAGAATAATGTGGGAGAACTACATAAAATAATATTTAGTTTGGTTTTTTTATAGGGAGAAAATATGCATTGGGTTTTCCACAGAAGATCCTTAACAAAATTTTAAGACTTGTTACGAAGGCAGCTAGATAAACTTACTTGAGTTGTATTGATGTGCAGTTATAGCTCTCCATACAGTTTTCCCTTTCATTTGTTTTTTTAAATTCAGTTTTAGTGAAACCACTGTATTTTAGGTGTGAATGGAAGAGTTATTTCTCTTGACTCTTTCGAGCTCTTTTCTCAAAAAATTTTATGAAGAAAAAAGAACACTGAAGGCAAAACTGGTGTTGGTCAGAATGCTACACCTATTTCCACTTGCTGTTCTCAAGTCCCTGACACAGCAATACCTTTTCTTAAAAGCTTTTTATTTCAAGACATAAGGCACAAATCATGGACAAGTTGACTATTAGTGTTGAATATGATTTGGTTGTGAAAATTTTGGTTCCGAATTCTTTGGCAAGTGAGGAGGTTCAGCATCGTGTATGCCCAAACAAGATCGAACCCTGTTAATTTAGACAGGGAGTTAAATCTAATCAAGTAGTAAAGTATTAGTTCCACTTGTGCTATGTTTCCAAGGATGAGTAGCCTTGGTGAGCTTTTATTTGGGTCATGGCTTTCCAAACATTTATTTTAAATCCTGTTGAGCTTTGATAAAAGTGCATGCAAGTGTCTGCTTATCATGTTTCTATTTAAATGTCTGATGTACTGTTGAGGTGTGTCATGTTTTTTTGCTTTTCTGGGGTGTTTTTAATCTTTTTTTTTTTTCTTCTCCTTGTTGGCTCTTTAATGCAGAACCACCATGACAGAACATTTTGGCTAAACTCTTTGTTTTGTTTTGTTCAAGCGACAAGTCTTAGATGAAGCAGCATAGCTTTAAAGAAATCATTATGGAGAGTTTTCTTTTTGTTGCGGTTATGTTTCTTCAGTAACATGTAGAGTATTGTCCTTGGACAGTGGAGCTTCATTGCTTAACCAATCTGACTGTTGCTTGTTGCTGAAACAGAGGCATGTCTCTGATCCTACGTGATGCTAGCATATAAACAGCATTGGGAAGACCTACCATCAGCCCATTGAACTCTTGCTGAAGATGTGTGTCTGATGTTCCATGAAAATAATGTGCTTTCTTGCTCTTATCAAGTGGTCCAGAGCATGGGTGCACTTTTTTGTAGCAGATAAAAAGAAATTATGATATATAATAATGAAATACCGGTTTAATATGCTCTTTGAGGTTTTTTCAGCTGCTCTTGGTTATTGTGAATTTTTAATGCAATAATTAGTGAAATGAACTGTATTTACAGAATAAGCACTTAGTGAAGAAGCTACTCTAAATGACCATTTGCTAGCTTGATCATTTAAGGGTTTGTAAGAAGTGGGCTCAAGTCTTGGCGGACAGCTTCTTGAAAGCCTGGCAGTCATGTGTTCCGACTATGAGATGTCAGGCTCTTGCAATCCTGTCACATACATACAGTTTACATCTGGCTGTAAATAGACTTGAATTTCTAAATCCTGGCTTAAAGATGGTTTGTCTGTTGTGGAGTTGTTTTCTTGTCTTGTTTTTGGTTTTTTTTTTGGTTTTTTTTTTTTTTTTGTGAAACCAAAACACTTGTACTTTTGAATGTAAAACCATTTGAACTTGAGTATGAGTTAGTTCACCAAACCTACAGGTGGATTCTGAGGTGCTGAGACATGTAAGTTATTGTGTATATCTGAGGGTGATATTCTAATGTGTAGTGAGGCCATAAAATAACCACAGTTGTTTTAGGTGTAAAATTGAAGGTATAAAATGTTGCATGTGAATTTTGTGTGTGGCCAACCGTGGCATTCCTTACTTTCTTCTGGCCACTAGCACATTTCCTGCTGGTGGATGAGAAAGAGGAATTCAACTTGTTTCACCTGTATCTGCCTTCAACATGTGAACTCAAATTAAATGTTCATCTGCACTCTAGAAGTGGAAATATTTTGTTTTGACCTAATTTTGGTGAATAGGCTTTGCCCTTTATTTACTGACACACTGGGCTCTTGATCCAATTTCTATGTAAAAAAAAAAATAATTTATAAACCCTAATATTATTGATTGATATTTTAAAATCTAAAATATTATTAAAAAAAAAGATTTATGGTAAGAGCTGGAAACAGTACAGAGCACGTGGACCATATGTTATTCTACCTTCAGATCTTGGCTTTTGTATTTCTTCGTGTGTGTTCAGACTCTTCTGTTTTGCCTCCATACTTTCCCCAGTACACATCCCAGTTACAATTGTTATTTTTGGCTGTAATCCAGGGCTCAGAATTTATTGCTTTGCAGAAAAATTAAATTTTTTTCCTACATAGAATTCCTTGAAATATAGTGTGGCTGTCGTGCATTGTTTGGAATGTCAAGCTTTTATTGTACTTAAAAGGGCCTGCTTTCAAAGTGTCTCACTTTCCAAAGGAAGTGCAGTTAGATTGCCATCAGGTGCTGTGTGCTGATCTTGTCCTTTGCATTCATCTTCATGGTAGATTTTACTTTAATGCGAAAGCCAGTAATTTTGAATCAATAATTATCTACAGAGTGCCCTATAAAGAGATTTTTTTGCTAGCAATATTGATGTCTAAAATTATGTCTGTAGTTACTGCTCTGAGAATGTGAAGAATTTCAGGTCTTTTAGTGTAACTAGTAAGGAACATAAGTATATTTGACCCTTAGAAACTATCTTCAAGAGCCAAGATAGTTGGGATCTCTGGCTGATGTGTAGTATTAAGCTTTTTGAGGGCTCTTGGAGGACTATCTTGCTTTCATATGTACGATATATCCACTTAAAAGTTCTCAGAACATGCAGTTTAGTTAGGGAAAACCACTGTTAATTTATGGAGGCAGCACTAGTTTATTTAGACAGTGGAGTGATTGAATCCTTGTTTTAACAGTAAAAATATGACTATATACTTAAACGTGTGGAATAACGAAAGCTGTTTCTCTAAAAATATCTTCCGTATATTTAGCTTGTCCTTAGGAAGCTTTATTCCAGCAGTAAACATGGTGCATTTCTGTTATGTTTGGAATATTGAAATAACGATGCATTTAGTTTCCTACAAAGGAAAGAGTTGTGAAAGTTTAAGAGTTGTTTCTTGCTTTGTGGTAAACAGCTGTAAAGGTGTTGCCTCTGGAGTTGCCAGAGTATTGCACAATTTTCTTTGAGCCTCTGTATGGCAACCTACATACCAAACCCTAAGGATTGATAAAAATCTTGACTTTCATTCAAGTTTGTGCTGTTTTGACTGAGTCTTGTGATTTAGTTCTCTATATGTGGACGTCTTGAGGTCAAAAGAAGTTAAAATATGTAACTTCTTCAAAGAGTTGTCCTGTAGCATGATGAGTCTTCAATGCAAAAGTTAGTTTTCATCTCTAGGGTTGCTGTACAGGAGTGACAAATCTTCAGATGGTGCTTGAGTCAGATGCGTTGCTCTCTGCCATGGAGGTGGTGGGAATGTGCTCTCTTTTGACTGAAGGTAGCCTTAGAGTTTAGAAAAGTTAGAAGTTGTGTGGACATCAAACATCTTAAGAATAAGTAGTGGAAAGTACTCTCTTTTGAAGATACTCTGGTCTCGTGCATTTATTGCATATAAATGTGCTTTACTTCAGCAGTGGCAGTGTTACTTTGTTTGGGTCAAGCCCTTCTACAGGCAAAGTGGTGGGCATGGAGGTATTTAGTCTAAACAAAATGGATTTGGGTCACTAGATGGATTGATCTGTGGTAGGCAGAGCACTGTACATGGGGAAGGTTTCAGCTCCAGTAAACCTCTGCACAGTTAATAATTTTTTCCTAGTGGTAATGGTGGGTACCACTATCCAGTGGTTTGTCTAAGTTTGTGGTAAAATCACCTTGTGGTGGTGTGATAACTTCTCATGTATTCTAACTCAGTTTCATTTTCTAGATGGGGAACATTGGAGTTTTCAGCTTCCCTGTCTGACCACATATGTTTCTGATGAGCAAGAGGCAGCAAGGTTTTCTGAGGTGCTGTGTTTTATACTGCGTTTTGTCTTTTCGTACTATGTGGTGTATGTTTTTATAGAGATGGTATAGCAAAGATGTGGGGTGTGTATGTCTTCTCCCAACCTCAGGGCATACTGAAGTTCTTGCAACCACTGCATTTAGAATTAAAAAGATGAGGTGATGGTCTGGTTTTTTTTTTTTCCTGCTTTAATTGATTTTGAACTGCAACATGTTGGTTAGAACTGCATCTTTAAATAAAGGTAGGTGTTGGTTCCTTTTTTTGCTTTAAAATAAACTTTTTTCCTCCATCTGTTCACATGTGCTTCTATAAAAACAGAAAATACATTTTTACCACCTTTTTGGATATTGAGGATCCAGGCCCCTTGTTATTACAGTTTGCATTCTGTGACAGGCAGCCCTGTACATTGTCTAGCTGATGGAAAACCATGGTGGTGGAGAAACCTACATTATTTTTTTTCCTCAGACATTTTATGACATGGTATGTCATGTATAGTAGGTTCTTCTGATGCAAGTTTATAGATACGATATAGCTAAGTAGCCGAATCAACTAAGACTTTGAAGAAGCAATGAGTGGTTCTAACAATGTGTTTATGAAATAAGTAGTTAGGATATGTTTGAACAGTGTTCTGCTCAACTATTAAAACAGGTTCTTTCTTTTAACTGTGATTATAAAGTCAACCTTTTCCTTGTTGTGGAGATAAAGCAGTTGCATTGACCTTGGTTGACCAGGTCAAGGTATATTAGAGTTACGCATGCCTAATTTGAAGTAAGAATACCTGTGTGTGAGATGTCTTGCTTCAGTCTTAATTTACTCTTTCCTCAGCTCTGTGTAGATAAGACCTTAGATTTTTTTTTTTCTCAATTATCTTTAACTAGCTCAGGTTCTTAGTTATAGTGTTGGTAGAGACCAAGGAGTGAATGGGACAGGCTGTCATACCTATTGCACAGGAGCCTCGCAAGTTGAGTAGTCTAGAATGGAAGCATTCAGAGTAAATTATGCAGTGTATACAGAGGTTTTCAAGCCATCAAGTTGGACAAAATGAGTGAGGTAAACTAAATGCTTAGGCCTAATGAGATAGAAGTCAGTGTTCAGTGCATGTTTTTACTAGAAGTTAAAAGACCAGCAAAGAACTGAAGATATTACCAGGTGTCCTGTTAACCTAATTTCCCTAAGACATTGACATATTTTTCTTTTTTTTTTCTTTTCTGTCTTCATTTTACCTTTGGTGGGAAAAGGTGGGGTGGAGTGGTAGAGGAAGGGCACTTTCACGTTAATGCACTGACATTCAGTTGTGATGGTACAGAGCTGTAGCTGCCTTGAATTGACCCTGCCGAGTGATGTTAGTGTGTGAGTGAGCTCATAGGCACCACCACGCACTTCTAAGACTGTGCCACTGTCAAGTCATTCGTAGTTCAAAGTCCCCTCTGTTGAATTTCATGTCCTCCTACAAAATGTTTACAGGCAGGAGCAGCAGGGTAATCAGACAGAAATAGAAAACCAAATTGTCAGTTCTGTAGATCTTCAACATTTTAGAACATGTTGGATTAGCTTTTGTGTGCCTAAAGCAGCAGCCTGTTCTAAATGTAAAGGTTAGGAATTTACTTGTTCTGCTAGCTGTCCTCTTGATTAGGAGAAATTTACTTTTTTTTGGAGACTTGTTGCTAAATATTTTTCTTCCCCTCAAGACTGTTTCCTGTCTACTGGCATTCGGCTAGACTGTGTGAATGTGAATTTTCTGTGCCTTGTGTAGGTTGGTCCCTGCCTGTCTCTGAAGTGCTTCTCCTAGAAAAGCGTGGACTTTGGTGGGTTAGTGGCTTTGCTGTTGATGACAGTAACATTAAGAAAATTGTAAACAGCCCTCAGCAGCTGAGTTTTGAATTCTCCATGGGATACAGAGTTTTGTTAGACTTGTCATGTATCTCATAAGTCTGCTTTAAGCTGTTACTAGGTTTTTGACCAAAAAAAAAAAAAAAAAAACCAAAACGTTTTGAAGGGCAAAGATTACCACACCATGTTACAGGCTATGGTTTGGGAAGAAATTGTTCTGTTAGAATTACATTTACCTTGCACCTTTGGCCTCTGGAAGAAATATTCTGCCTGTTAATAAAACCTTGTGGCCTTATTACAAAACCTTCTAAAGCTGTAAATATTTTTATCTATTGTTACTGCATTATGGCCTGGCCTCCATAGATTCTATGTAGGTAATGGTTGATGGCACAGATGCCCACCGGTATAACAAAAGCGCATGTGTTTAGTGATCATGATTCAGTTTGCAGTTTGAATATCTGTAGTACAAATGAAGCATCTACTTTGTGCAAAAAATTCATAGGTATAACCACAGAGTGACCATACTCCAAAAGATGCAGCTTTTGCTGTTACAAGATTCCTGAGGGTATGTTGTCAAGATTTTAAAGCAGGAAGACTCATTTCTTTAAAGAAATAAAGTCAAATGTAGGTGGAAGCAAAGTCCTGAAATGCTTTAAAGCAAGGATTGAGAAGTTTATGGATGTGTGTGGCACAGACTTCTAGGCAGTAAAACTAGTGATACCTCTTTTCTTAACAATTTGACCTATTATTATGAATGTGTTGTAAGTCAGCGACCTTGGTTTCCTCCTCTCACCTGCGGAGAGAACATGAATTTTGGCTCATCTGGAGCAGTGCATGTTTTTGCTGGTGCCTGGTATGTGTTTGCTGGTCAGTTGGCTTCCTACTGCCAACAAGTGTGAAAGGGCTGGTGGAGCATTACGTGATTTGCTGGTTTGACACAGGTCTGAAATGTCTCTGAGGTCTGTTTTTTCAGAGTAGACTGATAATGGATAAGGAGGTCAAAGTCTTTTGGTGGTAGAAAGGAAAAACAGAGAGGCAAAACAGTGACCACATAAGCTTAACTCGCACAGGGAGCTAATTTAAAAGCAGTTATAGTCAAGATAGAGAATGTACAGAGGAAACAGACTAGAATACAAAACAGAAGTAGAGATGAACTTCACTCATAATCTGTTCCTTTAGGCAAAAGTTTAATTTTTTTTTTACCCAGGATATTAATTTGCAAGTAATCTTCTAATCCATGTCATTACACCAAGTGCCTTGCAAACATCGTCTAATGAACCTTTCATAGAACATCACTTTCTGAAAAAACTGTCCTCCAGAAAGACTTGGCCACTATATGAGGCTTTGATTTCCATCCCCAGGTCTATCCCATTTTTTAGTCTTGCTAAACTTCTGTAGTCACAAGACAGTTTTTCTTTAATTGTGGAGAGAAGTTGTAGTACTTGTATATTATGATGCCTTGTGTCAAGTGAACTCAAAACAAGCACGTAGTTACAGAACCCTGGCAGGCTTTTTTTCTGTCAGTACAGAACAGAACAAAGTTAAGGGCATCAGCAGGATGTTGGAGATGAAGGAAATGTGGGAGCTCGTTGAGTTGCGACCTCCTCTGCTGTCTTGAGACCTCAGGCAAGCTGTGTATGCCTCGCTGCTATCTTGGTAGCTCTCAGTTTTTAAGAAGCAGTGGTTATGCTGTTGAAAGCTTTGATGTGGTCACATTATGCCAGTGTAGAGAAATTTTAAAGCATGACATGCAATTCTTATTCCATGTGGATACAGTTATACCAGTGTGTAAATGCCTTTTATAACCTCATGATTGTGCCCATGGTTGGGGTTTTACTGTTCAGTCAATGCTGTTGTCTGATGTAAGCAAATACTGCCTTGTGCAATACCCCAGCTCAAAAATGTGATTAATGACCTTTTCCCATTTTATCGGATATTGTGAGAGCTGCTAGAGATTATTATGAAGCCCTTGTGTACTACAGTAATAGGGACTTAAGGCTAAGGACATGTGAATAATTATAGCAGGTCAACTGGGTGAAACTGCTTTCTGATAGCTCTGTGTTCATTCAGAGCCTATACAAAGAAAATGAACTACACTGAAACAACCTCAGGGTGACTGCAGATGAAAAGCTGTTGCATAGTAATTATTTCATAGTAAGCTAGTTCAAACACATATTTTTCCACACAGTGGCTTGTTCGTGTGTCCATGTTCTGAGGGACAGAGCCATGGTTTGCCTGAGATTTCCTTTGCTAAAGCCTTACAAAGGAAGGGAGTAACAGTAGCTTACAAGCATGTTATACATAAGGACCCAGTTTCAGTAGTAACAGGTGTAGGGGGAGGGAGGGCTCTCTTAGGCAAGAGGACAGTCCCAAACTACCGGTGTTTCTGGGCCTACGCTCCATTTCCTCCCCTTGAGTGCAGAGGTGTTGGTTGCAACATGCGTAACTCTACAGAACTTCTCTACGGCCAGGAGGATGCAACTAAGGGTTGCTTAAAAATATATACACATATACTTTTTCTAAAAGTCATTATGTAGCTGGAAAATAGTTCATAAATAATATGAATGTGGTAAAAAAAATTAGTTTTGGTCTGTCTCATTAAATAGTGAGGCACTGTAACCCAATATGCATTGTTTTATACAAGTTTGAAGTAATTTAGGTAGGAAGAGGTAGGGCAGCTTTTATTTCAGTACTTCTGGAAGGTACTAACTAAACATCCTCTTCCTCCCCCTCCTGAATCCCTGCTGAGTACAATTTATATTCTGTATTTGTAGCCTCCTCCCCTCCTCTGTAGCACATTTATTAGTTTCAATGTGTTTATGGGAGAGAAGACATCTTTTGAGTCTACTTCTCAGAAGTTTGGGTGATCTTTGAAGCCAGAGGTCCTGTCTGCTCAGATTTGCCAATAGAAAGCATCTGAACTCAAAGTGTCCTGCTCAGTCCCTTTAGTCTGTTCCATATTTTCAGTCTTGCTAAACACAGTGGTGATTTTTTGGGGGTTTTTCCCCCCTCAAGGCAGGAGGGTCCTTTATAGTAATCAAAATCCCAGAAACTACAGCATGCAAAAACCCATCAATCAATCAGATTCTCCAAAAGATGGGATCATACAGCTTTTTGTCTTCCTATTTCACTGAGATGCACTTCTTGTCTAAAGGACCCTTTTTTAACAGTTGATTGGAAGTAGTTTCGTTTATGTATTTTAAAACTCTGAAGGATGTGACTTTTTTTTCTCCGTTTACCTTTTGCAAACATGCTTTCATTTTTTGTTTTGGTGCATGTGCTGTCTTTGTTTTGCTTCGTTGTTCTCTGCCTGTCTTCCACAGAACACGCTCTTCTTTCCATCTCAGGGCGGATAGCACTTTCCTTTATTCAGTATCACTCTTTGGGTATCGTGTGGCTACTCAATTTTCCCTTGTTGACTTGTCATCTTGCACATCAGGTTATGTTGATACTAATTAAGTTTCCTTTCTTGTTTCTATTTGTAAAGTATGTGGGATGCCACTCTTTCAGGACAGTCTGTTTTGTGATATATTGGCTCTAATTTCTGTTTTTGTCACTACTTGTTTACCACTGCAAATAAAGATTATGAGAAATGGTGTCTACCCAGACTGGAGGATGAGTCATATTCACACTTAACTTCAAGACAGTTTTTCATCACTTGAACTAATGAATTTTGGTCATAGTATCTGTAACAAAACACCTGATGCAAAACTTTGGATAGTCAGTTTTGATGAGACAGATCCCACAGGAATCAGTGAGTGATAATGAAATAAGTTACAACAACAAAATAATTAACTACTTCTCTCTGTCAGCACCTTTCTCACAAGATGAGAGAGCTAGCAGGTTATTCTCAGGATTTCTTTTTTTTGAAAAGTGTTGACCAAATGACCATCAAGAGGGCATTGGATTTAGAAGACTGTGTTGCCTTAATATTTTTCTACTCATATGGAGTTCACACCTGGTATATTTTAGATCTCAAAATTACTTTTCTAATAGAAGTACTGAGGTCATGGCTTATTTGAGTTTGCCCCTAAAAGTAAGTTTTCTAAATGAATGAATTTCTGTAACGAATATTGAATCACCTTCCTCACTTTCTGTTTAATGATTTTTTTCATCAGCAACAAATAGTATCAGTAACTTGTACATGAGTTTAAGCGTTACCCTTAGGTGCTTTTTGAAGTATATTTATATATATATTTGCACCCTTGTATAGTTTCTGTGCATACACATAACTACATTTGGTAAGGCCTTCATTTTTGCATGAAAGTCTTAGATTGTACTATAATTTGATGCTTCTTTGAATATTATTTATTTTAACATAACTTTAGAGTGCATTTAGTAGTTGGTCCAGCAGGATTGTCTTTTTTGCTATCAAGATGAGATTCCACTACTAGCCCTGTTCCTACTACATCCAATATGTACTCTCACTGGAGCTTGAAGGACCACACGGTAAGCTGGTTGAACTGGCTTGTTCGTTGGAAAGTTAACGTGTTTTCTGCCAGGGTAGTGAGTTGAATTGGCTTAATTTTGTAGTTACAATGACAAGGGATGGGATGGACTATATGACTGAGGGGAGAGGGGGGCGCAGAAAGGAGTGTCTCTTACGATGACAGTGAAGTATGAGGTCACCTTAGTAGCTATGTATAACCACACCCATAACAACATAGTTAGAGACTAAAGGCACTGGCATGTGCTAGCAGACATCCTTCCTTGAGTAGCAGTTTCCTTCCTTAGATGAAACCTGCAGTCAGATTGTCAGATACAGGTCGGTGTGCAGATGACTCGTCAGAAAGTGAAGAGAGTAGGTTGAAAATTTTACTCTTAGAACTGGTGTTTCCAGCCACTGTCATGATCACTGGAACAAGTTTTCACTATTGCATTGGTATTGACAGTTAATGGGAAAAAGAGACAGCAAAGATGGGTTTTTTTGTGTGTATAGTTATAACTGGAAAACGGCAAGGCTTTGATTTAGTTCAGTACCACCAACAGTCAAACAAAAAGCCATAAAGGGTGAGGTGTTTGTCTCAGGTACTTGTGAAGCTTGTGATCGCATTGCATACTATGTCAAATATAAGGAAAAGAGGGGGATGGGAAGTGAACTTACCTGCTGAAGAAATTCTGGCAGTACTTAAAGATTTTCCTTGGCCTCACCACTGCTTTTTAAGATCATGATATAGGTAAACAAGCTTCAGACAAGCCCTGGTATGTGAGGAGCTGTGCTTGGCAGCTGGTTACTTGTACCTGGAGTCTTCTTGGAAGAAGAGCTATTCTAGTATACCAGTTGACTTGTTAAGTGCAGAAAGTTATGCTCAGGTTTTGTGTTTACGGATTGTCCTAAATACAGACACGATGTCTAGTCAGATACTACTGTCTGTATGTATGATGTGAGAAAAAGATAAGGTTCATATTTTGTATATAGTTTAAAGACAAAATTAACAGCATTTTGAAGTCTGACGGACTACTGGTGCAACAACATTAAGTTAATGCTTTTTATAACAGTGCAAATAATTAATGGGAGTAGTGTCTGTGGAGGAAAATATTTTTCCTAAAAGATATCTCATCTTCAGCTTTTTTCCTTTGCAAGGTGGACATCTAGCCTAGTGGAGTTCTGTTGTAAGTTAATATTTAGGGTAATTGCACATAAGAGGTTCACTTCATCTTCTGAAACTTGTGCTTAAAGGATGGAATTGGGAAGCCTCCCTTTCTTAAAGCTCATATTCTTCAGCTTGTGCTAGTAGTCTTCTAGTGTTTCTTGCAACCACACTCATCTTGTAAAAATCAGTCAAAAGAAGCTGATTTATGAAATTAAACAAGCAGTTCCAAAAATTATGCACAATCAGTTCTGCTGTTTGCCGTCATTGAAACAAACAGCTTCTCTGTTCCAAATTGGCATTTGGAGATGTGGGAATCCAATTAAAAGTGTGAAGCTGTCTTAGTTTAGAGACAGGCATGAAAGTTAATGGTTTCTTTTTTTTCTGTAAGTAGTAGTGTTTGTTCTGTGTTAGTATGTAGAGAGTGGAGAGTTTGTCAATGCAGGGTAATACTTAACAATATACTTAATGCAGGTTTCTTATCAGTTTCTTGCTGCTTCCTGCATAAAACTTCCATTGTGAAATCAGTTGACTTTACCAAGGTCTCTGCACTCTTTGTGCACCAACTAGTCTGAGCTTTCCCCTCACGCTGTGCTAGTTTCTACTCCCACCTAAATAGTTTAAAAAAGCCTTTAAAATACATTATCTTAATACTCTTAGAGATGTAAAATGCTTGTTTGTGTATTTTTCATAATTTTGAACAATGTGATGACTGGAAAGTAGATCTGCAGTTGCGTTATGATGGTGTGGTGTTTGAACCTGTCTTCTTCTAAAAACTTACCTGTATTATAAAGATGTTTTAAACAGCCACTTCAATTCCAGCGTAAAGTGAAAAGGGAGTATAAGTACAGATGTTCTTCAGGTAAGTAGTTCTAAAATGTAGTATACCTTTTGGGAGAAGATTAAATGTTATACTATAAAAGAATAAGAAGTGTTTTGAGTTGCTTTCAGTGTGCTGCTTATGTAGAGAAATAGTTTACTCAATGCTTTCTAGTCCATCCTTTCTAAAAGCATATATGCTGAAGGCAATCAAAATGACGCTTGAAAGCTGCTGTAATTGCTTCCATAAACTTGGATTAGGAGTTTAAGTGCCTTATGGGTTCAAGAAACTTTGCAAGCACTTGCTCAACCTCTGAAGGAAGAATACATTGCAGAAAAAATGTATTCTTTTGAGCAGTAAACATGTGCAAATACTAAAGTGGATGTTGTACCTGGAGATACTAACATTTGAAGAGGACACCAATCTCACAGGTATGAATGGGTTGTTGGCTGTCAGGTTCTTTGGCTACTTTTTAAAAGGTCCTTCCAAGACTTGAAGGCAGAGACTAAAATAGAGTCTGTCTCTTTTTAGTTGACTTAGATTTGAATGTAACATCAGACTAATAATTAGCTTTATGGAAGCAGTTCCTAGCTTGATAGCTGACCGCCCTCTGTCCAGTCCTGCAGTTACTGCAGACATGGTTTGTTACCTCTGTCTCTTGTTTCAGAAGTGGCAGACTGGGTGAGGAGATGTGCACCTCTCTGTATATGTATTCCAGGCTGAGCTGTTATCAGGGTGGCGTGTGAGTGATGCAGTTTTTATTACCAGGGCTTGCTCAGCCATTTGGGATAGTCAGTGCTTGGAGGCTCTTCAGGCACCCTTTCATTTTTCCTCTGTAGCACTCTGCAGTTTGGGAATGGTTTCCACACCCCAGCCCTTAGGTGGGAAAACTTAAAGGCCAAGGTGAGTGATTGGTGTTCTCTAAGATGGATAATAGGTATCTTCATACCACAGGTTATTTGTGATTTACTTGATGAATTTTTAGTAGAGTGGGGTACATCTTCAGCAACTCTTCTAGGAAAAGGATCACACAGCTTGCATATGTGTATGCAGAGGTGGAGGAATATGAGCTGTGGTAGATTCTTTCCCAGCTGCTGGATAAACATTAAGTAGACCAGCATTTGGTTGTGCATTTTGTAGGAATTACCTGTACACAGGAAATACATATAAATTTTTTTTTCTTATTTGTTTAGTACCAGATTTGTGAAGAAAATGTATAGTGTGGTTTTCTAGCAGTTTGAACTTGTGCTTGCCCTCTGAGTGAACCGAAATGTGCTGAGCTTTTGTTGACTATATTTTGCATTAAACCAAAGAAAAACTACCTGTTGTACCTAATTTTGTAGTTGTCAACTGTTCACAAACATGCTATGAAGAATTGACACTCCCCTGGCTTGAGCTGGTAGAAATAAGTTTTTGTCCTCAGAGTTAATGCTGCTTCATATCAGTCAGGGCTCTTGCTTAACTTGAGAAATGTAGGTTGCTTTTAGGGAGAGCTAAGTCTCTTTGGATGGTCAAGTGACACCAAACTCTATAAAAACAAGATTATTTACCTATTCAAGGTAGTAGTATTAAACATACGACTTGTAGCCTTTTTAACTTTGAGGGATTTTATTCTTTTACTTAGCTGTGCTAGTTAATTGACAGAAATTCAATGCTCATATTACTTCTTGGACTTCTCTGCTGTTCTGTTGTCTCTGCCCAATACAATAAGAAGTAATTCTTAGTGTTTCATTTACTATTTTTGTTGCTTTGATTTCTGTTTGGAAAAGCCCTCAAACTTCTGGTTCCAAAAGTTCTCCAAACAATACAGTAAACATTACTAAAATAAGGACTCAATAGATAGACTGCCATACAACTAAAACAACCATGGAAACTTTCTTCCCAGTTTCTTCAGCTGAATGTGTGAAGATTAAAAATAATGTAAAGATAGGTTGTCTTACTGCTTTATGTTTGCTGGAAGACCACTTTTGGTGTCTCGTGATAAACAAACTACTGTTTCTTTTGGACTTGTAATATTTTTTGATCCTTCATCTCAATTTATTAGAAAAAGTACTTGATTTAAATTTGCAGATATGTGGAAAAAATTATGCTGTTAAACTATTTAAAGGCATGTGGTCTGCATAAGAACCACATGACAAAATGGAATGAGCTGAAGTCATGCAAGCATAAGATGTAGGTGGCCTCTGGGAATAGGTTTGATGACTTTGGTATTGTGTTATTGTAAATGTTATTTTCAGAAAACTGCTTTCATTTTGAGAACAAAAGTGTGCAGCAGGTGTAATAAAGCATTAACAAGTCAGAAATTAGTGTTAGTATGTGGAGAATTCTATGCTAATGTAATACTGTTATATACTTGAAATGACTAAGATGTACTACAGAAAACGTGGCTTTAACATTGTTGTGAACATTCATCCACCACCATATCGAGATCTTTAATGTCCCATGAATCTGAAGAACCATGTAACTTATAGAGCAAACAAAAATACATACTTTTTAAAATGGTACTGTTATTGTGATTGGTGATAAAGATTTAAATTCTATGCATTTAATAACTAGATGACTATATTCTTGTTGTCCTTGGATTTGAAGTACTCCTCCAGAAAGCTTTAAATCTAAATTTTGCATGAGTGTTGAGACACAACAAGCAAAACTATACCATTTAGTGTGTATTAATTTTAGACAAGTGTCGTTTACAATTCTTCTTTTATAGGGTCAGCTTCACTTTTATTTTTACTTGGTGGTTTGTTCTGGTTTGTTTGTTTTTTTTTTATTTTTTTTGGTGTTTGATTTCCACCACCCCACCACCTCCCCCCCCCCCATCAAGTATGAAAGTATAAAAGTATATTTGTCTTAGTTATATGAAGTGTGATATTTGAGAAGTCTTGACTTTCAAGATACCTTAGTATAAATACATGGACAGAAACTAATATTTAAATTTATCTTCTTAAATTTAATTTGTTAGTAAACTGAACCTTGTTGCTTTTTTATATGCTTGTTGCAAACTGTGTGGATGTGTTCTTAACTACTTAAAATGACAATTGAAATATTTAAGTGGGAATGAAGCCATTGATCTTTTTAGTGCTTTTGTAGTGCTTAGTGTATGCACAATACTGCATACATGATTGATCAAGTGTTGTTGTGCATAAGCATCCTTCAGGTGTTTCTTTTTGGTTACGGTGTTTCTTTATGGTTAAAGTGCTTCAGGCTGGGTTCTTCTCTTTGTTGCCACTTAAATGGGTCATTTTCTTTCACTGGGATCTGAAGATATGGAAAGGCCCAAAATAATTTTCCTTACAGTTTCTTTATTGTTGCCATGGTTGCTAGTTTCTGACAGCCTGCAAATGGAGGGAGAAAGGACATGGTCTTACAAAGGGGCTTGGAACAGGTTCTGCTGGTGGTTGGTTTGATCTTCCCATAGCCTATCAGGACCATCAAAGGTGTTACTGAGCAGTGGGGTTTGGGGTGATGATCCAAGACAAGAATTGCACTGGATCCCTTGATCCTACATGCACTGCTGTTTTCACATCCAGTATGGCTGATTGGAGCAGATACTAGTACAGAGTCTGTTTGTGTTGCCAGGTCTCAACTCAGTCCAGAACTTAGGAACTGTTTTGCCTCAACTGTGATTCAGACTCTGAGCAGTAGATAAAAGCTTTATTCTCTGCTGTCCTGTCTCAGGGTAAGAAAAGGTTGTGTGAGCTGTCTTACAAGTTGTCCGTCAGAATTTCACATAGTATCGAAAACTGTTTCCATACCATCTTGTAGAGAACAAGAGCCCAAAACAATATTAAGATATATTCTCAGGAGTTCTGGCCCTCTACTGAGACATACACCGTCACTGCCTGGAAGCTCAGCCCAAGGACGAGACAGCTCTGCCCAGCTGTGGAGGACCCAGTAATAGAACATGTCTCATCACCTTAAGATGCTTTTCTAGGGATATCCAGTGTCAGTCTTAGTGTTTTCAGAGCTCGTCTCTACGTGATTGTGTTCTGCCATCCACTAGGGTAGGAACTAGGGTAGGAAGCAATACATCAGAGCAGGTGACTGCTTTGAGGAAAACAGGGGAAGTAAGAAAGCCAGCTATGTCTTAGGTACTCAAGACATCTGGGTCAGAGGAGCAGGCTGTAGAGCTGTTCAGCAGCAGAAGTCATGAAAACTTCACTAGCTGCCTGTTTCCATGATGTTTCCAAGGCAGGGAGGAATACCAGAGAGACTGCTGCGTTTGCTGCTATTTGAAACCAGCCATGTACAAACGCTTAATGTGGCCTTGTCTCTTTTGAAGAAATTCCAGCAGCTGAGATACTGAGTGGTGACATGGACCTTTGTGGAAAAATAGATGTTGCCTTTTAAAGGTGTGTTTTAATCTGGATGGAATCATCTTGAGATTACATCAATGATTCGTAACTAGAGTTGGCCATGCGGCTGGAACAGGCAGCCCATTTCTAGCCTAGGCTGTCTTTGCTGAAATGGAAGCTTTCAGAGATGGAATTGGTGGCACAAAGGTGTGTAACTATTTTGAAAGCAAAATTTCTTGACTCTAAGTGACCAGAGTAATGTATTAATTAAGATAGCTAAGCTTGTCGTCTTCTTGTTCATTCTCCATCCTGAAAGCCAACCTGTTTGCCTCATCTCACTTGGCATCACTTCTCTGAAGTGATTCTCCTTGTAAGAGTATAATGGACATTAGATTGTTAAACTGTATTTTAAGACATTTTCCTGCTATCAAATCAGGTTGAAATGTTTCAGATTAACGTTTTTTCTCTCCAGTTTTGATTTGGAAGGTAGGAAATGCCATATTGGATAAGGCCATTAGTTTATGTAGCTACATGTGTGGTCTTCAACAGTGGTAGTAATGTTTAGGGAGAATATGTGTGCATGGACACTTTAACTTGCTGTTATCCTGCTGTTCTAGCATCTGGTTTTCAGTGGCAGCATTAGAGGATACATCCTTGTCTATTCTCATTAGTATCTATTCATAGTCCTGAGGTAATAGATTCCCAAAGTTCCTTTGGGAAGTCAGCAATGTTGATCTTACCTACTTTCATGAGATTTCTTTAAGCTTTGAATATGTTACACCATTTCACCCGTTGTTATTCTGCATCCAAATTGAAGACCCCCAACCTCTTCAGTCTTTTCTCATGAGGCAGCTGCTCTATGCTTTAATCCTTTAATTATCCTTTTCTATACCTATTTGAGTTCTGATCTGTCTTGCTTGTCTGCTATTCTTTTTCTCTACATCTTGGTTGTTATAATTGCAGTGCACTAAGTATTTACATAGCAGCAAAATTACTTTTTGCCTTTTTTTCAGTTCCTTCTTCTTGATGTCCAGTATCTAATGTCATTTTCAGTGAGTGTTGCACATTGAGCCAGTAATTTCAGAGGACTGTCAATGACTACTCCAAGATCACTTTTTTGAATTGTGAATTCCAGCTGTAAATCAACATGGGAGCACAACCTATGTTTTTTCCGCTCGCATGCATAGTCATAGATCTGTTTGTACTGATGCTCACTTCACTTATTCAGTTCAATGAAGTCCTTCCAGAGTTCATAGTCGTTGGCATTGCAGCTGACTGAACTGAAAAAAACTTGACCTTGTCTGCAGACTTTGAGAATTTAATTGTGCACTTCTCATCAAGTCATTGAAGATGTTGAATAGAATGCATCCTTGCAGTATTGCCAGGTTATCTCCATTATTGACTGTTCTCTGTAGTGGAAGGTTAACTATTAAGTCTTACATTTGCTTCTTAGTCTTTAGCCATCTTTCTTGACCGTAGATGGACCTTTTCCTATAACCAGGCAATTTGACTTCTTGCTGTAGACTGTTAAAGAAGCAGCCTGGGCTTTTTGAAAGTCTGTGTTTTCATTGGATCTCTTCTACCTGTTTGCTTTGAGTACCATCAGAGTTTCTCTTTGCCAAAGCTATATTCAACTTATCCCAGCAGGTTGGTTGCTACGCCCTTATATCTGCAGTCTTGTCATGGATGGGACATTCTGTAGCTTTCAAGATTTCCTGATGGGGCATTTACCATTCTGTAGCTTTTTAAGATTCCCACTGGACATTTAGTTTGGTGTTTTTTAGTTGGTTTGTTGTTTTGAGGGTTTTTTTTAGTTTGGTGGTTTTTTTGTGGGTTTTTTTTTTTTTTTTTTTTGGAGAGCTCACCAGAGCAATCATTGAAGAACTTGAAAGAGACCCACAAGAATGAGAAGTTTCATATCCTGACACAGTATGCCCAAAAGCATGGGTTTGACTAGTGTGAAGTCTAAAGTCAGTTGTAGCTGGAGCAGTTTTGCAGATTTTAACTGTGCCTATGTTATATGGCATAGTAGATGCAGGTTAGGCACATGACTTCATACAAATGTGTATGTGACTCACAGTTCTATTAAGTTCATACTGCATTTTTTTTTTAAAAAAGCAAACATTGATCTATTCCTAGCACTTGGGTTAAGAGTAAGCCTGTTCTGATAGAGGCAGTTACCTGTGTTAAGACTGGCAAACCTCTTTACTCCCTGCTGCGTTTTTTTAGTACAGATTTACATTATTTTTTCCTAGTGGGAGGGCTGGTTTCATTTTCCTGCCTGACCCTGAGCTGTTCAGGTCTCTGTGCTAGTTTCTTGCACAGCTGTGCTGTGAACCTAATCAGTGAGATGATCCAGACATGCAAGTGTATGTTTTTTATTAAAAAACATAGCTTGATTTCCTTCCCATATTACTTCATTGATGTTTATAGCATAGCCACACAAACAGTTTCATCATGATGATTTAGTGCATGATGAATTATGGTAGTAAGGAGAGGAATAAGCTGTTTTGTGGTATGTGGGAGACTTCTTAGTCTGACTTAGCCACCAGAGAAAAGCAATGTGCAAATATACACAGTCAGCTGTACATAAAAGTTACTAAGTTAGGAGTCTTAGTTGTATTTTTAATACAAAAATAATTTGCAGTTGTGGCTGCTGCGATGACTGTGATATTACTTTCGTGAAATTCACTGTTGCCTTTTTTGCTACAATGTCATTGTTTAGGTACAAATTTGCGATATACAGTAAATGTGGGGCCATAGCTTTTAGTAATTGAACTCCTGTAGTATTACTTTGATCTAGAAAGACTTGTGTTGGTGACAGCAAGTCATTATTGAGTCCTGATAGGAAATACAGAAGACAGCAAATTGCTTTTCTGCTTGATATAACCTTTACATCACATTCAGATTGTCCCTGTTCATGCTAAAATTGGAATAATGGAAAGTAAAAGAATATGTACTTGTAAAAAATTGAAATGTGTTGAACCAGCTTGTAACTACATACTTGCAAAGGATGTTCTAGTGCTGAAGCAAAGCCATGATGTTGGGGATGATAATGATGGCTGTAAAACCCTGGAGCTCAGTTTGGCTTTTGGAAGTTTACAGGCATCTATAGATAAAACAGTTCTTATTGTAAAGGAAAAATCTTGTTAAACGTTTTGTTTCTCCTAACTGGGCTCTCTTGGAATGTTTTCTTGAAAAGTAGATTGTTTGAGTTAGTATTTTGTTGAACGTGGCTACAGATTTTTTTCTCTTAATCTCAGTATATTTTGAAGTCAACGTTAAAGTGGTCTGTCCTGAGTTGCTTCTGTGGAGGCTTCTATATCTGATGGGGCAAATGGGAGCAAGATGGATTGTGAAATTAAAAGGAGTAATTCACAATTATTTCAATCCAATGTGTACATAATTTATGTTTAAAACCACTGAAATGGTATTCTCAAGATGCCTTTTGTAAGTGTGTGAAAACCTGCGAATGCTAACCTTGTTAGTTCTAGTGACTTTTTTTTTTTTTTTTCATCTAGTGATACTTCTGAGGTAAGTGCTAAGACCCTTCATGGCTTTGTTCAGTCAATTTGCAAAGCCTGTATCTGAGGAATGTCTTCTTGTCTTAGTTGTTGATATTTCTGTTTTGATATATCAAGGAAATGATGAACTTTTTCAAGAAATGACAGTATGGTTTATTTGACAGTTTTCTTTTGTTGTGTAAGCAACTTTCTGCTTCTAGGTCTTAAAGAAAACAACTCCCTGTAATGACCAAGAGCATTTTGTCTTTAGGCTATAATTTCTTATGCTGTAATAAAGTGCTGCAGCTTTCCACTCTTGAGGGTTAATTTTGTGTCTAGGTTCTTTAGTGATGAAGAGACCCTCTAACATATTTGGAGTTATGGAGGAAACCAGTCTGCAATTCATCTTCTGCAGGTGTGCTACCTTCCATGCATTTCTTCATCTGGTCCTAACTTTCTGAGGAGTACTTCTGCTGCCTTGACAGATGAGCAAAGAGTAATGATAGATGAAGATGCGTTTTTGGGACAGATGACTATCAATCATAAAGCTAAAAGACCTGTCTTTGAGTCATGTCAGTATTGCCATAATCTTTGGTGTTGGGAAGGGCATGAATTTCATTTTGAATATTTCCCAGTCGTCAATTTTGATGAACCCACCATTAGCCTCCTCTGAGAGCTATAAATGAAGATTTTTCTCTGTTCATCTGTGATGCAGACAGCATGCGTTACTTCCAGCAGTTCACATCTGCTGTATCAGCTGTCAAACTCTTCAGATGTGAAACACTGAAAGAGGCAATAATTAGATTAAAAAGTAGATTGTGTTTTCACGTCGTCTTACAAATGAAATAAGTATTTAGAAAAAATGATCACTAATTCAAAATTTGTATACCAGCTCATTTGCATACTACTTTCAAGGGAAATACTGGGGAAAGAACTGTTTCTTCTTATTTGCCTATTGAACTGTAGCACTGTTTGATTTTATCAAGGATCTAAAGTGAAATATTAGAAGTTTTCTTATATGCAAGTGTAAAGGGAAAACACAATCTTGGGTTCATTTCTTGGCAGCTCAAGGAGAGCAACTGATTTGAATGTTAGAAAGATATGTTTATTTGGAAGAGTATTTTTACTAAAGGAAGAAAAAAGTATATTTTGTAATAACTTCAAACTGAACCATGATCAAATTTTCCTTTTTTTCTTGGTTTGTGCCATAGCATTTTAAGATGATGTGTCTCATCTTGCCTTTGCCCAAATCCTTCTGTTATAAGTTAGATTTATGCATTCATTATCTCTGCTACAGTGCCAGGCTGCAATGTCTTAATATAACTTCACTGTGGGTTTGTGGATGAGTGACTGCTGCTGTGGAAAAAAACTTCTGTTCAAGACTTCCTGTCTCAGCCAAAATACAAGGATTCAAGCATATTCTGTGTATTCCTTTTCAAGAATTACTTTATTTTCAACTTTCAAGTCAACACTACTTGATCCTTATCTTACCTTGTTGTTATTTTTTTCTATTCCCAAGCGCATGCTAAGTGTTTCTGATCTTACTTAGTCTGTTTAAAGACATCGATTAATTTTATATTATAGTGTGTCTGTCCAACCCCAAGCTGAAAGATGACTTTTGACAAAGGTCAAGACAAATCCTGCATAGTAAAAAGTGCCTGGATGCTGCCTAGCATGGACATGCCTTAGCAATCCTGGACTTTGAGTAGAGTCAAATAATTGCTATGACATGTTGCTGAAGATGTTGAGATTGGAGTTCAGCTTTCTACAAGATAGTCCTGACACTGATATGCTTTAGAAATGTTACTTCTTCTTTTGACTTTTTCAGAAATGATTGGTTGTCTTACTGCATGTAGTATCTTCAGATCTTGGCCTGGGTTTGCAAAGTCGGGAAAAAAATCCAGAGGTACTGCCCTGCTGTAGGCTGGGAGAGTGTGTTGGGATAGTGTTCCCTGCAAGCTCATCCTGTTTTATACTCTTCCTTAAACAATTTGCTGCTGTAAGAGATGGGAAAATGGGAACCTGTGCTTTCTCTTATGAGCTTCTTTTATCTTGATAAAAATCATATTTGAGTATCTTTCCTCTAGCAGAGCCTTTGTAATAAAGGAATTGTGTTCTGCGCAGTGCTGTGTTTGTTACTGTCTCCTGAGCCAGGTAAATAAGCCCTTGTCTTCAGAAGAACATTAGGCTGCTCCTCTGTCTTTACTCACCTCTGAGATATATGTCTGTATTATTGTGTTGAATAATACAATTATCCTTGCCTTGACCAAGATAAAGCACTGCCATTATTCTCCAGTCACAGAAGCAGTAGGGAAATAATAGGCTTTACTATCTCCTTCTAGAAATGGAAATCTTTCGCATGTACCCAGAGTCTTGGCTTCATAATGCCTGGTTTATCTTGCTTGAGTTGAGATTCCTAATACGAGGGTATATATCAGAGAAGGAAGTGTTGGGACATCAATCTATTTTCTCTTCCGTCAGTCAGGCTTCTAATTAATAAAACTTGTTGCACTGCTGGCAAGAAAGCCTCAGGTGCTTTCAAAACCTAGATTTGACACAATGGCTCTTGAAGAAGCTCCACTTCTGCATAGGTATTTAACTTTTACAGACATATATGTGTTCAGTTTATCAAAATTTGCTCTTGTGTTATTTTGTCTTATCTTGTACTTAGTGTCACTTATTTTCTACTTTGTCATAATCTGTTTGGCATGAAAAATGGCAGAATTTGGGAAAAGTATCTTTGCAAGTTATTTTTCTTCTTGCCTGCATAATTGAGTGGAAATTTTGCTAAGACAGTGCTTCTTTCCCCTCCCTGTTTCCAGATACCTGTCTATTTTAGGATTTCAAGCTCCAGCTGTATTCCTTAACAAACAATTACAGGAACAGTTTTGAGAATTTCAGCTGTATATGTAGAGATTGTCTCTGAAAGCCTCAGTCTACTAATGTCCTGGCAGAATGGAATTGAATCCCCAGATGTCTGGGCTCATTCTTATGAGTAGAAATACTCCTTTTTTCATGTTTTTCTTTGTGGAGAAAACTAATTCCCATTGTGTAAGATTTTGGTTTAGTTAAATCTGTATATGGAAAGAAAATATTTGGAAACATTTTCTGTAGTTTGAGTTACTTTATTGCCCTTACAGTGAAGGATAGTGGGGCAGAAATCTTACTGAAGTATATTTTTTTTTCCAGAGGTGCAAAATAAACTTTTTAACACATTTAAGAAACCTTAAGATAAAATAACTTTCTATGAATTGAAGTATGCATTTTAAAGTGAGAGAGTTCCTATCCAGTATAAATGCCTGTATTTTCATGTGAGCTGCTGGAGAGAGTACAGCGAAGGGCCACAAAGATGGAGTGGAGCATCTCCTCTATGAGGAAAGGCTGAGGGAGCTGAGACTCTTTAGCTTGGAGGAGACTGACCTCATTAATGCTTACAAATATGTAAGGAGCAGGTGTCAGGAGGATGGAGCCAGGCTCTTTCCAATGATAATCAATGATAGGACAAGGGGCAAATGGGTGCAAGCTGGAACATAAGAGATTCCAAAGAAACACAAGGAAGAATTTTTTCACTGTGAGGGTGGTGGAGCACTGGAACTAGCTGTTCAGATGGGTTGCTGAGTCTTCTTTGAAGACATTCAAAACCCACCTGGATGAGTTCATATATGACCTATTCTAGGTGGTCCTGCTCTGGCAGGGGGTTTGGACTAGATGATTTTTTGAGGTCCCTTCCAACCCTTGAGATTCTCTGATAGTTGGAGTATATTCAGTTGTTTGACAGTCAAGAGCTTGTGTTTTGCTTTGGGAATACAGTGGGTGTGGTGCCCAGGTGTTATCCCTGTGGTTTACCCAAACTGGCAGTTTGACTGCTTCAGCCCCCGCCAACACAGGCTGTCATCACAATGAGCGGCTCAGACCTTATTGCCTGCTTCTGTCTCCTTCCTCTGCCAGCCCGAGCAGCTCGGGTGGATGTGGAGTGAATCAGGGCAGGGAGTTTTGCTCCTCCAGAAGCAGTTGTGATCCAGCTTGCCTCCAGCAACTGTTTGAAACCTGGTACCAGTGTAAAGCTGTGTCAGGGCAGAAGGAGGGATGGAAGGACCAGCACTGCCCTTTGCAGGCTGCAGCTTTACTGTGATGTTGAGTCAAAGGATGAGGTTTTGCATTACACTTAGCATGGCTTATCTGGGAGTATAGGCAGTAAGAACAGCCTTATTGTCTGTTTTTCCCTGTGTCAAATCTAACAACTGCCTGTCCTCAAGGTGAGTTGATTCAGCTTGCTGATTTGAGTTGTGTTTTACTTTGGAGATGGATTAGTTTGTCAGATCAGTAAGTTAAATTGACTCATCCTTAGGCTGCAAGATTGCCAGGTTTGTGATGGCAGGAGCATATGAAGGTGGGAAATAAGACCATCCTTTTTGGCAGTAGCCCTTGCTTTGAGATTATAGTTAAAAAAAAAAAAATCTGTAGTTCCTCTGTTTGCCTTAAAAATGTCCATCATCATTTTCCTGCTCTTCTTGCCCTGCTATTTTTATTACTTTAAAGATAAATAAAAAACCAAGACTTGCCAGTGGTGAAAAGCTCTTGCATCTAGCTTCTAAAATGCTACCTAATCTGTAGTAAGAGTTTCTTCACCAAGATAGCTGTTCCTGCCACAGAGAATCTGCATTGCACTGATGGCCTGCCTGCAGTTTCTTAATGTTAATTGAGATGGTCTCCTTGAACTCAAAGGCATCTTTAGCCTAAACTGTCTTGATCAGTTTTAGTGCAGTTCTGTGGCATAATCTAAAGCAATAACTTGGGATGGAGACTGTATAGCCTTTTAGAGCTGATCAGTGTTCTGCAGCATGAATTGAACAGTATAGCACAACTTGATTTTACTGTCTGTACAACTGGCTACAGCACCCCTTTCATTCTTAAAATGGTGTTCAACCACAGTTCAAGGCTCATCATAGGGATTCAGATTAGCAGCTAGTCACTTGTGGACTATTTTTTTTTTTCCACTGTACTTCCCACCCAAAGTAGATGTTGCTTCTGAGCAGCTGGCAATTTTCTTACTCCTCCTCCAGTGTTAAAAGGTAGGCATCAAACGAATGCCTTTTTGTAACTAGCTTCATCTGTCTTTCTATTTGGATTTTGGCTGCTATATCAGATTTCAGACAAGCTGTTTCTCGCTGTGATTTCTCACTTGGTATAATTCACTCTCTAGGTTGGACTCTGGGTCTGTGATACTGTTTCCCTCTCTTAGAGGAATAATGTGGCAAGGACATGCTGTGTTTCTGTTCAGTGGAGTTGGAGAGTAAGAAGAGATATCAAGGCCTAGTAGGGCAGAAATGAATTCTGGGATACTTGACAGAAAGGAGAAATTGCAAAACAAAAAACTGTCCTGGAAAGTAGAAAAATGTATTGAAACTCAGGGCTCTGGCTAAGGAGACACCTTGGTCCTCTGCCCTCTCAGGGAAACCCAGCAGGTTCAAGTAGGTGTTACTGTTTGTTGCACCTAGGTTTTTAAGACCACTTATGATAGTGATAAATAAAAATATTGCACTTTTTCCAGAAAAAAAAAAAAAAAGATATACACCAAAATGAGAGTGCACCATTACGACAAGGGCCAGAGACTGTGGTGAATAACTGCAGAAGTGCAATAGAAGGGACTCTGCCAAAAAAACTCCAGCAGATGTGAAAGTACATGCTTCTTGACCTGCTCCTTCCTCCACAGTCTGGCAGAACTTGCAGAGGGCACACAGAACTACCCAGAGGCTCTGCTGGTCTGTGCTGCCTGTGGTGGTGATGACAGCAAGTGCTTCATGCACTTTAAGAACTTGTTTAGGGGCTCTGTCCAGTGTTAATCTGATAATAGTCCTGCTCTAAATTCTCTTCTCTCCTTGAATCTCTGCTCTTGCTTCTCTCCACTTTTTCTCTTTTTAGTATGACTGATGTTGTTCTTGGAGTTGTTTTTTGAGGAGTGGGATATTTTGGGATTTTTTTCCCCCTGATTGTTGTTCCATACCTTCACTTTCTTCTTTTTTTAGCCCATTTTTAGGTCTTTTCTTTCTTCCTTCCTTCTGTCCTCAAGTAACTGTGGCACTTGAAACAAATGACCATTATACCATTTCCTTTGTGCACTGTGCTGTCTCAGCCTAGTTTTATCTGTCTGGTCTTTAGGCTGGGCTGCAGACTTGCAGGGGAAGGAGCTGTCTCTTATTTCCAGTGCTGTGCCTAGCACAGTGGGGTCTCATTCACACTTGATACTTAAACACTGCTGTAATAAACTCTATTGAAAGGTTTATTATTTAACCCAGTAGAAGAATGGAGACTCCCTCTACGATGTATTGAGATATTCTTAATTTGTGCAGCTACGTGTTAGAGAGGGTCTTGACAACTTGCAGCTACTGCAAGTGGCTGTTCTGTGAGTTTGGTTAGTGGTATGGTCTTGTACAGTAGAAACATCTCAGTGGATACAGAGAGAATAAAAGAAAAACAGCGATTATCTGTATTGTCTTGGCTAGGTGACATACATACATTTAACAGGATTCAAACACTATAGCAAATACAGCTAAAAACTGAGCCCGGGAGGTTTGCAGCAAGTAGACAGCATTCTACTTAATTCATTTACAAGAAAAGAAGTGAAAGGTCTTATACTTCATACCAGATATTTTGGATGGGAAGATTGTAGGCCTTCTAGGAATTCCGCAAATGAGCTGTTTATTATTTGTTAGTCTTAGAGGGGAGTAAGATTTGAAGTCTCTGACAGTGCTCTTGAAGTAGGCATGTCAGTGGGTGCCCAGTGATGGATTCACTCTAGCAGCCTTGCTTGAAGATGCTGATAAACTTGCTGAGGGTCAACTGTTGAATGGCACGAACAAATGGGTAAATATGATCTGTTTGTAATTTGGGGTTCTCTGGTGCCCTGTCAGGGCTCAGTTACAGGGGTTTTATAAGTTATTACGTGTCAGCTGAACTGCTATAGTTGTCTTTGGCAAATGTTTGCTAAATCATGTTCCCTGATGATGTAAGAGGGAGAAGCGACTAAAGGAAACTTTAAATAAGAAATCCTAGTAGTATATAGGCTGAATTTCTCAGGTAGCCATATAGCAAAGGGAGTTACTGTTGAGTCTGTGTTTTCATACTAAAATGATATTGTCATACTATTTCCCCTCACTTCCTATTTCTGTCCTTGTCTCTTGTGCCACATGCAATTAGTAAACTCTTTGGGGCAGAAATTATTTGACCCAAGATTATGAAAACAAAAGCTGTTGTGATTGCTTCAGTACTCACTTTCTAATCTGTGGGATCACCTTATCTAAATTTAAAATTGATTTATATAGCTTAATAACTTTTTGTGGGGTCGGTTTGTCTGCATGTGGGTGGAGATAGAGGAGAACAGAAAGAGTGCCTACTAAAAATAACTTGTTAAAGAGTACGAGAGTGCTTATGAAACTCCTCTGGCAGCCGGTGTTTAGATTACCTTAATTGTATGTTGCTGTATCTTTTTCTAAATTGTAACTTTTAAGGATAACCATTCTGGTGGATATTTTGTTTAGTCACAAGGGGGAAATAAAATCTTTTATTGTTGATCCCTCAGGTAATAGGACTGGGTTTTTCCTCCACCTCAGTGTTAACTGTAGCTTGAGAAAGCAATCTTGCTTAGAACTTGGTCTGTTTGTCATGACAGACCACTCCAAGCAAGCTGTGTTACTGAGATGATTAACACAAGCCTCAAAGGTGTGGGCACCACCTTATGCAGTGGTAGGAAGGGAAGGCTTTAGCAGGATGAATCTTCAAACACTGTAAGTAAGCATCCCTTTTGGATTCAGCTGAATGGTTCCTAAGTCAGTGGGATGGTAACCTGCTGGGATTGCATGACAGCAGATTTAAGCAACTGGCTGTTGGAATCCCACCTGCCACAGTTGTATCCAGGGAAGATCATATGATAGCCAGTGTGATAGGCATCACATAGATCAACAGGGCTCTTCTCATGCTTTTTTCCTCTTGTGTTTTTGGGGTTTGTTTGTTTTTGTTTGCTTTTTTTAATTGTTCAGTTAAGCTTATGCTAGGGTAGACTAGCACAGCTGTCTGGTCAGTGTTGTGCTATTCTTGCCTTGACTTCCTTAGTTATGGTCTGAAGTCCTGTAGAAAGTCAATGCCGTAGAGCTTCATGTGACCTTGTAGTGGACACTTCAGAAGCCTATCATGTGAATGTTCTAGGACCTGTTAAGTACCCTGTTCATTTTTTTAAAGGCTTGTTTACAGTCTTTAGAATTAAACTTTCAAAGCAAGTGAATTGAATGCCCCCTCAAAAAATATTATTACCTCTAAAGCTCCAATGGCATTTGGAATGCCTAAACTGAGATGCAGTAAATCTAGATGCTGTTCCTTTAGTTAAATTTTAGTGGATTTTTTCCCAACAGATGATCTATCTTCTTTTTTTTTTTTTTTTTTTTTTAAACAAGTCCCTGCATCTTTATGTAGTTTGATCTGTTATAGCATCAAATATAGACATATGAGTAGTGTCATTACTAGTCACACTTTCCTGGAAATATATTTGGGTTCTTTTTCCTTGTGACATACTGACCTCAAAAAGGCATGAAGACAGAGGTCAATTCAGTTACAGAGTATTTAATTTTTATAGTAAAGTTATATTACCTTTCTGAGCTGTTAGCTTGTAGTAGTGGTATAGTTTGTTTTACTAGACAGAAGTCAGTCACTGGTATAATTTTTTTTTTCCCCTTCATTTGCAGTTGTCTCCTGCATAAATTTAGCAGAAATTTTGACTTTGTATTACTGTTTTACATGCTGTTGAGAAAATTCTAAAGGTACTGACAGGTTTTTTGGTGGTTACAGGCTTTGACTTTGAAGTTTTAAAATTGATTGATGTCTAAAAATCATTACTGTCATTTGATGCCAATGGAATGAGCATTTTCTTTTTTATTCCTTTGTGTCCAGGTAGAGGCAATGGCAACATTGATTTCAGGGTGGGATGTTTTAAAAGCTTGTTATCTTTAGTAATCTTTGGCTTGGCAGTTGTAGCTGAAATTTGTTCTGATTATTTGCCTTTAGATGGAACTGAAGTGATATATAGTTAATTATGACTATCATTTGATCATTAACAATAAAATCAAGTAATGAATGCTTTGTCTTGTCATTATTTATCACTGTACTATGGTTTGGTTGAAATTAACTGCAAATTTTTAGTTCAGCTATGATGCCATTGTATTAATGCTGGATAATAAAAAACACTGTAGGTAGATATTGAACCTTTCTGGTCTTAAGACCCAGAGAGTCTTTCTTATTTAAAGCCTTGCAGTTGCAATTCAGCTATACTGTATGCTTTAGAAAGGATTCCTAAAAATAACCTGAACTTTGCAAAAGTTGCAAAAATAACCTGAACTTTTACAGGTTTTTTTAAAGAATATTTCCTTAATTTTGTCTACTCACAATTCTGTCTCAAACTTTTGTAATTTCTATTTCTAGTTATGTGCAATATCTTCACCTGCTCTTTCTGAAATATCTGTCCTGAAGTGGGGAGCTTTTAGTTATAATCTGCCAGCTTTCTCTTTGACATAAATTGTTTGAGCTCTTGTAGTGTCACTCAAAGTAATATATTTTTCTGTGGTTTCTTTCTGAAGCTCTGGTGTTTTGAATCATTGCTCCTGAACTGTACCTATCAGGAGTGAGTGCACTATTCCAGTGATTGTTGCATGGATGACAAATAGGAAAGAGAATTCTTTTGGTTTTGTTTCCTGTCTGATGTTCCCCTGCCTACACATTTAAGGATTGCTTTAGGTCTCAGTAGCAATGTTGTGCTTAGGCAAGATGCCTTGCAAATGAGAATTGATGGCCTCACTCTTTGGATGGATTTACTTGATTTGGAAATATGGACTGTCACCTTGAGTCCTGGATCTTTCTGCTTAATTTGTGCTTGAGTTGTGATGGGAGACCAGCTGCGTTCTCATTGATCTCTAAATCTTATGTGTCTGAGACAGACCAAATTTTCCTTCAAATTACTGGTAAAAGCAGTAAGTATGAGGCCAAAGATTAACACTGGTGGGATCTCCTACTGTATTTTATTAGATCATAGTTATGCAGAAACTTATGGGCTAGTGTATTATAATAATTAATAATCCCATTGTATTTGTGTTTCTTCATTAATTCAGGATGTGATATCAAGTCAGAAACCTTACAGAAGTTGTAGTACTTTCTATCAGTGCTTTCCACCTCCCCCCCGCCTTTTCCAAATGAACCTATAATCTCTTTAACAGTAAAAAGTTCAACGATCTAGTCTCTATAAACCACCCTACTGCTTCTTTATTCATTATCCAAGTGGCTGGTATGATATTGAATCTGAAATTGTTGTCAGGCTTTCAGGATCACCTGGATTATCCTGTACACCTTTGATATTCTCATAGTGTTCCAATTCCTTTCAAAAATCAACATAACTTCTCAGACTTCTTCGCTATATCTTCCAAAATCTTTGGATGCAAATCATGAGATTCTTCTGATCTTAAGTAACGTCTGATGGCTGCTCTTTTATTGCAGTATTTAGTTACTGCAAGAGGTCAGATGACTTTTCCTATGCTAAAACAAGTGCATGTGTGTGTGTATACATATGAATGTGTGTGTGTACTAAAAAAAACACCCCAAACTAGTGAGTACTTCTGCCTTCTCTGGGTAACGATTGGCACACTTAAAAGTTTTTAGTCAGTGTTTGACCTGAGCTATTTTTGAAATTTCAGGGATTCCTTTTGTTTAAATTTACTCCAAAAACCAAAACACATTATATTTTGTTAGACTCCTTTCTTCGATTCACTGAGTCATCTTATTTAGTCCTTGAACATTCATGTCTATCTTCTACTGTCTCCTACTAGGTAACATTCATGGTGTTCACTGATGAAGAAAGGAAGCTGTTTAGTAAAAAAGCTTAAAAGTGCAATACTTTCTCCCGTATTCTGGATCATAATTGCTAGCTTTTTGTGAAATTAAAAAATTATTTTCGCCTACTACATTTTTAAAATGTTAGTGTCATCTAGCTGTGATTTCTACTGGTGACGGTATATTGCCTCAAGCATATGTTCCTCACACTGAAGACTCTTAGAGCAGCTGATGACCTCCTTCTTCCTTCACATGCCTTGAACAGATAACTAAGAAGCCAGGTGCTTTATTTCATAGCGTAGTCTAATGATTTTCATCAGATGATCCTAGCAGATAACTTTTCTTGTGCTTTCTACTAAGATACTTTTTTCACAGAGTATACAAATCTTGTAACTTTCTCAATTATGACTGAAAAAGCTCCCATGCAGTTCTAGAGTTCCATATCCTTCTGGTCACTTGTTTATTGACTACAGATAATTGTGTGAATGTCATCTGTTCAAATTGTTAGTCTAGATCCAGCAGTGTAGGGTTTCTGTGGAAGTGACTTATGGACTGTATTGAATATTGAGCAAAATGTGGAGAAGCCTTATACTTGGGTACTTAAAATTGAGCTATATTTTAATAGGGAAATGGCACTGGGGATTTAAACAGAGCAATAAAGACATCTGAGTTAAGTAGAGACAGACAGCTATATGACTTCAGACATTTTGGAGAGCTTGTTATATTTCTGTGGGGTTTTTGGGACTTAAAAATAATGTAAATAACATCTAGCAGGGAGGACCTGTGTACATGCCAGTAGGGAGGTGGGGAGCAAGTAGAGGAGGGAAACGAGAAAACCTAAAGTTAAAAGAAAGAGGAAGAGTTTATAGATGGCACAAAGGACTGAGCTTGCATTTGAAGTAGGAAGAAAGCAGCTGTAAACATCCTATTAATTCACCATTTCTTCTGTTCAACTTCAAAACATATACACCCTCTTCCTCCTCTTCTATATGTAGTTGAATGAAAAAGGAATCATAGATCTATGACTGTGTGCATTTAACATGTGTTTATACTGCTCAGAAGCTAAACAGCTGAAGGGGTGTAGGACAGACATTTTGGACTTTATCCAGGCCCATTCAATAGAAGACGTGGAGGGAGTTCTGATCAATAGCAAAGGACATCTTTCATAGTCTCTGAGGACTAAAGTGAGTTTTATTGACTGACAGCTATGTTTAGGTACTGGCAAAAAGTATTCGTGCAATATACTTGTAAAATGGTCAGCTTTGAGCTATCAGTAGGCGTCTGCAGCTGGTGAGGTATTTTTGTAGCAGAACCCCTGTCTCACCTGGGTAAACATCTGCCACCATTCTTACTTGAGATGCAGGACCCTTGTTACTAATGCATATGAGTGTTTAATTAAAGTAATACTGATTCATATTAACTTTTGTTTAATTGGTGAATTGTATAAACAAAAGAAAGATTTTAATATATTCAAATTCTGAGTGCACAAAATTGAATTATTACTCAGATTGAAAGTGTGACTGTTGGCATTGAGTAAAATGATGATGTGAACCATTCTAAAGTGATACCAAGATACTAGAAAACAGAGTTTGAACTGATGCTCTAATAAACCATAGTCTTCTGAGTGGAGTATGTTCTTACAGCAAACCAATGAGTATTTTCTGCTTTCAAACCACTGACATCGCTCGTAATTTGTCCCATACAGTCATGATGTGCTAAAGGTGGAAAGTGAACTAGAAAGATCTGAGCATTTGGGAATTGAAATGTCTCTGCTTTTAGTTGCACAGTTCAGCTTCTGGAATAACTTCTTCATCAAAAATGAGTGCCAAAATACCACATCATAGATGTTAAACATCAAAATGGCTTGGGAAATGCTTTTAAGAGTTTGCATGAAATATACCAAGTGCAAATACAGGTGTATTACAGAGTGATAGCTATTAATTTTTACTTATGCTTCTGTTCTGGATTTTAGAAAGAAAGTTTGCATAGATGATAGTTGTGCAGTCACGTCAATCTGTTTTTTTGTTACAGTAAGTATGTCATATTTCTGTTAGCCCTAGAAAGCAGCCAAATAGTACTGATTCTTCTGATGTGAGCTCTTCTACAAGAGCTGTTTAATGGTTTTAAACAGTCTTTCCTTCCTTAGTTTTTCAATGTAATGTTCTACTGTGTTAGACCTACAATCGAAGGTGTCAAGAGTGTTGTGTATTTGAGAATATTGCTTGTTGTTTGAGGCCACTAAGTCTGACAGTCCAAAACGAAAGAAGTGAAAGGGACAAGAAGAAACTGTCTCGGTTTCTCATTAAGGCTTGCTGTGGTATAATTAGGAGTCTCAATTTGGAAGTGCTGAAGATTGCTGGAAAAGGGTGTTTCCTCTCTGCTTTTGTCACACCGAGTCTAAAACCACTATTTTCTAGAGCTGTTTAGTGAACTCCTTTATATGTTGTTTTGCTGGTAAGTCGACTCTTGCTATGCAGACAGTAAATACTGAGAACCATTCTGAACTATGTCTGGTCTTAACAGTACATACATCTGTGTGTGTGAGAGGCAAAACAGGCTTGGGGCCTTTGGATGCTGCATTATTTGTTTACTTTTGAAAAGCAATGACATGTTCTACTTCTTGTAGCTTTGCCAGCTTTGACAGAGGTGGATTTTTCCCCTACAGTCTCTCAGGTTCAACTATTCTGTAATGGAGTATAACTGACACTCTTTAACAGGCTTATCTTTTGAAAGGTTAGAGGCTTTTTGTGTCTTTGGTGTATGAATTTACAAAAGCCAATTACTGAAAGAAGGAAACTGAGAGAAACATCTAGGAGTTGTTTACCAAAGCAAGGATTTATTTCTTCTCCTGGCTTTCTTCCACTGAGAGAAACATCTAGGAGCTCTGTGTTATTCTGGTAAAGAAACAATGTAATTCTTGGTGTAGCTGATTGTCAGTACTCAAACTTTTAAGCCCTGAAGTTCAGTTAGTTTTTTTTCCATCGACTGAAAGTGCATAAAACTGCCTGCTTTCTCAGTTGAGCTCTAGTGAAATTGGCCTGGTTACTGCAGTGTTGTGTTGGGAAGAACCACCTGACATGGCCTGAAGTTCGGGGTTTACTTTTGTGGTTGAGAAGACCCCTAGGCGAACTGCAGCTCTGAAGAGTGTCCTTAGAGCAGATCTCTTGATACCAGGTACTTCAAATATCAACTAATATTGTGAGGGATGTATTTTTTTTACTTCTAAGACTACTAATAATTAAACTCCTAGTTTAATTTTGGGGGAAGTAGTGAACAACCATCATTAACAATAATCATGATATCCTCACCTTGTGACCAGCACTCCTCAGAAATGGGGAAGTAGGGCATTACATTTTAAATGATGAGGATTGTTACAGTAAAGCAGATGTCACCTATTTATATGTGCTGAGTAAGAACACTAATCATAGAACAGTTGGGCAAATAAAATGCAGGGCTGCCATCAGAATTACACTTTCAAGTTGTTTACCAAAGCAAGGATTTATTTCTTTTCCTGGCTTTCTTCCATTTATTTCTTACAGTTATCAAAGAGGAGGGTGAATTTTCCACGCAAGCTTTAGTCTGCTTCCATTTATACTTGCTCTCTTTGAGCAGACATTCATGTCTCTTTCAGTTTTTCCTTTTGTCATTTCTTTATTTTCTCTTCAAATGTATAAATCTGTGTCTCACCTTTCTCATGAAGGTTTCAGGAAGGGCTATATTGCTTGGGAAGTAATTGGCACCCTTAGCACTAATCCACTTTAGTTCTTTTTAATTTGTTATTTTCTCTCACCTAGCATTTCTATGTATAAAAACAAACAATTTGTAAGAACTTAAACCATTACCTAAGAGATGAGTTGGAAGTTTTCAGCTGCAAATTATGCCAAGCCAACCTACTTTTCCTCTGCATCTCATAGGTACTGAAGTAGTAGTAGTAGATATGTATATCCTGACTCTCAAATTTTAAAACTGATTTTCTCATGGGAAGCCTAGGAAAACCATGGACTGCTGAAAATCCCTTGAAAGACATACAGAATGGTTTAGTTATTTTGTTTGGATATAACAAGAGGCTCAAGATAAAATTAGGATGAAATATCTGGGTTTTTTTTTTTTTAGAGTTTAAACAATCTCACAGGATTCAGTGTTTTGCACCAATTTCTTAGATGCATCATGAAACAGGTCTTCTGGTAGTGATTCTGTACTTGAAGGTTGTGACATGCTGTCAAAGCATTAAGTAACCTTGGATGCTGTTCAGTTGGGACATGCAGAACATTACGCTTTGGTAAGAGTAATCAGGTGTGTAAGTGAAAAGTGGGTGAGGACTGAACAGGCAGCAGCTCTGCAGAGGAGAGTTTGATACACTAACTGGTCATGAGTCAATCAGGTTGCAGCATTGCACAAGCTGCAAACATTGTACTGGGCTATACAAACAAGTGTGTTTTAAGTTGAACATGAGAAGTCACTAGCATGCTGTGTAGAGCTGAGATAAGCTTCCTCTACAGAGTCTAGTTTTGGCTGCCCTACCTGAAAGACTTTTAGTAGTGTGCAGCAAGGTCTTGCAAAGAAAAAGAACTCCATCATGGTAACTCTTTTTGCAAGATCCTCTCATGTATCTGAAGGGGGTAATGGGGGAATAGAGGGCAGGAGGGCAAACTGTGCCATTTTCCATGCCTTCTGGGTGCTGGAGTGGTTCACCTAAAGTGATTTTGGCTACTTGATGGAAAAGTTTTGCTAAATGCATGAATAGTGAAGGACTGGAAGAGTCTCCGTGTAAAAGTTGTGAAAGGAAGATTTCTTGATAAGCAGATGTGACAACCATCTCTTGAGTGCAGTTTCTATGGAGCTGCCAAGTAACTGCTGTGGAGCAGTAGATTCTCATTTTTCTTGCAGCCCTATTTGATTCTGTAACTTGAGTCATTGTAACTGGAAGGCAGTTAATGCCCAGTGTGTGCTTGCAAAATGCCTAAAACTATTACAAAGTCAGACTTTGAATAAGGGGAGGCACCGTGGGTGATAACAATGGTGGGAAGAGTGGGTAATAGTGACCTTGTCTGTTGACAGCAAAGTGGCTGGGCAAGTGCACGTCTAGTTAACTGCAACTGCTGAAACCTGCAGCTACTGCATCTGCACCAAGGCATGTTCACCTGTGCAGCATCCACTGTCTTGCATCCTGAGCACACGTCTTTGTTTGCATTTTGGTTCATGCTGGGATACGAGCTAAGTGTGTGCTGTTGTCATCCTCCCCTTCTTCCTCTGGCTTCACCAAGTGCATTCTTTCTTTGCAAGGAAGTTCAGGCATGGGAGGGAGGAGCAGGACTGCACTGTTCAGTACAATTGGTTTCACTTCAGATGCACACAGCTATCTTTGACAAAGGTTTTGCTTCCTAATGCATGCAGGCTGAAGCTTTACATGTAGCTGAGTTTGTCCGTGCTTCTGGTGTTTGTTGCCAGATACGTGCCTGTAAAGACAAAGTGGTGCTCTGCAGGTTATGCTGACAGTTTGGTTTCTTCAGTTACAGGAGAAAATGGGAAAATGCCTCATTTTCCTTATACAAACAACATGGTGTTTAATACCACTTAGATTAATCACATGTTAATCAGAGAAAATAAGTACTTGTCTTTATCATGCAGCACACTTGATTGCTGAGCTATTTGTTCCTGGAAAGGGAATATTTTTGTTAGCAGTAATGTAGATGAAAAAAATGGCACAACTCTGTAAAAAGATAACCTTAGTGGGTTTTTTTGCATTTTGTCGGGGGCTTTTATATTTTTCATTGTAATACTAAAATACTCATGCTTATTTAAGTCTCTGCCTTACCCTCTTCTGTTTCAGTCTTGTTGGCTATCTTGTTTATGCATGTTTTGATTATTTGTCTCTCTCTTGCTTCTCAGGAGACAAAGATGGCAGTAAAGTGACTACAGTAGTGGCAACTCCTGGACAAGGTCCAGACCGACCACAAGAAGTTAGCTACACAGACACCAAGGTGATTGGCAATGGATCTTTTGGTGTTGTGTATCAAGCCAAACTCTGTGATTCAGGAGAGCTCGTGGCCATTAAGAAAGTCCTGCAGGATAAGCGATTTAAGGTGAGTCCATGTATAAGTTCAGAATGTTTTCATGAGTGTTATCTCATTTTCCCTGTCTTTTGATGGCAATGTTTTTGCTTTATAAAATTTATTTTCATTGGAACATGTAAATGCACATAAAGTTTTCCAGGACTAAAGATTACACAGATGACTTGTGATAAAGGGATATAGTTTAACTTGAAAACCAGTGAGTCACTGTTATTACAATTATTTGGATTAGTGCAAAACAGGAAGCAAAAAATCTTGATTTGATGTTGTGGTGCTCTTTCCAGGTTGCATACTAAATTTTTCAAACAATGAGCTGTGGAAACATGGGAAAAACTTGTCTTCGACTTACTTTTTTTCTAGCATAGTCTCTTCTCCAGCCATTAGCAATTAAGCTGCTGGAAGGAGCAGAAGGCTTTGATTTTTGCTCTTGAATGTTGCACCTACAAAGTGGAAAGCTGTAGATGAATAAATGGAAGTCCTCGGGCCAAGGAAGATAACGAATGCTGGGGTGGTTTGGACTGAAGGCAAGCTACTTTCCTTCATTATCTGATATTTATAAATGTGATCTATTCTTGTGGTTTTAATAGACTAGTGATTCCTTCAGTCTCTTTTGAGACCCCACCCAGAGTACTGCATCCAGCTCTCAGGCTCCCAGCATAAGAAGGGCATAGACCTTTTGGATGGAGTCCAGAAGAGGGACATGAGATATTCAGAAGGCTGGATCACCTTTCCTGTAGAGACAGGCTGGGAGAGTTGGGATTGTTCAGCCTGGAGAAGACAAGGTTTGGGTAGAGGTCTTACAGCAGCCTTCCAGTACTTAAAGGGAGCCTACAAGAAGGCTGGAGAGGGACTTTTACAAGAGCATGTAGGGATAGGATAAAAAGGATTGACTTTAAACAAAAAGAGGGTAGGTTTAGATTAGATGGAAGGGATTTCTTCCTTATAAGGGTGTTGAGGGACTGGAACAGGTTGCCCAGAGAGGTTGTGGATGCCCATCCCCGACAGTGTTCAGAGCTAGGTTAGATGGGTCTTTGAGCATCCTGGTCTCATGGAAGATGTCCTTGCCCATGGTGAGGGGTTGGAACTGGATGATCTTTAAGATTCTTTCCAACCCAAACCATTCTGTGGTTCTAGAAACGAGTAACCTTCTGAAATTCTGTGGTTTTATCTGGTAATATTTAAACTAAATAAAAGTTAAGGATCATTAGCAGCCTAATCACTGCTGTTAGTCCTCTGCTTGGTGTGCTTGACTGTTTTCCCTTATGGTTTAGCTGCAGGCCACTTGACTTACGCAAGCATCTGAAGTAAATGGTGTGGATTTTAGCATCTTAAGGCCACAGCTTTCATGACTATAGAATCATAGGACAATTAGAGAAAGTGCCAGAGATAAACTTGTTGGCCTGGCATAGATGGAAAAGCTTCTGAGCTTGAAAATATGAAGGTGAAGCATATTTAAGGAAAGCTGGCAAATCAAAACTTCTTTTTTACAATTTGATACTTACTGTTAGTTTTAGAAATACTTCCAAAGGCTATTGGATGACATTTTTATCATCTGCTTCCCAGCTTCCTAATTTTTTTCGGTAAGGCTTCATGCACAGCTAGCTTTACTGGTAGTATTTGTAATTGATGTCTTGTTTTGGTAGCAAAGTCCTTCTTCTGAAGTGTTTTGAAAAAGCTGGTGTATGCCTTTTGAGCCTTGAAATTGATGTGGTCATCACCACAGGCATCGGCATATCACAGTTGCATTAGATGAAGAATGGAATAGAAAAGATATGGTTAAATTAATGTAATCATGCAGCGTTGTTTAATTGAGAAAGGTGTGTAAAGCTCTTACATTGTTCTTATATCTGAGTTCTCTGGACTGAGTTATGTGTTAATGGCAAATAACACTGGGGAGGCATGCAATGAGATATAAGAGTGGATTATTTTAGAAGAATGGAAGAGGTAGAGAAATGACAGAAGCCCTAAACCTAGTCATGCTTAAATGAGGTTTTTTATCTCTTCTCATTGCATAGTTTTAGGGGGAAGGCCAGGACACTTTCCTTACCATGTCATGCTTGATGGATGTCAGCTAGTGGTTTTGGACCAAAACCTTTCATTTGTTAAGTCTCATGACTTTGAGGTTGTGTAGTGTGTCCAAATGAAAACTTGTTGGAGTGGTTTAGTTCCTGCCTGTCAGATACTAACAGTTTGTGATGTCTTAATTTTTTCATAAATCTGTATTGGGCATGTAGAATAAAATGTAAGTCTTTGATTTTTTTTTTTTTTTTTTTGTTTTGGTACAATGGCATTATCTTACTCTGAAATGGTAGGATATGTAGTGTTTCTTTAAATTATTTGAAAAAAGTGACATCTTTTGCATATTACTTCTTTTTTTGTTTAAGGAGAAAAGCTAAACCAAAAAGCTAAGTAGGGTATTTCCACTTGGGACTCTAAACTAATTGCCTAGTCATGATGACATAAACTGAGAACATCCCAGTACCTGGAGGCTTTAATACCCCTAAACTAAAGGGAACGAAAAGTTAGTCAATGTGTAGATTTATAGAGAGACAGTATGCATTTTAAAAATACTTTTTAATTAATGATTTGCATGGGCCACACCTGTCATAATACTAAGTTATGCATTTTTTATGTTCTTATCCCAAACCTGTGTCCTAGCTGCACAACATTGTCTACCTTTGGTCTCAGCTCTCTAGTTTTTCATGTCATTCATCGGTTTAGTCCTTGCTTTCTTTTCACATTCTGATCTGGAAGTGTATGTTCTGTTGGCAGGAGGCGTAAATTCCTGCAGCCTGGATGAAAGCCCGTGCCTGGACAGATTTGGAAGCTAGAGACAAGTATCTTATGTCAAGAATAGCATACAATTACTTTAGGGTATGCTACTCTTTGGGAATGTCTGATCTAGGTTGTAAATGCTGGACCAGATACTTTACCAGTTAAATACGGAACTTGGATATCTGTTGGCCATATAGTTTGACTGCAGTGTAGCAGGAGCGGACCAGCTCTTCTGTTTAGAGAGCAAAGCTGTGTTGTGTGCAGCTCAGCCAGGGTTCTTGTCACCCCCACATAGAGTCCAAACCCTGGTGAATCAAATTCCTTAAGAAATCTTCTACTTCTTCCCCCATTAATGTACACCTCTGGTTCAGTAATGATGAGGACAACCCTGTTGAAAATAGCCAAAGGCGGCAGTAGCTTTTTTTCATTTAAATCAACTTTATCAACTTGAAGAGAGGGAGCACTTCAGAAATATTTACATGAACTGGTCTCAGTGGTGGAGAAGCAGCAAGAGGAGGGTAATGCATGGAAGTTCCTTCCTGAAGTGTAGATTGTCAGCAAAATGTTCAGCTGTATGCTTCAAACTGGTGCCTGCTAATCTCTATATCCTAATAGATTTATCTTGGTATACAGAGTATAGTTTTGCTATGTTTTGGGTCTTGATGTTCTTAGAGAAGTCAGCAGTAAGTCTTGACACTTAGGAGACATGATTCAGAAACTTTTGGAAATCCCGAGGGAGTGTAACTTCTAGGCTGCTTCTTCATTTTGTGAATGTGGAGGGAATTATTGTGAAGATTTGGAAAATGTAACACAGCTGCCAGTTTTTAGATCTCTGTCAGGAAGTTAAGGTACTTTTATCCAGGTTAAAAAGCTGACTTGAAAGCTGGAATTAGCAGAGGGGGTAGTCTTTCTTCCTTTCCTGTTACTATGACACATTTCTTGCCAGCCTCCACTGAAGTGGAGCCTTGGTCTATGTCAGGGTGAAGTGAGTATAAAATCTCTGCTGCAGAGTTGAGTATTACTGTTTCTGTGATGGTTAAGATAGTTTGCAATGCTCCTATTTCTTTCTAGTCCCTTGTTGCAGTGTAGTTGTTCTTCCGGTTAGAGGTGTGGTTCCTATGTGACTGTTCTAAACAGGGTCTCTGAAAGTACTCTGGGTTTTAAAATGAGTATATCTGGAGTTCAGTGTAACCTAGAGCACTAGGGATAGAAGCAAGTAGTGGAGGGTAATTAATAAAATATAGACGTTTATGCTTAATTTAGGTTTGCAATTCTTCTGCCTTCATTAAGCTAGATCTCTGTATTAAGAGTGAGGAGTTTAAGTAATGTCATTTTGGACAATTACATGATACTTAGTAGTTCACAAACTGCTTGCTGTTTATCTTTCATTTATGAGACTATTGTGTTAGTCTCTAGTCAGAATGGAGGTTCATATTTTCTTTCAATTCTTTTACGTTAAAGGCTTAAGTAGGTTAAGAAAGAGATAATTGTCTTTGAAAAATGGTGTAAGATTGCTATTCACAAGCTTTTGGAGCTGAAATCCATTCAAATGGCAAAATTTCCTGAAGACTGTCCCAGCTTTCACAGATCTGTATTGTGTTTCTGCTTCTGTCCCACAGATGCATAAGAATAGGTCCTCATGCAAAACATTAATAAAGATAGATATGTTTAAATTGTTTATAATATTTACTAATATTTTCATCTGTGTCTGTGCAGGCCCTTAACTGACACAGCCTAATCGTTGGGCTTGTAAAGAAAACACTGGTAGCATAACTTTTCTTGCACTGCTTTTGTTGGCATATTCATTGGAATATTTTTCAGTCAGTCATGTTACTGTCTAATCCTGCAAAAAGCAATAAGAAGAAAGCAGATATGTTAGTCAAATAGGAAATTCTTAGTCTAGTTTTTGTCTGTTATTCTGTGCTCATTCTTAAGAAATCCTGTTGAAATGAATGCATGAACTGCTAGAAATATTTCTCAGCTGACTGAGAATAAATACTTAAATTCTTCACATCTGAATTGCAGTGCTTAATGTTTCTGCTTTAGTTCTAGGGTGTCACCATCTAAATGATGAAGAGAGTTCTTAATAGTCCTGCACCTTTTCACACAATCCAGTTTGGGCATCACATTTCTTGTTAATGTCTCACATAGACCCGAAATGTGCAGCAAGACAAAGCCAAATTCTCTAATGAGAACCATTCATGCCCTCCAGTCTGTCAAATCATTCAGGGACTGCCTAGATCCCCGGCAATCCAACTGCATGTGCTTAAGGCTTAGTTGCCTGAATTATTTAAACAGGCAGATCTTCTGGAGTGTGTGAGGATGTCAGACTGGGGCCCTGATGGTCCATAAACATGAAGTCCTGCGTTGGTAAAGCAGAGACCACTGAATAGTAGGCAGTACTCTTTCCTGGTTTTAGCTATGGGAGGAATACATGTTATGACTATTTGCACAGTCTTTTTTAATTTGTAAAATCTCTGTATTCTTCTGAGCCTTAAAAACCCAATAAATCGGCAGGATGGAGAAAAATCTATGCTGAGGTTCTGGTTTCTCTTTCTCTGTTGGGTGTGTGTACTTTTGTGAGCTGTTGGAAATGCTTCTGAAAGAAACAGCTTTCCTTCAGTTCCTGCCTCAAACATATCAAGCTGCTAAGTATAAAAAGACCTTTTTTCAAAGTAATCCATATCTGCTATTTATGTTAACTTAATTACAGCAACTCTGTAGCTCCCATGAAAAATGCAAGACCGTAAAGAAGAATTCCCATTGAAAAAGGGTTAGGTATTTAAGTTCTTCAGTTCTGCTAACATTTTGAGAGAATTGTCTCTGTGGTTGAAGGTATCATGCTGTAAACATGCATGTACAAAAAGTGTGAACCTGTTACTTAATGAGGTGTATCATTTTTTGCTCTCTGAATCTCAGTGGTTAACAGACCACTCTAAGAGTCGAACTTCAAATAGAGTTTAATTCGTTCCACTCTTGGCTGACCCTCCCTGGCTTATTTCTTGGTTCTTGATTATTCTTGACTGTTAAAGATACAGCAGATAGTGGCATTACATTGGAAAAGGATTGCATTTTTAGGGGATTTCAATCTAAGGTCACTGTTAGTATACCCATTCTTTTATGAGGAGGTATGTACCTAGTAACCTGACAGAAATAAGGATTTAAAGATTTTGGGGCAGATAGTTGTGTCTATAAACTGAGAAAGAAACAACAATTGGATACCTAGCCTCTTGGAAAGTGTTGGGGAATCCAGATGCAAAGCTTTGAGGAAAAAATATCGTTGTCTCTACAGTACAGGTTTGGTCTCCCTTCACCAAATTCAAACAGGATGCAAGAAGCATCTTGCATTTTAGCATTTAAGTCTTTTTCCCATGCTCCTATGTATTGTAGTTTTGCCATGAGAATGCTAAATGTATAATTGAAAAAGAAGCCATTTTTATTATTGAATATTGACATTCCACATAGAATTCTGTCCACATGTGTCTGAGCTGTAGACCCTTTCAAACACACGGTGTCCGAGTGAAGTACTTTGCCTCTTTCTAGAGAAGTAATTGGAAGTTATCACAAAGACTTATCATGAATACTGTCTTCATCTTAAGTCAGCATTTTAAGTCTCAAATATGATGTAGAAGTTGGACCTTCTCTGGTGTATTCATGATCATCTTTCTCTGTGACCTGTTGTCTGCACAAGTTTCTACTGAACTATGGCACATCCTTTGTTAATATATACTGTGTGTGAGAGCTAGCTGAGCTCTTTCATATCTCCATATAAAAATCATTGAATAGTCAAATATTAATCTGCAAGACCTCTCAAAATAATGTCTTCTTTTATTTACCCTGTCTTAGTTGAATTGAAAGTACCCAAGGGATAAAAAGTCACAAAGGAAGGACATGGTGATGAGAACTAATAAGTTTTAAGCACCATTCTTTTAAATCTTCAAGTATGTGCACATCTTAGCTACTTTGAAGATCTGAGGAATAGTGAATCACTGTTCATAAGACCATTATGGAGGTGGGACTCTTAAAAGGAAGCTTTAATTTCACTGTTAAATAGTTAGAAAGAACACCCAGATCAAGAGATCTGTCTTCAGACTACTTTAATAGGATAGCTTGTGTTTGTATCACAAGTGGGGAAGGAAGGCTGAAAATATTTTTTCCAGTGACATTGGCAAGTATTGCAAACATTTGTATAACTATCAGAAGGAAGCTAATTGAGCCTGATTCAAGGCCTTTTGAAAACTATCTCTCCAGTCCTACCTATCCCCATTTGGGGGAATGCTATCCCTCTTAAAATCTGGGACTGTTAGATGTGATTTGTGGAATGGGAGATTGCTGGGCTTGTGTTCAGGACATTTTTCCATCTTCTAGGGAGCTGGAGGGCTGTGTTTGGTTCCAAACAGTTTCTTCAAGTCTGTGCCTGTTACATAGGCCAAATGTGTAGCTCTGGTCCAAATGGTAGTTTAGCCAGATTATCAGCATTGTTTACCAAGATAATAGCATTTCTTATAGCAGTACTTGATCTGTCTGTCTCCCAAAAGCTAGCCTATTGGAACCAGTTCTGTCATTTGGCTATAATTGTGGTTGCAATGTGTGTCTGTTCACAGCACACCAAAGAGGATGGATAGATATCCGAATTCTCACTCACAGCTGTGTATTTAATTTTGTTTTCTGATTTTTGAAAACTCTGTGCTTTGCAAAATTTTTTTGTACCCTTGCTTTGGCAGTTTTTGAAGTAAGCAGTGTACCATTTATTTTATCAGCTGAAACATTTGTGGCCTAGAAGAGATCTAAGAGGACTAAGCAGCATCTTCTTCACTTTGCTTTATGTTAAAATACTAATCAATGGAATTATTTGTAGTTGTGTTAAGACTTTCTACAGGTGTTTTCTGATGTGATGAATTGGATGCATGATAGGTGTTAACACAAAGTAGGTCTTAGTTGTGGAATGTAGAGGTGAGCTGGAGTTTGTATTAAGGACATCAATTTCAGTTTTCATATTTAGGTGGGAAGTAGACTGAAAATTGCTGCCTAGGGATTGCAGCATTGTCCAGCTGCAAATGGTCTGGAGAAGAAATGGAAATATTCTTTGTCTGCAGATGTGGCTGCCTGTGTGTGTGTACACAACAGTGTTTCCACATGGTAACATGTTACCATGTGGAAACCCCTGTGTTAGTAGGGAAGTACTTGCTGTAAGAATGTGTTCTTTGAAAACAGAGGAGTCAAAAGAGCAGTTGAGGACTTTACCCTCCCCTACCTTTTGGGTGCTAGTATGAGGTGTCTCAACATGCCACAGTTCAAGTGGTGCATTTATTTTGGATTTTATGCTTTTCCATTTCCATGAGTTTTTCTGTGGCACTCCCTATACTAGGACTAAAGATGGGATTTTAAAAGCACAGTTACTGTTTGAGGTCAGTTTTCTGTCTTCTCATCCACTTCTAGTACATAACTTGAGACTAAAATTAAACCTGTCCTATATGAATCTACCAACCAACAAAAAAAATCTTAACACGTATTAAATTGGTAAAATATCTTTTGCTACATTGTTCCAGGTAGTTCATATAGCTGCTGTAATAATGCTTTGGTTTATTTCCTGTTGTCTCTCACGTCTCCTAAAGGAAATTATTTCATATGTTTCATGTTTGTGAAATAGATGTGTATATATTCCATGAAATATATATTCCATATGTATATATTACTAAATTAAGTTGGAGACTGCTCTGAGACACAGAGGTTAAAGAAAAACATTTTTAGGGATGCTATTCTGATATAATGACATTCAGAGTGAAGCTTATGGTTTAAAATAATTGCAAACCCATTAAGTGATGGAAATGTGTAGTTTAAAGCACAAAAATAACTGTTACTCTGCCAGGTATTGCCAGTATACTGTAGATGTGTGAGCATAATTGAAGATGCTGCAGAATTCATGATCTTGGTCAAATTAAGTTCCATTTTGAAGAGACTCTTTCCTTCGGCTTTTTGGCTTTGCTGCCTAAACAGCTGAGAAGGACAGGCATAGAAAAGCAACTTTACATGCAGTAGGAATATCCTCTTTTTTTATTGTTCACATTTGGAAATCAAATTTGGATGACGCTTACAGGAAGCCTTGTTTATGGTAGATATTCATAGGCCCGTGTAGCTGAGGTCGAAGCTATCTTTAACTTTGTTCATTTTTGGGGTGCTATGCAGATGTTAAAAAGCAATTGTGAATACTGTGGACATGAACAAAAGATCTGTTGCAGCCTTTTACAAGTATTACCATGAAGACTGTATATCTTTTACCTAAGACTATATTCTCATGTTGGATATGCATCTGTGAGATTCGCTAATTACAGAACAGTGGAGCAGATTTTGCTTTTCTCATTAAAAAAATAATTATTCAGTGACAGCTACAATAGATTAGTCTAAGTGTGTAGCTGGTTGGAAGTGGAGAATGAGAGCTGCTCTTTGTTTTGTGAATGCAGCCTGAACTCTTTAAAAAGAGAAGTCACAGTACAATTCCTGAAGTCCTTCTGAAGCTCAGGGATTTATTGATATGTTGTTGCATGGGATTGTCCATAAATTCTAAGCGAGATTTATTTTTTCATCTTGCAGTTCTAGTTAAGACAAACAGGCAGAGAGTAGGCCCATCTAACGATCTTGAGAGCTAGGTCATACTGCTGCTGTATAGAGCTTGGGTATTAAAGCAGATGTTGTGTGGAAATGATGTCCCAGTGGGAACCTTCTGCACCTGTCTCTCAGTTATGGAGAAAAGTGTTGTGTAGGGTTTAAATAGAAGATTAACTGATCCTTGCTGAGATAAAAATGGTGCTTTTGAGACTACTTGGATGTTTGGCGCATGCACTTACTTCAAGGCTTTTTGTTGTACCATTGTGTATTCTCTTTTCTAAAAGTCCCACAGCATGAGATTGCCTGGCTACAGAAGATTTAGCATAAACACTTTATGCCTCTGGCAACATTATGTACCTGTGGCTCTCATGTGCTCTCTTAATTCTTATTTGGTTAAATTATCTTTGGTGGAGTGTGTTCTTAACAGAGGATGGTTGGAATATGTCTTAAGATCGTTTTGCTTCCATTTTTGCCAGCGAACACAGATTTTTATCTTTAAAATACTTCACTGCTAAATCAGGCAATGGTAAACTGTCCTTTTTGAATTCAGTATTTGTTATTTATTCAAATATTCTGCTGTGGTAATTATACACTTGAGGGGAAAGAAGGAATAACTGATGAAATGCAAGATACAGGAAGGACAGAAGAGATCGACCTGCTGCTCAATGGAGGCATCCTGAAGCAAAGAGGAGGGACAGATCTTTTTTGTTTGTGTCACCAAGACAACTGTGCTGTGCCCTCTGGCAGTGTCTTCACTCTTATTGGCTTTGTTTAAAACCTTGTAAATGAGCAGCTTTCTTGCTTATTCCTGATTGCTCCTTGAAGAAGGGGAACACAAATTCAGTGAAAAAATGAGGAAGGTTTAAGGAAATGGGGCTAATTTTTGACTGCTACCTTGTTTTCTTGAGTAGACCTGACATTTTAGAAGCATGTGGCATGCTCTGTCTGGGAAGTTTTCAAAGTTTGAGAACCATCCAATTGATGATTGTTTTCATTGCTGCTAAAGGCAATATGCACTGTCCATAGCTTTGGAAAGTAGTAGCAAGACATGGGAAAATAATAGAAGCTATTTGAATGTTTTGTCAAGCGTCTGTAGTGTAGAGACAGAGGCACTTCAGACTGCTCGGCATATTCTAGAATTAGCAACGTTACCAGTTTTTCCTGTGACTTGGATATCTCCTGGTCCCTGGAATGACTAAGAAGGTGGTATGTGGGTGACCAACGTAATTATTTTTAGCCTACACTATACAAGGAATTACCTTTCTGCTACTTTGCATTTCACATTTTTGAGAAACTTGTTTTGGCTTTATTCATGTTTGCTGTCTGCATTGTGGAGTGAAATTTGACACATGGCATCCAAAGTGAATTTAAAAGATGGTGGAGACAGGAATGTTAAAAAAAAAAAAAACAGATTGTTGTGCATTTGTATTAGTTTTTGGACAGAAGCAAGGAGGGACTCACACTTCTTTAAGGTGAAATGTGGTGTTTATCATGTTTTTAACTATATGTCACAAATGTTTAACAAAGTAGAATATAGTCTTCTTTTGTCAAGGTGCACTTTTGTTTATGTAGTGCCTGGTATAGTGAACTGGGATGAGTAATCCAGACTCCTATGTGTGTCATAATGCAAATATCTAAACTATATGCTTGTATATTCTGTAGTTCTGAAATTTGAAGCCAAGACTAATTGTTAAAGGCCCAGCAAAGATGCTCATTTCACCTCTTCATTTGTGAAGTTCGTTTGAAAGCCCAGTCATGGTAATTAAACCACTTAGTCCTGAGCTAACTAGTCAAAATACAAACATCCAATCTGAATCACTGAAGCATAATAATCCATATGTAAAAGAACAGCTGGATCTAATTTTAATTACCTATGTTTTTAATTAAAAAGACACTTTGTCACAGAGCTAGAATATATTTCCCTCCTTGTTTCCCCCCCCCCCAAAAAAAAAATCAAATGAGGATGAAGACAGAATATCTGACTTGATGTTTTGTAAATATTCATCTGCTTCTGTTTTTTAACTTGAAGATTTGTCTGAGGATCTGCTTATCAAACTGAGATGCAGGCCCTTGTGCATTCATCTGAGTTTAATGTCACCAGACACGAGTCATAACAGTTGTACCAAGCTTTTTGGACTTTAAAACAGCCATCTCACTTATACCAATGAGACTAACAGTGCAAGCATGTTAGTTGATTATAAAGGAAATGATTTCTTGCAGGCCACTTCGTTTCTGAAATAGGACAGTGAAACCAGTCTACCAATCTGGTTGTTATGGTGGGACATGCATACATCTTCCTGAGCTCCAAGCCATGCTATCCACCAGTTGTATTGCTCTTACTGCAAGTGTACGAAGAAAGATCCCCCCTCCTTTTTCCTCCTTTTTCCTCCTTTTTCCTCCTTTTTCCTCCTTTTTCCTCCTTTTTCCTCCTTTTTCCTCCTTTTTCCTCCTTTTTCCTCCTTTTTCCTCCTTTTTCCTCCTTTTTCCTCCTTTTTCCTCCTTTTTCCTCCTTTTTCCTCCTTTTTCCTCCTTTTTCCTCCTTTTTCCTCCTTTTTCCTCCTTTTTCCTCCTTTTTCCTCCTCTTTCCTCCTTTTTCCTCCTTTTTCCTCCTCTTTCCTCCTCTTTCCTCCTCTTTCCTCCTCTTTCCTCCTCTTTCCTCCTCTTTCCTCCTCTTTCCTCCTCTTTCCTCCTCTTTCCTCCTCTTTCCTCCTCTTTCCTCCTCTTTCCTCCTCTTTCCTCCTCTTTCCTCCTCTTTCCTCCTCTTTCCTCCTCTTTCCTCCTCTTTCCTCCTCTTTCCTCCTCTTTCCTCCTCTTTCCTCCTCTTTCCTCCTCTTTCCTCCTCTTTCCTCCTCTTTCCTCCTCTTTCCTCCTCTTTCCTCCTCTTTCCTCCTCTTTCCTCCTCTTTCCTCCTCTTTCCTCCTCTTTCCTCCTCTTTCCTCCTCTTTCCTCCTCTTTCCTCCTCTTTCCTCCTCTTTCCTCCTCTTTCCTCCTCTTTCCTCCTCTTTCCTCCTCTTTCCTCCTCTTTCCTCCTCTTTCCTCCTCTTTCCTCCTCTTTCCTCCTCTTTCCTCCTCTTTCCTCCTCTTTCCTCCTCTTTCCTCCTCTTTCCTCCTCTACATGTGTGAACTCAGTAAGGTGTCCTAGCACAAACTCTTGGTTTTGCTGGTAAATAATAAAGGAATTAAAAAGAAAATGTATTGTTACTAATACTTAGGAATTGGTAGTTAAGTCTGCAAGAGTGGAAATGAATACTTTGCAGTTTGTTGTAGTGCAAAGGCTGGGAAGCATTAGGAAGATTCGATTAGGTGTCTTGCATGGATGTACTTGCTTTGCTTTCTGACATTGAGCAACTGTGTGAGCACATTTCAGATAAGTCTGTCAGGGTGTAACAGGATGTAGAACAGAAGATCTGAGGTGAGCACAGATTTCTGAAGAGTTCCTAAAAATAAGGATGAACACTGTTTCTCTTTTGTGATTCTTTGCTGAATAGACTTTAGTGAACAATTCTGACTTAGAAAATTAGAAGATGGTAAGAGCTGAAAATTTTTAGTAGCAGCTCTGTAGTTTTAAGAAAAAAGTAGTGCTGTATTCTTTCTAGATTAGATACTTCTGTAGCGCAACAACACAGTAGCCTTTACTAGCACTGTCAGAGATACCTGGCCTTCCTTGATTACACTGTCATTATTAACAATATCCCCATGTCATTTTAGATAACCTGCAAAAGCAGCAACTTGAGACCATCTGAAATAAAAATACTCTTTCCCCAGTGTGCTGGAAACCACAGTAGGTGATTGGAATCAGCATTTGAAGAGCCAGAGCAAATAGTCAAGAACTGGGTACAATGTGTACTTTTTTTTTCTCTTCTGAAAAATCAACATAACTTGGGAGAGGGCAAAAAAAGGACATGATTTGCAGGTAATATAATAGATTTCCTGATAGGCAATGACTCTGCTTCTGTAACTGGGTATAACAGGCATAAAGGTTATCTACTTTCATGACAGATCTGGTAGGGCAAGAAAGTAGTATCAGACATAGGAAAACTAGGGCATGTTGAGGGTTGCCTGGAGTGTTGGCAGTATAACAATGTCAATGTACTTATTGAGCAATTTCTGTGGCAGCATGAAGGCCATCAATTAGCACGAAGAATAAACAGTGCAAGGACTCGTTTAGAGCTAACCTGATGATTATCTTTTGGAAAGGGTCTGCCTTGCTGGTGGGAACAGGTTGTACCGAGTACAAATGCACAGTGCTTTGTGCAGGTGGTAATAGAAGGTGCCTTCCTGGTAGAGCACTGAGCTGTGGCATCCTGTCCTACTGGCTTGTCTGCATGGATCTGGATTTGCTTGTGGGTAATGAATCTGTAGATGACTTCTTGGGTAGATAAATAGGTTTTCAAAGGGAATTAAATTCACCTGAGGCCTCTCTGAATTCTGTTGCCCAACTAAACATTGTTGGAAGTTTTAATCGATTCACATTTTGAAAATGCATTTATTTATTTATTTATCCTGAATGTGAATATAGTTCAAGATATGGTATCTCTGTCTTAACCTGATGTTGTGTGTACTAAACACTAGAATGTGTTGCCTACATAAGCAGGCAGCACCATGTGCTCAGTGGGAAGTAACTTCATTATTTCATATGTTGAGATTTTGAATGCGAAAGGGTCTCAGCACGCTTTGTGTAGAGTTTGATTTCAATAAGATGTGGAAAAACATTCTTTGCTGGTCAGGGATGGAGGAAGGAAATGAACTCAGAAGGCACAATTCTGTTGAAATACAAAGCAACTGAAAATATTTGTAAGCATTTACAACAAGTATTTTGCTGCTTAATGCTCCTGTCAGCAGGATCTATCTTGAGAGCTGTCCTAGTAAAAGCTGTGTCTACTCTCACTGCAAAGACCAATATTGCAAACCCTGCTTCTGTGACTAATCTTTATCTCCAGAGACTTGACTCTGGGTAGTTAGAGAGATGAAGCTCCTGGCATTTGTTTGTTGGTCCCTTTGCTTCTGATAAGCAGAGACTCTTACAGCCTGCTCTTTTGGGCTTCAACTTTTAGCAGCTGCAGTTCCTATGACATAAGGGACTGTGAAGTACAAGATACCTTTAGTTGCTTAAAACTGGATTCAATTATTGCTTACCAGGATAATGGGTTTCATATCTTGGTTCCTGACTTGAAAAATACAAAATTTGAGATAATCCATAAAATATAATAAACAAAAACTTAAAAGGGATATTGAGAGCACCTCCATTTCCCATCAGTCTGTAGTCATTTATGGTAGGCTAATTCTGTAATTTTTTTTCAATCTGAAGAGAAAAAGTTCAGAAGCTTATTTTAAAATGCTCAGGAATACACATGAAATATTACAGGACAAGTTTAGTTTTTCAAGATCATAAAACTGGCAGTAACAAGCATTCTGTATGGAAATAGGCAGAAGAGAACCTGTGGTTAACTTCTCCAGAAACTTTTCTTTTTTTAACACAAGGAAAGTTTCAGCTTCTCAGAAACAGCCTGGAACCCATCTTGATTCACGTTTGCTTTGATCTACTGGATTTGCCTTCCTGTGCAGCAGCCCTACATTATTATTTCTGGTTGTGGAATAAAGCTGAAATACTCCTGAACTGAGGAGGAGAAGAATATAATGAGAGTCTTGTGTGCAAGTTCCATCACTTCACCTGGATAGGTGTTTTAAGCTGCTTTTTTTTAGGAAAATGCACAAAAACTTGTGCACAGCCTCTTTGATTCTGTACTGCTTAGAAAACACGCGCAGCATTTTGTATAGCCAGTAAAGACTTGCCATAGGTAACTCCCAGGAGGTGCTGATTGAAATTGAATGTCTAAAGGGTGGGTGTCAGGAGGTTGGTAACAGGACAAGCTGGGGATGAAGCTGGAACACAAAAAGTTCCACTTAAACATAAGAAAAAACTATTTCACCATGAGAGTGATGGAGCCCTGGCACAGGCTGCCCAGGGAGGGTGTGGAGTCTCCTTCCTTGGAGGTCTTCAAGACCCACCGGACGTGTTCCTATGCGACCTGATCCAGGTGAACCTGCTTCTGCAGGGGAGTTGGACTAGATGATCTGTAAAGGTCCCTTCTAACCCCTACCATTCTACGATTCTATGAATTCAGTGCCTTTGCTGTATTTTCTCATGGAAGTATAAAATAATGTGTAATCCCTAGTTTTAAGAGGTGCTGCAGAACATGGTAGACCCTAACTTCTAGTCCAACAAAGGATGCCGTAAAGGTGAGAGTGTAGGTTTTGTTTGCTTCAAGGGGACATAAACTAAATTGTGTAGTTGTTATAAATGTTAATGCCTTGACTGTTCTAGCATATGTTTCTCAAAAAACAAGCAAACGATAGGAAGATAAAGGATTTGCTGGTTTTCATACCCTTCAATATCAGAGCAGGAAAGAGAACAGATCAAGCAGAGAGGTAAGAATTAATTAGTCCTGAGGAATGATGCATTCGCATAGAGATATGCTATTGTATTTGGGTCTGGCAACTGCTATTTGTGACTATATTGATTGCTTTAGGTAGCAACAGGTTAGTAGTTTAAAAACTTCATGTTTAGTCTTTAAAAATCATCCTTTTGTGAATAAATTTTGTCAAATGTATACCTTAACATTGCTGTGACAGTGAGGGCATCCTTATGGAGTGAATCACTGTTTCTTCCTGTGGAGCACTGGGATCTTGAACGTGATGTAAGAGTCCTTTGGCTTTCACTGGAAACTACCAAGTAGTTAAGAGAACTTAGCGCATTTTGATGGGTTTAGTCAGGGTCTTTCAGAAACTTAATCTGGGGGTAACTACAGGCCTAGCTTGTTTGGCAGCTGGGTGTCGCCAATTTTCATGATCCATGTACCTATGAATATAGAGAGCTTTTTGAGGAGAGAGATTATATGTTTTACAAATTCTTCTATCTAATCAAAACTGCATGTTTTCTACCGGATTGTGCATAGTTTGAATTTGGGGTAAACAAAACTTCACACTTAGGAAGGACAAGGAGAGCAACTGGTGAGAAACAGACCAGAATGCAGGCGGACTCTTGGCTTGCCTGGACAAGCCAATATCTTGCTGATCATGGTGTTTGTGAGATACCTTGGGCCAGGACAGGTGCCCTGTCTTGTTTGTCTCACATTCTATCTCTTAATGTGATTTCTGAAATGCAGACATGGGGATTTTTTTCTCCCCATCTGTTTATGTAGTGGATCTAAAGTGGAATAGACCAGTTTGGGCTTTTTGGCAGGTGTCTTATTGATCCCTCTCATGTATGACTGAATCACTGAATTCTTGAGAATACTGAGATGGGCAGAGTAAAACAGACATAACTTCATAGAGAAATGCATTAATGGGGATTATTCTGTGTACTAGTGGTAGATCCAAGTCCATTTTCCATGATACAACATTATAAAATGCTATGACTGATGCCATTCCTGCTGTTTCTGCAGATTTTCACCTTACCCCACTGCAGACTTTGTCTCTTTTTATCACTAATGAGGCAAGGGTCCTAAAACTACATTTCCTTGCATTGCTCGGCTCCTGGTCATCCCCACAGCATGTCTGTTTTGTGTGATCTATGCAGTGGGAGACCTCTTGAAACTTGAGGAAAATAAGATTTTGTAGATGAAAAGCATGTGGTAAGGTTAGTGAAAGGTTTTGCAACTTATGCTACTAGTAACAGTAGATATTTTCATGAACCTTGCAGAATCTCCTCTTACTGTGTGTTAAACACAAAACAACATACAGTCCTTTGAAAAGGCGGTATGTGATGTAGGAAATGCTTTCTGACACAATTTATATGATTTTCTTGCACGTAGTATCATGTATTCCTTGAATCTCTCAGGTTATACAAATGTGTTTTTGAAAATTGTTAACGAATTCAGTAAGAAAGGCTAAACATCCATGTTCTTCGGGTGTCATAGATGACTAGGAACTAAGCTTTTTTGAGCCTTCCTTGGAAGCACTTGGTAATGATTGCTATTGAACTGTTGGGTGATATGGTGCCAAGATAATCAGTCAAGTCTTGTTTCCCTCAGTCCTTTGGTTTTGCCAGTTCTCCTTCTGTTTGCTTGCTACAGGATTATATGCAGGTTCTCATCTTATTCTGGAAGCTGGGATGCTCCTGAAGCTCCCCTGCTCTTACAGAGATGTCTGTAGTTGTGCCCAGACATCTTGACAGAGAGTCCGATGAGTGAATGCTTAAAAGAGCTCAGGAGAGAGGACTTGTGGGCAGATGGCTCTGGCACTCATCTTACTAATCTCATCTGCAGAATTGATGCTAGGTCAGCAAGTTTTCAGGAAAGTAAAACCAAAGAGCTGAAGTTACTGCTATGAACTTGGGCTGTAGTGACACTGATGCTATGTAAGAGCAGGGGAGCTAGTGCACTTGCTGCCCTTGCAGAAAAAACTTTGAAGTGGCTGTAGATCCAGCAGTTAAACCAACAGTTTGCAGCCTATTATATGTGTTGGACTTGAATCCTGAGCTCTGTGCTTTGAGTGGCAAGCCAGTGAATCAGGTGATGTCTGATGAGCCATCCAAGTGTCCTGGCTGCAGGGACAGCAAGCACCTGGGAGAACAATAGGGTGGGCAGCTGGGCATGGAGGACTATCTGTCCTGCAAGTTTGAGCTGCTGCTGTTCACTAATTGGGGCCTGGAGGCTGACATGGTGAGATGTTTATAAGACACTGGTTGTGACTCTTACTCTGGGTAATTCACAGCTGTCTTATACCAATCAGAAATGGGAGCAACTGAGTTCATAGTATTCCTAGTTCTTGCAGATACTGAGAAATGAAGGACTGGACTTTGATGGAAGTTAAGTTGGCCCTGCTCTGTGTTGGTCTTTGGGAAACTGACTGCAAGCCTGTGCGTTGGTAGTGTAGCTTTTGGAAATGTTGCTAACCTGTGCCACTTTAAACTTATAGTGCTCACTAGACATAGGAAATTGTTTCTCTCAGCTCCTTTCTTTCTTTTGGAGATCCCTCTTACTTTTAGTGTGACTAAGTGGTGACTCCTAAACATAGTACTGAATTTCTGCTTTTAAAACTTGTCATTAAAAATCTGCTTTGCTATGCAAAGAGTTATTAACATTTACTCCTCTTCTTCTCTGTACTCTTTCTTTTGGGGTAATTTAGACTACCAGTGAATGTGAAGATTTCTTAATCTTTTATTTCAAGTGCTGTGACACCCTTTAGCCTAAGGAAATGATTTCTTGAAAAGTGGGACAGTGTTTGAAAAGCACTAGTGCTGACTAAGGGAGAAAAAAAACCAAGAAGTCAGATAACCTGTTTTATCAAGCTGGTGTGCTCATTCTAATAGTGGATTTGACTGTCCCTTTCATGTGCATGATAGAGTTGATTTTTTTTTGGGGTTTTTTTTTGTTTTTTTTTTAACTAGCAAAGGTCAACTTCTGAAGTTGTTTAGCAGCTACTAGAAGCATGTTCTGCTGCCTTTTTGATACAACGTTGTGTGTTTGGAGAAGGTTATGTCTTTGTTTCAACTCTTGTCGTTCATAGTTTTATATATATTCTCACATGTGTGGCTGTCATCTGGAATTGGGAAACATATTTATTATTTTAAGCTTGTCTTAGACCTGCTATGCACATGTGGTGGTTTTAAATTATAGCAGTAACTAAAATGCTAATATTTGCTCATGACAAACTTACCAATACGGAGGGTGCAGAACCCACTAGGAATTTGGGGAACAAGACATTGTATACGTGCATAAGGTAAGGAGTCCAAGTCCTTATTTACTTCACTGCTGGAGTTAAGCCAATTTCCTGTCCCATCCCCCCACTCCCAGAGGAGGAGCTGCCCATTCTCCCTCTGAATTCTGCAGGGAATACTTAACCTTTTAAAAGCTTGGTCATCTGGGAGCTCATTATTAAGACTTGTACTTGTGGAAGATTTAATTCGACTTGATGAATAATCATCTGCAGGCAGCTAATTCCACTTGCCAGTTCCACTCCCCCTTTACTCCCTGCTTAATCTTCACCTGTTGTTTCTCTTTCCTTTAAAGTCTTAGGGAATTGGAAATTTTCATTTAGATTTAAAGCCCCTAATGACTGCTAAAGTCAGACAACTTCATGTCATGTAGCAATCGTCCTGAGACAAAAGAAAAATAAATATTAGAGACAGCACTTACCTCTTCTCTAAACAAAGGAGAAATTATTTTTGCTTTGCAAGTCCTTTGGAATCTGTCTGCATGGAACATCTGCTGCATCATATGTAAGAAGAGAAGGCCAAGAGTAATAAAGCATTTCATTAATGTTTAATAACATAGTGATTAGCAACCTGGCAAATGTCTTATACCCGTGGGAGATTGAAACTTATTTGATTAATAGATTAATTGCAACCTGTTCCAGTTACGATTGCAGGTGTAAGTTTCTCTGGATGTTGCAGATTCCGTGAGGACCAATGTTGTAGGCTTTCTTATGCTTACTTTCTTCTATCTAATGGAAGAGTTAAAAATCAAAACATGAGGGGGAAAAAAAAAGAATCTGTCTGCTGTTTCTGTAAAAAGGAAATTATTTTTACTGTAAGAGTTTTTCAATAGTGATCCTCTATGCTACCACTGAAAAAGAACAGCTATTATCTTTGAAAGCATAAAGCTACCTTTTAGGGGAAAAAAACCTTTTCCTTTCAATTATTCTTCTTCCTGCACTTTATTTTAGTGTTATAATGGGCTTGAACCATCTCCAAGTTGCAGACATAGTTCTGTTTTTCTAACTTTTCTCTTGGATGCTTCGTCTGGACTTGCTGCTGGCAGAGCACAGCAGATTCTGTAGAAGTGAAATATGGAACTGAGCTGTTCATCAGATCACAATATTTTAAACAGCCACTTGAAAATGATTAAGTGAATTTCAGGTTGTGGTCTAGAAGTGACACAATGCTGGAAATCAATTTATGTTCCAAGTTTAGTCTTGAGCTTCCTGAACTGTCAGGAATTTAGAGATGGTGTTAAGTCTCTGAGAGGCTCTCAAAATCCAATTCCACTGAAAGAGGCAGCAAAGAGCTAACAAAGAATTTGGCTTCCACTCTTAAATGAACTGCTGAGATACAGGGAGGAAATTAAAGAAGAATCAGGATTTTTCTTCTCCCACGACGCTGGGTTGTCTTGTAGGTTCTTTCAAGTACTCAACCCATTTCTATCTCCAGTTGCAGGAAACTGTGTAATAGCTGTTGAAGCTCAAGTTTTCTGCTTAGGGGCTATGTCCTGCATGTGGCACTTGGCATTGCGGAATGCCTAGGCGAAGAGTTATAAAGTTCAAAGCACGTGGTACCTTCATGAGAAGGGATGTAATGCCTGAGTTTATTGGAGGCTGTAATATGATAAAACAATTAACAGGGTGGAAACCAGGTGTGTAGTGGTATCTCAGATTTTCATCCTGCTAGTATGCCTTTGTCAGCTCACTCATTACTGCATGGTTGGGATTCAAATCTATCTAGTTCTTTCAGGGATTAGTGAAGCCTAGCCCACATTTGCAGTGGCTGTGTGAGTTTTTGCTTCACTCTGTATTCTGGGGCTTTAGTTTCAAGAATGGTTTTTTCCTCTTGCTGCCTCTTGTCATTTAATTGCATTTAAGCTGTAATAAATCATGGGCTTGCAGGTTGGGAGTGTGCTGGTGGCTCCACCTACACTTGCTTGAACTCTGTACCTTCAGCCTGCCCTGGCCTGGCCTCATCTCCAGCCCACAACACTGCCCACTGGCCTCTTCAGGCAGGTCCTGCCTGCTGCTGCCTGCAAAGCAGACACTTTTTGCCCTGATCTGTACTCATGCCAGGGTTGAAGGTCGCTCAATAATAAATTTTGGCAAAAATACAGCTGACGGACATGTTTTGCACCTCTGACTCTTCCTGGGTGTTTGCAGGCCAGCATTTCAGAAATGCTTTGTGGTGTAACAGTGCTGTGTATCTCTTGTTTGTTGCTTCAGGATCTTAATTATCAGGTTTTTACATGAGGATAAATAGTGGAAAGTGTGGCAGTGTTGTGGAATGTGGTAGTGAAACAAAGTTGAGTTTGGAGTCTTTGATTACTTGCAGTTGTGTAGTAAATTAGAGCATGATGCAACAACAATTTACCAGATTGCACAGAAACACATGAACAAGCATTCTGTATCTTGGACCCTCTGTCAGCTGCTTCTGCTCATCCTGCTTGCATGACACAATACACGTGAACTCGTTCTTGTGTTATATGGACACTTAGCTTTTGGGTGCTCCCTTGTGTGAGGATTAGAATTCCTATGGATGGCAAGCAGGAAGAGGTGCAAGGAAAGGATGGGGATATTTAAAGGAGCAATTTTATATGTGTGATAGAGCAGCAGCAGTAAGCTGCTGATGGCTATCACTGATTCTTTTTTTTATCTTCCCCTTAGGGAAGCCCTAAATGTTGACAATATATTAATTAGCATTGTAAGTATGTCTCTAGGACTTTTTAGATTGTAGAAGTTGAAGTGCTTTTGCAAAAGCTAACCCTCAGAGCTGCATCTGTGCATGTTCATGTGTTACACATTGGAGCAGGAAATTATATCTAGATTTTCTGACCTGTGTGTTAGGCCTGCTGGGCTGCAAGTATTTAACAATCATCAATGGACCAGCACTAACTGGGTAGTGGTTGTTGTAGCATTACAGTTCTTGGTGTGTCATAGATGCAGATATTTAATAAATAGTATTATTTTGTATTGTCCTGTCTTTCTGGATTAAAGGATTGTATGAGTCTAGTAGATATGCCACAAATTTAGATCTTCCCATTAGATCTGCAGGTGTTGGAAATATGCCATGGCTGGCAGGAGAAGGAGACTGAAGCTTTGTCTTTAGCCACACTTCAATGTAAATGAGTAAAACTATGATCCCTGTTCACATTTATCTCTGCCTGAAACTACTTGCCTACTAAATAAACTTGTCATGAGTGGCCAGTTATCTATAACTGGCATGAGCAGATTCTCAGACAGGGCCTAAGCTCCTTTTGCACTTTTTTCCTCCAAGCACAGATTTATTTCATTGATTAGCTTGAGACAGATACGGAAGAATGTAGGGATTAGGTCTTACTCTCTAAAGTGCCTGAATTATCATGTATCTGTGAAAGGCAATGGGTTCTGTGAGCCATAGAATAATTTCTCTAATACCGCTACTGACATCAGGACAGTGTTAAAAGTAGCCTTGCAATTGGTGGTGTTTGAAATCCACCTTTGGAGGAATGGGCCAGACAGCTTCGGGATTTTTTACAGATGATGTGCTACTGCTTTTATTTTGCATTCTGTCCCACTAAGTTTAGGATAAAGCTGACAAACTAGGGTTGGAACCATATTAATGGTATTTGTGAAAACAGGCTGAGCTTGATGATTGTACTACCCCTTGGTAACCTGTCAGGTGCTATTTCTGTACCTCAGGCAGCTTATGGTGAGTATGATGACTTCTTCTGTAGTCTGGAGTGTTTTGTCTTGGTACATTTTACCAAGCTGTGTCTAGGAGATATGTCTCAAGTATTGTGCAAGCAACTGTCTCTGCAAGGCACGGAGCATAGCTGTCTAGGATCAAACTGAAAGACTTTTGTGAGCATATGCCTGCTGCCTTGTAGCTGAAGTCCGGCCTTTTTCTTGTGGTGAGAGAGATGGTCAGGATAAAGAGGCTTCTCTGTGCTGTATGAAAATGCTTTCAGTCTCTCAAGGTCTCAACCTAAGCCTGTTCTCTAGGTAGGCTTAGCAGTGCAGGTGAGTGCTCAGCTTAGCAGATATGACTAGTCATTCAGGCTGTTCAAGTGGAAGGAAGCAAGGGAACGGGGGCAAAAAAGGCAAATCCTGCTGCTATTTCACTGTCTTCATGCTTCTCACTGGAAAACAAATTCCTTCCCCAGCTTTGTCCTTGGCTCTCAGCTCTGGCTCTTCACTGTGGGAAAAACCTTTGCTGAAGAATAAGAAATGTAGTAGAATGGAGCAGATTATGGTGAAGGCAGGAGAAAGAAGGACAATGTAAATGGGACATGTGCAAGAGAAGGAGGATTGTGTATACTGAGAAATTTGCATCTACCTGTCCTACTTCCATCCACCTATAGTGCCAGTGTTCATGACACAATTACCCTCCATTTTCTGAATTTCCATCCTGATAGGACAGAAGATGCTGAGCTTCAGCATTTGAAAGTATTACTCAAAGAATAATAAAAATTAGTTCAAAAAATGCAAAAATGAGAATTTGCTGGCCTTATCCAGTTTAGGCAAGATGACTGATGCTGAAGTTGCTTGTTGAAACATTGGTAGCTTATCCTGCCTTTCCATCAAAAAGATTCCTTCTCTGGAATGGACAAGGTATACACAATCTTATCCATTCACAAGAACCAGATTATGTCCTTGTTGTGACAGAATACAAAAATACAGATTTCTAGTTTCTCCTATTTCGTGTGCTTTGAATGTAATCCTCAAAGAAACTTGTTGAAATTTTCAGTGGGAATTTCCAAAGCGAGAGGGAGGCGGGGAGCAAAACTCAGCATGCCTTGAGCTAAGGAAATTCTGAGGAATTATCTTCTGAACTGGATCCAGGAGATATTTTTACACTTAATTGGGTATATGCTGAGAAATCTCTGGATGGGAAGGGAAAGGAATAGGTGTGTAGGGGGTGATGGTTATCCTAGTCTGTAATAGCAGATTAAAGTAGCGAAGCAGAAATGATCTTGCAGTTTTATATCAACTGCAGCATTAGCACAGATATGAGGAATTGGAGTGGTGACTTTGAAGAGAAAGCCTAAGTCTTTGCACGTGAGCTTTGTTGTCTATGCTTTGAAATTATAAATCTGGTGTTGCCTTGGTGATCTTCAACCAAATCTTTAATCTTGATGAGCAACTAGATTTCTTAAAAATAATGAACGGATGCAGGTAGTCTGGCCTAGGTAAGTTGTCTTAAGTGATTAATAGGATTTTGTTATGTTGGATTTGTTTCATTAGTTAGTGGAGAGCTTGAATGCCCTGGTTATAAAGCAGTCATCTGAAATTGTGTCAGCAGCCTCTTAACTTCTGGATAAAGAAATCTATTTTAGATAAAGAAATCAACCCAACAGAAATTTGCTGAGTAATCTGTTCAATGTCCTGTTGGTTTGCGGCTTCTCAAAAGAACATGCACTGCAGGAGCTCTATGTTTCAATGTGAGCAAAAGTCTTTAAAGGTTTTCTCTTGTGATGGGGCTGACACTAAAGTATATTGCTTTCTTCAGTGCTTACCAGACCTGACATTCTCATTCAGTAAGAAAGCTAAACCATTCTTCTCATGAGAATGAGTGGGAGAACAGAAGAGTAGCTTCTTTGAGTTTTTAACTTTATATCGATGTGTCTTGGAAGACAAAAATGATGACTTAAGGCTTTGTTTTTCGTCCACCCTGTGTTTTGATCGTGCACTGTCAGCCTTTCTCATCAGCATGTTTTGAAATGGTTTTAGTTTGCGTTATATTTAGACATGTGTTTTCTCTTATGTACAATGTTTAGGACTACTGTCATTTCACTAAAAGTCCCTGCTTATAATCCTTTTTCCCCCACAGTGCATTTGTGCACTAGCATTTAATAGTCCACATTATTATGTGGAAAGGGTGTTATTTATTTAAGATGTATACAGAGAAATACATGGTAAATTGAGACTACTTGAAGTTTCCAACTGATGCTTTATTCATTTTTTTTTCAGTCTCTTACATGAACATCAGTAGCTGTTCCCCCAACATATCCAATTTGAGCTTTGCAACTATTGAAGTATTTCCAGTTTTAATTCCGACAGGGAGTGCTGACTATAGGTCAGCTTGGTTTTAAGATGGTTGAGGTGACTATTTGACTAACATGACAGTTTAAATTTGTTTCCATCTGTCTAGTCACAGGATGTGAGATATAGGTTACTGTGTAACTGGTTTATGAATTATCCCTGTTATTAGCACCTCTTGAGGCACTGTTTGTGCAGCTGCAGCAGATGGTCAGGATGAGAGACGAAGGAGATAGATCTGAGTGGAAGGCATCAAAGTGGGCACAGACTGTGCTTGTGCTAGGATGAGATACCAGAGTATAAATATAATTCCAGCCTAGCAATAACTTCTGATTTTTTTTTTCCCCCCCCAGTGGATCCAATGAGCATATACAGGCTATCTAAGGAACATGAAGCTATAATCTTAGCGTATACATGAGTATTTTAAGGACCTAGTAGAGATACTGCCAAAATAATATTTGCACATTCATGCTTACAGTATTGATGTTTCTTCCAGTAATTCTGTGAGATAAAAGGTGTTATTCCCATCTTATAGCCAATGGGAGAAAGGGAGGAAAATACTAGTTGCCTTAGACTCTGCTATGAATTGCTGGTGGAATTTGAGTTAGTGGAACTTGCATGAAGTCTTTCTCTTGGTCTGAAGTCTGAACTGAGCCATGTGCCACAGGAATCTCAACTATGACTCTCTAAATGGACTTATTTTTGATAGCATTCCGTAAAGAATGAATAAACGGAGAATATTTGAGCTTCTGCGCCTGCCAGGAGAACTCTCTTCTGTGAGATGAGGTGTGTTGGCAAGGTTATGTGACGAAGCTTCCACGTCTCTTCACAAATTCATTCCATGGGGAACATACATAGAAAGCCTCAAAGTTGTCTCACTGCCTTCTCTTAATTTTTCAGTTCATTGTTCAGGATAGACCGGGCCTGTCTTGGTGTGCACCTAATGTACTTAGACTTTAATCTCTTAAGAAGCTAGGCAGGCTCAGAGAAGGACTTGCTTTCTCCTTAACTACTACCTCGATAGTTGCCAACTGATAATTCTGTGAAATGTCACTCGTGTTTGTAAAGAGCTGGCTAATACTGAAGTATTTTTTCAGTCAGCAGGTGTCAAGGACGATAGGATTAATGATGCTGCATCTTATCTAACACCCCCTCCTCCCCTCCTCTTTTTTTTTTCAAGACTACATGGCTTAGAGGAATTAAAAGTGGAGTTCATAGCCTTACTCACATTAGAAGCTCTGAGTGGTTCTTGCAAAGTTCCTTAAGCTTTAGTTGTAGTGATAGGCACCATACATGACCCTCTGATACAGAGACTATGAAATCTTTATTTCAGCCTCAGAAAGAGTGTGTTAGCTTTGTGCATTTAAGTATGAAAATGTGAAGTAGCTACATACCTTTATTCCCAAATATTCCTGAACTTTGGCAGTTAATGATGCCAGTAGGACCAATGTATAGTCAAGCATATTGTTTCTAACTAGTTAGGGTGTATGATTAGCAGCCCTGTGATCCAAGTAAGAAATACCTTCTATTTTTGAAGTGGCAGATTGTGCAGTAATTTAGGAAGGAAAAAGTGATGTGTAAATGTAACTGTAGGAGAAAGGAGTATTGTAACAACAGCTTGTGGAATGAAGTGTAATAAACATGGCTGTGCTAATGTTGCTTGTTTTTATTCATACCTGCAATTCAGCATTTCACTTAATTCTATCTGTTAGACTCATTTGTTTAGGGCTTACAATGGATATTGCAGTAGAGTCTTCAGTTTATCATGCATGTAATGAACTGGTTTTATATTAACAGCTTTTTCAGATTGATATAAAATGAGATAATAACACTGTTCCTCTATCTGCCTAAACAGAGTTAAACTTTGCTTGAACAAATGTGAGAACCAAGTTGGCTACTCAATTTCAGGTGCTTTATGTTTATATAGCAAAGAGAACAATACAGGAAATTAACCCCATTACAAACCTCTTGTACAGTGTGGAGGAGGGCAGGTGTGTTGGTGGAAATATTATATTTGTTTTTACGGTATTTACATTTTTCTTCAAGGGGAATGGGCTTACAGCAGTTCTGGCTGATACGTTGTGTTATTGTAAGCTCAGATAATAAAAATAATGTCTTCTTGCCTTTTACCATTGAAACTTTGGTAATGTAAGTAGGTAATTCTTGGATTCTGCCGTGGAGTTGTATTTTAGAGGGGAAATGTACTAAAATATGTTGATATTCTAAGTGATAAAGTGATTGGAGGAAAGTGTATTAAACATTTGAAAGCTATTGCCTCATTCCAACTTCAGTTGTTCTTTGATTCCTTATTTTTGTCAGCTCTTGCTTGTATCTGTATATTGAGATGTGTATTACAGTACTGTTAGTGAGAAAAGAGTTTTTCTAAATGTTTACTTTTCTCTTGTTTCAGAACCGAGAGCTCCAGATTATGAGAAAGTTGGATCATTGTAACATTGTCCGATTGCGTTACTTCTTCTACTCTAGTGGAGAGAAGGTAAGACTGAAAAAACAAGACACTGCCTTCCAGTAACCATTTGGGTTACTATGTGAAGATAGTAGACATGATAACGTTGAGAAAATGCTATTGTGGTGCCCAACAGATCATATTGGAGCAGATCTTGAAATAGAAGCATGTGTTCCATGAGGAATAGTGTTACTAGTATAGCACAATAGCGTAACGTTTGGATACTCGTCGCCACTTTTTAATTGTGGAGCACAGCCAGGCTTCATTTGCACATTCTAGCACTGCCTTTCCATATGTGCAAATAGGTTTTCTAGGATTTGGCATTGAGCACTCTAGATTTAAAGCACTTAATATCACTTTGCCAGACCTGATCTCTGTTATGTTCCTGTCTCACCTCTTTGTGAGTTTGTTCTGTGCACAGGCTGAGTTTCGAAGTCCAAAGGAAAGGATAATTTGATTGTGGCGTTTGTGAGAATGTGCATGCTTGAGAAGGAGCAACTAGATGGATTTAATCAATCTCAAGAAGTAGACACTGCTATTTGTTTCTTTCAGTCTAGGCATAAAAGTTCCTTGAGTTTTTATAAAACGAGGGTTATAAGGTTTGATGTCAGTGTGAAGTTATAAAAGCTTACTTTTCTGTGTATATGTAAGCATTTTTTGAATCATGGAAAAATTCGGGGTGAAATGGAACTCAAGATGACATCTGTCCAACCTCAGAGAAGGGTCATCCAAGAACGAAAAAAAAAATCTTCTGGACCATGTGGGAGTTGATGTGAAGTGGGGAAACAGACTAGATGATCTTCAGAACTAGGTCTATTTTTTTTCCTAAGTATGTAGTTACAAATATTTATATGAAATACACAACAATTTATTTAAATGTTATAGGGCTTTTTTTAAAGCTGATAACATATTTAGTTGTCTTCAGATGCCAATAAATATAGGTTCACAATGCTGTAAAAACTGTATACTAGAGCTGATAGCTACTGGAAGGCTATAAACTGCTGTTGCCACAAAATGGGTCAATGGGTGAGGCAACCCACGTAATTCATCATCTTTGAAGCTAGAGAAGGATCTGACATCTCCAGGATAAGTTGTTGGTGGCAGGTTACTGCAATCTTGTGCAGTGCATAGAGGGATAATAGAAGATGCTCTGTTGTTTCCTCTCACAGAGGTGCCTGGTGGGCACCTGGCTCTGTGCCTTACGCAAAACTTGCAGAACTACTTTGCAGGAATCAAGGAGAAATGAGTTGTTTTTTTTTTTTTTAATCAGCCTTACCTCTTACATTTCCATTGTCTAGTGATAGCAGACGTTTCTAGTGTTACATGGCTGTTACTGTTACGTTGGTAGTGCGGTGTAGATTTTTAAACTATGGAAGAGGAAGAGATTAAAGACTTGTTGGCAAAGCTTAAGGCTCGTAAGTCAATGGGTCCTGATGGGATGCATCCTAGAGTGCTGAGAGCTGGCTGATGTGATTGCTAAGCAAGCCTCTCTCATTTTTCAACAATTATGGAGGACAGGTGAGGTGCCTGAGGACTGGAGAAAGGCCAATGTCACGCCAGTCTTCAAAAAGGGCAGGAAGGGCAACCCAGGAAAATACAGGCCGGTCAGCCTCACTTCCATCCCTGGAAAAGTGATGGAACAACTCATGCTGAATGTTATCACTGAACATGGTTATCAGGGGGAGTCAACGTGGCTTCACCAAGGGGAAATCCTGTTTGACCAAACTGATAACCTTCTATGAGTGCATAACTGACTGGCTAGATGAAGGGAGAGCAGCGGATGTCATCTACCTTGACGTCAGCAAGGCTTTTGATACTGTCTCCCATAACATCCTCATCAGAAAATTCAGGCAGTGTGGCTTAGATGAGTGGATGGTGAGGTGGCTGAATGACAGAGCCCAGAGGGTTAGGGTTAGGGTTAGGGTTAGGGGGATCAATGGCACAGAGTCGAGTTGGAGGCCTGTGGCCAGTGGAGTTCCACAGGGATTGATTCTGGGGCCAGTCTTGTTCAACATCTTCAATGACCTGGATGAGGGGACAGAGTGTACCCTCAGCAAGTTCCCGATGACACCAAACTGGGAGGACTGGCTGATTCCTCAGAAGGCTGTGCTGCCATTCAGCGGGATCTCGACCGGCTTGAGAGTTGGGCAGAGAGGAACCTCATGAGGTTCAACAAGGACAAGTGCAGAGTCCTGCATCTGGGGAGGAACAACCCCATGCACCAGTACAGGCTGGGGGTCGAACTGCTGGAGGGCAGCTCTGCAGAGAGAGACCTGGGAGTCCTGATTGACAATAAACTAAATATGAGCCAGCAATGTGCCCTCGTGGCCAAGAAGGTCAATGGCATTCTGGGATGCATCAAGAAGAGTGTGGCCAGCATGTCAAGGGAGGTTCTTCTCCCCCTCTACTCTGCCCTGGTGAGGCCTCATCTGGAGTACTGTGTCCAGTTCTGGGCTCCCCAGCTCAAGAGGGACAGGGAACTGCTGGAGAGAGTCCAGTGCAGGGCCACCAAGATGATGAGGGGTAGGGAACGACTTTCGTACGAGGAAAGGTTGCGGGAACTGGGGCTGTTTAATCTGGAGAAGAGTAGATTGAGGGGAGATCTTATTTACATTTATAAATATCTAAAGGGTGAGTGTCAGGAGGTTGGGACATCCCTCTTTTCTATAGTAGATAATAACAGCACAAGGGGTAATGGGATGAAGCTGGAACACAAAAAGTTCCACTTAAACATAAGAAAAAACTATTTCACCATGATAGTGATGAAGCAGTGGCACAGGCTGCCCAGGGGGTTGTGGAGTCTCCTTCCTTGGAGGTCTTCAAGACCCAACTGGACATGTTCCTATGCGACCTGATCTAGGTGAACCTGCTTCTGCAGGGAGGTTGCACTAGATGATCTTTAGAGGTCCCTTCCAACCCCTACGATTCTATGAATTCTGTGTTGTGCAAATTTAGCATGTAACCAGAAATTTCTCAAGCAGCATGAGTACAAAAAGGGAAATACTATGAAAGAGGGCTTTGGGTTGGGGTTACTTGCTTTTTTGAACCAGCTTATAACTTGGTTAGAGTGAAGTAGAATTTTGTGAGACAAGCAGAGCACAACTGTCTTATCTAACAACTTTTAGAAACCTGCAAACAGTGGAAGTGTTAAAACTTTTCAGAACACTGTTCCAGCAGTCTTTGTGTAACAGTAACTTGAGTGAAATTCTTTTGGAAATCTTTCACTTGATATGGAGCTTGAGACTGGATTTTCCACTTCGCTGTTTCAACTGCACGTGTCTGATTTTTGGCAGCACTACTTCTGTTTTTAAATATGCAGTCTGTCTCTATGACCCACAAATCTTAATGTTCCACTAAGAAATTTTCTTTCATGTTCCTTTCTGCTTTTCTCTCTACACGCCTCTGCTCTGGGCCTGTCAGATTTCCACCACTGTCCTGTTGCAAAATGAGACAAATGTGAACCAGTCCCTAGGGCAAAGCTGCACACAGCAGAACATCAACAGAGTGATGTTGCAGTTGAGGTTCCAAGGTCTCTTTGCAGTTCAATACAAAGTAACACCTAATTATCTTAAGTATTTCTATGTTGGTGTTAGCATGTGAAAATAACTGTGTATGAGTTGACTGTTTGGGAAAAGCTCTAGAGAGCAGCAAGTTGATGTTTGAAGCTTATCTGGGAAGGGAGAAAAATATTTCTTGTCTTGTTTTTGTTGACTGGGAAGCGGTAACATCTTTTCCTTCATATTACCCTCATAATCAAGCTGTGTCTGAGAAGTGGAGGAAAAAGGAAGAAAATGTAAGGTTCTGTCAGGAAGGACACACAGGAAGCAATTCCAGATTTAGATGCTAGGTGCACAAAGCTTTATAGAAAATTACTCTTGAAGCCAAGTCCAATGGAAAGAGTAATGTAAAGATGAATGTATGGCAGAAAATGCAGTAGCTTTGTGAAGAGTAAAGCTTGCAATTGTTGTCTGTTTTCAGACAAACTTAACCATCCATTGCCATTACTCTGTTTATACTAAGTCTAGCAGTGATGAGAAAATTTCAGAGGTAACTGTTATGCTGCTGAAGTAGCTCACCAGTGAACTTAATTTTGATACCTACATATCAAGCATTCTCTTGCCTAAAGGTTTGCATGTTGCTGTGATCACTCTACCAGTTTGTTCCACCTGGAGTGTTCCTTGGATTTCTCCCTTACTCCCTGACGCTTAACACCAGTGTCTCTAAACCCAGAGACTCTTCTCTGTTTTTTGGCCAATATCTGAGGACCTGAAATATCTCTTGATTTAGAGGTACCTCAGACGTTTCTCAAAGTCCAGACAGACTGGCACTGTTTGAAAGCTATGTGCCTAATAGCCACTTTAATTCATTTCAATTGTTAGGCATTTTTTAGGCACTGGGCAATCTTAAAACTGGCTTTATTCTAGCAAAGCAAGGGGGTTAATTCTTGATTAAAAAATTGGAAACAACAGAAAATATAATAAAGAAAAACAATACTAAATCACGCTTGCTACTAAGTTTATTCCTTAGCTACGTCAAAGTTGAAGCTAGTTGTAAAGATTTGGAGTGCTCTAAATAGCTTTTTCTAGGGGCTATCAGTGGAACTGGTTGAAGTGTTTGAGCTCCCTGTCTCTTCTTTTTCCTTGTGATGAACTTTTTGTCTTCTTTTTTTGCTTAAACTTACTTCCTGCTTTGATCTAAAGCAGTCCAGCCCTAGCAGCATGGGCATCTTGTATCAAATAGGACTTTGACCAATTCCTTCTCCCTTGTTTTTAATGACTGAATGGTTTCTTTTTGTTTGAGCATCTTTGAATTTGTATTGCCTTTATATAGATATAGCCTATATATGACGATGGATATGGACATATATATGCATATACATACTTAGGCCTTTATATGTGTGTGTGTGTATAAAAAAATGTTCAGAGTACTGTGTGTTAGTCATGTTTGATTAATGATTTCTAGTTTGAGAATGCAAAGAGAGCATGTAATATATATTAATATATGACAGTATTAATACATGACAGTTGACAGACTTGGCATTCAGGTTGCTTCTGTAAATTGTTCCCTCCTCAGTTCTTTCTTTTTGTAGACTGACAGACATTTTGTCAGACCTGTTGGATAACTTAGTTCTTTTGAAATACTCTTCCTTAATCAATTTGCCAGAGTAGATTATGGTTGGGTTTTTTTCTGAGGCTGTTTGAGGTAACTGATAAAAGGGCTCTGACTTGTGTAGCCCTAACATGCTTTTTAGTAGGGCAAAGTGTGTAATTTTAACTGGTGGAATGAACCAGAAGGGAAAGAACAACAACCAAATAATGACTGAGGTATGTGTATAAGATTCTCTTGGTGGAAGTAGTCACGAGTCTTTTCCATGCTGTGTTTCTGTGATTTGTGATTTTCTAGGTAATGCTTGGAGAAAAAGGGCAGGATTATGGGGCTAGCCAATTCTACTGGTTTTGATAGTTTTGGCATGCTGCCTTAAAAAACAGTCTTTAACAAAATGCTTGGCTTGCTTGTCAGCTTACCACTGGGAGATCAAACTGTGTTAGGAAGGTGTATGTTTCTGGTTTGATTTTTCTTATTTCAGGACTGCCTTGCAATTTAGCATGATATATAAATGTAAATATTTATTTACTGAAGCTGGATGTGATGTTTTTGCTACCTGTCCTTTTCAACCTAATTTTGCTGAGAACCTTTTGTGCTGTGCTCCAGGAGAGGGAGAATATGAATACACCAAATAATCCCTCAGGCTCCCTTGTGAAGAGTATTCTTCCACATTTTATAGCACAACCTAACTTCTTAAATCAGTGACTACTGAGTAAAATTACTCAGCTGTGTAAACCTGAAATGAGTTCCTAATCCTCTTATTTTTTTTCTCCTCTCTATTTCCAGGTTAGATCTTTCTTTGTCGTATTTCATACCTGTCAAGTTTTCATGTGTGGATATTTCTAGTGTTTAATAGTCCAATTGATCCGTATCTGTGCCCAAAAGAGGAAAGGAAGCCACTGGAGAGATTTCTTCCTGAATCAAATTATGTAAAAGTGAAGTAAATACGATTTTTGTTGAGTAATTGCTTCTCTGGTTATGTAGCTTTCCTCTGCGCTCACCTCTGTTTAGGCTGGCTTGGTATTCAAAGGAGTCAAAGCATACATGGAAGCACAGAGATTCCAAATAGGCAATATGCTGACTCTTTTTTTGGAGACTGAGCTGGCTCTTCTGCATGCTCTAATTGATTTCTAGTCTTAGCTTTAGCTGTTAAGGGCATGCAGACAAAACTGCATGCAGGCTCAGGATGGAAATTTACTCTTAGGCTTAGACTGTCATTTAAAATAAATGTGCAGGAGATGCAGGCTGAGCTGCATCTATGAGCTACTGTTCACTATTTCATGTGTGCTTTGGCAGCTGCATATTAAATTGCAATTAAGAAGAAGATTGCAACTGGCTGACTTGCAAGTTTGGGCTTTGCTGAAGACTTGGTGTTTCTTCAGGTTCATATCCCTGTTAAGAAGGCACCTATCCTTTACCTTCAAAAAAAGACATGGACATCACCATCTCTTCTTGCAGGAGCGTTAAGATGAGTCTTCATGTAACGACCATCTATTCTGTTTCCTGTTAAAATGAGGTGCTTGTAGTTGAACCATTTTGTTTCTTGGAAGCATAGAATTGTTTTGATTGGAAAAGACCTTTTATGAAGTCCAACTACTAATCTCACACTGCCAAGCCCATCACTAAACCACATCCCTCAACACCCCACTACACAGCTTTTAAATATCTCCAGGGATGGTGACTCCACCACCTCCCTGGGAAGCCCATGGCAGCGTCTAACAGCCCTCTGAGTGAAAAAGTTCTTCTTGATATCCAGTCTAAACCTCCCCTGGGGCAAATATTGGCTATTTCCTCTTGTTGTATAAATTGTTACTTGGGAGAAGAAACCAACACTCACCTTGCTACAACCTCTTTTCAGGTAGTTGTAGAGAGTGATAGAGTCTCCCCTCAGCCTTATCCAGGCTAAACATCCCCAGCTCCCTCAGTCACTCTCCATCAGACTTGTTCTCCAGACCCTTCACCAGCTCTGGTGTCCCTCTCTGGACACGTACCTCAGTGTCTGTCTTGCAGTGAGTGGCACAAAACGGAACACAGTGCCAAGTACAGGGACATAGTCACTTCCCTGGTCCTCGTGATACAGGCCAGGATGCCATTGGCCTTCTTGGCCACCTGGGCACACTGCTGGCTGATGTTCAGCTGGCTGTCAGTCAACACCCCCAGGTCCTTTCCTGTTGAACAGCTTTCCAGCCACTCTGCCTCAGGCCTGTAGCATTGCATGGGCTTGTTGTGGCCCAAGTGCAGGACCTGGCATTTGGCCTTATTGAACATCACGTAACTGGCCTCAGCCTGTCACTCCAGCCTGTTCAGGTCCCTCTGAAGAGCTTTGAGCAGTTGTGTTCTTGCCTAACTTTGTGTCATTTGCAAACTTACTGAGGGTGCACTTGATCTCCTCACCAGATAATAATAAGGATGTTAAACAGAACAGGCCCCAGCACTGAGCCCTACAGAATTCTGCTGGTGACTGGCTGCCAGCTGGATTTAACTCCATTCGCCACCACTCTCAAGGCCCAGCCATCCAGCCAGTTTTACACCCAACACAGAGTAGGTCCATCCAAGCCATGGGCAGCCATTTTCTCTAGCAGAATGTTGTGAGAGACTGTATCAAAGACTTTATAATAAAGTCCAGGTAAACAACATCCATAGCCTTTCCTTTATCCACTGTGCACATCACTTTGTTATAGAAGGAGATTGTTAGTTAGACAGGATCTGCCCTTCATAAAGCCATGTTAGCTAGGCCTGAACCCTTAGTTATCTTGTATGTGCCTCAGGATGGCACTCAGGATAATCTGTTCCATAACCTTCCCTGGCACCGAGGTCAGACTGACAGGTCTGTAATTCCCAGGATCTTCCTTCTGGCTCTTCTTGTAGATGGGGGTCACATTTACCATTCTCCAGTGCCCTGAGACCTCCCTGGTGAGCCGGGACTGCTGGTAGATGATGGAGAGTAGCTGGGTCAGTACTTCTGTCAGCTCCTTCAGAACCCTAAGTTGGATCCCATCCAGCTGCATTGACTTTTATGTGTTGAAGCAGAGCAGCAGGTCACACACCATTTCCCCTTGGATTGAGGGGACTTCATTCTGCTCCTTGTCTCTGACTTCCAACTCGGGGGACTGGGTACCTGAAGAACAGCTGGCCTTACTGTTGCAGACTGAGGTGAAAAAGGCGTTAAGTACTTTAGCCTTTTTGTTATCCTTGATCATTATCCTTCTTCCCCCTGCATGCATTAAAGAATGAAGATTCTCTGTACCCCTGCTTTTGTGGCTAGTGTATTTATAGAAACTTCTGTTATCTCTTATGCAGCACATGAGGACAACTCAGTCCTGTGCCTTTAAGGTTTCTTTAGTGAAGAATGTCCAGCCTTCCTGGACTCCTTTGCCTTTCAGCACTGCCTCTCTCTTAATGGAAGTTGTTTTGCTTTAGGTGTTTTTTTGTTTTCTTTGGGGTTTTTTTGTTGTTTGTTTGGTTTTTTTTTTTAAAGAGTTCTTGCACAAAATGTTCAATTAACAGAGCCTTGAGCACAATTTCAGATTGTCAGAGCCTCTGAAAATGCTTCACACAAGCCTAGTAATGTGCTGAAGGGCCATCACTAGAGATGAATTTAGTTACTCCAATCCATTTAATCCTTGGCAGGTCTGCTGTGCTGTCAACAAAGGAGTAATTAATGCCAATTATGAGGAGTTTTGTGATGTTAGTATCTCTCTAGTCCTTGCCTGAGGCCTGCCAAGCTCATTTCAAAAAGACCACCAGTCATCAGGTAATCATTATCAGTTACTGCTGTTAGGACTCACAACATACTGGGAATTTCCTTAGTTGTAGTTATGAGCAGTCTCTGGTTTTGAGTAGGTTATTTATAAAAGAAACAGTAGTTTTTTCTGCCTGCAGTAGGGCTCTGCAAGAGCCAAGTAGGCAACAGTGACTGGATCTTCAATGTGGTAGGTGCATGCAGTGGAGATGAGAAGCTCCATGTTTTCTCTCTAGACTAGCGAACTGTCCAGTAAGTCTCATCTGTTCTCAAGTCATTCCTCTGCCAGCTCTAGCCACTGCTGTCATCTTCACATGTTGAATGGCCATTAGGAAAGCAGCTTGTATTGTTTATCCTGAAGCAGATGTATAGTTTGAACTGTTATGGCATATTATCTTGTCTAGTTTGCTGTTATTCATACATATATATATGTGCACAAACACACACATATATGTATGTATGTATATCCTGATTCAGAAATTTCTAGTCAATCAGTCCCATCTTTTAGATGTTTCGTGGACATTTCCAACTTCATGGAACTATTTCTCCTTGGAAGTACAGCTAAAAGCTTAAGGACTTCACAGAGCATACAATAAACAGGAATCAGCAGGAATTTCCAAATTCTCTCCACAAGTGACTTTTTTTTCCTTACAAGAGTCCATCTTTAGAGGGGAAAACTATGACAGAAAACGTCTCTTTTCTGGGTTTTTTGTGGTTTTTTTTTTAACCTAAAACTTGGGTTAAAACCTAGGCTACTTCAATGATCAAGGAAATGATGCTTCACTTCAGTGGCAGTTATTGTCACTTCCTTTGGTGACAATGCAAACCAACTGTCTTATATCAAGACCCAGGAAACTTCCTAAATCTGAACTGTGTTGTGAGATTGATTTCTGTCCTTAATACTCCCATCAGAGCTGGCCTAGTTGGCAGTTCCTACCTGTATCAATCTGTGTTAGATCAGACATGAACATTACAGAAAAAATTTAAAAGTTTTGACAAGTAGGTATATGAACATAAGTCTTAGGACAGATCTCAGTTCTCAAACTTAGTCATGAACAGCAAGGGAATAGGAAAAGTGGTATTTTGCCCAACATGTGCATCACTCATAGAAAGTATTCATACCTTTATTAACATTGAAGTTGAGTCTTCAACTCTTCTTACCCCCTGGAGTCATCTATGTGAAACTACAGATATACATCTAGACTTAACCATTCCTTCACTTTGGAGGCAGCCACAACTCTGTTTTGAAATAGATCTGGTTGTAAACTGCAAGTAAAAACAGGCACATGTGGCCACTGGATGTCACCATTCCTTCATACAAATAAAGTCAGCTACAAGATATTTTTATTTTTAATCTTCAAATTTTTCCAGTGTATCGTGACTACTCAGTAGTCAGAGTAGGAGTGCTGCAAATTCTCACTTTGATTTGAAAGCAGGTCCAAGGTCTTTGAATCTTTCCTGTATTATGTCAACATTCAAGATAAGAGAAGGAAAGTTGAGTTTCTCATGGTGCTTGATAAGGGTATGTGAAATGCATGCTGGTTGTAGCTTTAAGAAAAAAATAAAATAGCCTTTTTTTTAAATCTAGTACAGAAACGGTGTGACTTTGAACCTTGTGTGTTGTCTAAATCTAGATGGCTAAGCCAGGGTGAAGGGCATCTTACTTCATGCTGACACTATTTAAATAATGCAGTGTGAAAAAAGGTATAATCCATGTGAAACACTAAAATCTGTTTCATTGATTTACAACTCCAAATGAAATCCTTCATTACTTTTTGACAGAACCATTGCATAGCTGCCATCCTGTCAGTAACAGCTGCATGTTTAGCACCTACCTCTGAAACATCATCGATGGGATGCTGTCATGTATTTACATGCTGTAGAGAAGACATGATCCCTTTGAGTAAACTGAGTTCTTTATCTCTTATAGCCCCAATACTGATGCCTTGACATAATTTCATTAAGTAGACACGCATTCTAGAGGCATGTTACTTAATTTTAGGTTTATCGCTCATACTGCTCTCAGTGATCTTAGTTTGAAAAGACAGGTAAATTGAGTTTCTTCAAAGGTAATTTCCATATTTATTTCTCAGAATGCAAAGGTAGTTCAAGAAACTCCTGTATTGTTCATCTCCTTTCAGTTGCTGATCACATGAAGTCCATCTGAAAACTAGTACAATTAAATTATCTGGGATTTAAAAGAAAAAAGGGCAAAAACCCACCTGCAAGCCACACAAGAACCATCTCTGAACTGTAGTTGATCTGCCAGGAAATGAAAGCTGAAATGAACACATTCATCACTTCCTCCAATTGCAGACCAATACATGTAGCCATCCTAGAGGAAAGAGCTGGCAAATTGTTTCTTAACCTTTTTGTCCTATTATTTAACAGTTGGAGAAATTTTCCTTAGATTCCAGATAGGACTGGCAGTTCAGGAGAATTTGTAACATCTTACTATATGCTGACATATTCTCCAGAATACTCCCTGTAATTTTATTGTTTTCCTTTTGTCCTCAGTCTGGCATTTGGTAAGTATGACCTCTCTGACTTCTGTTGTTGTGTTAGTGATAAATAAGGGAAATAGTTGGACTGTGACTGACTAATGTTGATTGCATTTTTACACACGCATCTTGTAAATGTAGAGTGTGACTATACGAAAAAAAAATACTGAAAGCTGATAGAAACCACTGAGGATTAATTTGCAGTTTGATACAGGGGGGGATCAAAGAGAAGCAATATTTCTACTTTACCTGCAAGGAACAATTCAGAAGAGTGAATCTTTGAATTCAGTAGCTGTTACTTTATTTTGGTCATAGTTAAGATCAACTGGATAGGGCTTGAAACATATTACTTGTATGGAGTGAAGGAGAGAAGAGTTTAAAAAGTGGAGTTTGGCACCTTCACGTGGTCTTTCCTGTGTCAATAGGGTAAAATTCTTAATTTCACTCAGTGTTCACCCACGTAATATGTAATGCTTGCGTAGTTGTACTTGCAGCCTGGTTTATGTTCATTTTCCGATACAAAGAAAAAATTAAGTTGCTAGAATGTTTTGACTCTTGTGCCCAAGTCTTTTTTATGCCTCTTATTATGGTATAGTCTACGTTAGTATTTACTTCTATGAAGTGTTTCCATCCAAACTGAAGTGGTGCCTGAATTGTCAGCTCTTGAGAGATGCAGAGCAGTTCAGTGGCAAGGCAGTGGTTGTTTTGCCGTGTCTTGTTTCAGAGCAGTGTTTGTCTGCTGATGATTTATCTGCCAAGCAACAAAATGCAGCTTCTAGCACTTGAGGCTCTTGCAGGTACAGGAGCTGCATTGCTGAAGTCAAAATCCTAGTGAAATATATTGGTCTTGTATTTCAGGATCTGGCTTCCTGCCCTCCCTCTTTTTTATTTTAAAGAGGACATGGTCATAACCTTAGCAGCAAGCATGGGAGAACACGGGTACATATAAACATTTCATCTGCTGAGGAAAGCTAATAATCTATTCAATCCCAAGGTCTGTAATGAAAAGTGAGTTATTTAATGGTATCTTGTTTTTCCTTTCTGTCATTTATATGGTATAGTCTTCCCCGGACTTTTCTGTTCTCTATAGAGGTATTTCAGAGGTGCTCCTGATGGTTAGGTTACCTTTGTTTTGTTCATGGCCCAGCAATTTTGAAACAACAGTGTGGGAACAAGTCACACGAGGAGTACGTGGTGAGGTTTGAAAAAGGCTTCCTATAAAGGGAAGATAAGCCTTGATCCTCCTGCTTGATCCTCAAGCAGTTGCCCTCATTTAGCATGCTTGTTGAGCTAACCCTGTTTCCTATTGCGATACATCTGGGTCACCAGAAAAATATGTGTTTAGGAGGAATGCATGAGGTAGGCAAACCAGGTTACATCATCCTCAGAGCTTGTCAGGCCATGACCGCTTTCTAGCTTGTCCTGAATCTTGTTCAGGGGAATCCAGGTAACTTGGATGTTATTTTCATCCAGTCCATGATCACAGAGAAGGATGAGGGCTCTTGAAGACCATTTTCTGGGTTTTGGTCAGACTTGCACAGGGTGACATCAGGAGGGAGGTAGGTCAGAACACTTTAATCATCTTTAGTTCATGAAAAAATCATTTAGAGCACTTCTGAAGTATCAGTTGCTTGTGGCAGGAGTGGAATATGCAGCTACTTGCATAGCCAACATCATAAGTCTTGCCTTCATAGCTGCATATTAAAGATCTGAATACATCAAAATGTACATGGAAACTTATTTGTTGACTGGGGCAACGATGTTCGTGTGCCTTCATGTTCTAGGTGATGATATGTGAAATGCGTTTACGCGGGAGCAGTACCACGTAAACCCCGTGTTGTTTGTTCAAGCCCTGTGGATAGCATCAAACCTCAGAAGCATTGGTGGGCAAGTGCAGAACCTCCATCTCTACGATTCACATGCCTTGAGGTTTTTTGTACTTGTGTCATCATGTGATTAGTACCATTTTCAGTAGAACATAAACATGAAGGAGAGAAAAGCAAAGCAAAGGTGGAATGAACTAAAGAGTTCTGCAATTCTCACAACTCAGTGTTGTGAAGTAGCATAGACAGGGTTTAGTGATCACATGCATTACTCCCTTACGTGTCTCCTTTTGGTTTTACTATGAAAGGATAATGAAATCACTATCCTTCTATTCCTACCCCTTTAATTCTGTCACTCTAGTCTTTTGTGTAAATCTCTTCTTGATATATAGAATGTGAACTCTTCAAACAAATGTAATCAACCTCAGTAACAGTACTCTGCAGTGACTTGTTAGCAGTTTCCTTCACCCAAGAGACAAGAATTCAGCATATTCATCAGGTTGTATCTACAAGGAATCAAACAGAATTCACATTAATGAGGCTATTTTCTCTGTGCAGGTTGTCTTACCAGGCTTAAGTTAACTTTGATTTTTCAGGACATTGATTTTCTGCATTATATAATTGATATCTTAAAAGCTCTGACCTCTTTATCCATTTAAAGTTTGTTCTCCAGACTGATCTCCAGGTTCTTTCGTGTCGTTACCCAGTTCCTGGGACAGCACTGGGAAAGACTCCAGTGTAGGGAGGGTTTCAGAGGCTGCTGCTCTCTGTTTGTTGCAGAAGTACTATAAAGCAGATGCAAGACAGTGGGCCATTGACATTTGCTTAGTGCTGGTGCTGTTATTGCTGTTGTTTAAGCAATGCTATTTAAAAGAGTACCTTTCCATAGAGAAGAGTGATGTAAGCAGGGCCACACAAGGTGACTTGGCCTGTTAGGAGGTATTAGTAAGAACTATTAAAATGTCGTGAGAGTAGAAGCGGTTGTTGTCAAGTAATGACGATCAGAGATCTTGAATTCTGAGTCTTTAACAACAGCCAAAACCAGCAGTCTTTTGTGTGTTGAGTATTCAAGGTGTGTATTTCTGTGCGTGTTACCATGTACCATTTCTTTACTGTTTGGAGGCTGCTGCTCTTTGTTGAGACATGACAGAAACAAATAAGGGAAAGATCACTATGAGAGTAACACACCACACTGTGCTTGAAGTGACATGTTAGGTCACAGTAATGTTACTAAATGGCTATAGCTAAATGAGATTTGCTTTTAGTTATTAATATACATAGGCAGTAGACCTGTTGAGAAGGGACATAAAGACCTGATATTCTGTTCTCTTTCTGTCCACATAGTTTCTATGTGTTTTTCTCTATAGGAAGATCTATCTGTAAATACAGCAAGTGCAGATGAGGTTGCTTCTGATTAATTCACGTATCTCAAAAATAATTGTTCAGGTTGATATAGCTAATTATAACCACCCCCCAACATTAAATATATTCGCAGCTCTGATAGCATTTGCAAAGAAGGCTACATTAAAATATCAGAAGTCTTTTTAAGACTTGTTTTACTGCTGAAATTTCTCAGTTCCCCAATTAGACACTATGTGATTATAGTACTTTGTCCTTTAATTCCTCTTTGTTCATTCTTTCCTTTGCTAATGTATTCTGTAGCGAAGTACCTTATTATAAACCTATTTTTGTTATTTCTCTTACATTCATATGGACCTTTAACCTGATCTCAAATATTGAAAATGATGTTTGAGTCTTTGGTTTTGGTTTGTTCTGTTGTGGTTAAGTACAGAAATTTAAGTTGGATATAGCTGGGACATCAAAATACGTGTAAACATAATGACTGCAGACGTTAACACTGGCTTACTGAATTCCTAACTATTAAAGGATTAATAATACATATTCACTATTTGTATCCAATAAGAGCAAAGTAACATTTCTGAAATATGCAGGATTTTTTTTTCTTTAATATGTACTTGTTGAGCAGGGTGAGTTTGGGACTTTTAAATTTGCACTTCGTGGGTTTTGGCAAGTAAAAGATTATTGAGTTAATAGACTTATGTAGATAATGATGCAGATGTCACCTTGAAATATGTCCTAATGAGAGTACTGACTGGGTAGAACAATTATATCCTTGTTCCTATTAATAATCAGAAAATTACTTGTGTTGGAGACCATGTTAATTAACATGACCTTAAACATATGTTTAAGTACTAGTGCACAAGCCTGAAGGAAAAACAGCTGGGTGACACTTCACACTCCCACTGAAGAAGTACTTAAAATGTCCACAGCTTTCTCATCCCATTGACTTTTGTGAATGCTTTAATTGTACTTGATGTTTCAAATCTATTGCTTATCTTATTTTTTTTTTCTTCTTCTCTCTTTCAGAAAGATGAGGTGTACCTCAACTTGGTGCTGGACTATGTTCCTGAAACAGTATACAGAGTTGCCAGACATTATAGTCGGGCCAAACAGACACTCCCTATGATTTATGTCAAGGTAGGTAACTGATAAATGTGCTTAGATGAAGAATAACGTTCTAGGAACAGATTCTGTGGATACTTCTTTCTGACACAAGTAGTTTCCTGAAATTTATAGGAGCACAGATACCTTGAGGCAAGGAGGAAAAAAAGAAAAGAATTACTATTTGTTCTGGCAAAGGAACAGTAGAGGCTAGTGACATAAAGCAAGCACTCAAAATTTGTTACTTCACAGAAATCTTGGAATAGATGCAGAAGTCCAAGTGTGGGGGGAATGTTTTGTTTTCGAGACATCTTAGATTGAGACTAACACCAGCCAGATTAGCAGCTTTAGTTTCCTAAGATGAGGAAGACACAATAGTACAAAGGTCAGGAACTGAAAGAAGACGTTAGGAAGAATAATGTTCTCTTACCTGGTATCTTCCCTTTTTCCTGGCACATGAGTAAGTTTGTCGGCTGCCGTTGTGAGCACCAAAAGCTTGGTTTTGTCCCCACGTGGACCTCATTGGTTCTTGTCTTGAAGAGCTACATGGGGTAAGATACTTGTATGCACACTGTAGCCCCAAAACCTCTCACTTAAGTTGTCTGCAGCTTCTGTCATTTTTTACAGATTTTTACAAATTTTATTAAAATTAATAAAGATTCTTGTATTTGTCAAACGTGGGACCCATCTAAGTCTCAATAGTTCCATTTGATGTGTTGCGGTGATCACAATCCACATGCTTGTGGATGATCATGTTTTCACATGGCATTAAGTTGTTAACATGGTATCCAGGTAATATTAAAGATAAATTAGCAACAAATATTCCTGACTCACATTGATTTCTCTAGACTTCTCTTCAAATGCTTAATGCTTAAGATGAGGGTGGGCTTAAGAAACAATTTACTTGAATGAAGGTGAAAGTTACAAAAGTGAAAGCTACAAATAGTGATAGTTCCAACAATATAGTGTTGTGCCCTAACTGTATAAATTGTAAATGGTATATCTCCACAACAGCCAGCATTGATGTCTGTTTTCAAGAAAGAACAGAATTTTGTCATCCAGCAGTAACAAGTTGTACTGAAAGATCACTGTGGTCTGCTAGTAGAAACATATGTCTTCAGGTTATATGCTCCCTAAAATCTGTTAGCTTAGGTTTTGAAAAACTGTTTATATGTCTTTCATCAGTAGCCTTGCCCTAATCACTCTTGTGGAAAAATTACTTACACTTTGAGAGAAAATTCCACTTCAACTCTTTTAATTTTGCTGGATGCTTGGGACTTCCTGTTCCAGGTAGCCTGGAAAACTTATTTTTCTGTCAAGGCAGGCCTTTCATAATCCTGTATTTGAAAGGATCATGTTACCTTGATGTCATTAAAGCTTTTGCAATTTTCCAGGCATCTTGGTCACACACAGGTCAGTTCATACCTATTTGTTCACTTCTGATTGATACCCAGATAGGCAGAAAGATTCTGGGTAACAAAGAAACTGTTAAATAACTGCAGGGAAGGTTTTCTAGTAATCTTTTTGTTAATTCTTATTTGTGACTTCTAACATGCTGTTAGAAATTCTTGAAAGTGTGGGTTTTGCTATGTGGAGATGAAAGGCATCCTTTCCAAATCCTGCATGTGTTGACTTGAATTCTCAAGTTAGAGCAATCTTTTGCATTATTTTGCAATATGCTTGCACAATACATACTTCACATGTCTTGAACAGGCAATTCAGAAAACATGTTTGTTTGCTTTTCTTTGTGCAGAGTTGTGGTTTTCAGAAACGAATATGAAAACTAAAGACCTAGAGCCAAAGTTGAAGCATTTCTCCTCCCACTCTTACCTTCTGTGCCAAACAAACAAAAAAACAAGAGAGAAAGTGTGAAGAAAAAGATAGTGGTGAAAGTGCAAACATGACCTGATACCAATATCTGTCAATTGCACCTGTTTCACAGACTGTTAAAGGTGAACTGTGGAAAATGTGCTTAGAAAAATAAAAGCATGGAGGTGCATCTCCAGCATAATGTCCTACCTGTAGCTGGATTCTCAAATGGAACTTCTGGGGGGGACATGACTCATCAACCTTGAAACAGACCTTCACATACCTTTATGAGTATATATGCTATACAGCCCTAATTGTATTCAGCAGCTCTATTTTATAGCCAAAAGTGTGTAGCTCCAGCAGCTGGACATCATCCTCTTGCCCAATAATCTTGCCATGTGAAGCTTTTGGCTTTGTAGTATTTCCACTTCTTCTATTCCCCCTTGCTAAGCAGTTAGCCAGCCTTGGAAAGGGAACAGAGGAAACTCTCCCTCAGCATACTTGTTTCCTATGCCTTGCATAAAATTATTCTGAACACATGGTTTTATGTGCCTTCACTTTTGCCCAGAGATTGAAATTAAAATGAGTCTGTCCCTCACCAAGAGAAACTGGGAGATTCACTTAAGTGATAGACTGACACATAGTCCTTGGACAACATTTAACATGTTGTTAACAACTTCATCAATTGTAGGGCGGGCTTGTGGGATTTTTTGGTAGAGACTGATTTATAAAGCAGCCTTAAACACCTTTATTTTATGCATATTTTTGTGAACAACATTATTTTAAAATATTGAAAATCTGGCACAACTATTTGTTTGCAATTGTGCTCATTTTTTAAAGGACAAATGAACAAATTCGAACTGCATGTATGGGTACATGGCAAAGGGCGGATGGGAAGGTATGTGAATACCTTTCTTATCTTTGTAGCACTAAAATGCATTCACGGTCACTTTTCAGGAGATTTTTGTATTTTTTCTAAAAAGAGTTTGTGCTAAATTAATTATTTACCCTGTTTTGACTGGGAAAGCATGCCTTATGCAATGTTTCTGTGTTGCAGTTATACATGTATCAGCTGTTCCGGAGTTTAGCCTATATCCATTCCTTTGGGATCTGCCACCGGGATATAAAACCACAGAACCTCTTGCTGGACCCTGATACAGCTGTTCTAAAACTCTGTGACTTCGGAAGGTAAGCACATCTGTTGCTTGAAACCTGGCAAAAAAAGACTTCCTTCAGAGTTGATTCTTCACACAACTTTGCAAAGAAATCCTCTGTGTTCCTCAGAGGTCTTCATTTATAGTTTTGAAGGAGAAATTATCAATATTCTGTTTGCCTCTTAAATTGAACTCTTATGAGAAGGGGCAAAAAAGAGCTGGAAAAAGAGTATCAAGAGGGAGGGAATTAAAGTTTATCCTTGTTATTTGTGCAGGTATTAGGAAAAAAAATGCTGTTACATAGGGGAGAAATGCACCATGGAAAAAACCTGGACATTAGAGTGAAATGTGCTTGGGGAAGAGAGGACAGGTGCAGTAGCATAGTAACCTAAAAAGGCTAATGTTACACTTTCATAGAATCATAAAATGGTTGGGGTTGGAAGGGACCTTTAGAGATCATCCAGTCCAACCTCATTGCTAAAGCAGGACCACATCAGATCACATAGGAATGTGTCCAGACGAGTTTTCAAAACCTAGAGAAGGAAACTCCACACTCTCCCTTGGCAGCTTTATTAGTCTGCTTATACGTATACTGATTCACTTAATATTTGGAATATTATAGAGACTCGGTATCAGAAGCAACACTAATAATTGAAGCACGTAGTGGACATCTGTATACTAGTTTACAATAGCACATTTATTTCCTATATGTGTTCAAATGAATCACCTTCAGAGTCCAGCCCCCCTCCTAGAAGTGGTACAGAAATTCTGGGAATCTACACTGAGAAAGGAGATAGATTTCTTTTCAGCAGAGCTCAGTCTTTAGATTGTGCTATAACTTTGTAAACTAAAATAGGGCATGTGTGCAAGAGGTCACGGAAGCTGCTGTTGCTAAATTCACTTGCCTGTAGTGAGTGGGAATGTCAGATGGTGGTTATTCAAGCAGTGCATTGTCATGCCTCGTGGCTCAGGATTCTCCTCCTCAGCTCTACCTCACCACTGTTGGTGCAAAATAGGAATCACACTGAAACTCAGTTGTAATAAGGCATTAAAAGGTAGTACTTGTACTTTGGTATTAACAGTGGGCATGTGTTAGTTGTAGTTTCTATGTAGAAAACAGAAATCTGAAAGTTTATAAAATAGGCTAAATGGATGGTGGGATTTTCTTTGGAGACTGAGTGTCTGGAAGTCTGGATGTTGGATTTGTCTGGCTTATCATTCTGCTAAGTTTGGTGCTACTTAGTTGAATGTCATGTTTTTGAAAGGATAGTTTTGCCTTCCAGATCTAATCTTCAATTTTCAGTCTAACACTCAGTGTTAATTAAATAAGAAGTATAATATGTTCATAGTTTGATGTTCCAAAAGTAATGTGCTCTCGTGTTCTTTTATTCTCCTTCATTCTTCTAAAGACAGTGGTTGAGGCAATCCTGTAGGGTGGATGATTTGTGGCTGTTTTCTTGCAGTTTAAGGGAAGCCTTTGTGTTAGTCGTGGACCATTAAGACATGGCCACAACAGCAAAGGATCTTTTTTCCTTTGTCTCCTCATAACTCACATTCCCTTAAATAGAAAAAAGCCAGAATATTCTGATGGAAATTAAAAAAATATTTTAAAAAAAACCCATGAAAAAAACCCACCAAAGAAATCTCATTACTCGTAAGTATCCAGAGCTGTTGAACCTTAAAAAGGTAGCTATATTTGACTGAGCTGTATCTGTCCTCTTTTTTTTTTGTAAACAAACCTTTGTACCTAGAAAGAGATAACTACCAGCCAAAAGCCTGACCTTATTTATCACCTAGCTTGCAGTCAGAATTTCCCTTGCTATGTCCAGTATATGGTAGCTTTATGATGGATTGCACCAATTTCATGGTAAATCACTGAGTCTCTGGCTTGCATCTGCTTAGAAAGAACATAACACTTCAGCATTTAGGAAATGGGGGTGAGTGAAGAGTGGCAAAGCTTGTTATTGGACTGCACTGTAATATTACTACGATTTTATTTCCTTTTCAGTGCAAAACAGCTGGTTCGTGGAGAACCTAATGTCTCATACATCTGCTCTCGGTACTACAGGGCACCAGAGTTGATCTTTGGAGCCACCGATTATACCTCCAGTATAGGTAAGTATGTGTATTTGTTAGAATATGTACCAACCGCATGAGTTTTTATTCTGTACTTAAGTGTAGTTAAGTGTACTTAAGTGTACTTAAGTGAAGTTTTTAGAGATCTCAGCTGTCTTCCCCAGAGGCAGAATTTTATTGTGAGTAGTCAGGTACTATTTCTTAACAAAACAGACACATGTTGTAGATGGCTGCTGTGGTTTCTGTACCCTTTGAGATTTTGGTGTCAATTGCACTACTTAAGGAGCTTTTCCAATGCATGGGTGAAAGTCTGATTTCAAACAAAAAAATCCAGGTAGTTTTGCCATTTAGTTTAGGTATGAAAACTCAAGCCAGAAAGGCATCATGATGACTTTGCCAAGAATGACTGTAGAACACTCAAATGCTACTTCTGATATGCTGGGATTTAGGCACAAATAGTTCTGTAACTGTCTTTTTAGTAAAGAGTTTGTAGTGAGAGGCAAAACATGGCCTAATGATTTGCTTTAAACTCTACTGTGTACAGCAGTCTTTCTGATTCGACATATTCTGTTAACTTTTGCTATCCTTTAGTCATGAATAAGATTTCTGATACCTGGCATGTATTTGTGACATGGAAATGTTAGGGAAGCTGGAGGTTTTGATAGAGGACAGGGAATAGCCAGGTGTTCTTAAAGTGGAGTCCTAAAAATGAACAGATAAATTAACAGCAGTAAGTTGGCTGATTGTGGAGAACTCCAGTTTTTCAGTCAAGATATTCAGTGGGCTCCAAGTGCTACTGCTAAGGAGTTCCCCGGTATTGTGCTAAGCTTTTGCCATGCTTATGGACTTGAGCCGTTCAGACAACGTTTAATATCTTCAAAAGGATTTGGAGATCATGATCAAGTTTTGGCAGAATATGTTTATAAGCCATTAAAGTATATTTAAAGTTAGTATATGCTAACTAATGTTAAACTCAATGGCTAGCTGGCTGGCTGGCTTGTTTCAATTCTGCGGTTCTTTGAAAAAAGCATTCCTGAAGAGCTGCCTGCTCTCACTAACTTTTTTTTTTCTCCCATTAGTTATTCATCTGTCTGTGTTAGGGAAACACTTGTGTAACTACATGGTAGGAAAAAAGAGACAAAACCATAAGAAGGTGGGGGAAAGTAATGGCATAATGAAGATAAAGGGGCAGAACTTACTTTATGATTGGCTGTTGCCAAAAGTGGCAGCCCCAGCCCTACTGTTTCTTGCCCCTGGGTACCCTAGCTCTCAGTCTGTTCAATGTAACAATTCAGCCTCAACTGACAAGAGGCTTTTGGTTAGGTTAACTTTCTGCTACATTTGTGAGTTGAATCAGCATTAAGGTGTAGTTGGATAAGTAGCAGGACTCAGGTAAAAGCAAACTGGCGGGAGCTTGTGAGGGAGAAGGCAGCAGCTGATCCTGGTTGACATCATTTTGCCAGCTGAGAGCTAATAGATTGGCTCAGCTGTGTTATCAGAGTGCACAGAGACAAGTTTTTCTGGAGGATAACTGTGTAAAACAAATATTTTAGGTGTCACCAGAAGAGACTGCTTAATAGATAAGCCTGTGAAATGTGTTTTGCTCCAACTGTATAATGAATTTAATCTTGCAATTTTTTGCACACCCTTTTTAAAGTTAGGTTTTTTGTTTTCTTACCTGCCAGTCTCTAAAATAGTTCTAATAAGACTAGTATTCTAAAGTGAAGAGTCTATTTTCGACTTAACAAATAAAATATTTTAAATATGGCTCATACTTTCCCGTGCCACTCCAACCCTGTCCCCACAAATTTCTCTGAAACTTGCATGGGATAGCATGAAAATGAAGTTCAGCAAATACTCCTTCCTTCCTGTCTTTTCTTCCCATCACTTCCTTCTCAACAAAATCTTTGCATTTGGAAACTGAGAAGTAATAAAAAGCTTTTACAAGCTTAGGTTGCAGTTTTCCAATATTTTACAGCATGTTAGAAATTCTAGGGATATTTTTTTCTCCCGCTGCTGTTTTCAGCAACAAAAAGTACCAGGATATATTCCTTAGCTGTTGCTAGATATGCAGGAGTTTCCTGTTTCAGATAGGATTACTCATCCAACTCAACCAGCATTGTTTGTACACCAACCAACAAACACAGATAGCTCACTTAAAAGAGAGGAAGAGGAAGGAACATTTAATTTTGACAATTTTATCCATAGCTCTGAGGATGGAGAAGTAACTGAAATGCTTCAATATTGTCATGCTGCATTTTAATTTGTTTTTATGTGGACATGCTTATGTTTTCTACTTCTTGTTTTCTTCTGAGTTGTTAACACGACAGTCTTTTTCCTGCTAGAGAGTCTTTTTCTCTATATAAGTATCCACTTGTGTGCGTGGTAACAAAAACTGAGCTTACATGTAGAGGAGAGGTGTTCACTCTTCTGTTTAAATATACTATCTTAAAACTACATTAAAAATCAGTGAGGAGTATGAAATAAAGTGTTCCAAGCTGAACTTTTTGTACATTATCTGCTCTTTTCCTAAGGGTTTTTGTTGTTTGCTAATCTTAACGGTAGGGTTTATGATTGTAATGTGCTGCAATATAGCAATTAGAAGTGCTGAATTTGTCCTTGTGACACTGGTGGCTCAAGACCCCCAGTACCTCCCAGCCATCAGGACCATTTCAGTAGTTATTTATCCTGTTTAGCACTGTAGCCAGGAATTGCATTAAGCTGTCTGGCTTTGTCTAGATTGTCTTTTAACACATGAATTTGTCCTTGCAACATTACTTGCCTCTTCAGTGTAGCAGAAACTACAATTGGTTTCAGAATATATCTTTTAATCCTGGATGTCACAATAGAGCTGTAAAGTGGCTGTTAAGTTCTAGAATCTTGATTATTTCATCAAAGTTCATGATTTGAATTCTCACCCAAAAAGTCCCTTTAAAAATAACTTACAAGCAGGGATAGTATTTTATTGTGCTTTTGCAAAGTATTGCAGTAGTGTTTTATTTAAATATACATAATAGCAGGAGAAGCATCAAAACACATTTACTGCAGTTAATGCCTGTACATGTGTCATCCAGGAGACCTGGGGCTATCGTTAAAATAATGACCTGGGAAATTATCTATTGGAGTTTTAAAATAATCCCTGTTGCCAAACAGCTACAAATCCAGGCCTGTAATGGCTGTGTAAGGGATTTTTCACCGGTCAAGCACAAGTGTTTGTGCCACTTGGGTGCCTTCCTAGCATGTATAGTTTAGGCCTTTGTGCACCTTTGACTATTAATTCTGCAAGTATGTGCATGTCTCTAAGGCTTGCTGGGGATACCATGTAGTTTTGTTCCTGCAGCTGATTTGCAGGAGGCTTTTTTTGCAAACCAAGCACCTTGGCTATCCCTTGACAGCATTTTGGCTGAAGCTTCTTCCTTGCAGGTCTGTGTGTGTTACACCATCCCAGCATATGTTGCTGGCATGGTGCCAGCTGCACTGGTCACATGGGTGCTGCTGACTGGTGAAAAACTGTGGGATGGCTGCCCGCATTGCCTACAACATCCTGGTATAAACATAGGTGCTGGAGCAGAGGTGAATGCAGAGGTTTCCATTGCCACGTGATCCTCTTATATAAAAAGACGCTGTTCAGTTAAGCTTTGCCTCTGTAATGTTTTTTTCACTAGGTTAGATGATGAGGCAATGGAGGACTCCCCAGAATGTGGTGGTGGTTCTGGATAACAAGGGTCTGTTGTTCTTGGCACATTTTCTCCATCTCTGCACTGGTAGGAGTGGAGAGCATTCCAGAGGGAACATTTATAGCCACTGTCAGAGAAAGATTGATCTGTGTGGCTGTATTGCTGGCTGCTCTTGGAGTGTCCAAAAATAAGTCTCATGAAGTTATTCATTCACTTCTTAGCAAGTGCTAAGACAGAGGGAGAGAGTATTTCACCTGAGGAGTCTGGAGTAGAAACTCCTCTGGAGGCATGCTGAATCTCATCAAATGCATTCATTTACTGAACTGTTCTATCACCTGTCATTGTAGTTTCATTTTTTTTTATCGCAGAAGAATATAGTTCGTGTGTTTACCTTTTGTTCCAAATACTGGTACAACAAACACTTTCCAACCGTTTTCAGGTTTTAGCCTTATCCTATCTCTGTGGTAGTTTGATTTGAAAAACTTGGACCCACATACAACACTGAAATCTAGATTTTTTTTATTATTTTTTTTTTTGCTGCTCTTATGGCATTTCAAAAATTGTCCTGTACAAGCAGCAATGAAAGGTACTTTGGGCTTTGGCACATGACAACTGGAAGCTGCTGATTTTATGACTTCCTAGAGGTGTTTTTCTGAGTCCTGGTTTCTTCTCTGATAGTTTATTTCCACAGTTTCCAGAGCAGCAAATTTGAGTTACCTCCAAAATAGAGTAACTCCATCAAGTTCAAGGGATAGTGAGACAGACATGAATAGATTGGGGGGGGGGGGGGGGGGGGGCGACTGCAGAAAGGTAAATGTGCCCCATAAAGTGTTAGATAAAAGCAAAGTTCTTAATTTGTAGTAAATGGATGAGAGTAGGCTCAACTTCCCCTCCCCCCTTCATGACCTCAAGATAGTAAGTTAGAGGACCTGGAATATAATACAATGAATAATGCTTGTGATGTGAAGAGGGCTAGCTACTCAGCTTGGAAAGGCAGACTTTGAGATCAAGAAGTGAAATTCTTGGATGGGGTATTCTGTCACAGACAACTGCAAATGGCCATTGCTCACTTAAATTGAAGCTAAGCAGTGTATTATGGGTTGTCTTGGAACATGCTTCTTCCTTAACTAAAGAGAAGTCTTAATTTTCTTACCTTCTCTAATGTTGAAAAGGCATTCAAAAGCAAGGGTATTACACAAGTTATGTCCATCTAACAACTGCAAAGATTAGTCAAGTAGCAGAAATGTCAGAAAAGTTTTGTAGTAAAACAGACTGTATGAATTTTTGTGTGCTTAAATTAGTGCAGGTAGTTCACATGATAAAGGTATTTGTGTTCTTCAATCTACAAAAGGTATGGCATTAGCTACTATTGTATGAAAGCTATTTGAAATAAGCTTATTTGAAGGTTGCTTTTGATTGACAGTTTCCAATCTACTGTTCATGCTGTTTAGATTCCATTTCCCAAAGGTACGAAGAAAGTAGCCTTGCTCAGTTTCTTCTATTTCAAATTAATAGATTTTAGTATTTTGTCTTAAGGTTTCACATTAGCTCAACTAGTTTGGCATAAGGATGGTATGGTACCCTGTTTATAAACAAGCTTAAAGCATGTGAATGGTAGTCATACTTTGCCTTCATTAAATTGCACATACTAAAAAGAAAATTCACAAAATGCTTCCCTTCCCATGGGAGTGGATAGTTACACTGCAAGCTTGTTCTGAAACGTTATTAACCCGTAATACTTAGCTGTGACTGTGAAGGCAGAACAGGGTCTGGGAAGGAGCTATCAAAACCTAATTTTAGCATTATCACTTCTCTTGCGTAACGTGTCTTTAAATCTAGAATTTAGTACATTGTTTACTTCAGGCTTGAGAAGAATGTTACTATCAAAATTTGGAAGATTAATTTAAAATGCTAGATTCAAAGACGGAGGAGAAAAGGCAAATTATCCTGGAGTCAATTTTTAGTCCTGTTAAAGTCAGTAGCATAAAATTTTGTCAAGTTTCAGCAGAGCTGAAATTGCGCAGTTTCTTCCCTATAGTATGTTGCTCACCAGAGTTTTAGAAACACCTATGTAAATTGTGTTTTGTTGCCATTCCTGCTTGGAGCTGCTCAAGTTAGCCTCTGCTTGCTGGCTTTTGTTGAGGATGCTTCAAGGATTTGTTCACTTCCTTGCCCAGGGAACTCTGATGAAGTCCTAATTTGGAAGTTGGTGAAATTACACTCCTGGAAAACAGCTGATGATTTTTTTTAATGCCTGTATCTTATTTCAGTGTGTGTTTAAAGTGTTAGGTAGGCAAATCAAACAAAATTAGACTGACTTCAGACAAGGCGTTTGGAAGATTTCAGTGCTTGGGGAACAACTACACAGGTTTCTGGTGGATTTGTTCTGTTTGATGGATTAAACTCATCACCAATATAGCAATTATTCCCCCAGACTTCCCCAGCTATTTCCTCATGACATACGTCCCTGTGGGGTTGGATTTTTTTTCTTCTCCTTCTGGTGTGTTCTCAGCTTTCTCATATACCCTCTACAGTTTCTGCTTGGCTTCCTTGCTTGAGCAAGGACGTGCCCATCTTTTGACTTCCTTGCAGCTGTGACTTGGCAGGGTGGGGACAAGCCCAGTACATGTCCAGGGACAGAGTCCTCCTTTACTCAGCAGCAATACTGATGCGTGCCCTCCCTGCTGTTTTTACAAAACTTCTGTAATGAATTCAAGACTTGAGCCTTTTCAGACTTGTGTGAAATTGGCTGGTGGAATGCAAAAGCATTTCAGGAGACTGGGAAAGGATAAAACAGCACAAAGCCAACTTCGTGGACCAGCCAGACCTGAAAGTTGTTTAAAGCAGGTTTAAAAAGCCACAGTCTAATTTTAAAAAAAGCTCATTTTCGTGTAGTTTACAAATTTTAAAAGGAAATGAGTTTTGAATGTTGCTTTGGTTTGTGTATGTTCTGTCAAATACTTTCCCTTCTCATATATTGGGATTTTTTTCAGTGCAAAATAAGGATTGAAAGTGCAAATAATAGTTATAGCTTTGGGGTACCATTTGTTTTGTGTAGTCAGTGTAAAGGACTTGGCTTTTTCAAAAGCCTTTAAGAAGACTTTTTAAGTTACAGTACACTGACTACTTAGTACATTATACTGTTTCTTAGTACTGAAGAAATCTCTGCTATCCATGGAACTGTTGTGTAATTTCCTACAAATCTAGTATGCTGAGATGACATAAGTGAACTTTTATTGAATTATTTATTTTACGTCTTTTTGTTGCGTGTATTGGTCCAAAAGCAGGAGAGAGAGAATTTTAGCAGTTGGATGCAATTAAATGTTCTTTACCATGCCTCCTTTATTTGCTGCCCAAAAGGGATTTTAGCACCTTTTTGGCCATATCAGCTTTTATTACATTGGTGACTTAATCAGCTTTTATTACATATGACTAAAAGATCAAAATCGTAATCTAATTTGTCTCCTTGTTGAGATTCAAGGCTCAAAATTTGGATTATTTCTGGTTGTTGTTTGTGTTTGAAATAGTTACTTTTTAGGATCAAGGATGCTGTGGTGTTTTTGCTAAGGCATTATATAAAAAACCATCCGTTTAACTTACAGGTGAATGATTTCAAAAGCTGCAGTAATGAGCAGTGCTTTTTGTCTGCCATTATGTTCCAATTGAACTATACCTTTCTTGAAGAGGGAGAAGTATTTTTGCACAGTCCCTCTTTTGTTTAGAAAGAGGAGAAGGGAAAATCTGTTGCTATCTGGCAGATTTTGTTATCAATATTGAATTCCTGAAAGTTGCTTTTAAATTATTTTTTGCATCAGTCACTACTGTCTGTGACAAAGTGATAATGCATTGTTTAGAGAATTGTCAGAGCCCTTTTTCTTACACAGACCTTTAGCCATAACTGACAATGTTGTGTTGTGTGCATTGTGTCCTGCTTCCCAATGGCATAATTTAAATACATGGGGCAATAAGGGTCTCTGTTGTAGCATGGATTATCTCTGGTTGGAATAGGCCTGAGGAGGTAAATTCTCTGGGTTTTGAGTTGTGATACTACTGTTACTGGGAGGACAGGAAAGTTGGCTTGTAAAAGTAGGTGAGAGTTGAAAAAAAGATGGGTGGAGGGGAATTGGTTTTGTTTCCTTCCTTTTTGAGGCATTACAGCATTATAGGTTTTATATATGTTCTGTTACTGATTGCTTGTTTGAAGTTAGATTTTGTAAGTTTTCAGATATACATTGAAGAAATTATTACTTTTTTTCTAGAAAACTTTACAGTCAATTTTTTAGCAGCAGTTATTTCTGAACCTAGGCACAATACCTTTACTGCGTTAAACAGTTTAAACTTCAGTATTTGGTGTGCAGTTACAGCATATTCTCACAAACATCTGCTATGCAGTGTTTGCTGCATTTGTTTCATTGGATTTTTTTGTTCAAATTAACTGTTTCAAAAATAAAATGCTATATTGTGTTACACGTACTCTTAAGTTGCTGTTGAAGTATTTGTCTTATTTATGTGCAAGACAATACACCTGTCATAGATTGTGAAAATGTTCTTCGTGTAGAGGAATAGCTGCTAGTGACTACTTGTGGCTTTCGCTATATGTATAAAAATTAGTTGGTGGCTTCTTCTATGGATGTTGCTGACCTGACCTATGACTTAAGTTCTGTTGTCAAGCCAAGTTTGCAAATGGAAGGGAACTGGCATAAAGATAAGGTCGTCTTGTGACTGAGTTAGAGAGACTGTCTCTCAAAACTCTTCATATTTGCAGTACCAGTTCATCTGCTGGTGTATGTATTCTTCCAGTATACAAGTGAAAAATTTAATCCATTCAACATTGAGAAACCATAAAAACATTAACTATGTGGTGGATGATACCTGTGCATGATTCATGGTCGACATGGCTTAAAAACAACACAAAGGTTTGGGAAAATTGTTTATTTTCAGATGATAAATGTTTTTGGATCTTTTTTCCTATGTGTGTAAGTTTTATTGACAATATCTTAGTGTTTAAACAGTGTTTTCCAGTCCTTGTTTTCTCATGGTTTGATTTTGAAGACTGCCCACCATTGCTTTATGCCAAGTGTCTGTGTTTTCTAGATTAACATTTAGTAGGGGAATGGGTTTTTTTTTCCTTTTAGCTGTGCTATATACACTCTTAAACTTGACAAGGAATAAAGTAAGTAGCTTAAAATTGCCTTTTTTTTCATTAATGTCCTAGTATGTACCTTTTACTGATACTTTTCGCTGTCTTCCACTTCCTCTTTAGATGTGTGGTCAGCAGGCTGTGTATTGGCTGAACTGTTACTAGGACAACCAATCTTTCCAGGTGACAGTGGTGTGGATCAGTTGGTGGAAATAATCAAGGTATGAAATTTTAAGTGTTGTTTTGACTGCATTATTCCTTGGGAATCCGCAGGAAACGTGCATTGTTACAATTTTGTCACCATTGTGCAGGATGTTGCATGTAAACTGTTTCAAAACGCTTCTCATGCTTTTTCGAGAACTTGATGTTGTTTTTTTGCCCCGATTGTAGTCATGCATAATGCTCTATTGTCTTTTAATTGTATAGGGTTTTTTCCTCTTAAAGGGTTGCACTTTCAGTTTCTTGGAAATAGTGCTTACATACTGAGCCAATATTTATTAATGTGTCATTTTAATTCTTTAAGAATCTGGCTCTTTTTCCTTTGTTGCATGCAATTGGTAACTGGATTTGAAAACAGTGTTACTATATTTCTTTGTGCCAGATTCTTCACATACGTAGCCTCTTCTTCCTTCCTTCCTTCCAGCTTTTTAAAGTAAAATGTGAGACACTCCTTTTTGCAGATAGCCAATGGTGAAATGTAGGGCAAAGGTACCTTCCACCTGAAGAATCTTGTCTTTTTCAAGCGAAAAAGACCTAATGTTTCAGAATACATAACATTTTTGTATCACTTATGTCCAAACACATCTTGATTGATTTCATTTAGTAAGCTGTGCATATTCTGTGATTATCAAATTAGAGGTATGGAAGAGGAACTTATAGCTTAAAATATTAGTCTGACTTCACAGCACCCTAGTCTCTCCCGCCTCCTTCAACTTCTACAGTGACGCAAGTAGAGCAAGTGTATTTTTCCTCAGAATCTACCCTTAATAAGATGGGAGCATTATAGAGGATGTGTGCAAACACTGTTCGGCTTCATTGATTTCATAACCAGCAAGGAGACTATTGCTAAGAGAATTTCCTCCTTGGTTTTGCCACTTAACTGAGACCTTAATGCATGTATATGTGTGTGGTGTGCATGTGAAAAAACCCTCAAAACCAAAATGTGTGGGTGGAAGAGTAAAACTTCCTACTTGTCTGTGTTGTTCACTGCAAGAGCTGCTGGTGTCTTTTGTCCCTGTCTTAACAACGTATGACACCAAGAAACAACAAGTAGTCATTCCTTGGCATGGAGGACATGGACTGATGAGACTTGTTTCTGCTCTACAGTCTCAGGGACATCTGCCCTGACTTTTCTAGGTTCTCACCAGTGTCTCCTCCAGCCTTTGACCGTGTAAACCTAGGTTCTGTTGCAGCAGATTTCTGTCTGTCCTGGTGGAAATGCTCCAGTTATAACTTTCTTCTGGAGACTTCGTGGCTTGCATGTACTTCTTTACAACTTTCTTGATTTCTAATGATTGCCTTTCTGCCCAGTGTATTTCAAACTCAGGACATCCAAATAGGGTTAGTTTACATAGGAAACACTAGTGGAAAACTATAGTTGCTGTCAGAAGTTGGGCTGGTGATGGCACGAGTGCCAGTTTTTTCCTTTTGAGAAGTGTCTTAGAGTAGTGCACTGCTTTCTACTGCTTTCATGAGATGGAAGTGGACCCTGTGAACACTTAGCCAGATAATAGCCAGAGTTCCTCCAGAGTTTGTGCAATAACCAGTAACATTTGCCTTCAGACTTTTTCAAAAAGTCCCATTTTGTTTCTTAATTAATGTCTGCAACCCTGAACGAATCGAACAATTTTTTTTTGTAAATACAACTGTTCAAATCACAGTGACAGTCCTGTAAGTCCTTATGTGGCTCAATGGGAAATCTGAGAGTAGAGACACCTTATCAGCAAAACCATAGTGCTCTGCCTTGCCATTTCCTTTTGATTGTCACCATGTGTAAGTACAATAATGAGGAAATAGATGTCCTCTCATTATTGACATGCTTGCCAAGCAGAGATTGTGGTTTGGTTCCAAAGTTTGATAGAAGCTATTATTAGTTGGATGTTTTCAGTTCTGCAGTACTGGAAGTAAACTTCTGTGAACTAATAATTTTATAGCATGCATGTGCTGCAGTTTTGATGATTTTACTTTGTTTACACTTAAGTTGTACTGAAGCAGAGGAATGTTTTAGTAAAATTACTGATAGCCTATGTACCATCTGTGGTTTCGTTAAATGACACTATCATGAGTGGTGTGATAACTTTTATTGACCAGTTCATAGCTGAATACATAGTACTGCCAGACTAATGTTATTTCTCATGACATCCGAAGGATTGTCCAGATTAAAGGCTTGAACTTAAGTAAATTATAGCTTGAGATGATGATTTTCACCTCCAAAGAACCAAATTTCTGAATTGTTTCTTTAATGTAGAAAGAAGGATACTGAATGATCACCTACACCTGTGTTACATATTGGAGTATTCTCATCTTCTGTTAGATATGTAGCCCCGACACCTAGAAATTAAGTCATCAATTGTAGGGATAATTCTTTTTTACAGTAAGGTTGATCTCTTAAATTAAAAACTTACGGTACTGAGACAGTATGTTTTAGGAAAGTCAGAGACAACAAATGCTGTAAATCTTATAGTACTTGTCACAAAAAAAGGATGAATGACTGAATTGTTAAGGAAATATGATGGAAAAAATGAGCCTGAATGGGTGAGTGCCTTGAATATTTTTCTGTCTATGTATTTGTTACTGAGGCAGCATATATTCTCAAGGAAGAGAAAATGAGTGGAAACTGGAGAAGTGGACTGTTTTTCAGTGCCTTTGTCTTCTGAATCTTCTGTCAAGGGGTTTTGTATAAACTATTCAGAAAATCCCTGGAAGAAGGCTAAGGTGAGAATACAGAGAGAGTAGTAAGAGAGAATATTGCATTCAAAATCAAAACCATGACCAATTGTCTAGGAAAGTGCATGAACTGGGCAATGAGGTAATTCCCTTGTAATGCCATACTCAGTGACAGGTATTTCTCATAGTGGGAGTAGAGAGAGAACAACAATTTTACCTCAAATTTCAAGTATTTTTTCATCATCTTTTGGGAATGATGAAGATGTAGAAAGTGAGTTTTCCATCTGCCAGCTGTTGGCAAGGATCTTTCTTACCTAATATGAATCCTTTAAAAGGGACGATTAATCACATTGAGCAGATTTGGTTTTCAGATCTGCAAAGAAGCCACAAAACCTTTGGCCTCTCCACTCACAGCATGATGATTTGAAAAGTTAGAATAAAAACTGCAACCTGTATTTGTTAAGCAAGCTTGGGTTCTGCTGCATTAGCACAGTTGAAGACATATGCAATTCTGCAACATAAAATTTACCAGAAATGTTAAGTCTTGGACAGGTTGTAGAAGTTTTCATTTAGAATAAGAGTAATTTTTAAAAATGTTTTTACAGATATCTTTACAGATTTTCTTCTTCCGTTTAGTGCCATAGAATACTACAATTTAAAGCTTTAATTGTAACAGACTTACTTTTCTGCTAGCTGTGGCTGTAGGAGAAGCAGAGCTGCATGATCTGCCAGTTGTGGAACAACTGAGCTTTGTAGAAGGTTGCAGATTGGGACCTGTGAGCTACTGTTTAACTGTCATGCTTTTCAGATAGCTAGCAGAAACTTACAGAGAGAGAAAACTGAGTATTTTTAACTCTCAGAAGTGGCTATAGTAAAAAATATTTATTCACACATTTGAAAACGCATCTGACTTTCATCCTTTAAATGCAGTTCATTACACTGCGAGAGTGGTCAGCTTAGGAACTTTTCTGCTGGTTTCTGTCGGTTCAGGATGATTGAGTCACGGTCACTCTTGTAGCATTTTTGAAGCCAAGATAAATTTTTCAGTTGTCTCTTCAGTTGCTTATTCAGCTTTGATTATTCAGAGTTAATTTCACAACACAGCAATTGGATGCTACACCTGAGTATGAAGGTGTTGTGTAAGGCTGAAGGATGACTTCAAATTGCCATCATATTAAACTAGTCCTCCCTTCTCATGTAGTTCCTGATAACATCCTCTCAATAGCTGTATTCATGAAGATGAAAGTTCTGTGGTGTGTCAGTCAGCACAGCTTGTCCTTCCTGAAAACTATATGCCCAGCATTCTCAGTCCCTTGCTGCAGCAGAAGCATTTTTTGACTTCTGTTAGATATTTAATCACTTTCAGCAGTCTTCACATGTTTTCATTTCAAGAAATCTTGCGAAGTCTTCTCTATCTAGTTGCACCTGGAGTTTCTCCAGGCCTATTGCATATTTGTAAACTGCTCTGAAAAACTGTGCCCCTCTAGAACCACAGCATTATGTGCATGTGAACCAAGACAATCCCTTTCTTTTTAGCTTTTTTCTCTTATTCCTGTCTTTTTAAAGACAGTCTTTCCAGATGTTCTCAATCTGTATGGGAGACGTGGATCTGTCACCACTCACCCCTGACAAAATTACATTTGATACAGGGAAATATTGTCGTGGAGCTCCATCTGAAGAAATAATTTAACCCAAGTACATTTTTCTTGAATACTTACACTGTTGCAAGAGAGAAATAATGTGCTATGCTTTTCCAAGGTTTGATCTTGAATGATGACTCTTCCACCTTATTTTTAGCTCTTGCTGGCTATTCCAGATGTTAGGTTATCCCATCACTGGAAATGTCTCAAATGGGTAACTCGATGCATTCATTCAAATTCATGTCCCTTTCACCCAGCTTTTGAGTTATATCTCCTTCAGAGCTGTGCTCAGCAGCAGTGTTGGTTTTGTCAGTGGTCACATAAAGAAATTATGGGCAAGTAAATGTTGGTCCTCAGAGCTGCCATACAGTCCCATCCCTGATGAGGGGAGGAAACTACATCTTCCAGCAGCCCAGGAGGGTTGCAGTTGCCAATTCCTTATTTAAAATCCACTGTGCAAGTGGAGTACCTCTGGATACAGCTCAAAAGAAGGAACTCTTAGACCTCAGGAGTGAGTTTTTTGAAGCAGTCAGGGCAGACACCTTCATAAATCTCCAACCTTGTACACACAGCTTGCAGGGCTGCAGCAGTGTCTGCAGGAATGCTGTGCCTCCAGTGGAAGCTAGAGAGGTTGATGACATTCTTGACAGCCCCCTACCATCAAGGGAAAACTGACTGGGATACACTCCCCCACCTGAAAAACCAGCTTCAACCACAGTTCCTGCAGAGAGTGGTTACTCTTTATTTCCCTTGTGAGTAGGGAATCTCGGAAGTGTAATGGTTTTGTTTCTAAGATAATTACTATCTTCTGAAAGGTTCTGTTTAGTATCTTTCCCCTACTCCTCTCAAAAAATAGGAAAAAAAATCATCAATTTCTGTCAGAAGAATGTAGCAGCAATAATTGCCTGAGCAGCCCCAGGACACAGGGAGGACAGCATCTGCCAATCTGCCTTACTTTGTCTTTACCAGAAATATTTTTTTCCATGTGCTGCAATGTATGAGATGCATCAACTAACTTGTGAAAATGGCAAGAAAAGATTCTGGGGGAGTTTCTTTCTTTGTTTTGGGTTTTCTTTTTTTTCCATTCCTGCTGGGCTATGTGATTATTCCTGGCACTTCATGGTAATTTAGGAGAAATAATAAAATCTTCTTCCCATGGTTCTCTGGGTTGGGGGTGGGCTTGGGGAAAAAATGTATTAACAAGCTCAATAGTATCAGGAATCCTATCCATGTGTAACTTTTTGGTCTCTGACAGTTTTACTGAGTCTAATGCTAAGTATAGACTGCAATTATAATGTATGGCTCATACTCAAATGTCAAGGTACTATTTTAGGCTCAGTTTTTGAAATAAAATGTATTCAGTTGCAGTAGCTAATGGGCAGAGAGGAGCCATTTCTTCCGGGAGAATAAGCAGTAGGCGAACATGTTTCATTTCATTGGATGTGGTCCTGTGCTGAGGACCTGCCTGCATCTGACATGGGCTTTCACATGGGGCCCTCTCTCCTCGCCCCTAAGGGAAGTCTCCTAGCATTTTTTTATTTCTTTTCCCCCACATTACAAGTTGACTGTTTCTGTGCCTCATGTAATTTATCACTTCCAGTGCTTGCAGGCAGGCAGTGTGAAAAAGTTGATGAGCAATTATATTCATGTCAGCAGTGACAATGGGTTTCTTCCTATTTTTGATATATAGCTGTTCTTGCGTTTGTGAATAGAAGAAATCTCTATATTTGGTTGGCTTTCATTTGGTTTGAAAGGAGAGTGTTTTTTGAAAGAAAGTGTGTCTAAAATGGGCAAGTTTATTTTCTACCACAGACCTCTTGAAGTATTATTTCAAAGCTGACTCATGTTTCTTGCTTATTTATCTTAGTAGATAACATTTCCTCATTTTAACTTGAGATGATGATGACAGAGATGAAGAGCAAGACAAGTTGACCTGTTGTCTTCACTTGCAGAAGGTCCCTTGTAGACTCACTCATACAGACTCTCTTCGTTCCTTCACAAGTTTATTTTTCATTTCAGAAGCAGTTCATTCCATCATACAACCATACTTCTATTATTACAGTATATTTTTTTTTAATTAAAGTGTCTAATAAAAATACCTCACTTTTTCCTTGACAATATCACCTTTCGTAAGACTGTCCCCAAAAAGTAGACTAGTTTGTGCTACTGTACATGAGTAGTTCAGTATTGGACCCTGTATTTCTTAAAAGCTCTTTGTACTTTGCAAAATCAAGAGGATCTTGTCAGTGTACTGAAAGGGAAGTACTGAAAGTATCTGAAGGGAAGGTGCAAAGGATAGAGAGCCAGGTTCTTTTCTTTGCTCTCTTGTGACAGGGTAAGAGGCAATGGGGAAAAAAATTGAAGACACATATTCCAATCTGAACATAAGTAAGTGGTTTTTACTGTGAGTGCAGTCAAACACTGCAACATGCTTCCCAGAAAGGAGGTGGAGGCTCTGTCCTTGCAGATTCTGAGTACCCATCTGCACATGGTCTTGAGCAACCAGCTTTCGCTGGTGCTGCTTGTGTAGGGAGGTTGGACCAGATGACCTCCTGAGCTCCCTTCCAGCCTCAGCCATTCTGTGGTTTTATGAAACCTTTCTCCAAGGAACATCTGCTCTATAGTATTCTCAGATTTGATATAGCAAGAGCAGCTGTTCCATGGAGTAGTTCTGCCAAAAATATACAAGGTAATTTATGCTTCTCTTTTGCATTTCAAACGGAAAGAGCAGTCATCTACATGACTTCTTTTAAAAGAAAAAAAAATTCCCAGTATTTAAAATAGCTTAAATTATTACTGTTCCTCACCGAGGTTACTTGAATTCATTCCTAATATACCAAAAACTCAGTGTGAATTAGGGAGCTACAATTTCAAAACCATGTAGCAAACAGTATTGGTGCATTGGGGAGTGGGAAGAAGTCCACTACAGGGCCTCTTCCAGATACATTGAGTACCATAGAATGGTAGGGTTTTGAAGGGACACTTAGAGATCATCTAGTAGTGATACAATTTTATAGCCTGTTACTTTATTCATCTGACATTTCTCTGGATTATGATTTGAATTTGATACAGTTTTTAAAACTTCAGTTCTTCATCTGATCTACTTTCTTTTCCTCTGTGTTTATTTTTGGAGGTTTTTGTTTACTTTTGTGTTTTTTGTTTGAATTTGTTTTCTGGTTGTGGTGGGTTTTTTTTGTGGGGCTTTTTTTTGTTTTGATTTGCCTTCAGTACAAATTGAAAGCACGATCTGGCTTCACAATACAGAGAGAACAAAGTAAATACAGTGAGTGGATAAAGTAAGTCACCTTTCCTTTTGTACAGTTATTCCGTGAGTCAAAGGCCACTATGTAGCTGAAAGGTCAGGCAATCCCTTCTTTCAGCTGGCATTATCTCTCTTCAATACCTTCTTCTCTGAGCATTCATGAGACCTTAAGTGCTGTTGCTTAGATGCCCGTGCTTGAGCTCAGGGAGCTGCTTCCTCCCGTCATCTGGATTTACAGCTGTGTTTTTGGTGAAATGTATGAATAGATGTTTTCCGTGGGTCTTTCCGTGAAATTGCCCTTGCCTATCTAATCTGAATTCGCTCTGATGCTATAGGCAGTCTTTAAATAAAGATACTTGCACTGTGTAGGCTCTTTTTCTGAGCAGCCTTGGTAACTGAGCCAGTTTGCTGAATTTTGGCTACATAAAAAAACCCTACTCTTTGCCTCATCTTAGGAAGGCTATTAAAGGAATTCATGGAGGAGGAAGAGAAGGGTAAAGAAGGTAAACCAGGCTTTTTTTTAAAGTCCTGTTTATGCCAGGGAGGCTTGAAAACTTAGTTTTCAGAAAAGGTGGGAGAGCAGTCAAAGTTATCCATAGTTTTTCAGGAAGTTAATTTAACTCATCAAAAAAACTTCCAAGGATTTGAAAATGGCTTTTATTTTGAATTGGGATGAAAAAAATATTTGGAGGTGTGAAATCCCCTCATCTTTTAAAACTGGAAAGCTTTGAGGGTAACAGTCATCAAAGCTTTGAGAGCAGTGCCTCTTGACAGCTGGGTGACTGGTGCGCTGGAGGAGCTAGACAGAAAACTAAGAAAGAAAGGACACGTTTTCCTGTCAACTCTCTTTCCCTTTGAAAAATGGACAAAGTGTACAAAATGTGACAAACACCCTCTTTTCCTACTACCTGTGCAAAAACAGTGTTTTCAGACATGCATAGAAGAATCATCTGTCAGTTCTGAGGGTGTCAGCCCTTGACTTTTAGAGTAGATGCAATTTAAATCCTGGCTAGCAATGGGAATGTAGGAGTTATGTCATTATTCATTTTGTACAACTTATTGGTTAAATCTGCTATCCAATTGAAGCAACTATCTCAACAAGTTGCAGGGTTTATTTCCACTGCTGTTGTTTACTTAAAATATTACTTTGTCAGTAGGTATTTTAGTTCTTGTCCTACAGCGTATATTTTAAATGCTAAAGAGATTCCAAGTTCCTTTTGTAATACCTGATGGCAATTTCTCTGTTGCACAAATTAAGTAAATCACAATTAACTTACTCTTTTACCCTTTCACCTGACTCTTGAAAGTGCATTTATATAATTTCTGCATTTTTAACAGAATGACAGTGTTCACTGATACCAGAACAAATAACTAAATATTAATTTGTTAAGCAGTAAGGTAGATTGCCAATGTCATGTTGTAGATAATTCCTTGTGATAACCAGCGTAGGTTCATGAGATGAGGTGATAACATCCTGATCCGTGTGGTGAGAGATTTGTCAGGGAGGAGGGGTAGGAGATGGAGAGTAGCATGACTATGGGATTCCTATGGGAAGGTGAACCTGAGCTCAGCATAGAGAACTGAGTCCTCTGCTTTCTGCTCTCTCCACTTCTTTCTGCAGAACAAAAGGGTGCCCAGCAACTGGGTGCAAGCAGAAAACAATGGGATTCCTTGAATGTGCTTTGCAGTTTTTATGTACCAGCAGAAAGCAATGGCTCTCTTAGTCCTGATGCTAACTGACCAGAAAGCCCTAATGCCATATTGTGTAGCTTATTCCTCAAAGGGGTTTCTGAAATTGTTTCAAAATCTGTCCACTCCTGTAGAGAGATGTGCGATTGTGTATTATTTCTCATACAACTAACAATGTGCATGTATAAATAACATTGTGCGCATTCTGGGAATGAGAAATACAAGCTTGTATGTAAAAGCACACTCTGATATGCAGTTTAGGTGCTTCCAGCTTAGATTTCCATTTATCTTCCATGTGGAAATATTGGGGTGAGGAACCATCACCAAACTCCACACAGTTTGGAGAATTGGGGGCAACCTGTCTGGCTCCTCTCAGCAGTAACTGGCTGATCTTTTAAGTTCATCAGAGAGCTACTGTTCTTAACAAATACAGTCTGTGCTACTGGTCTGATCCTTAATCAGCCACGTGCTGTGAGCTGCACTTCCTGAATGTGTTCGGCAGTACTGTCTCATAACAGTCCAATTAGAATGAACTTTCTTCACTGAAATATCACAAAGTGAGTATCTTTCACGAAGTGAATATCTTTTTCAAGAAAGATGCTTGAATTTTGTGCAGAAAAAAAGATGTAGAAGACAATTACATTTTTAACACTAGACTTGGAGCATGGAACTGAGTTACCAGCAAGAGACGACTGAACTTGGAACAAGAGCCACAAAGATGATTAAGAGGCAGGAGCAGCACTTATGAGGAGAGGCTGCAAGAGCTAAGACTGTTAATCCTGAATCAGAAAGGCTCGGGGAAGGGTGGGGAAATGTGTATAAACACCTGATGGGAAGGAATGAAGAAGAAACAGCCAGACCCTTCCCAGTCGTGCCCACTGGCTGCGCAAGAGGCAGCGTCACATGTGAAATTTAATTTGAACATAAGAAACACTTTTACTGAGAAAGTGGTGCAAGACTGGAGCAGGTTGCCCAGAGATGTTGTAAAGTTGTTTTCTGTGGGGAGGTTCCTTCCAGCTTAAATGATTCTGCAAAAGTTCCGTTGTTTTATTCTCAACATTATGTTAATTTACTAGTTACACGGATTAACTTCAGGTGTCTCAATATGTGATAAGTTACACTGTGCTTTTCATTACCATATGAATATGAACCATATTTAAATAATTTGCCATTTTTCCTATTTCTAGGTTCTGGGAACGCCTACAAGGGAGCAAATTAGAGAAATGAATCCAAACTACACTGAATTCAAATTCCCTCAGATTAAGGCACATCCATGGACTAAGGTGAGTCCATATGAACTGAATAACAAACACATGGGGGCTTTCTGTGTAAACTGGATGCATTTAAGCTGGGGACCTGGTAACTTTTGTTGTAGATAAGGTCAAGAAGGTATTGAAGCAATGCATCATAATATCTGTTGATCTGGGATTTTTTTGAGGTTGCCTACAAGTGGTGGTTTGTTTGGTGTTTTTATAACAATGGTGTGTGTGTTTATAGGAGACTGCAATATATCTGAATCCTGTCATCCTATAAATTGATATGTACGAAAGCAACCTACAAGTGAGGATGTTCTAGTGACAGGTGTGATACTTCTGTAATGTTGCACTTAATGTGGTGAGGGGCTGACAGTCGCTTTATTAACTGGTATCTCATAGATACTATTATATTTATATAGGTGTTTTGTTGGGGGAGGGGGTTGGGTGTTTTTTGCAGTTACTTCTTAAGACTTCTTGTTACCTAGCTTTCACAAGGAGATACTATTGCAGTACATGCAGACAATGTGAGAACATGATCAAAGGGGAGACTCCTAGCATTGAAACAAATACGCGTTACTACACAATGAAGCTGTCTTCCACATACGAAGGAATGATGCATATTTGACTTGGGACAGGATAACAATCATTTAATTAACCTCTTGGGTGTGGAGTAAGTTAAATATTAAGTCTTAAGTAATTGAAGCCTAGGTAGTAAACATTTTCTTTTTGCTGCTTGAGAAATACCTGATAACAGTCGCAGTATATTTTCATCGTATCTTAACAGCTCAGGCTGTTCTGCTAAGAAAGTTGTTTGTGTGTGTATATGTGTGTAAGGTTTCGTTCCTAGCTGAGTACGTGCCCAGATCAGGCTCTTTTGGACCAAGTGCTCTGTGGTGGTAGAAACTCTGGATAAACTAACTAGAGCTAATTGATTGTCTGTGTACCTGATAGTTATGTGTCAGGCCAGGTACTAGGAGTCTCCGTTTTTGTGGTAGTTTCTTCAATGAGTTATGCACCACTTTAGTTTTCCTTTTTCTTATCAAGCCCTGGTTTGCATTTCCACATCAGAGTTTCTTTCCGCATGTTGATTTATACTAGTATGAGAGGTCAATAAATCCAGCATTCTTTTTAATACCTTATGTTAAGAGGGAAGAAAATTAGGGCAAGTTAAATCCCTGGAAGTGATCTCGTCAGTATTGAATTGTGTCATGGTAGAAGTTGCAAGAAAAAGTCCAAAAGCCTTGTAGCACTGAATGTTAGGATTGCATCTGAATTCCTGCAGTGAAGGCATTGGAGGATCTTAAATTATTATGCAATGGAGTAGCAGTGCAGAGAGTTGAGTATCTGAGCTAGCAATGCAACTTATCATCTGCCTGAATGATGTTAAGAATCACCTTTGTGCACTTGATGGTCTGTTAGACCACAACAGATTTTTTTGGTAAATAGAAAGTTCAAGAAAAAAACTTCTGTTTATATGAAGTGGGTTTTTATCAGTCATGTTAAAGGATCACAAGTGAAACTGAGTCAATTACAATGAATTGAGAGGAGCTTGCCAGAAGATGAGATCTGCATTTTCACTGGAGCACAGTTAGTTTTGGAAAGCTGTGCTTTCAACATAGCTGCTGGAGAGCAGGGCAGACAGGAGTCTCATGAAGTTCAACAAGGACAAGTGCAGAGTCCTGCATCTCAGGAGAAAAAACCCCATGCACCAGTGCAGGCTGGGGATGAGCTGCTGGAGAGCAGCTCTACAGAGAGAGGCCTGGGAGTGCGGGTTGATAACTAACCGTGAGCCAGCAATGTGCCCTCGTGGCTAAGGCGGCCAATGGCATCCTGGGATGCATCAAGAAGAGTGTGGCCAGCGGGTCAAGGGAGATTATTCTCCCCCTCTACTCTGCCATGGTGAGGCCTCATCTGAAGTCCTGTGTCCAGTTCTGGGCTCCCCAGCTCAATAGGGACAGGGAACTTCTACCAGTATCTACACGGTGAATGTCAGGAGGTTGGGGCATTCCTTTTTTCTTTTGTATCTACTGACAGGATTAGGGGTAATGGGAAGAAACTGGAATAGAAAAAGTTCAATTTAAACATAAGGAAAAAGTATTTTATTGTGACGGTGAGGGAGCCCTGGCACAGGCTGCCCAGGGAGAGTGTGGAGTCTCCTTCTCTGGAGGTTTTCAAAACCTGCCTGGACATGTTCCTGTGTGACCTCATATAGGTGAACCTGCTTTGGCAGGGGGTTTGATCTGGATGATCTCCAGAGGTCCCTTACAACCCCTGCCATTCTGATTCTGTTCATCCTGCACACAATGCTTGGTGACATCGACTGGGTGTAGAGTAGCATTTAATCTGGTTTATTACAATTGGGTTACCTGATAACTTCATATGAGACTTGTACTTTTTATTAAACAAATGCTAAATTAACAAAACTGATTATCCAGCCTGATGCTGGTAATGATGCTCATCTTCTCAGTGTATTTCTTCTAAAGATCCTTTCCTTTCATTATTATGAGCATGTTGAGCCATGAAAGATTAAGTGGTAGTGTTATGTAGAATTAGTCTTCCTCACACAACTGTATTGTATTACATCTGATGGCACATCATATACAGCCTCTTGGAGCTTCTGTGTCTTAGAATTGAAAAGTATGGGAGAGAAAGGACTTCTGAACTGTCTAATGAGTAGAAAAGAAATGACTGAAGAGGTAAAAGCACTTTTTTTTTTTTGTTAAAACTGTGTTTGTGTGTGAAAGAACTTCCAGGCAACTAGTTTTCAGCATGTTAGAGAGAGAATTACTGAGAACATAGTCACTCCCTGCTATAAGCACTTTGGCACAAGAGCATTCTTCTTGTTACTTTGTAGTATTTGATACAACATGAGTGTTTTTCAAAGTTGAGGGTTTTGTAGGTCTTGGAGTTAATTTTATGCAGTGGAGCTGCTCACGTTTAGCTACTGTCTAGATGTTTAACCTCTTCTATGGAGCTTTGAATTCGTTGTATCCAAGCCAATAATCTGTACAAAAGTCAGGTCTGTGGTTTGTCCTTGTTTTCAGGGAACTTTCTAGGCCTGCGAAAGTATGTATAGAGGGCAATTAAAAATTTTCTTTGGAAATTTCTTTCTGAAATTCTGTGGTGCAGATTTCTGTTGGATGTACCCGGTTCTCTTCTACTTTCTAAGTATTTCTGACAGGCATAGCTATGTTATATTCTGACTCAGTATTGCCATGGTGGTGTAATCTGTTACACTTGCTGTTCCCTATTAGGTGAAGAACAATGGTAGCTGGTGCTGTAGGAGAATAAAATAGGTTATGGGTGTTTTTTAAAGATCTGGATAAATTGTTTGAGTGAATAAGGATGAGTCCATGAAGGAATATCGACTCTCAGATTCATTTAGGTTCAAGGTTAAATTGGAATTTTGAGCACAAGTTTTATGTAAATGAGAAGTCTTCCTTCATCAACATGTCTTAGAACTTTCAGTAGAAATGGATTGGTATCATCCAAACACAGTATTGATATTTAATGTGACGTAGTACTAAGAAGAAAGATCTCAAATTAATAAGGGTCTTTTTTCATAGATTGAGAAGTGCAGTTAACTCCCTAAAAAATATTTTTCTATGCAGCAGCAGTAATGTGGGTTTTTAATTCAAACTGCTTTCAGACTGGTTTTTCAATCTGTTGACAATTTGAGATTGAGATGCTTCTTTAATTTAAGAGCTGGAATCTCTCATTATAAAACATGGAGACCTCTCTCTCTTCTCTCCAGTATAGTTCTGTCTTGCCCAAGCATGTGCATACTTTTATAGCAGTTACGTGCACAATGCAGGTGATAATGGAAGTTCATTGTCCCTGGCTAGTAAAAGAGAATCTGCATTTTCCAGGAATCTTTTGAACAGTTCTTCCAAAACAAGAAGCCCCAGCCTCAGTCCCAAAAGAAACAGTCTGGGACGTTTTGTCTCTTTGGTGGGAAAGGGAAGGGGAGGATCCACTTCAGAATACCAGAGTATTTAACTTAGTAATGTAGCAATTCTTTTCATCTAGATCTCTCTTTGTTTTCATTTAGTATAGAACATTTCTATTCATGGAGGTGCATGCTGCTGCTTGTCTGCCATGGTCTGTGTGTAAGTAGGATTAAGTTATGAGAGAAGGTTTTTCAGAGTAAGAATATCTTTCGACTGATACAGTCAGGAAAAAAATGGATAGACTTTTGGATACACAGGTCTTCAAGTTTATCTTGCATTGGAAAACTTGTCTGTTTTTTCTAACTGTATCAACTTATCGAATAAAAGTCAATACCCTTTCTGGAGGCTTTGTTGATATTGATTTTTCTAGATCAAAACTTTCCTTCTGTGTCAATCAGCCACTTGAACTCTTTGAGCTGCGTTCTTGGTAGTACAGTAATCTTTATATTTGTTTGTTTTCTTCTGACTAACCTTCACCTGGACTTTATAATTCTGTGAATGGAAAGGCAATAAGATCTGAGATTAAGTGCAAGACCATATATCGGAGGGCTGTTGAAGTTCAGATTTGGCAACTTGCTTCCTCTAAAGCTTTTGGCTCTTTTGGAGGGAGGCAGGGACAGTGAGGTGATTGAAAGGTCTAAACACAAGTTCCATAAACTTGTGTTAAATAGGCGTTGCTTACTGTGGCGCCATTACAGCTGGCCTTTATCCTAGCATTACTCAGATGCTACCTTCAGATCTCAAATCCCTTGGGTTGTGAAAAACAAAGACAGTGCTGTGATTATTTCCACAAATACGGAAAATGCCCATTTGTGACGGCCTGCCTTTCCTCTTGCACCCAGCTAGTAAAGGATGTCATTTGAGAAAGATTGTAGCAAAGCTAATATAATTATGTAGTTCAAGCCTCTTCTGCATGGGAGAGAGAACTCGTTCCGATGGTTTTTCCCACCCAGCGATACTTTCCCATGTTTGTTGGTAATGGCAGTATAATGAACTGACTTAACTGCCAAGCTACGGGCATGCCCATAGTTTATGGTGGCAGAACAGCACAACAGCTTGTGTCAGCACAGGCTGCTTTCTTTAGTCAAATCAGAATCTCTGCCTTGTCTCCATTGTATAGACATGGATGCCATTTCCATGGCAGATAGCATTTTTAAATGAATAGTGCCTGTTTTCAATATGCTGTAGTTTAGTGGCCTTTGTTTCTCCTGTTTTGAAGAAGAGTGCAAGGTTGGTTTACACACAGACAAGCACTTTTCAGTTGGTGAAATAAGTTTGAGTGTACTCAAGTTCATTTGCCATCTCCAAACCTATAACTAGCTGGTGTCTGAATTTCCAAATCAGTGTTGAAATGGAAAAAGATGTGAGTAATTTATTTAACAGTAAAAGAGAGAAAAAACTGTCATGTCTAGATTGCTTTTGAGCATCCCTGCCCTTCTGCAGTGCACTATTGTGGATGAGTACATAAGGACTCTTCAGCAGTCAGAGATGGGGATATTTGCCATCACAATAATTAGCAGATTGGGGCTGGACCTCTCACAACTTTGTAAGGGCTTACTTTTCTTTTTGTTTGTTTATACTGTTCAGAGCACTCTTCAGTCTGTCTTCAAGCCAAATTATTACAGCTGAAGAGAACCATGTCTGAGATGAAACTTCATGCTCTAGCTCATCCCTTTTGGCACTTTTCTAAAGCAACTGACCATTCCTGGCTGCAGCTGAAGTTGTATTATAGAGTAGCTTTATAAATTGACTTTAGGGATACATAGTTCTGCCTATATTGTTAAATAGTTTCTGTTGATGTTATAAAATATGTAGCAAATGTTTTAATCCGTGTGTGTATTTTTTATCTATGTTTTACTATACTAATCACTTTACCTTAAAAGTTGAGTTTTTCTGTGCTTGTAGCAGGTAGTTGTGTTGTCTTCCTCACGCTTTGGGACTAGGACTTCAAGAGTCTGATCTCTCTCATGATGATGTTTTTACCACCTTCCAGAATCAGTTTCATATGTTCATCCTGTTGTACTCCAGCTCTCCTGGTTCTTGTCTGGTTTTTAAGTAGATTGTTTTGCTTGTAGTGTTTCCAGAGTGACTGCTCATATTGTAGACTTGAGAAAAAAATAAAAAACAGTAAAATGGATAAATAGGCTACTTGTTTTGTCACTTCTGATTATAACAGATGACTAAAGAAATAAAAAATTCTTTTGTTAGAAATCTTGGAAGTGGACTTGCATTTGAATTAAAGCTGAAAATGCAAACTCCTCTTTCTGAGATTGGGTCAGATCTTTTGTAGAGCTACATGGAGATGAGATGTTTCATTTGGTGCAGTTTCATAAATGGTATAAATTCCTCTCACCGACATATTACTGATGCCTCCCTTCCATGTTATTGTTTGTAGAGTAACATAAATCTCTCAAGTAACATTAATGTTCAGGATTTGGATCACCTTTCTTACCTGCCTGACCATTCAGCCCCGGCTGCAAGTGTTGAGGCAAGAGAACAGGGCAGATTTACATGGCTAAGAGAAGGGCAGAATTGCCTTTCCCAGTGTGAACTGTGGAGGTAATTTGTGCCTGTTGTGAAACCGTGCCCTGACCTCTTTCTGTACAGTTCTGTTTTCCACTTGGTGTGTAATGACCTTCCAAGTAAAGAGTGAAAACAACTCTCCTGGAAACCAACTTAAATGAAAAAAAAAAAAAACCAAAAAAAACCCTGGCACATTCATGTGTCCCAGCTCCTTTTGTAAGACAAATGATTTTTGACAGTTTTAAGTTTTGTATCTCTGTCTAAAGCACAAGAAAAGAAGCCAGGTTTGTTGGATGTTAAATTACCCTGCCTCTGCCCATTTGTATGCAGTAAAGAAAGCACTGCTTGACAATAAACGAGCTAGTACTAATGTAACATTAAGACATAATTTACATCAGTGCAACTACGGCGATCAGGTGCTAAGTTTAACATGTCTTCTGCAGTGTACCATCTGTTTAGCCATCCCATTGCCACACATCTGTATCAGCTGTTTGTAGCAGCTATCCCACCCACACTGAGGGTGCTTCCAGAGGTATATTTTTGGAGGGATTCTCTCTGAGAAGAAAGGGTGCTGGTTTATTCTGCTCAGCTTTGTTGCTTTCCTGTAGAGCTTGATAGAAACAGAGCACATGCACTGCGTAATAAATGCTAGCTCGTTCTGTCTCTGACAGGTCCTCAATGGAAGGAGCCCAGTAACAAGTGTGTGGTCTCAACTGGAAGTAGCTTTGGAGACAGGTTCCTGGTCCTGTTCCCAGCACTGTGTTGGCTCATTTGTAAGCCATTTAACCCTTCTGTCTTTACTTCAGTTTCCCCTATCTGTGCAAGTGCTACCTGACAGAGATTCTTGATTAATAAGACATTTACTATTTCTGAGATGCTTTAAAAAGAAAAAAAAGCACAGGGGGATTTAATCAGAGAAGGAAGTCAAGGGGCTTATATATTTTGAAATAACTCCCAGCACCAACACCTCTTTCATGGACCTTTTTTTTTTAACCTTCATTTGTATCAGAGGAGTTTTATACACTTCAAAATGGCCAAATAGCATATTTCAGGAATCCTGTTAGGAAATTCTTGGGCCCTTGGACCAAGACCAGTCCCAAGGCCAGAGCTTCAGCTGCATCTTTGAGTTTCTTTGTGTCAGGTAGAGCTCACTGCATACATTGCAGTCTTGCGTGTGTCTCTTCCCTCTTCTTTACTGTTTATGACCGTGATGCTTATCATAAGCCTTATTACATTAAACTTGTGTGATTGAAACACCACTTCATTTCATAGAGCTGTGGCAACAGTGTTGTGTGATTGCATTTTTAAAAAGTTCATTTAAGGGTCATGTTCTACATCTCATGACTTTGCTTGTAAACAGTACAAGCTTTTAGTTGAAGGGAGGAGCTTTCTCTCTTACCTAATGTTCATGTGCCATCAAAAATGTGCTTACAAACAGAAAGGAGATGTGCACAGACTGTCAGCCTGAATCTGTGGTGTGGGTGGTTCTTGGCAAAATGTATGAATCTCTGAAGCTGGTGAGGAAATTTTTAACCGTGGTGTCACAAACTTGATGTCTTAGCAACAGATGTCATTTTCGTAAGCCTCTGCTCTCTTAGGGAGCACAGCATGTGAGTGGTGTTCACAATCTTCATGGAAAACTCAGTGGTTGATGGCATGAAGTCATGTCTTTTAATACACACTGGCTAGAAGAGCACCTTGGTGTAACACTGTGAAGTTTTGGCTTTGGGGCTTAATTAGACCAAGACAACGCAGCTCCATGTTGTGCGTGGAAAGTCTGTTTGAAGAATGTCAATGAACTGAAAGTCAGAACAATCATTCTGTTAAAACAATACTTAGCTGTAGCCTCATGTGGTTTTATTTGAGAGCTGAATGTTGATGTAAGCAAAGCGAAATACAAGAATCCTGTGCTTTCCATCTCTTTTCTTTCGTCTTTCCATGTGTGCAAAAAAACTAAAATTCAGAAGGGGTGTGAACTCCGCTACGCTGGTAGGAACTATTTCAGATTAGTAAGATAAAATGTCACTGCTCCGCTAGCACACAAAGGTTTCATCTAAATTGAAGTTGCGTAGGGAAGAGAGCTGCCTGTGAACCGGAGGCATTTAAGCCTGGTTATCATTTTTGAATTGTTGAACAACGAGGTAGTTCCAGAGAAATTTGCAGGGAGTAGCATCAAAAAAAATGGCATTGATAGCGTAAATTAGAAAGGAGAGAAGCATGTCTGGCCTTGCTGTCTAGCTGTTACAGTCTGTCAGCATTTGAGCATCACCAGCATGCCTGAACAAAGAAAGAACTTGCACTGGTCCCTCAGCTTTTTGGTGAGGTATAGATTTATTTGGATCTGAAGGGAGAGGGAAAAAAAAAAAAACCAAAAAACAACAACAAAACAAAACTAACAGAAGCACCAAAAGCTGTGGCTTTGGATGAGTCCGCATTTCCATTTGACGTGATCATTCAGAGCCAAAAAAAAAAAAACCAAACCAAAACAACCAACCAAACAAAAAAGCAGCGACCTGGGTCTCAGCCTGAAATTCATTTGCTTTGCAGAAGCAAGAGGTTTTGAGTTATGCAAGTGCAAATTTTCCTTGGAGAGTATTGTATGTAAAGCCTTTTTTTTTTTTTTTTTTTGCATTTGTTTATCTCCAAAACAGGTTCATTTTTTAAAATGAAAACTTGAGCCTTCGGTCCCTCCTGTGGACAAATAGCCTTGCACAAGGTCTTGTTTCATTTTAGAAAAATGAATTGCTGCGCCGGTGGGGTAGTATTTGATTGCTTTAAAAGTTCCTGTCAGTGGTTTTTCTTTTTCGTTTGTTTTTTTTGTTTGTGGACTTGCTGTGCCTTTTGCCCGGCCATATTTAGTCTGCATACTAAATGTTAGTCCGCCCAAACACTTTACTTTGTGCAATTAGCTTTTTCCTTTTTTTTTCCTCCTTTCTCCTTTTTTTTTCTTTCTTTTTTCTTTATACTTTTCTTTTGCTTTCACCCAGATGTATCTTAGACCAAGACAGACTTTGCTCCGATGGGCCGGATTTTAGTCCGTGCACTAAATTTTAGTCCGCAGACTAAAAAAATAATCCGCGGATTATTGACTAAAATCAATTCCCTCACTGAGAACTACAGAGACCTTAAACTCCTGCTGAGCCGTATGCGCGAGGGGCTTCACAGCTCATGAATCCCACTGTCGGTCCATCCTCCCACCCCTTCCCACCACGGAGTGCCGGCTCAGCATTGCCTTGGCGTCGGCGCCCCATGGCATGGAGGTGCTGGTGTAACCCATTGCCGCAGGCGGCAGTCACTTGTGTAGTTCTCGGTGGGTGAATTGGGCAGCATTCCCAGGGGAACTGTGTCGAATGGGAAGAGCTAGAAGACTGCAGTGGGTTTTGCTTTCTATTTCTTAGGGCATTACTCAAAGGGGAGACGGAAGGGAACAAATTGAGTGGGGGGAAAAATTTCTTAAGTAATGGGTGCGACGGGTATGAGGGGGAATAAACCCGTAATAGAGAGACATTCAGTCCATACCCGCACTCCAGAGGTGGTATGTCCAGTTCCTGAAGAATCCTAAAGAGATAACACCGGCAAACAAAATCCAGTGGTGGGGGAAGTCAATCCAAAATGGAGAATAATCCGCGGCGGCCTGAGGCACTCGTAGCTCACACAAATTAAAAGCATCCAAATTCAAAGTACAGTTCTCGGATTTTTACTTTCTCTTCAGCAAAAATTATAAATTGCTAGGGATTTGGGGTTTTTGGACATAAAACCAAAACTGCCCAAAAGTTGAACATTGTGTCTCTGGGACAGATTTACAAGTGGGATGCACCTTTGGGGACAAACTAATCTGGCCCCATTGTCTGTGGACGTTGATATCCAGGACCGAGGACTGAAAATTCTTTATGATGGCAATTTCGATTACCCTTTTAGTTCAAGTTAGAGTTTTGATTTCAATTTTTTTTATTTTTTTAGTAAATGCACTGGCATTGGAACATAAATTTAATATAGAAATATTTCTATACTATGCCTCACCATTGCACAACCGATTTTTTTTTGGCATACACTGTGGTGAAGTTGGACTTGCTGCTATGGAGACTGATGTTTAAAGTTTCTAATTGTTTAAATTACATTTTCTATGTCCCCCACACCATGGATTTCTTATAATATTGGCTATATTTTTCCTTGCTGGACTATTCTCTTTTGGATTGACTCCCCCTGTTTGGATTATTTCACTGCATTATCATCTTTAGGACTCGTCAGGAACAGGACATTTCACCTCAGGAGTACGGGTATGTACTTAAATGTTTTTTCAAATTATTAGGCCTAGCCTTGGAAAAAAGGGAGAGAAATGTTAGAAGTGGAGTATTTGAGTTCAAACCGCATCCTTGAGGCAGCAACTGAGCAAATATTGTAACACAAGGTGACAGAGATGAGATGGGCACAGAGCTGTAACTCGCTTCATGTGTTAGCTACTGCTTGTTGCAGGAGGAGGCCAAGAGGCCTTCTAATTTATTTGGTTTTCCCCCTCCTTACTTTGAAGCAGTTAGGGCAGACTTTGGGGATTGCCTACCACAAGTGACTAGTTTTAGATCCAAAGGCAGGCTGAGTAGTTCTCAACAGCGTTTAGGAAATGGATGTTAGGGTTTCACTGACATGAAAATGAGGAGTTTAAGAGTGGACAGATGAGTACTCTTTTTACTCTTTTTACAGTACTCTTTTAGGCAGATTTCTTACTGCCTACTAATTTGCTCAAGATTTGTTTGTCATCTTTGCCTTAAGGAATTTCTTTTTTTTTAAAATCTGTATAGTAACTGGTATGTGAGATGTCCTGAGAGAAAAACACAGCTAAGAGTGAAGTTTCAAGCCCCTTAAACCTTAGTGCAAAGATGCATGAGGGGACACCTCAGTAGTTTTACCTTATGTTAAATACCAAGCAACCTCACAGCTGAGGATTTTTACTTCAAGACACACTCATTTGTGCTACTTATCATGGGTAAAAAAAGAGCTCTTCTTTTTCCTTTTTTGTCTTATCTTTTTGGGTTTTTTTTTAAATTGGAGACAATCTTGGATTTTGTTCTGGTCAGGCTGTAACTTGGGAGCAATACTTGCACCCACTGTGCACTACGGTTGGCAATATGAATTCTGCAGGCAGCAGCCACGAAGCAGCTTCTGCTGCTGCTCCACGTGACTGAACATTCACGGCACGGTGGTCAGCAGAAGTTTTCTGCCAGCAATGTAAAGCTAAAGCCTTTATTTTTGTTGTCATACGCTTGTACAAAACCATTTTACTTTGTTTCACAGTCACTTGGTAGCAGAAATAAATTCTACTCTTTCTACCTGCTCTCTGACTGCCCAAGTCACTGTTGCCCACAAACCTGAATGCTCCTGAGCCAGCTGTGCACCAAGGGGATAAAAATACAGTTCCTGGAGAATTTAGCACTTGTGTTTGACCCTAATTCAAAAGATGCTCTTTTGAATATGTCTTTGGTTTAAAAGTTACTTAAGGAGTGCCTGTGCAAGTTCCTCACCTAGAATAAAATTAGCATGTCATGCACTGATTAATTTTTTTTTTATTTTTTTTTTTTTTGCTTCTTGGTGCCCTGTGGCTTTGCCTCTTCTGCCCTGGTGCAGAAGAGTTTTGGATTAGCTCAATTTTTACTAAAAATGCTGCCATCAGAACTTAACGCTTGCACCCACTCCACTCCCTTTTCCCCAGCCTGCGTATCACCCGCAACATAGCAAGAGACAAGTGCTTGAGGAGGCCATCCAGGTCACACAGATGATTAACTCATATTTTGCTTTTGATGTAATGAGAAAGAAGGATGGGGTGTGTTTAGCAATGGGTAGAACTGTTCTTAGAGGTTTAAAGCAGAGCTGCAGTGAAGAACTCCTTTTTGTAATCACTCAAGGTAAAAATGTGTTAGAGTAAAATGGATTTCTTAACGCAGTTGTCAGCTGTCCTGACAAATACCAAATGTGCAGGAATTATCCCAATAAACTTATGTGAGTAACTTGCCAGAATAAGGTCACGGAAGGATTAACTTGCAAATTAGAGCTAGACATTTCCTGCACCCCACCCATGCTTTCCTTGTTGTTCTCCAAAGTTGCGCAGCAGCCTCCATAGCAACAATCTGACCTGCCTGCCTGCAAAAGTCCACATTAGTAAGACTTCATTTACTAGCCAAAAAAAAAAAACCCACCCAAAACTGTAGCGGGGCCTTATTCAATTTTTACAGTCTGTGAATCCTGCTCATTTGAACCTTCCTTCCCCACCTTCACTCCATCCCATATGCATGGCTGGTAGCACCTGTGTGTGTTTGTCATGATTTTTGAATGAGTTTCCCCTTCGTTCTTAAAAGTTGTTTTTTCTGAGTGTGCTCTCATGAAGTCTCTTGCTGGCATTGCACCTTCACTCTAGTGCAAGACGCTGCAATTAACCCTTTCTCAACCCCAGGAACTGTATTTTCCCATACTTACTTGGAGGATTTCGATTAGCACAAAGCACAAGTTTGTTCCAGCTTGTTGGGCAACGAGAGGTTTAATTGCTCTGACTTGCTTCTGGTCAGCAAAGAAACAAAACGTACCCAGACAACCCTGTTTCTCCTTGCTTGGTTTTTGTTTTTCTTGTAGGTCTTCCGGCCCCGCACTCCCCCAGAAGCAATCGCGCTATGTAGCCGTCTGTTGGAGTACACCCCCACTGCCCGCCTGACTCCCCTGGAGGCCTGTGCACACTCTTTCTTCGATGAACTACGGGACCCAAATGTCAAGTTACCAAATGGGCGAGAGAAACCTGCACTCTTCAATTTCACCACTCAAGGTAGCCTTTGAGCGTGGAAGGATCCCGTTTTTTAGGAAGGAGCCCTGGGATATATGTTTGTTGTAATGCAGGTGTCACTCTCAAAAGTTTAAAAGAAACCTCCAAGTGGGACTAAAGATACGAAGGGATTGCATAACCAGCTGTCCCTGTCAAAAAGAGAGGAAAGAGCCTTGGAGAAAATGAGATTTTTCAAGTGCCTAGTGCCCTCAATTGGAAGTTTGTGCAGAGTACTAAGAGTTGTTACTATTGGATTGCATCAGAAGGCTTGCATTTGCAGTTCAATGTTTGATGGTTTTCTGTGGAATGTCACAGATTATGGAGGTTAGATTATCATTTCAGAGATGATTCTGCTCCTTCACACCTGAAACGCCATAGCAAGGAGTAAGGCATATTAGGTTTGGCAGGAAGGATCGTAGAATTGCTGCCCATTTTCATTCTGGATGCCAGATGAGTACACAGGCCTTAGTGTCCGGATTTTATGGGCTGTGAAGTTCATCTGGCGCTCCATTGATGTAGTCATTTAGAAGCTGCAAAAATGACAGACAGCCTACTTTTTTATCTGAAGCCAGACTGGTATCAAATTTTAAAACCATTAATGTTTTTTTCCACAGAAGTCAGAAATATAAAACTGATATCCCCTCCCTAGAAGGGTTTTGCCTGCCAAGACGGAGGATGTGAGAAGCATGGCATACAAATATGCTAGTAATTAATTTCAGAGCACTTTTTTAAAAGTGATTAGCTGCAAGAATAGATCTGTGTGTGCTTTCTGTTGAGTCTAAAACACCTTTTGCCTCAGTCAGCATCAAAGTAATTTTTCAAACTCTTGTGTGCATGCAGAAGGTAAATACATTGAATATTCTAGAGTATTTTGAAAACAGGAACAGCTTAAAATGTTCAAGAAAATACCTTGTGCTTCCAGGTCACTGTTGTCTCTGCTGATGTCTGCATTTGTCGTTAGGAGATTTAGTAGTCGTGTAGCAGATACTTCCGTGTTACAGTACTTAACGACTTCTCTTGTCATCCCACTCTTAAGGCCATCTTCAGTAGCCAAGATAGTTTTGATACCAGTATCTTTTAAAGTGTTTCTTCTTAATTGTTTGTTCATGGTGTTGAGGTTGAGCCTATCTACTACTTGAAAACAAGGATTTTGTAAAGGGTTGGGAAGTTCTCTAGTGAGTCTTTTTAAAAATCTGTAGGGGAAAGTTAGATGTATGTATTGGGAACATGTCCCTGGTTTGCCCCCAGGTAGTGTGAAAACAGCTGGGTAGGCTACCTCTAAGGCTCAAGCAAATTTTAAAGCTCTTCTTTTGCCATGCGAAGAAGCAGGTATGCTCTGCACTTGCACCGTGGCTTATGGGAAAGGGAAGAGACATCAGTTCCAGTGGGAACAATTTCTTTAAGATACAAAAAAATGAGTTCCTGTCATCAATGGGTGACAGTTTTTACTGTCTAAAAAGGAAAGACAGGACAGGGACTGGTCCTGAATGCCTTTCCAGATAAGCTCTGTTGCAGGTGACCAACCAAACACAAAAAAAAATAACCAGAGGTTTTAAAAATAAACAAATATAATGCTTAGCACAGTGATTCTAAGACCTTTGTAATCAATAATTGTGCAGCAGTAAGTCTCATGTAGCAGCAATCTGATCATGACCTCAAGATATACACAAGAGGGTTTTGCTCCTCCTGTGACCGCTGTGCAGTCCTTGCTCTTCAGCCAGACTGTTCAACATCCCACCGGAATGGCTAGCCCAGAGCAGAAATCCCAGCTGGGAAACAGATCAGGTTATTGGAAATCAATTGATGACTCATGTTAAGTCACCTGGGATAATTTTAAAAGTAGTGAAAGACATCCTTTTGTTTTGAATGGCATTTGCTTTCAACAGACAATATTAAGTTACAGAAGTAATGCTTTTCTTGGCCATGTCCAGTTACCTGAAACCCATGAAGTAGGAGGTACCTGCAGAAGGCTTGAAGGCAAAACTGATAGAAATAACAATATAAAATCAGTCAAGTGAACTGTTGGCCAGATTTCAGAAACAATTGGTGTCATACAGAATCTGCTGATCGTGGCACTGATGCTGCTCAGATAAAGTTTAGGAAAAAAAGTAAGGAGAGTATGTGGAAGAGAAAGATCATGGTCTTTGGCTGCCAACAGTAGTTGTGGAGCATGTGGGTGCACATGGTATTGTAGAGATGTGTCGAGGAGAGCTTTATCTGGTTGTTCTTAATATCTTGCCCGTAAATTTCTCTTAGTATTTAAACAATTGTTATATGCTAACTGAAGTTTGAAAAATTACTATGACCGAGGAAGGTCTGCAGTTCAGTGTCTATTAGACCTCTGAGACAGAAAGCACAGAAGGCAATTTTTCTCTTGGAAGGTGAATTTTTAAATAATTTGTGAAATTACTGCCATTTCCTAAATTTCGTGTGGCATGTTGGTAATTGTGCTGGGTCACACTTGTTACCATCAATCTGTGTTGGCCATTAAAGACTAAAACTGTTCTATAGTTCAGCACTTAGAAATTATTATCGTGCTTCCTGATCTCATGTGACTTTTTTGATAAAGTGTGAGGATTTTGTGGTTTTAAGTTTTCTTAAATGAGCATGGCTTGTGACCTTTAACATTTTTTTACACATATATATTCTAAAAAAACTCATCCTTTTTAACCAAACTGTTCCAATGTGGCCAGAGGTCCTTAGTTGTGACCATTTGAGTGCCACCTAGGTTTTTTTTAGACAGGTTGTTTCTGCTTTTTCTGCTTAGTACATGTGGAGGGGAAAAGAAAGGAAAATTATGAAACTTGTGCTACTGCCAGCACTCTTCTCAGTTGAGGAGAAACAGCTAGAATAACTTGAGTGACACGGAACATTTGATATTGTGGGAAAACAAATGTGATACAGGACTAATTTTTCCAAGGGATTCTGTGAGTGTTGATACATCAAATGTAACTGTATTGAAAAAATGCACTGCAGTGTTTCCCAACACTAAGCATTTTCTTGTGTTTGGGGACTGAAGATGATTTGGTGTTCTAGTAAAACTAGACATTTTAATTCCTGCTCCTTATTGGAGATAGGAATGGGCTGCAAATGGCACGATTTGACCAGGAGAAAGCCAGAAGTGTTCTCCCAGCTGATGTGAATGGGAGTTGTCTCATAAATTAATTGGAATAGCTGCTGTTCACATCATGGTATTGAAAAGTTTGTCTGGATTGCCTTGATCACAATCCATTCTTGCAGCAGTATTGATTGTAATTAACTCAACCTTGAATTGCAAGTTTGATTTAGATAAACAGGCCACAGTTTGACAGCTGGTCCAAAAACCGTGTTCAAAATCGCTGAGAACGGAGAAGTCAATACTTTATAGGCTGCAGATGCCACAGGTCAAGCTTTTTCCATGATATTGATGTGTCTCGTTCTTACAGACAGGATAGCTGTAAAAAATGGTAGAACAAAAATTTAAGTCCTCAAGCAAAGGTGTTAGGAAGCTTCAGCCAAAAGGATTCCAATTATTGTGGTTATTTCTTGTCTGAATTGACTTGCTTCTCTTACGTGACGCATTAGGGCGTTCAGAGCATTCTTAATGTAAGAAACTTCATACCAAGGAAGATAATGTGGGATTTGAGAAGAGAATGAGACCAGCCTTCTAGTGTCTGTGCAAGTTCTTTAAGGTGACTTCAGAGAAATGGTTGCACTTGCCTTAACAGCAGCAAAACCCAGTATACTTGCCGTAATCGGTACTGGGAAAGGAGATGTTCTAATGGCAGTAGTGAGAACGTATGGGAAGAATGAGAATAAGGTCAAAGTGCCATTGCAAGGGTGTTGTTCTGTCAGATCAGCTAGTTCTTTGGCTGCAGTGATGCAGGCAGTCTGCAGTTGCTGCATCTTCAAGGCACCGCTTAACACCAGAAGGGAGCAAATGTCATTTGGCTTCCTTGATGGTTTAGCTCTGCTTTTGCCTGGGTCACAGTCCTGTATTGCCAGCGATGAGCAGAAAATAATGTGGGGGTGATGGAAGCTTTCAAAAGAGCGAGAGAAACTGCAGATTCTCAGTAATAACAGGATTACATTATGAATGTATGAATTCAGAATTATTCCCATGTGAATTTCAGGGTTAGCATTTGCACAAGTGCTGTGAGCATTGAGGCTTTCTAGAAGGACTAGCAAAGTCTGCTTGGACCTGAATGGAGGGTTACAGGATAGCTTGGATGAGTTGCAGGTTATGAAGCAGCTTCTGTTTGGTTCTAGATTGGAGCTTGTGTTCAGAAGTGCTGAAACACAATCTGAAAAGGTGTAGTATTAAGGGGCTTGTAAGCAGGTGAGAGTCTTCTGCTTCTTGCCCTCCCAGCAGTAAAGAAAGTTAATGTAACTTAAGGAGAAAAAAAAAAAAAGATGACCAACTAGACTGCTGATCCCAGAAAAAAAATAGACTCTTAAAAATGAGACTGAATCATTTTAGACCGTGTACAACACCCTCTTACTGAACCCATTGTATGATTTGGAGAGATTTCTGTACAGCCCTTACTATCTGGAGGTCTTACATAAAAAACTATCTGTCCTCATTTATCCTCCAGATGACTTCCTGGAGCTCCAGAAGTCATCAGTCTCCTTCCATGAGGTGACTGTTCACATCCTTTTCACCAGATGTTGCTTTCTCAAGAGACAGCCAGTCACTATTGTTTCTGAAACGAACAGGACCCGTCTTGTCTCGGCTCAGTCCCACCTTCTGTGAGGCACTAGGTTCTCTTGAAAAGGTGCCAGAAGATTGTCATCTGTTGCCCTTAATCCGCCCACAGTTGTGAGATGCCGGTTTCTTGTTCTGATACATACTGAAGCTATATTGGACTTGGAGCCTAAAAGACAGAAGTATTTTCCCCTTGGTTGATGCCTTCCGAAGGAAAGGTTATATCATTTTGTTTAAATTGTCCAGCAGATCAATTCCCTTAGCCTTTCAGTGTGCTTTTAAAGATGTCACCTCTTCTTGGCCTTGCTCAAGAAGACTGCTGTGAGAGATTAGTTCCCGGGTCCTTGAGAAAGTGATGCTTGAGTGAGCCAAAAAGTCCTTGAAGCTTTTGGAGCAACTGTGGTAGCTGCTTGCCTGCAGAACCAGTACCCAAAGCAGCACCACTGTTACCAACCTTCTTGAGACTGATTGCAAGTGGGTTTGTGAGGGGAATCCTTCCAGTGCTCAGAAGGAAATGGTGTTCTCAGGCTGTTGATGAGGAAGAGACTTGACTGGTTCTTTGCTAACTACCAAGCTGCTGTCTTTCTGTAGTAAATCGTTCCCTTGCACCACTACTTGCAGTTTTGACAGTCTTGCTCTGGAGACTCCCTTGCCAAATGTCCTTGTGGTTTCCTCTTGTGGGCCAGCAGAGGAGAAAATGTAATGTGCCCTTGGGCTTAAGGGCATGCGATTCACCCAAGGTTGCTATTATAGGGGGAGACCCAAGGAGCCGAACCTGCATGCGGGGCTCTTCATGGACAGTGAGCTAACTCTGTTTGTTCCATCTCCCCTCCAGAACTGTCAAGTAACCCATCTCTGGCTTCGATCCTCATCCCTGCTCATGCCCGGAACCAAGCAGCTGCTTCAACCCCTACAAACGCTACAGCGGCCTCAGGTGAGAACACGCAACTGCCTGCCTCCCTCCCCGACCTCGCTCCCCTGGCCCAGGCATCTTCCCTCTGCTGAGCCCCATCAGCCATCTCAGCCCTTGGGGTAAAGGGGGAGGAAGAGTTTGTCCCAGTATCACCTGAAACTCCTTCCTAGTAGGTGGTCATTTGGGTGCTAGCTGTCACCAACCCAAATCCTAACCCAGGGTGCTTCAACTCTGTGTTTGACTGTTAAGTTTGTTGGTCCTTCTGGTTCAGACTTCCACTGTTTAAAAAATCACGATCTCGCCTGCTTTTTTAGCAATCCTTGCAGCTTGGTTTGCACCTGATTTCTGAGCTCTCAGCCAGTCTGAAATCATACCGACTTGGAGCATGGGTTTGTGATGCATGGGAAGAGAAGAAAAAGCTAGCTCAGTGCATGGCCTCTGTGGAGTGTGGATGGAGAGGATTTTTTTTCCCCAAAGGCATTAGCACTTAAACGTCTAGTTAGGGAGTTCAGTCAGTGTGCTCACTGTGTGCCCCATCTAAGCAGTTACAGCTGTTTCTTATAGAGTTTGCTCGTGTCATCTTGGGGCATGAGGCAGATGGTTTTGGGTTTTGGCCAGCACTGAGTGAATTTCTTTTTTACCTCTCTTGCTCTCTCTCAAGTTTCTGTCAGAAACCTTTTAAAAGCTCACTGTTGGCCTGTAGCCACTCCATCGTGTATTCTGTTTCCAGTGAAAGCTTAAAAGCTGGGTCATATCAGCTAGGAGACTCCCAAAGAAAATCCCAGGTGCTGCAGGATGTGGCAGAGGTGATGCAGTACATGCACTTTTCCTCTGAGTCAGCCCTGAGTCAGCACACCGCAGCTGTCTTGGGGCTTGGGCAACCAAAGGCAGGCTGTAAAATGGATGTGCTTCCATACGTACCCTGCGTGCATGTCAGTCCCGTTTGGCAAGGGCTGTGACCCCCTTTTGAGATGCAGGACACTGACTCAGTGCAAGATAGCTGATAAGGAGAAGCCCTAATTAAAAAGGCGTTCTTGAAACAAATGCAGCAAAGCATTTGTAGGTTGATGTGCCAGTGACCTGAAATGTGATGCATTTGGTCCAGCTGGAGCTGTATGCAAAGTGTTTTCTTACTCCAGGACAGACAGCTGCACTCAGGTTTGAAAGATGAGGCTTCTATGATAATGTGGTAAAAGTAAATAAAAGATACAGCAATTTATGTGCTCTGAATTCAGGAGAAAGCAAAATTGCTGTTTTTGAATTTAGTGTGTTTGTTTCAGACGCTTGGCAGTATTTTGCAAATAGTAGTGCTCTCTGTTTCCCTTTTATGTGCATCTGTTGCTCAACGAGTGGGGGGCGGGGAAGCATATGAAGTAGTAAAAATGATTTTAAAAACCCTACAAAATACAAACACGAAAAATTATTTTAAGCCCTTTGGAAAAATACTGTTTTGCTTCATGTCTCTTGTGCCTGTTAGAGTTCTTTTTGCCAAGATAAAAGTCTTGAGGAATTAATAGGGTTAAGAAACCTGCTTTCACCCGGGACTTTCTGAGAATTCAAGTGTAGGGGAGATGCTTTAGGCTGAGTCCTAAATGTGAAGTATGTTTAAAAAAAAAAGCAAGCCCAAAACCAACCAACCAACGAAAATACCTAACAAAATACCAACCAAAACAAAAAAAAACCCCAAACCCCACCTTTATAGATGTCACATTTTTATAAACCCTCTGTTTGCAACCACTGCACCGAGCTGGAGTAAGACCTCTTGTTGATAGTTCAGAAAGAAAACCAGAGAAATCCTTACAGCTTGGAAAGAAATTGTGAAGTTCAGCATTGAGCAACTCTCAGCTTTGGGTTTCTGCAGCACAGCTGGTTGGTAGTTCCTTACTCGCATGTGGTTCTCGCAGCAGGCGATGGGCATTTCATCAGAGTTGTGATTTTTAGGATTAGGTCCAGTATGAGGTTACGTTAATCTGTTGTGCTTTGCATGCTGATGCTACACTTAGAGATTTTTTTTGTCCTTTCTTTCTCTGTACTACCTGCACATCCCACAGCAGTGAACTTCTAGTTCTTCAGTAACTGCTAAAGGGGCATGGGAGCAACTGTCCCAGCTAGCCCATGGCATCCCAGTAGGCAGGAGACTTCTCAGCACAACGCTTGCTGGCGCAACTGAGGAGTACAAGTTCAGAAACTCCTGTTTCGAGTGGTGATGATGCAAGAAAACACAGCTCTCAAGGCAATTCAAAGGGCAAAGCAAGTTGTACTTATTTCACGTTATTAGTGTGCAACTTGTGTGTCCCTTTAGCAAGCGGAACTGGTACCAAGGGCTGAATGTCCACTGTTCGGTCCAGCATAGTTGCCTGCTCCATAAGCTTGAGGCGTAGGTGCACGGAGACTGCGATGTGACACCCTAGTTTATCTCTGTAGATAATCCATGTGGGTGGTTGCTACCTGCTTGCAAGCAGTTACTCCATTTTCACAGCTATCATATTGGTGTGCAGCCATGTCAGAATCTCAGCTTTTTTATGAGGTGTAAAGTGCTTCTTTTTATGACACACCGAGGCAGGGTCACAGTTAGAGAGCAACTAGAAAAAGGAGATTTATTTGTCCGAAGTCTAGCAAAGCAGTGTTTGCCAGGGCACTTAGCACTGCTGTGGTATTAAGAGATGGAAAGATTGTTCAACACACCACATCAACAGTGCAGGCTTCATCAAGACTGCAATACTAACCCGTGTGCTAACGAGTGTAACACACATCTGCATTTTTAAAAGTTACCCAAAACTTTTGTTAATTGATAGATTCGCGGTGTTGATTTCAGCAGCCCAGTGCAACGGTAGTCTTGGGATCATGGTCTTCAAGGTAGGGTAATTACTGTAGGCAATTTCTGAGTGTTTGGAAAGTGCATTTGTGGTAAGTTTCTGGTTCCCTTGTGATGTAAAGCTGGACTCACTGTACAGCTCACGGGCTTTGCAGTGAGACTTAAGAAGCCTTGCTGCAGTGGCATTAGTAAATTTGCCTAAATGTTCAAGAGAAATTCTGTGACATTAGTGGCATGTCTAAAGCAAAATGGAGTAAAAGGAGGGTGAGAGTTATTTGCCTCAGCTTGAAACAGTGTGCTAGCTTTCTGTGAATTATGTTGGCCATTGACTAAAAATGACAGTGCAGCTTTCTTTGTGTGGATACTGCCTTGATCTAGGTGGAGGAGGAGGAGGATTCCATGGCTGTGAAGCCACAGCATCTGAGAGGGGTGCACACCAAGCTGAATGCATGTCTGCTTGTGGGACTACATGTTTTCCTTCATGGATCAGCCAGCAGCAGTAGTTCCCTTTCTGTTAGTCAGCCTTAAGATGGGCAGAGCCTCCTTGCCATCTGCAGGGGAGTGGTGCCAGCAGGGACACCTGTGTCATCGTCTTGGGCGTCCCGCCGTGTTGATCCCGTGTAATCCCAAATGCAATGGTGTGCCTGAACTTTCAGCAACAAAACAGATTAGAGTTGGTGTTACCTGCTGGTGTGTGACAGTGGAAAAAGACCACAGTGCACTATAAAATAAGATTTAGTGCTTTCGTGGTGTTCCCAGTGAAGGAATTTTGGAAAACTTTTAATTCTTCCAGCTCCAGGAGAAGAGAGGGCAGGCTATTTCTCGGGCTTCTGCAAGCTCAGCACAGGGATGAGCCCACAAGAGTTAGAGGAGGAAAACTTGGATGTTTGATGCTCGCCAGTTTTGCTCCGAGCGCTGGATTTCTACCTCCACAGGCAGGCACAACAGGAAAAACCAGGCTTTTCTCCTCCTTCCACCTGTCTCCTCGGCTGTCCTGTGAAGACTCCCAGGGTGGTGGCAGTTTTGTTTCTGTGTCTTTGCAGATGAGCAGCGTGGTCTGTCAGCGTTACAAATCCAACCGGCTGATGCTGTCATTAGTGCTAATGGGCTTTCTCAGACTGAGCTGGCGTCTCTGTCTCTGAGCTGTAGCCCCATCTTTCCTTTCAGGGGTGTTTCTAAGGAGTGACATATACCCTTGAAGAAAGCTGAGGCATTCCTCAGAGGGCAAAGCTGAATTGGAGGAGGTTCATCTGGATTGGAGAGAGATACTTCTGCCCTTTTTAAGAACTTTTAGGGCTTAAGTGTCAGCCGCTTCCGATGTGGTTTCTTTGCCCACAGAGGCAGGGTTGTCAGACGGGGTAGTTCAGTACTAAGAGGCCACCCCAGCCTCAATCTACAGTAGCTGTGTGGTCATCTATCCCATACCAGAAAGCTGCATGTCAGTTCCTACCTTTGCTCCCCAGCAGGATGTCCATGGTGACACAGACCACTGCTTTGCAAAGCAGATGTTTTAGCAGTGTTGCCTAGATTTTTTTGTCTTATGCCCAAATACTGATTTCTCATAGTGAGGAGGGGGAAGTGAATGTCCAGAGAACGTCATCCTCCAGTTGTACTCTTTTTGTGGTGCTTCAGCAGAGATGCTGGAACAAGCCCCAAATGTCCTGTCATTGCAGAGTCAAGGAACAAGCTGGAATATCAAAATACTGCATTTTCTTGCTGGTTTGGAGCCAGTACAGCCTTAAGCAGGCTCTGCAGTCTATCCCAGCCCAGATTAGCTTTTATATATTGTTGTGAAAAGCACCATGTAAACGGTCTTGGGCTGCATCACCTGTGTTATTTGCTTTTTAACGCGTGGCATAGGTACTGCTCAGGAACTCCCCTACTAGAGTAATGGTAGAAAAGGAGCATATGTTACATGTGTTACATGAGGTAGCTCCTTCCCCTCTTTTTTTTTTTGTTATGTCTGCTCAGTAGTAGTGTAATGATAACGACTTCGGCCTCATCTGTCTTCGGGAACAGGAGATCAAAAGGCATATTTCATTTCAGCAAATGAAATACGAGCACTTTTTGTACATATACAGAGGAATCCTTTGCCAACAGTACAGGCTCCAGCTGGACTACTCGCATCAGGCACGGCAGATGTTGCCTTAACTGGAGATTATCCATACCTGAAATTTAATCTAGGTCAGGCACGGTGAGAGTTTAAAGTGTGGAAACTATTAGCTGTCCAGGTTGAGTCACTTTTGATTTCCATGGTCATTGTTGGTCTGCATGTGTGTGGGATTTGTTCCTTCAGGGAAATTCTCCATGTAGGAGGTTGTCTTTCGCACGCAAGGCTGGCTTTCCAAATAACATTGGTGTTGTCATGATGCTGCCTTGGTGCTTTAACTGCACAAGCTTTATTTCTTCATTACAGTGGTCAAATTAGCTTGAGGCAAGAGGAAAGGGAATGAGAAGCTCCCATAGCAGTTGTCTGGCATCCTCTGCCCACAGGAGGATTTTCCTTTCTTCCCACACACACTCTGCAGCATTTCCTGTTCAAATAGGCATCATCCTCTCTTCCCACTTGTCCCCTGTATTCCTGGGTGCTGCTGTTTGTTTGATTTCCTATTTTTGTTGCCATTGTCTGTGCACATCACTTAATTTGTCACTTGGTAAGTGCTGCCCACCTCAAGGCTCTCATTTTTGGTGTTGCCTTTTCTGGTGGCTGCACTTGCAGCTGAGGCCCAGTCCGTGCAGCAGGAGAGGAGCGGGGTTTGTTAACAGGGGACTGTTGAGCCTTGTGAGGCTGCTTTGCCTCAACAGCTCTTCCAGGATGGAGAAGTGTTAGTGCACCCCCACCACCCACCAATTTTATTTCCTCATATTTCCTATGATTTATGCTAGTCATACTGTCCTTCAGTCTGAGGTCAGGAAATCAATCCTTTCTTCTTATGAGCCTTTTTCCACGAGTCTTTTCAAGTGTACAGTTTGCCCAGTCTGCCCTCTTCTGTACTGAGATAATAAGTCTTTTTACCTGATGCACGCAGCCTATGAGAACACAATGAATTTTCTTGTGGTGTTTCTTTGCAAACACTGTGTTTTCTTGGGATGTGCTTTGGGGCATGCCCATGATCCGATGCCTTGTCTCTCTGTGGAGCTCTATCCCTCTCAGAGAAGTGAGGGAGACCATTTGGTTGAGCAACCATGGCATAAAGGCAGTAGACTTGAAAGATGTTTTCCAAGGCAACGAGTGCACGAATTAGACATTGACACACAAGCTGTTCCTGCCAGGGAAGCAGACTGGTCACGATCTTTGTCTGCGCTCATTCACACAATTCACAGGCAGCCTTGCTACGAGAAGGCCTAAAGATATGAACCTTCAGCACCAACGTGGAACCTTCTAGCGGCCGCAGATAGTTGATGCCTTTGCCTTGCCTGGCAGTCAGAGTTACTGGGTTGTCATGTGGGCGCCTTGCCGCTACATGGGTAGCGTTACAACCCTCAAAATCTGCCAGAGCCCAACTGGGTGTTTGTTCACTTGCCAGCCCTCAGCCCTTGAGGTTGCCATTGGCCTGCTTAAAGACCATCTTCCCACCCTCAACCCAGACTAAAGTGTTCCATCGGTACCCCCTGAAGTCAGGAGAGCATCCTGACCAAACAGCATCTCGATGGGAGTTGCAGGTTTCCCTGTGTGGAGAATGCCGTAGCTGTTGTTCCAGTTGTGTCTGTATTTTGGAGGTAATGCTGTTTGTTTGTGTTTTTTTTCTCTCTCTCTTCCTCTCGCCTGTCATTTGCAGATGTTAATGCAGGAGAACGAGTTCAGACCAATAGTGTAGCTACAGCATCAGCCTCCAACTCCACCTGAACCGGTACCGAGCAGCCAGCTGCACAGGAAAAATCACCAGTAATTTGAGTCTTGCTCAGCAACACTGGTCACATTTGGAAAGAAAATTAAAAAGAGGAAAAAAAAAAAAAGGCAAACAAAAAAAAAACCCCAACAAACCAACCTGTTCATTTTAGTGTTCAATTTTTTATTATTATTATTGTTGTTCTTATTTAACCTTGTAAAATATCTATAAATACAAACCAGTTTCATTGTATTCTCACTCTGCAGGGTGTCCGGGGCAGGGGACTAGGTGGGGGGAGGAGGGAAAGCGGAGCAATACAACACACCAATGTCTCTCCCCTCGACAATCTCTTCATGTTGGAAGTTTGCTGTTGTGTGCTTCAGAACCAGGACTCTTGCCTCATGCCCCCTCCCACAACAGAAAGAAGGAAACAAAACAAAGCAAAACAAACCCCAAACCTCATTCTCTGCTGAAGTTCTTTTTCTTTTTTTTTTTTAACCTCTTTTTTTATTTTCTTTTTAAGTGAAGTTTTGGACTTTGATGTAGTGCACAGCTTGAATTTGGTCGGGAGCTTGGCAGGGGTCATTCAACAGAGGTCAGCGTTCCTTGTCAGCGAATCCATATCCCAGGTTGTCTGAAGAGCTGCCCTGGCTCGGTGTGAGGAGTGGGTGATGTGGTAGGAAGATAGTTTACTGGGGTGGGGGGGGAGGGTTGCCGTGTGTCTAAGGCTTGAACCGCTAGTTGGAAGCCTTTTGTTTTAAAAATCAGTGCTAGCGATGAAGAAACCTGCAGCTTCATTATGGGAAAAGTCTTGCACCGAGTGGGTTCTGTATAATATAATACACACACATACGCCAATATGAGCGGTTAGCTTTGCCCAAGCAGCCCCTGTCCCCCACGCCTCCTCACAGGCCAGGGCTGAGGCAGGGGCAGGGTGAGGGCGAGGCAGCTGGCAGGGGCAGCTGGTCGGCTCCCGTCTTCAGCAGAGAAGAGCAGATGAACAAAACCCTTGGAGGGGTGGGGGGCCTGGCTAGGGATGGCGAGGGGCTTTCCGCAAAGTGGCCACTGTGAAAGTTTGGTTAGTTATTTCTTTTTTTTTTCTTTCCCTCCCTCTCCCCCACCCCATCCTCCTGCGCAGAGCCCAGGGCTCTCAGTTTGAACAGGCTTCCCTTTCCCAAGGTGCATACAGGCAAAGGACACCGGGGTCTATAATGTGAACTGTTAACAGTCTACTGGTTTATTTTGTAATGTTTTTAACTGCAGTTTTAACTTGCAGGATGCCACCCTCTCTCCGATAGTTCTGATTTTAAATCCACGGCTAGAATCTGTATTTAATTTCATCTTCTTTTTTTTTTAACCCCTCACTTTTGTTTTTTCTTTTCCCCCCGATCTCTATTTATTTGATGCGTGTCGCCACATCGCCGTGATGTTTTTTCATCGGTAGAATACTAATAAAATACACATCCGAGCGCTCTCGACAGTACTCTGTACCTGCTGACTTGTAGGAAAGCTGGCTATATATTGAGTGTGTGTGTATATATATTATATAAATATATACATGTATACATAGATACAATACTGCTTTTTTTTTATGTTGTCTACAATCTCGAAACAGTCCGACCGAAGCGTGAGGCGAACGCTCGTCGTAGCCCCGTCCCATCCGTTCAGGGTCCAGGTTCCCTCCCCGCAGCGGCGACGCGTGGCCTGAAGCATCCATCCCCCCGCGTCTCTCTTCCTGAAGTCAAAGCAATATCCCTCGGGAAAGGGTCAGGCGAGCGGCCAGACGCGGCCGCGGCGTAGCAAAACGAGGGGCCTCAGGAGACCTCTGCTCCTGGCGTAGGTTCCGCTCGCAGTTGGTGCCCGCCCCTGGCCTTAACCCTCCTTCGGAGAAACCACAGTCGCCTTTGGTGCTTACCGAGCTGTTGTCAGACCCCACAGACCTGTCAGGCAAGCGATTGCTTTTCGGGAAGGCGCGCGGCCCCTCACACGGCCCCCGGGAGTGGGTGGCCGGTCGCTGCGGCCTGGCCAAGCTCAGCCGCCGCGGCCTGGGCAGCAGAGCAGGCGTTTTGCTCACGAGCTCGGTGCGTTTCCTCTTGAACCTTTTGTGCCGTTGATGTGGGGGGTTTTGGGTTTTTTGGAAACTGTTTCTTGGCAGCCCCAGAGTTGACTGATGAAAAGCCCTGTCCTCTCCCTCCTGCCTGACAATGCAGCGGGGTTTTGGGGAGACGGGAGCTGTTTTAAGAGGCCGAGTGAGCACCTACCGTGAAGTGACGATAAACTCTCGTGCTATACCCCTTGGGCACACAGAGGGGCAAAAACAAAAGAGGAGAAGAAAGGTTTTAAAGGTTTAGGTTGTGGGGTTTTTTGCCATTGTTCAGTTCTGGCTGGCTGCAAAGGAAAGCACACCCATGTTTAGAAACGGCAGGCTTTCCAAATCCTGATGTTGCCACAATAATAGAAAGGGCCCAAGAGCATCTGAATGCGAGAGCTCAGCTAGTCAGTGTCTCAAAAGGTAAGTGAAGGGGCTTGGTTTGACCCAGTGATCCAAACAGAGGCAGGAGACTCACAAAGTAGGTCAGTGGCAGGGTACAGACCCGCCGCACCGGGCGAGGCCGCTGAGGCGTTGACCACAACAGACGCTGTTATTTGGAGGCAGAAAAGAACGGGCCTTGAAAAAAGTAGTTAAAAAATGGAAGAAAAATTGCTGCTTGTGCCAGGAAATGTGGCTTTTCTTCTTTTTTTTTTTTCTTTTTAATTCATTTTTGTGGAAGACTGGCAGAGGGAGTTAGGAGCATTTCTCTCCGTTTTTGTGACTGTTCTGGCGTCTGTATGTGTCGTGTGTGTGTGTATGTTTTAGGCTGGGGGGAAGGTCAGGGGCACCCCTCTGGTTTTATTTCTTTTTGTTTTGTTTTGGGTTTGTTTGGTTTTTTTCTTTTTCAAGGATCATGGCAGGATCACACACTCTTTTATACAAGTTAGATCCAGGTCTTTGAATAACCTTTTTTTGTAAATAAGAAAAAAGAAAAAAAACCACACACAAAAAAGCAAAAAAAAAAAAAAGACAACAAAAAAAACCCACCCAGCAGCACCAAGCTCCTCACCAAATTCAAGCTTTGTACATTATTATTATTTTTGGTTGGTTTTTTTTTTTTTTGAGTTTTATTGTTTTGTATGTAAATATGTGGACCCAGGAACTGTTATTAATGAGCAAAAAGTTACCGTTCAGGGCAGTGATTCTGTTTAATAATCAGACAAAATGTAGACGAGCTTTTTAAAGCCATATAGTTTTAACTCTGTACAGTAGGTACCGGCCTGTATTATTGTAACAATAACTCTAGCGATGTATAGTGTATCTATATAGTTTGGAGTGCCTTCGCTTCCATGATTTTTTGAATTTTATTTCCCTTCTCCCCTTACCCCACCCCCCATCCTTTATTAACGACGTCTCCCACCCCAAACCTGCATCTTTGCTTCCCCCCTCCTCCACGCCCCGCTTTCTAACTCTTTTGAGTGCTGTAAGGTTTCGATGGTACCCTGATCAGTAGCGGAACGAAAGGAAACCGTCTCCACCGTCATTTCATTTCATTTCATTGGAGCCGTGGCTTTGTTCTGGTTTGTCTCCAAGTTGCCCGCCCTGCCTTCTCCTCCTCCTCCTCCCGCTCAGACACTTGCCCTAAAGCAGCTCACTTAGACTTTGCTCGTCTCTTCCCCCCAGTCCTGTGCCCAGACGCCTGTCTGGGCGGCAGCAGCTTCTGGGAGGCTCTGGGCCCTGGCCCGCATCCCTGCGGCTGTGCCGGGGGAGCGGGAAGTCCCCCCAGGAGGGAACCCCGCGGGAGTGCTGCCCTCGCAGCCGGTAGGCATGAGGGTGTCGCTGGAGGAGGCCGCGGTGGTTTCTTCTGCCCGTGGGGACTTTCTGTTCCCTTTCTTCTCCCTGGTTTGTTGTTTTTCCCTGCCACCTCCCACCACGCCCCTTCCCGATGTCACTTTTGTTTTCTTGAGATGATAATTTTAACATGACTCTTGATTTCTTGTGCCCAGCACGAAGGCCTTGTTTCTAAAACTAGTTTGCTTGTGTTTTACTACCTTGTTAGTATTCCACATAAGATTGTCTTGAATGGGAAAACACTTAACTCTTTACCAAACCAAAGGTTGCTGTTTTATTTCGAAGCATCTCGTGTTCATTCCAGTGAAGCAGAGGCTGCGCTTTCTTTCTAGTGACACGAAGGTCAGTGATGCCAAGCTTTTGGCGACAGTCCGCTCAGAGCTGTCCTCTCTCTTCTTTTAACTCTCTTCCCGGCTTGTTTTTTAAACCAAGTCTGGTCTTGGTCTTGATCTGTCCTTGATGTCAACCCTGCCTTGGCGTGGGTCTCTGAGCCGGCCTCGATCGCAGTCTCTCTCTTTCTCTCCCCCGACGGACACCTCCTCAAGATGCTGGTGTTCTTTAACGTTAAACTTATCAACTTGGTAGGGGAAACAAAAAACAAAATAGAAACCAAGAAACAAAAATAATAACCTGCAGAAGAAAATTGTTTGGTAGGAGATCCCCAAATGCTTTGTTGCCCTTATTTCAAAGCCAAGCTTTACCTAAAAAATAACGGCAGGTGCCTGCAACTCGCAACTTAAAAAGTTTCCCACCCCCACCCCACCCCTTGCCCCGGTTTTTCAGTACTTGGGAAAGTAGAAGCCAAGCAGCCCATCAGACTCAGTGCTCCTGTGAGTAGGAACCTCGGCCACCACGGGGTGGGAGGGGGGGGAGGGTAGAATGAAAAGGAAAAGCCGGTGGGGGGGGGGGGGCAGGGGGAAGCACAGTTAGGGTATTGGTTCTGGGCTCTGCCTTTTGGAGCCTGCCAGTGGGTACCCCCGGGGTGGTGGCAGCCGATTCCCACGGGGCTCTCTCGGCTGGTTCTGGTGGTAGTTGGCTTCGTTTTGCAACACCGCAATAACGGCAAAACGACAGGAAAGGAAAACAGTACCTAAGGGGTTAGCTCGAGAAAAAGTAGCTTCCTTGTGTTGGTCTTTCTCAGTTTATTTTTAATATATATATATATAAAATATATTTATATATATATAATTTGCTTGCCTGTAAAATTTGCGTTCATTACCGTGTTGCTGATGGATCACTTGGGCCTGTACACACCGATTAGCGTTGACCACTTCCATCCTAAAAGCAGAAATCTAAAAAAGAAAAAAAGAATAAAAAAAAATATATATATATATTAAGGACTGTGGGTTGTATACAAACTATTGCATACACTTGTGCAAATCTGTCTTGATTTAAAGGAAAAAGCAAAACCTGTATAACATTATTACTACTTGAATGCCTCTGTGACTGATTTTTTTTTTTTTTCATTTTAAATATAAACTTTTTTTGTGGAAAGTATGCTTAATGTTTTATTATTTCCCCTCCCCCCCTCCCTCCCTCCTCCCCACCCTCCCCCCACCTCGCCCCTTGTAAATACGTTTTGTTCTGTGTGACTCGGTTCGGAAATAGTTAACTGGTACTGTAATTTGCATTAAATAAAAAGTAGGTTAGCCTGGAAATGAAAACGAAAAAAAAATGAAAAAAAAATACCAAGTGTGTGGTCTTTATTTCAAAAAAAACAAACAAACAAAAAAAAACCCCTTGCCCCTTCCTCCTCTCCTCCTCCTCCTCCTCCCCCCCTGCTCCCTCCCTTCTGCTCCCCTCCCTGCCCTCACGCCTCTTGCCACTCCGCAACTGTAGGTGGATGTGAACCTTTGTAACAATAAGGAAAACCACGGGGGGAAATAAGCATGTTTTCTTAGACAGGCTGTGTTTCTTCCACACTGTTTTTCAAGAGGTGCCAGCTTGTCTGTGGTTAGTAACCGTTTGATTTGATGGAGAGAGGAACCCTGGCACACATCAACACTGCAAACTTAAAACCATCCGATCTCCCTTTACCGTCCACCTATGGATATGAACTGAAGAACCTGTGTAAACTGCTGGCTTTGAATCCTGCACTCATGGTTGTTTGGGTTGTTCTCTCTTTTTTTTTTGTTTTACCTAATTTTTTGGGGTTGGTTTTTTGTTTTTCTTTTCTCAAACCATTTGATCCCATTAGTAATGTTATTTGGTGGTGATCTGTATAAAGTTTGTCGAGACCACGTCCAGTGGACCGTTCCTCCAGCAAATCAGCACGTAGCTATCTCTGAGTTGGGTTTCCGGTACTGGATAATGTCTGTATTAAACATGAAATGTCTCTTCTTAGTGCAAAAGGGGGAAAAAAATAAAAAAGGGGAAAAAAAAAGGAAAAAAAAAAAGAAAACTCCTTTTTTTTTGGGCTGGCTGGCTGACCTGGCCGAATCCATTCTGTCGCTATCCTAAAGGCTAGATGCAAGGTCATGTGACTGCTGCTTCAATAAAAACAAATTTATATTGCAAAGAGGCTCCTCGTGGTTTGTTCTTGTGCCCGTGCAACCTACTCTGGCAGGCGCTGGGCCGGGCCCTTGGCTCCAGGAGAGCTGGGAGGGGAAGGGAAGGGAAGGGTGTCCCATGCCTGGTCCTGGGTCACGTGGGGACAGCTGCCTGCACATGGCTGCCCTGAGGAGAGGCTTTGGCTTACTGGAGAAGTCCCCTGTGCCCAAATTCAGGTGGGACTGGAGAAGAGAATCACAGAATGGTGGGGGTTAGAAGGGGCCTCTAGAGATCATCCAGTCCAAACTCCCTGCTAAAGCAGGTTCGCCTCCATCAGGTCACACAGTGTCCAGGCAGGCTTGAAAATCTCCAATGGAGATTCCACACCCTCCCCAGGCAGCCTGTGCCAGGGCTCCCTCACCTGAAAAGGAAAGAAGCTTCTTGTATTTAAGTGGAACTTCTGTTCCAACTTGTGCCCATTACTCCTTGTCCTGTCACTGGAGGCAACAGAAAAAAACATGTTGCCCTGTCCTGACGTCCGCCCTTTAGGTACTTAAAAGTGATGACGAGATCAACCCTTAGAGGCTCACCTCCTCCAGGCTTAAACAACCCCCCTTCCCACAGTCTTTCCTCATAAGATGTTCCAGGCTCTGAGGCTACAGATACCAAGCTGGTCAATGTGTTGATGGTGTGAGGGGCTGAAGGGCAGTGCTTCCTGCGGACCATGGTGTCCCCTGCTCCCCAGCCTGGGCAGACACCCAGGACAGGACAGCTGATGCCCCTGACGGGTGATTGATTTGAAGTTGGCCAGTGCTGGGGAGGGCGTTCATCATGATCCTCGGTAATTGGGAGTGGCAGTTTATTAGCCTTGGGCATTGTTGGTTTTTTTTCTAGACACGTGCACTGGGGCCCCCTGTCCTGAGCTGCTGTGGCCACCAAATGTGGGGTGTGGGCTTCTCTTTCTATGCTGTCTTGGCACATGCACCCTCTGCTCCAGTCTCGGGTCTCTCTTCTGAATTACCAGAACAATACAATTTCCAACTGTATTTTCTCTGTGATTTTTTTTCACACCCTCTAAGCAGTGGGTGGGTACAGAAAACAGCCAGAGGTTTCTTATAACAGTCTCCCCAGTGTCAAATAAAGGCACCAGAGAGCATCTTGCAGCTGGTGTCTCTACCCAGTCTCCTGACATGAAGAGTGCATTCACCCTCCTGTGTGGAGGCTACACTTGTGCAGTTAATCCATCACTCCTTCCTGTCAGTGTTATCTATGGGGCTTCTATACTTTCATCCCAGTCACCCTTTTAAAAGATACACCACCACACCCCAGTAGAGAGCTGCCTGTAAGCCGGGTTCAAATCTACTCGGTTGTCACAGTGCCCGACGCTTCTGAGTGATTTAAAATGCTAATCGGAGCTCAAGGGAGCCTGTGCCCCTGCCCCGCTTTGTCTCTATTGACCCATCGTCTGGCCATCTGGGTTGGAATTAAAAGTCAGTGTCAAGGCTACAGGCACCATTTGTTAGCTGGAAGGTGTCAGCTTTCGGGCTGCTGGTGGCGAGGTCCAAGTTGCTTTCTGCGGGAGAAGAACAAAGGAGGAGGGAAGCGAAGCCATAAACCGCGGAGGGGAGAGCAGGAGCGCTGTGGTTTGTGTCTGAAGCACCAAGTCCAGTTGCTTGGAGACGGTGAGCCCAGCAGATGGTACACAACCTCATTAGCCAGCTTTCAACCTCACTTCTCTCCCTTGGCTGCGGGAAGGGCTTGGCTGGGTCATCGACCTGTCTTCCCCTGCTGGCCTTAGGGGGTGGCGTTCCCAGTGAGGGCAGGGTTGCTCCCTCTTTGCTAAACCAGTCACATCCAAAGGCTGCAGGGTCAGACCCAACCTGCTGCCAAATCCAGGCTCTGGTAAGAATATAAGGTGTGTAAGTAACCTAGACTCGTGTCTTGGCGTGGACGTCATACGACTGCTGAGGCTTTGGAGCAGAGACCCGTCCCCCAAACAAACTCATTGCAGGTGGAAGTGGTCAGGGCTGTAAGGGAGAGCAGGACTTTCAAAGCAAACACCTGCCTTTGGCTGATGCAGGAACATAGTCCTGGATTTTGTTGCACACCAAGCTAACACCTGATGTCCTGGCACAGATGTTTCCATCCTGGTATGGCCTGCTGCCCTGGAGAATCTGCATGCAGCCAGGTGGGTCTGCCTTGCAGTCAGGGGAGTTAAAGCCTTTTCTTTCAGGGAGTCCCTGCTCTCTGCATCATCTATCTCTGCTCCCACTCTCCAGAGGCAAGGCTGGGTCCTCTGGCATGAGGTAAGTGGGGAATGAACCACCTCTTCCCTTGTGGAGGCCTGAGAGTGGCTGCAGCAGAGCATTTGTGGTCAGGGTGCTTGGTTAGGAGAGCCGCAGCAGGGCAGCCTGGGGCAGTGCAGCGTCCTATCACTTGCCACAGAGTGGGAAAATGCAGCTGCGGGCAGATGAAACCTCAGCTCCTGGCAGAGCACAGCCCCTTCCCAGCAGAGGAGCCACAGGCCCTGCATGCAGTGGCAGAGCCTTGGCATCTGGGTACATAATGGCTTGTTAAGTAGTGAGACAGAGCGGTTTGGGTGGGGTTTTTGTTTGCTTTTTTACCTAAGCAAAGATTTTTAGAACTAGTGGAATTGAGGAGTTTGGGACTGTTCGTCTTGGCTTGCTGCTTCAGCTCCCTATGCTTTACACACCTCCACATGGTGAGCATTGTCAGGGTCCAGATGCCTGCTGCTGACACAGGAGCCCTTGGCAGGGCTTGTCAGAGGGAGGCTGCGGCTGTGGGGAGTGGGGCAGGGTCACACCTCTGCTGGGAATGGCACATGAGCTTGAGAGGAGGCAAGAGGTGCTCATCCTCCTCTCATGTGCCTGTTGGCCGCTCCATTATTACTCTCTACCTGAAAGGGGGCTGTGGTGAGGTGAGGGTCAGTCTCTGCTCCCAAGTAAACAAGCAATAGGACAAGAGGAAATGGCCTCAGGTTGCACCAGGGGAGGTTTAGATTGAACATTAGGAAAAAATGTCTTCACTGAAAGTGTCAACACTGGCACAGGCTGCCCAGGGACCTGGTGGAGTCACCGTCCCTGGAGATACTTGAAAGACACATAGATGAGGTGCTGAGGGTGTAGTGGTAGATGTGTAGATGCAACATGGTTTAGTGATAGACTTGGCAGTGCTGGGTTAACAGTTGGACTCGATGTTTCTAAAGATCCTTTTCAACCTAAGTGATCCTGTGTTTCCTACAGCACAAGAGCAGGCCTGTCCTCCTCCTCCTCCTCCTCCTCCCTTCTGCAGCTCATTCCCATAACCAAATCCTTTGCCAGGCAAGAGTGCTTGGGAGGCGGATGGTGATTGCTGGGTTGTCTGAGGGCATTTTTGCTTAAGGAGATCAATGATGTTGTTTGGGATGCCGTCATTTGTTAGCAGTCTCGGAAATGAAGAGGACTATTCAGCTGGGGAGCCTTCTGACCATCTCAGTTACACCTCATTCCTCCTTCAAGATATTTGTTTCAGGGGAAGAGAAGGGCAGGGCTGGCTGTCACTGCCTCAGCAATAAACAAAAGAGAGCCCCGTTCTTAGGATTGATCCAGCAGCGACCCAAGGAGAGAGGAGCGAACGGAGCTTTTCAGTCTCCATAATGCTGGTGGGAGCAGCTGCTTTCCGAGTGCTGGCGGTGTAAAATGGTGAGGGAGAAGGTGGTGGCTGGGGAGGGTGCGCAGGAGGAGCTGTAGGGCGCTCTCAGCTGAGGGGCTACGTCAGATCACCGGTTAAATATTTCAGGCTTCTTGCTGCATCTGTATTCAGAGCACTGGTGTTGCTCACGCTGGGCGCTGACGTCGTCACCAAGAGCAACGGCATCGGGTCCTCGCTGCGCAGCTGCAATTATCTCACTGCAATTTGCGTTGCAGGTAGCGCCACGTGCACCCAGCGCCTCCCCTGAGGAGCAGGATCAACGTCCCCACGCCCAGCGCTGAGCCAGGAGCTGCAGGTCACTGCGAAAGCTCCCCACTGGGGGAACTCGATGTGATAGATCTCAGACAGCCGTGCACGAGCTGGGCTGGGCTATGCAATGGGTCCAACTAGCCACAGGCTGGTGGCCAGCTGCAATAGCATTTGCAGGAGCAAGCCACAGCTCTTGGGGATGATGGGGATGGTGAGCTGAGCCAGGCTGGCCAGCGAGAGCTCTGGCCTGATGTATAAAGTGGATACAGATGAGCAGCCCAACAAGGGCCCGGGACATCCTTTCTGAGCACAACATGAAGGAGTGGGCTGTTGACACGTGAGAACAGGCTGAGAGATGTGGCCTGGGCTCCAGCCACAGGAGGTGGAGGAAGAGTGTGGGGCTGACATGATGGGTGGGAGAAAAGGGGATGAAAGACATGATGGGAACAGAGTGAGTGCCAGAGCTGCCTCTTCCTCCCGGGTTTCAGTGTACACCCTCCCATTGGCCCGCCGGGATCATCCCTCTCATGCGAACGGTGTCTGTTGAGATGCTTTCCCTGCCAGTTCTGCTCCTGGCGGTGACTGTGAGGAGAGATGAAGGCCTTGCTCCAGAGTGGTCCCAAGCAAATTGAATTTACTAGTCCAGGCATGCATATTATGTCTCAGGGCATTTGTGGTCCTGGCAGATGTTCAAAACAACTGCTGCTGCCTCTCTGGGCCACGTGGAAGGCACACGTGTGAAACAACAGCTCCTGTTCCAAGCTGGGCCTGACTCTGAAGGGCACTGAGGTGAGGAGGCTGCTGGGTGCTGAGAAGATACTGACTCACCAGTCAGGAAACCACGAGCAAAGCTGCATGAGTGGGATTTGGGTGAACGCAGGGAGACAAGACAGGGAGGAGGAGACGTTAGTGAAGTCGTACCTTGTTGAAAGCCTTTGACACGTGAGGGCCAGCCTCATAGGGTTATCCCCCTGCCCAAACTTACGTGAGGACTGAACTGAACCCAGCAAAGTAGCAGGGGGATGCTGTGCTCCTGCGAGACCAAGAGCAGAGGAGACAGCAGCGCTCAGAACGCAGTGGGAACTCTCTGAAGAGCACCGCAGCCATGTCTGCAGCAGCAGCTTTGTGACGGGCACGTTGCTGTGAAGGGAGGCAGGAGGGATGGGAGAGCGTGGGTGTGTTCTGTGCTGACGTTGGCAAAAACATAGGTACAATAAGTGTCCACTAAAAAGAGGTATGTGGGCTTCCAGCAGCCCTGTAGAGAGCCATTTTTGCCAGCCTGAACTGTAGTTTCTGCAGTAGGATTTCCTCCTTCCCCTCTGCAGGAGTCGTGTGGGTAGGGAAGACCTGGGACAGTTTGTGTCCGTTCACGTGCTGCAAAGAGAATGATTTTGTTGCCATTCTCACAGCACTGTGACCTCAGAGGCTGGCTGGATTCTGGCCCCAGAGGCTGGTTCACCTGTGGAGGTACAGAAGCCATGTTTGTTTCAGGTATGAGCTCCTTCCCGGGGCTGTTCTGGCTCCTGCTAGGAGGGGACTCGGTTCATTCTTGTGTTTATTTATGATCCCAATTCCCTCTCCTTGTGCTCATTTTCTCTCTCTCTAAAAACACATTCTGCAAACCCTGGACAAAAGAACAAAACCAAAAACCCAACCCTGTACCTGACAACTGAAAGCAGTTTCTAGAGCAGAGTTTCCAGCAGGAATCCTGCCATGGCCTTCAGTTGACAGGCTCGGCAGTGTCATGTGGAAAAGATGGCTTTGCCCTGACAGTGTCCCCGAGATCATAACAGAAGCCAAGACATTTATAGCTCAGCCTGTGCATAGCATCTGGAGTCCCCTGCCCCCTCGTTGTCACGCACAGGGCTGTGTCCCCACAGAGGAGCAGAGTGCTGCAACCTACGTGTCTGTCCCCACACCTGTTGGAACACCTCTTATCTTTGTAGAACCACATCCAGTTGTGCGATGAGCCACAGGGAGAATGTTGATGTCGATGTACTGTCTCAGAAATACAGCAAATGCCTCGCTTGGTCTTTCTTCCTGCTCCACTGTTCTGCTGCATCAAGTTTTCCATGTCTCTCTTATGACACTGGATCTTGTGATTCATGTTATTCCCCCCCCCCCCTCTCTTTCAACCAGGCTAAATTTATTCAAGGTGGCCTGAGGCAAAAGAGCTGATCCCTGCCCGGCTTCTCCTCCCACACTTGAGCAGAGTGTTTCTTTCTATGTTTTTCCACTTGCCAAAATCCCTTTCACTGAGTAGCTATATACACTCTGAGGATTTTCCCAAATGCCCAAACTCTAATGGAATCATCCTCACAAAGGCCTCACCAAAACTCCTTTCTCGTCTCTGACTCCTGCCAGACTGTGTAGTACTTGCAGAGGCTGCCTGACTCTACCAGTCACCTCATGCCCCTGGTACAGGGACCTAGAGACTAGCAGTGATTTCTTGGTGCAGCTCTCGCTTTCCTCTCTCCAGATCTTATTTATAGTGGAATATGGGGGTATTCAGACTTCTTTTTCTCCTCTCTCCTCCTCTCTCTCTTGCCTTACCCCCTAGCCCAACCCATGAAACAGAAACCTGATGCCATGAGCCAGCAATGTGCCCTCTTGGCCAAGAAGGCCAATGGCATTCTGGGATGCATCAAGAAGAGTGTGGCCAGCAGGTCGAGGGAGGTTCTGCTCCCCCTCTACTCTGCCCTGGTGAGGCCTCATCTGGAGTCCTGTGTCCAGTTCTGGGCTCCTCAGCTCAAGAGGGACAGGGAAGTGCTGGAGAGAGTCCAGCGCAGGGCCACCAAGATGATGGGGACTGGAGCATCTTCCTTATGAGGAAAGGCTGCAGGAACTGGGGCTGTTTAGTCTGGAGGAGACTGAGGGGAGACCTCGTCAACACTTTTAAGTGCCTTGAGGATTTTTGCCAAGAGGATGAGGTGACACTTTTTCCTGTAGTGTCCACTGATAGGACATGGAGTAATGGATATCAGCTGGAACACAAAAAGTTCCAGTTGAACACGGGGTAACACTTCTTTCCTGTTCGGATGAGGGAGCCCTGGAACAGCCTGCCCAGGGAGGATGTGGAGTCTCCTTCTCTGGAGCTTTTCAAATCCTCCTGGACATGTTCCCGTGTGACCTGATCTAGGTGGATCTGCTTTAGCAGGGAGCTGGACTGGATGATCTCTAGAGGTCCCTTCTAACCCCAACCATTGTGTGGTTTTGTGATCCGTGCAGTCTTCATGGAGCTGGAAAGCCAGAGTGACTAACACTGTTCTAAGAAAATGAATATTCTTTCCAGAACTGTTCTCCTTTGGGATGATAAAAAAATCCTGATAGGAGGTCAGCCCAAAGACTAACATTTCTAGCAAAGTCATAAGCGCTGGCTAATGGGTTCTTTGCGTGAGCCACATCAGCTCACCCCTGCTGTGTCACTCTGCCCTAGTTGTTAGTGCCCAGCGCTGCCCTGTTGGCAGGCACCACTCTGTTGAGCTCAAAGGTGCGTTTTCTTTATGCCAGGACTAATTGTGTGGAAAGATGATGCAATATTTGCTCGTTGTCATTGAAGTTCAAGGCTTTATTAGCAGCAGTGCTGATGCAGGAAGCCAGTCGGCCTCACTCCGCTAAGGAAATCGTGGGATGTGCTCAAGATAAGACTCTGCACGGTCCCAACTCAAAATTGCCCACTGCTGGAGTATTTTTTCACTGAATATTATTGATGCAAAGAAACACCATCAAAAGCCCAGGTGCAGGTCTTTATTGATCTGTGCCAAGAAAACAAGCAAGGAATACTAACACTGCTTTCTCACTCAAGCTTAATAGTTCAAAGAGGAAAATTAGCTCACGAGGTCCAAAGCTGGTTGGGGAGGGGGTGGAAGGGACTGGACTGGGGCTGCCACACAAAAATACATACAGAATGGTTCCAGGACAACACTACTGGCAGGCAGCAGGAGGGTCAGCTCAAGGGAGAGAGAGGATTTTCTCTTCTGAGTGCCCTGAAAAAGGTAAATATAATGTGCTTCCCTCTCCTTCACCATGCTCCGAGCTCCAGTCCTGGGGGTGGGGGGCAGGAAGGGAAACTCACCTGGCTCATCTTCTGTCTCTAGGTGGCCGTGGGATCCTTGGTTGATGCATCAGAAGGGCTGACTGCTGTCTCTCCTGGGCTTTCTTGGGACAAAAGTTCAGGTGGCAAGCGTGGGGCTGGGGCAGAGGCGGTGCTGTGGGCTGTCCCAGCAGGTGCATCTCCCCTTGTCTCGCTGGCAGATGTGTCCCCATTCAGCTCCAGAGCAGCCATTACCCTCTCTGTGCCCCTCTGGATGATCTGATGAGCAGCACGGATGTGTTTTCTTTGGGACTGCCTCACTGTGCATAAAGGGGAAAAAAACCCCAAACAGGTGAGGCTTTGACTGGGAAACTCGCAGCCAAGTGTCCTCCGGAGGGGAGAAGGGAGGGACAGCTCTGAGCCTCCCCGCAGCTGGGGAAAAGCCCATCTCGGGGAAGAAAAATCACGCCCTTTAACTTTGGCTCAAAGCGTTCTACTGCCACCTAATAGCAGCAGTCAACTTTGCATTTCCCTTTGAAGATTAGCCCTCACAGTGGGGAGACAGCATAGCCGAAGTGTTTTCCTCTCCAGCTTAGGGCAGAACTGCCTAGGATGTGTTACCAGGCTTTAAAATCGCAGCACTTGCCCTGAAGACTGGAGCTGACATCTGCTCTCTCCTGCGGTACCATTTTGCCTGCCCTGAGAAACTTGCAGAGCTCCAAGACAGACGTGGAGGCAGTACAGACACAGTAAGTCACCTGCCTTATCGTCTCCCTTTTGCTACTGCAGCCTGGTTCTTTACTGCATTTTACAGTTTTCATCTGATCTCATTTGTGCACATTGCCAACCCACCTCTTGGGAAACAATTACCCAAGCCAAAGCTCACCCTACAATTCCCTTTCTTCCTCTTCACTACTCTTTGTTCCCTCTTTCTCTTTAGACTTACAATGCTGATAAACAATCATGGGAGCTGGAATACTGTGTGCTTGTAAGGGGAGTATTGGGAATGTTGGAGGAACGAGCTGAGGCTCTCATCGTGTCACTTCCCTGCGGAAGTCAATCACAGAATGGTCGGGGTTGGAAGGGACCTCTAGAGATCATCCAGTCCAACCCCCTGCTAAAGGCAGGTTCAGCTAGATCAGGTCACACAGGAACATGTGCAGGCCCAAGACTTCCCAGTTGGTCTGTTTACATTGTAAGACTGAGCCGTGCCTTAACTGTGACTCTGAACCGCTGGTGCCTCACAAGCTGTCACACAGTTCTATGTGCTGTCACCAACCCAACTTGTCCTTTTTATGTTTATCCCTCTCCCAGGGTCATTTTGTCAACAAAGAATGCAACTGGATCCCACTTGCATATGAAAAGTTAAGCTTCTCCAGCCAGCTCTCAGTTCCCAGGAGAGCTTTCAGTACCCAAGGGATTTTTGGTTTCAACCACATATGCAAGGACTGCATCAGATGTACTGGGAATATTCTCTTGGTATTGCTGCAGTCCCTTCCTCCAGCCACAGTGAATTCCATCTACCAGAAAGCCATCTCAAATTGGTGAGTGATTCTCCTTTTAAAAGCAGGTTTTTTTCATATCAGCGCCTTCAGTTCTACTGAGGGAGGCTTCGGAGTGATGTGCAGAGGGGTTTCAGGATGAGGCAGCATTGCATAATCCCTGCTTCTTGCATAGGTATGTGACAAAGAAAGAGGAGAGAATAAAAGAGAAGAAAAGACTAAGTAATGGCAAAAGACAGACATTTACAGGAAAGAGGTGTGGGCAAAGACTGAACTTGCAAGCCCTCAAATCTTTGTTCTACAAATGGATTTGCTCCTCTGCCAGGCACTCTCAGATCACTTCCTGCTAGGCTCAAGGAGGATGTAATGCTCAAGCATGTGCCAGGTTGCTAAAACACAGTTTTGTAACAAATAATCCGCCTCACTACAGGGAAAGCTTCAAAAGCAGACACTGAAAGGCAATACGCTGATGCACTCGTGAGATCTAAGGCCATTCTTTGATACTATTTCCTTTGGGTGTGTGTGGAATAGTTACTGATCCTGCTTCTCTGAAGTTATCCCAGTGCAGGAGTTTACAGAAGGGTGTGCTCATCAGAGCACAGCACATTTGGTACAATTCAGCTCTCTTACATGTTTGGAGTCCCCTCAACCCCCTTCAGCAGTAGCAGTAGACAGTATGAGCCAGGCCTCTTTCTGACCTTTGATGTCTGCTGATGTAGGGACTTCTGGCAAATTTCACCTGATTGAATTTGAAGGAGCTCCTGTACCACTTATTGCTCTAGCTCTTCCACCAGGATACACTTGCATTTTTGTCTGGATCTGCTTTTCAGGCAAACCCACTGTAGCTGTCACAGATTTTGAAGTCCTTTTTTCTCCTCTGTTGCTTTGGAGCGCTTCTGAGGTGCTTTGCTCATCAGCTGCCGTTGCATTTAAGCCCGGTATGTGTTTTCTTCCTTGGTGGTATCTCTGTATGTCCAGAATCCCAGGCCACTTCCAGGTTTTCTCTCCTTTCTGACACAGGCTAACCCGTTTGTTGTAGTGCCTGAGCTGCAGGCTTCGTTGACTAAAATTACATCACCTGCTTTGGCAGGCTTGCAGAAGCAGGGCTAAGGAGAAAGGAGCTGGTTTAAGCTTAGGCAGAGCTGCCAGCTGCTGAACAGACACTATTCTTGTGACAAGTACACAAACTAGGAAGCACAATTCAGAGACCACACAAGGTGTTTGCAGGGTTTGTGTTTTCACTCACAAAGCCACAAAAAAAAAAAGCTCAATGAAGTGTGTGCCTTTGCTCTGGAGTCAGAGGAGCGTGCTGCAGGAAGGACTGCCTCGGGCTCTGCTGTGATACAACTGCTTTGCTGAGGTTCTACCCACTTTCTACACTCTGGTTTAGTCTATGACTGGTTTAGTCATGGTCTTCTGAGTGTGCTGGTCAGAGGAAACATCCCAGCCGTTTATTTGTGATACTCAATGTAATACACAGGTTGCCATAGCCTTTCCCTCTGTGTTTTGATAGATACTATTTCATTTTGGCTGAACAGCAGCATCCTTTGCAGCTGCCAGATTGTCTACTTCAAACAGGATACCACTAGAGCCAACCCTAAAACCCCACCTTTGCTTCTAGCTCTCAACCAGCTGGAGAGGAGGGGGAAAGCATAGGAAAGCATATGATCTTCCTTGCACAAATGGCATATATTTAAGCAATCTGCCTGTTAAAGACTTCTACAGTTTTTAGAAATTGCCATGTACTAGACAAATGACAGCCATGCTACCTAAAGACTTTTTCCAGTTGGTTTTGGAAGGTGCAACGGGCTGTTTCTTTTCATGTTTTATGGTTGCAGGTACATCAAACGTACACCAGGTCTGAATTTAGGCCACCATTTAAAAAACCTAAAGGTTGGTGAAAAAGGGTCAGAGCGCTTCACTTTCTACCTACAGAGTGCCAAAGAGGAACCTCAGAGAACTGAGGCAGCTCTCGGCACTGTGTCTTTCAGTGAGTTGGAGTGAGGAGGGTGAACCAGTTCAGGATGAGAACAAAGTTACTGTTTACCTTTCTCTCTGATGGACATTTTCTCAGCTTCTGGAATCATGAAATTGTAAACCAGCTCTGCTACAATCTCTTCTGACTGTAGGCGAGTTCGACTGTGGAACAGATGCAGACTGGTATCAGTATTTTAGCTTTCTTTCCAGATCACCTCTGGAAACACAAGACTCCCTTGGAAATAGCCTCACTCTTTTCCAAGGGGGTGTACTGTCACAGCAGTAATCATCAGCTGGGACTCTCTCTAACGTACAAACAGGTGACAGTGTAGCTATTCCCCTTTGTGCTGCACCGAACAATGTGTTCAGTGGAGAGCGACATTTGCGGGGAGAAGATGAGCCTAACCTCCTTCTCCTCAAAGGGGGTATTCAGGAGCCCAGTTCTCACTGGTGACAAATAGACACCTCTGAGGATTGGTGCCTTTGTCAACTCAGTCTTTGGCCCGTTGCTGAGTCTGCTAAATTCTTCCCCTTTGTGACTCTGCATTTAGCTGCTCCCCGTGCTTTTTTTCCATGCCAGTGTTTGGTGGCTTCCCAATTGGCCCAGGGGCTGCATGCATTATCTATGCTTCCTTCTCCCCAAGGATTCCAGCATTCTGGTTTGTATTCATCTGGTTACAAAACACACAGCTGCTGTCCTGTACCATAAGAGAGTCACTGTGTCATTGGGATTTTTATGGCTCCATTCCAGTTTCAAATAAATAAATAAATAAAGAGCCCAGAAACCCAAGGGGAGGTTTGGCAGGTCCTAAAAAGTATTCAGTGCGGATTCCCCAGCCAGACACAAGACTGTGGTGTTCTCAAACAACTCACCCTGCCCAAAGTGCCTTGTCAGGCAGCCATCAATATACCCGACCCCCATGGAAACTGGTGGTTTCTTTAAAGAGCAGCCTCCCCCAAACGAAAGGCTGCTGTAGGGCTGAATCTTTTGGCATCTCTTTCAAATGGGTTTTCTGCAGTAGTGTAAATAAATGAAAAGGCCAGCATGAATGGGGCTTGCTTTAGGCAGTTCCCAGCTTTAGTGTGGTCACAGCACCACGTTGGCACAGAGAGGTCTAAAAGGGGCGATTTGCAGGTCCCAGGGGAGACTTCTGAAGGAAACCTGGCACGTGCTGTATAGAAATAAGGCTCTGGTGGGTTTATATGTGTGTACCAGGTACTAACACCGGGGTTCCTATGATCAAGCCATCACAAACAGTGTTGCTCTGCCCTTGCCATGTCTTAGGTTATAGACATAACCACAGATGAAGGTGGTGGGGCAGGTTCTAAACTACTGCAAACAGCCCCTCCTGGTGTGCCACTTAATAACCTACCGGCTTTCCATTTCATAAGCAATGTTGTTGACTTCTACGGCCATTCTCTGAATCTCTTCCCTGGCTTGTTCTTCAGCTGTGTTCTCAATGCTGCTGAGGATAACGTCTTCCAAGTAGCAGTCAATAGTGCTCTGCTGCACTCTCACCACCTGGAAGAAAACATCAAGATATCGTTCCTCTGCCTGTTGCTGTGCTGAGAGGGTGGTGAAAGCAGATTTCTAAAGATGCAAGAACAACAGATTTTCACTAAATTCTGAATTCCAGGCAGGCCAGCATGAGATTTGGTTCCAGAGGTGCTTTCTGGGAAGAAAAACTTGCCAGCAGGTCGAGGGAGGTTCTTCTCCCCCTCTACTCTGTCCTGGTGAGGCCTCATCTGAAGTCCTGTGTCCCGTTCTGGGCTCCCCACCTCAAGAGGGACAGGGAAGTGCTGGAGAGAGTCCAGCACAGGCCCACCAAGATGATCAGGGGACTGGAACATCTTTCATATGAGGAAAGGCTGCGGGAACTGGGGCTGTTTAGTCTGGAGACATTAACACAAGTCTTTAAAAGATGGATATCAAGAGGATGGGGTGCCACTTTTTTCTGTAGTGTCTAGTGACAGAACAAGGGGTAACGGGATGAAGCTGGAACACAAAAAGTTCCACTTCAACACATGGAAAGACTTTTTTACTGTTCAGGTGAGGGAGCCCTGGCACAGGCTGCTCAGGGAGGGTGTGGAGTCTCCTTCTCTGGAGCTTTTCAAATCCTCCTGGACATGTTCCTGTGTGACCCGAACTAGGTGGACCGGCTTCTGCAGGGGCTTGGGCTGGATGATCTCTAGAAGCCCCTTCCAATCCTCACTATTCTGTGTGATTCTGTGATTTTGTAAAAATTATTTTCTAATAATTCTTTCTGAGAACTCATTGAATGGAAACAAGTGCAGCTAAGAACCAGCGGTGGAAGAAAAACTTCTGCTGCAGCAGGTTAGTTCTGTGAATGAAATGCCAGTTGCTTCCTCCTAGTCCCCTGAGCAACAGCTGCCAAATAATACTCATTGGTATTAACTGCAGTAAATTAATCAGCTTTTATTCAAGCAAACTCTGAAGGAACAGGTTCCATCAAGCCAGTCAAACGTAAATAAAACCAAGATTAAATTACTGGTTTCATTATAATGGTTGTACAGCAGAGATTCTAGAAATGGGTGTTTTTTGGGTGTTTTTTTCTGCTAGTCTGAAGGGCATAAGCTTATGGCACCTTGACCCTCTTTGCTTCCCGCTCAGAGATGCAGAAAAGATATGAGGAGAAGCTAAAATTAAAAGAAAAATAAACATGATGCCCAACTCTCTTGGTATTAACCTCCTCCCACAAAGTTTGAAAATTATTGGCTTAGTTAATTAGGCTCCCACTCATTCCTTTCAAATGGGAGAAATGTGCTTCATGCAGTCAGGAGCTAGGGAATAGGACTATAGAATAGTTATGGAATGTGGTAATTCAGGATTTTTGTTTCTGGATTTCAAGGTTATGTCATCCATTACCATTACCTTTTATTATTTTCAGTCCATTTGGGGGAGGGGGGGGCAAAGTCTTTCCAAAAACCTTCCTTAAAGGAAAACATCCTTCCTGGGATAGCACCTAATAGTTCTGCTGGACAGATCATGTGCTGACAGGACATTATTCCTAAAGGTGATCTAGGTACAGCTGTTCTTCACAGGTGTTTGTTGTGGGACTTTATTAACCTACATCCATTCGGGATATGCCTAACAGAACTGTCTGTAGCGGCACTCAGATCACCCTTCATTTAATGGGCAGGAGTCTGTTAGGAAGGAAGCATCCTCTCTCCAACTAAGCCTTTCATTCCCTTCAATTTTAAAACTCAGCCATTCCTTAAGTCAGAGCTGATGCCCCTCCCTCCCATCTGGACCTCCCCACCAAGAGGCAGTTCCTACAAGCCGCCCACAGCCCCGCCAAGCCCCTTCTCTCGCCTGTTTGAAAAGCTCATCTTCTGCCTGACGCCGCCTCTCTTCCACCTGACGCCGCCCGCTCTCCTCCGCCTCCCGCATCCGCCTCTGCCTCTCAGCCAGCATGACAAAAGCGTGGATCTTCCGTTCCTCCTGCAGCCTCAACAGCTCTTTGGACAGGAAATCAAACATGTTCCCCAGCGCCCTTCCCTCCTCGCGGGCCAAGCTGCTTTCCATTGATGACAGCTTTAGGGGGAAAAAAAGAGATTAATAAATTAAAAAGGGGAAGGAATTGTGTTAGAAACCCCAGGAATGTTGTTGGAAGTCCCAGGACTACAGGGCTTAAAAGTTGCAAGTGAAGCTTCTTTCTAGCATTTGGAAACTAAACCCTCAATCTTTATGAGAAGGAAGCTTGAGTAAGGATTTAGAAAGCTGCAGTTGTGAGTACTGACAGATTTGTATCCTCTGCTAAGGATACAAAATGTTTGTTACAGTTCAGAGTCAGTGAAATGGTACATCTTTGGATGGACATTCATGGTGCAACTGAAGTGATAATACAGCAACCATGCGTCCTTACAGTCTTAGGTATTGAGTTATTACCTAAAACTGTACAAGTTACGACTGAATCACAGAATGGTAGGGGTTGCAAAGGATCTCTAGAGATCATCCAGTCCAATCCCCCTACAGAAGCAGGTTCACCTAGATCAGGTCACGCAGGAACGTGTCCAGGCTAACAAAGCACCAGTAATTCTATTGAGTTTGCAGAAGTGTAGAAGAGACCTCCCAATTCCAGGTAGTTGCAAATCAAAAAGTCTGTGACAGAGCTGAGACTACATGAGAGGTGTTTGGTGTTCCTGTGCCATTTGCTCCTTTTTCCAAGCACATGATGTTTTAGGGCTTGGTTATGTGTGGTTGCACTCTGGAAATGGATATCTACGGTAAGCACATTATCTCCTGTGTGGGCTATGACTAGTCCTGGGTAGGAGGGAATGTCTGGAACTGGCTGGGATGCCAGTGTGTTTCTGCTGGAATAAACAGGCAATAACAGAGTAGACTTGAAAGTAAAACTCAACATGGAGCTGAAATATCCCAGACAAGTAGTAATAAATCAGCTTTTTCAACCTATGTCTGTTTAAGATGGAGGACAGCAGTAAACTGCAGCACCCCACAGGGAGGGATAACAAGGAACTAATGTGCTGCTTCCTCTTTATTGCTCCAGGTGATGTGTCTAAAACTGATGTGGAGGAGAACGACCCAGCAACACTCTTGTCTCAGACTTTTGTTACATATGAGGTTGGAAATTTTCAGTCTCCTCATCTTTGACCATTTTATTTTGAGTTGCCATCCACTTTCTGCAGGAAGCATTTCTTGACAAAAAATGCTTCTTTTTATACTGAAAAGGTAAAAAAACCCTGAAAAAACTCCAATCCTGCGACTACTAAAAACTATAGAACTGTGTCATAAGTGACTTAAAATAGCCACACGCATAGGAAACTCCTGCACATGCATTCCAGAGAGTTTTTAAGTTCAAAGTGTTTGAAGACCTGAGCCTTGGACTTTCTGCATTAGAGACATAGTTAAAAAAGGCAAGAGTAGAGGAGGTAGGTACCAGCAGAGGGGGATAGTGGCTCTCCCAAAAGGAAATTCTGACATCAGAGGTCAGCATCTTTACCATTTGCTCTCTCTTCTCTTATATGAGCTTCATTATGGTGTCTGAACTGCTTTCTACTTCATTCTCACTTGTGCTTCCAGAAGAGAACGAGCATTTCAAGTTCCTAATGCCTAAGGCTTTTATTTGTCTCCTAATTCCTCAGTAGGAAAAAACTGCATTCCGCACCTGGGCTCCCTCTGTATGAGGGAGCATCTGGAAATTATAAACAGTAAAACACAGTCACCTGGCTCATTTTTTTACTGAGATCTGAGGGGAAATGTTGTTGCTGCCCACCCAGCAAGAAGCAGTGGTCTGGTTTCACGTCCACCAGGCCAGCTGGCCAGCGAATGCTGTTATCGTAAGCAGAACCTGCAGTATTGCCTCACGGTCACTCAGAAAACAGGAGAGTAGCAAAAACCATAGGAAAACCTGCAGGAATGTGGGACAATGTGGGTATCTGAGATGCAGTAAAGCCTGGATAAAATTTCTTTATGATCTGTTTCAGCCCATCATCTGCCTTTTTTGCTCTGGAAGACTGTGGCCCTGCAGGGAAATAGGATGGGAAGTTGCATCCTCAGCTGTCACTAGATCCTTGGCAGAGGATGGAGCTCAGACTTTCTCTGCTCTCCATTAACAGTGGCAAGTACAACAATTATGACCCCATTGCTAAGGTCTTAAGAAGTCTTGAGCCCAGCAGGATTTACAAAGTAAGTCTGCTTTGGCATCTTCTGTGATATTTTGTGACTGAGGAGGAGCCTGAGAGAGTGCGAAGCTAGCAAAGGAAGAGGGAAATGACAGAGCAGTGACACACATTCAGTAAAACATCTGACAGATGTGAGTGACAAGCGTGTGTTGCGATGCCACGTTACAGCACTAGTCAAATGGATTGAAATGTGGGAAAACTGAGGTTCATCTCACAGTGCAATTTGTTCAAAGCCCTGTAAATAGCAATAAGTGCTCTGTCTGCAAACAAAGCAAGTGCAGCCTGGGTAGCAGCTGCGACCCGGGCGCCTCAGTCTGCTTCTGAGATTCCCCGGAGTCCCCGTAGCAGTGAGAGAGCAATTTTAGCCCTTCAGGCATTCAACGCTCGGGCTGTGCTAGGAGAGCATTTTTGTTCCTTGGGGTGTTTTCTGTGCTGTGGATAACAGGAAAACAAAAGAAATGAAAGGCACGGAGCGCCTGGTCAGGACAGTATTGTTTGTGAATCAGCCTTTCCATCTATGCAGGCAAACCTTGTGCATTTTCAAGTCATGCTGCTGCTGTAAGGCCAGTGTCATTTGCTCCTCTGCCTTCAAGAGCAGCTGTTCTTCCTCCTGGAGCGCATGAGTGGTGCGCAGCTCGTGGATCAGTTCCAGACGCTTCTCCTTTCCTTCAAACATCTTTAAAATAAAGTTAAACAACTGAGCATATTAAACAAAGAATACAAACAGAAGAGAACAGAGAATACAGAACGTGTTTTGTCAGCAAAGAACGCCCTTCTTCTCCAAGTCCCAAGGTCAGCTGTTTCCAAGACCTAGTTCGCTGTGACAAATTAGTGGCTGCGTTTAGACAAACACTACAGCTGTCAGGTAAATTTTGCCTAAACTCTCCTGCACAGAAGATGAAGTTGAGACCTTCTGCTGTGCAGAACAGAGGATTCCTTGCTACTTTACTTTAAAATATTTTTTTTTTACATTATTCTGTTTGGCTTCATCCAGAACTCAAACCACTGGAATGACAGTCGGCAACGGCCAGTGAGAAGGGCAATAGCCTTCTGGATATCCTGTTTTATCAGCCTCAATGTCAAAGCTTCCCAGGGTGAGCATTTCCCATTTTTATCACTCCAAGCTTAGATGTCTCCTGCCTCAACATCTGCTGTTCTCTGACCTTTGTTTTGAGGATGTCCAGCAACAGCTCAAAGCAATAAATAGGGAGGTTGTTGAAACTGCCGCTGTTGCTCTTACGAGGTTTATGTAGAATCATAGAATCATTTTGGTTGGAAAAGACCTTTAAGATCATCAAGTTCAACCACTAACCTCACACTACCAAGCTCACCACTAAACCATATCCCTCAGCACCTCACCTACATGGCTTTTTGATGCCTCCAGGGATGGTGACTTCCTGGGCAGCCTGTGCCAGTGTTAAATAGCCCTTTCAGAGAAGTTCTTTCTAATCTCCAATCTAAACCTCCCCTGGCGCAACTTGAAGTGATTTCCTCTTCACTTATCACTTGTTATTTGGGAGAAGAGGCCAACACCCACCTCACTACAACCTCCTTTCAGGCAGTTATGGTCCAGCCCTTCCCTGACTCTGTCATTCTCCCTTTCTTCTAACAGGACTTCCAGTGGCAACAAAGGATCACTCAACCTTGCTCACATAATTCTCCAACTGTGTCATATATTTCTGATCTAGTAGCACCTGGAAGGAGATGCCTAAAATGCTGAGGCATTTAATATATGATATGAAAGTCAACAGTCCTGCAATGGCATCAAACATTCCTCTTACAGATGGCCACAGAACCAGAGAGGACTTAGGAAGTCTGTATTCCTCCTCAAGGCACTTTCACAGTATTGCATTGTTTGCTAAAGCTCAGGTCAGAGTCCCACACTTCACAAATATTATATAATCAGTGCAAGACAGAATACCAATTATATTCTCAGCAGGCATGAAAACAAACCTGCTGTACTGGCTGATCCAAAGTGATAGACTTGCTTAATATAAAGCCCATGAGGCCACAAGCCATGGCTACTCAATTATTTTTTACTTAGATACACCACTTCCCCACTGAAAGCAGAATGATGGGTTCTGCACTTCCTGGAAATCATGGTGGTATGCTTCAGTTGCTTCTCATCTAAGGTTCAGCTCACCATCACAGGAAACTGGGAGGATGGTATGAAAAATACAAGTTGCCCTGTTGGGATGTGGGAGGTTTTTTATGCCTGGGATCTTGGCATAATCAAGGCAAAATGTACTGATGGTCCAGATTGAGTCTAGAATTTGCCATATGAGTAATTCTGGTATGAAACCTCTAACTAAACAGCTGAGTGTAGGGAATGGCAGGAACAGGGAGACGCTTATGGACATGTGTAGGAACCTAGAAGTTCCTGTAGGAAATCTGGGCTGGAGAGCAGCCTTGAAGGACCCCAGATAACATACAGGAGGATAGGCTGCAGAGGTCTGATTACCCTTGATTAGTACTGTGGAAGAAAGATTGCAAACACACTTTCCATCACTGCCACCATCGTTCTGATGAGAGACATGAACAAAGAGACTTAGATACCATGTTCTGGATAGCCCTGCCTCGGAGCAACTTCTGCAGACAGATCACTGCCAGCTCTCTTTCCTCTTCCTCCTGCTGAAACACAACAAATATCCACACAATAATTAATTACTTCTTTGGAGAGTGAGATTTCAATAGGTTATCAATTTAACTATCAAAAAGTCTAACTCATATCCACCTTTTTCTCAGTTGTTCCTGAACACCATTCTTCTAATTTCTAGGGAAAGGAAGGTGAGTCAGAATAATATGTACTGCCATGTTTTACAAGAGATGGGGGAGAAAGGCTGTATAGTTAGATTCTACTGGATGTTTTAGAGGGGCTGTAGAGATGAGTATTTAACAGTAAGGAGTTGTTGATGGAGAAAATTCCTGTATGCATTAGAAATACTATTTGTGGCTTGACTGAATCTGAGTTTGCAAATCAAGCACTAGTTACAGTAATTTAACAGGTCAAGACACTAAGGGGATGGAATTATTGAAGCAGGTGCAAAAGGCCTGTTAACCATGAATAAAGGGATTACATTAAAAGGGAGCATATACAATTTTTCTTTTGATATTTATTCTGGTGGTGACCTTTATCAGAGTAAGTCAGTGAATATAAAACACAGAAAGGGATAGTTTGGAAGCAGATTTAATTATATTACATTGTGATTTCTCTCTTTGAGAACTTCACTGGCCTAGTGTTGTGTGACTGATACCAACTTAGGAGAATGACTGAACATTTTGCTGCCATTCAGCGGGATCTCAACCGGCTTGAGAGTTGGGCAGAGAGGAACCTCATGAGGCTCAACAAGGACAAGTGCAGAGTCCTGCATCTGGGGAGGAACAACCCCATGCACCAGTACAGGCTGGGGGTCGAACTGTTGAAGAGCAGCTCTGCAGAGAGACCTGGAAATGCTGGTTTATAATAAACTAACCATGACCCAGCAATGTGCCCTCTTGGCCAAGAAGGCCAATGGCATCCTGGGATGTATCAAGAAGAGTGTGGCCAGCAGGTCAAGGGAGGTTCTGCTCCCCCTCTACTCTGCCCTGGTGAGGCCTCATCTGGAGTCCTGTGTCCAGTTCTGGGCTCCCCAGTTCAAGAGGGACAGGGAACTTCTGGAGAGAGTCCAGCGCAGGGCCACCAAGATGATCAGGGGACTGGAACATCTTTCATATGAGGAAAGACTGCGGGACCTGGGGCTGTTTAGTCTGGAGGAGTCTGAGGAGAGATCTTATTAACATTTACAAATATCTAAAGGGTGGGTGTCAGGAGGTTGGGACATCCCTTTTTTCTATAGTAGCTAGCAAAGGACAAGGGGTAATGGGATGAAGCTGGAACACAAAAAGTTCCACTTAAACGTAAGAAAAAACTATTTCACTGTTCAGGTGAGGGAGCCCTGGCACAGGCTGCCCAGGGAGGGTGTGGAATCTTCTTCCTTGGAGGTCTTCAAGACCCACCTGGACATGTTCCTATGCGACCTGATCTAGGTGACCCTGCTTCTGCAGGGGGGTTGGACTAGATGATCTCTAAAGGTCCTTTCCAACCCCTACCATTCTCTGATTCTCTGATTCTATGCTTCTATGAACATAGTGGGAAAGGGAACATGACCATAGGAGGAAAAAGAAAATAAAGAGGCTTGTTTTAAATAGAGGAAGCCCAGTTGGCAGCATTTTTCCTTGCTGAGGTGTCTTCTAGTCTGGAGTTGACAGTGACTAAAGGAAAAAGCCCATTGGGTGCCTGGGAAAGATAAAAAGAAAACTAAAAATTACAAGTAAGCTTTGTTGGTTTGTTTTTTTTTTTTTTTTAATAAAGAGCCTATGAGGTCTGCATTGAAATGTGGTATTTCAGGAGTGCTGGAAAAACAGGGAAGAGCGTGGGATGAGAGAAGCCGTGTGGGCTTGAATCTTAGTATCTGTTTTTTTCTTAGGTGTTGAAGATTAAGTTTTCCAAGCGCAAAAGGAAGCATTCCTGCCTTTCCACACCACCACCAAGGAGGAACAAAGCAAAACTAGCCAAAGGACTGCCTTATCATTAGGTATGTTCTTTTCCTCCAGAAAGAAGGGATGAATTTCCAGTCCAGTTAAAGCACTAAACTGTACCACGTCACCTGGCTACAGCATGGGAGCCCTTCAATACAGAGTTTTGGAAATGGAGATGGCACATATACTGGACAGGTAGGCCAAACCACTTGGTTTTATCTAAATTACAGTTTGGGTTGAATTGTTGTGAGATGCATTTTTCTGTACTTCTGTTGTTCAGTGCTGCAAATGATGCCTTAACAAGGGTAATCATCAACTTCATATGCCTGCTACAGACCAGCAGGAAAGAATGATGGAAAGCCCATCACACCCTGCAGGGGAAAGGAAAAAAACCAAAACCAAAGGAATTAAGGATATGGAAGGATCTAGAAGCAGAATGCAAATTAGAGGGGGCTGGGAGAAAGTGATAAAGCAGTGAAAGAATTCAGAGGCACTCTGTGAGCTTGTTGTGGCTAGTAAATGCATAAGAAGTGAGCAGGGGAAAGGAGTTGAGGAGGCCTGCAGTAGTGTCTCCTGTCCACTTTCTTTAATATACCTGTGGTCCATGTCAGCCACCTGTCATTCTGGCACACTATCCTTTTGAGATCCTCAGCTCTGGCGGGATGAGGCTGGTACACTTAGCAGTTGGTACATACATGTGTGTATGGCAGCAAGAGGAGCACTATCAACAGAGAAGAGCCTTGCTTTCAGTGCTCCACTTCCAGCTGGTAAGAGAAACCTTGGATTCTGCAAGCAGGAGATGTTTGTGCTGCTTTTCAGTGGCTGAAGTGGCCTGATTTTACAAATGGAGCTTCACTGGAGAGCTCCTCTCTCTTTTTACACATTCACACATAAAGACACTTGAAAATAAACCAAATATTGACAGAATTTTTTTAGGTGGAATGCTGTCATATTGGAACTCTTAAAAGAAATCCCTATAATCTGTAAACACACTGAAGAGAGACTACAACTGAGGGATAAACATTTCTGATTTATTTCCATGTTACCTGAAAGTACTTAAGATTTCTGCTAAACTGGTAAATCTAAATAGTGTAAATCCACTACTGCAATACAATAGAATCATAGAATAGTAGGGGTTGGAAGGGACCTTTAGAGATCATCTAGTCCAACCCCCCTGCAGAAGCAGGTTCACCTAGATCAGGTCGCATAGAAACATGTCCAGGTGGGTCTTGAAGACCTCCAGGGAAGGAGACTCCACAACCCCTCTGGGCAGCCTGTGCCAGGGCTCCCTCACCTGAACAGTGAAATAGTTTTTTCTTATGTTTAAGTGGAACTTTTTGTGTTCCAGCTTTTGTGTTCCATTACCCTTTGTCCTGTCGCTAGCTACTATAGAAAGATACTTGGGAGTTAGGAAAGCTGGGAAAAGCTCTTCTCAAGGACATATTCTTGTTTCAGTCATCTTATAATAGACTGCGAAAAACACAGGACATCAAAGGAAGACTGTATGGATGATCTGATAAGACCTTCTCTCACTTTCATGGTTGTGTGGCTCTTAAAATTCAAAAGTTTAAATGGCAATTTGGTTTGATTCTTACTACATCATGAAAATAGTGTCAATAAGCAGACAAAGCAATCCACTGGGGTAACCAGCTCTTAAGTATGCTACTTTCAGAAAGCAGAAGAAGTTGCAGCTCCCCTAAAAAGCTGGTTTATTTCCTAGAGCATATCACATCCCCCGCAGCACATCATTACTGCTATTTCAATTTCTGCAGAAGGATAATTTTCTGTGAACTGGAGCAGGCTCATCAAAGACTACATCCTGCATGATGACGAGCTTCAGCAATTTAACAAAGCGCCCGCTCAGTGCTAAGCACCCGAAGTCTCACTGGTTTCAGTGGGACTAACTTAATTGCTCTACTGGATTATGATAGTGTTGCCAGACCAGGAGGTTGGAAGACTCTTAATAATAGTAATAATAATCATCATCATCATCATCTGTGGGTTTGTTCCTCAAGACCAAGGGAACAACATGTCTACTAATTTGTATCTTTATACAATAAAGTTTAGTTAAGGTTTTGGCCAACAGATGTTGGCCAACATCTGTGTGGGAAACAATTAGGGATCAGCACCAAAAAAAAGTGCTTACAGCCCACTTACAGTTAATGGTTCTTCCAGGACTGGAGTGGGTGGCCGAGGAATAGGCTTTTCTACTTTCTCAAGGAAACGGAGGGGCTTCTTTGGCTCCTTGACTTTATTCTTCTTCTCTAGTAGAGCCTGGAATCGACATACAATTTAATCACAACTGAGCTAGGCAGAACAACGCAATAAGGCCAGTCCTCTGGATGCTGGCTGTTGCTGATCACACCGGCTGCAGCAAGCCAAAAGAATTTTGCACTTTGCAGGCTTGTGGCTTCTATTTCTTACTGCACATCAACTGAAAAACTGAATATGGTCAGTAGATGAGGCCAGAAGTTATCAGTAGAAGATACTGACGGGAATTTCAAAATTATATGTAAGAAGGATTCAAGGATTGTTTTACTACATTTACAAAGAAGTCATCAGCCATTTCACAGGGTGTCACCTAAAAAGAATCAAATATTGGTATGAACTTAAATGAGTTCTTAAGTAAAAGCTTAAGTATTTCAGATTTGCTTTTTTCATGTTAAAATAGGGATCTCATTGAATCAACTAAACACTCATTCACATGCAGGCAGAGGCAGTTGTGTGCATTACTTTCCTTATGCAATGACAAAGACAATTTTTTTCCTACAAGGTAGAGGTTAAATTCTTTCAAAATGTGAAAAACGTGTAGGAATATCATAATTTAACTACAGTTTACCTATCACTACAGAACCCTTAACATTCTTTGCCTTTAACTATAACTATACTTGTCCCTGCAGGTTAGAAATGTTAGGTGGTCCGGAGATTTTATGAAGGGAGTCACTTGAAAAGTGTATTGTCACTGTTCTCTGGCCCTTCCTTGATGAAATGTCCTTGTATGATGCTCTGTTACCGTGTCTGAGTTGAACCAAACAATCCAGCTCCCCTTCCCCTTCATTCAAAGATGAATCTGCTCATCTGCAGTTGCCCAGCAGCCTGCTAGCACTCACAGAGCAACTGTACAAATGGACTAAGGGCAAAAGGGAAACTGACTTGCCTGAGAAATTCCTTATACCAAGAGGATCCACAAGCCCATTGGGAGTGGGTTTTATCTTGCTTGCAGCTGTTTAGTAGCAGATGCCAAGCCTTGTCAGACAAAGCTGGCTGGGGGTAAAAAATGCCACCACAGCCTCAACTCTCAAAACATTTTCAAACTACTCAGAAAGCCAAAGTCCTGACAACTCCCCATCACAAGCTGCTTAGAACAAGATATTCAAGATATTAATTTCCAACTGCCCAGCAATGTAGGGCATCCCACTTTGGCTCTCAGAGAAAAAGGAAGAGAGTACCTACATTTAAAGCTCCTTCAAAATGATAAACCTCCTACTGGACAGGTTGGATCTGTAGTATCCATTACTGACATAGTCCAGTGAGGAAAAAAACATGCACTTTTCTCACTCTCTCTCTTTCAAATGTTCAAATCAAGTGTTTTGTGAGGGAAGGAAACCAAAGAAAAACTTAAGAAAAAACCCACCATGCTGAATTTCTCTCTCCAGGAATAGGAAATTGGTGGCACTTGCACAGAATTTAACTGTGAAATTTATGAAGCTTTCAAACTCCAGTGGTCATTATACAAAACTCTTCCTGCATATTGGCACTGACCTTTCAGGCCAGGAAAATTAATTGCTCCAGAAAAGGAGAGAGATTTCTAAGTGGAGGGGATAAAACGCTTTATTACTGAAAACTTCTGACATGGACCATGTTACTAATGCAAGAATCAAAGCCTATAAACTGCTTAAAAGCCACGTGAAACGGTTAAAGCTCAAAAATGCTGAAAGATTTTCTGAACTGTTTCTTGTATTCGATGACCTTAGAGCTCTCTAGAACGAAGATTATGCTTGCTATGATTTATAAGGTGTTTTGCATGATGAGGAAGAAAACTGAAAGCAAAAAGCTGCAGTAATAGTGATCCTTTTGAAAACAGTGGCTCCTATGTTTACTAGCTGGTGAAGGGCCTGGAGAACAAATCTGATTGGGAGTGGCTGAGGGAGCTGGGGACGTTTAACCTAGAGGGGACTGAAAGGAGACAAGATCTATCTCTACAACTGCCTGAGAGGAGGTTATAGCAAGGTGGAGGGTCAGACTCTTCTCTGAAGTAATGAGTGATAGGACAGAAGGTTGTTAGACACTGGCACGGGCTGCTCAGGGAGTTGGTGGAGTCATCCCTGGAGATAATGAAAAGCTGTGTAGATGGGATATTGAGGGACATGGTTTAGTGATGGACCTGGCAGAGTGAGGTCAGTGGCTGGACTTGATGATCTTAAAGGTCTTTTCCAACTGAAATTATTATATGATTTCTGAACAACATAGTTCAAATGTTACTGCCTACATATCACCCTCTATTTTTCTGAGGCAGACTACATTACTTTTTTCAGGCGGTAGGTTCAGAGACATGGTATAATCTGGTTGGACTGAACAATGAAGAACCACCCAATTCATCTCCATTTCGTTTTCCTGGCAAATGCAGCAAACAACAAGCAGCACATATGTTTTGGGCTATACACCTTAGTTTCTTTGCTAGAAGCAGAACACTTGACAGGATAGTGGCTCGAGAAACAATTTTCCCTTCAGAGAAACCATTCTTTAGATTACTTCCTTATCTTCTCTTAGATTGTCTCCTTTTTACAAGACACTAGGTACATTTTATTTTCAGGTAGAGCACGGAGCATACAGTCATGTTTCTCTTTCTTCCTTTTTGCCTGTGCATGAAGGAGGTGAGATCATCAAGGACAGACTGACTACCTACTTTGCAATGCAGTATGGCTGCTGCATCTTGGCTGATAATGACTGACAAAATAGCTCTTAGAGCTTGTCTGAGCATGAGCCAACTAACACCGTGCTAGAGATCTGTTCTTGATGAAATAACTGCCTGGACAGGTTTTCCTGTGCTTTGCAGTTGGCAGAGATTTTCTCCAGAGTCATTCTTGGCCTCTGTTCTTCTCCACCTTCTTCCAGTAACCAGATAAAGGAAAAGAGATGTGATGAGAGTTGCACTTAATGCAGAGGTGAGAGGTTCCTTGCTCTGACATCATCTTGATCCAGCACTTTGAAACTACCTGATGCTTCGCCCATCTCGAGCCACCAGGGCAAAGAGTGCCAGCCTAAAGTAATGCGTTGTTCTGAACTAGGATTTCTTCTAGCAGCTCCTCTGTTCCTTGGGGTATTCAGTTACCTAGTTGCATTTCTATTGAATAGCAATTAGCTGTATCAGTATGCTGTCCCCTTGGATTTTCACACAAGGCTGTCTATATAATGGCTCCCTTACATTCCTTAAAGCACAGTCATCTTGTGCTGGCTAGGAACTAGCTTTTAGTGCCCTTTTACAGATCCACTTAAGAAACAGATTATTGTTTTTACTGTAAACCCTGGGTATCTCTTGATATGTTCTCTTGTTTTAGGAAATCATTCAAAAATTACAGAGTGTACATAATACTCCTGCAAAAGGTTTCAGGATGCTCCTCAAAAAGTCTGCTTTTAAAAATCACTTCTTTTTGGCCCAGTTTCAGGTGTGAAACTCAAGTTTTATTCTCAAGAGGACACAGAATCTTTTTGTAGTTTCTTGGATAATTGCTTGTTCCTTCTTACAAGCTTTAAGCTTAGGAAAACCCTCAACACGGCAAACCAATGAGGAGCACTAATCTATCTTGCCACGTGCTTGGCCAGAGAAGCAAGACTTGGAAACTTCCTTTATTAAAATGAATTCATTCTGAGGCCAAATTATAGTATTCCTCCTCTACCTGTCACCTCCTTCCACAGATTATGCAATGAAAACGAAAGCAACTCTTTCTAGAACCAGATCACTAGTGTACTCTCCCATCTGACCTTAGTCTAGAGTTTTGCTTCTAGGATTATGGTAGAAAAGGTATACATTAAGTGTGCTAGGACAGCACTAAGAAGAGGCTTTTGAAGGGAAAACTGGTCTAGCTGCTCAGCCATTGAAAGAAAGCAAAGCAACACAGAGCTCTTCTGAGATGATCCCTAATTGCCTGCTTTAAACCTCTTTCATACTGTGTGTGATGGAGGTTGTTGGCAGGAGTGAGACTGCTTATGCCAAGCGGTCAGACAGCTGTCCTCTCAAGTGCTAGATTCTGTTAACTCAAGTACTTTGCATCCTTTACTGCCCTCTTCTTGACAGCTCCAGCAGCTAATGAGGGTGGACCTGTCAGAGACAGAACATGCTATAACCACAAAACTTCAGAAACAAAAGCCTCTGATAGAAGTGACCAGTAACAGCATCACAGAGCTCAAGCACTAATTAGAGCAGCAATTTCTCATTGCTCTGAACAGAAAGTTTGTGTAAGTCTAACACTGGCTAAGCTGTTTCACAGTGTTGGTACTTTCTGGTTGTCTGGACCAACTTGTTTGGTACCTACTTCTGTATATCTAAAACCAGGAGTTAAATTTTACAGAGTAGATTTACCATCTTTACCTGCAAAGGAAATGCTTTGTGGTTTTAAAAGAACATACATTTTATCTTCTTGTGGTAGGGAAATGAGTGTTAGTTATGTTTGCTCCTCCATTGCTGTAAATAGTAGACCAAGTGACCTACACTGATCTAAGAAAGAAAACGTGCAGAATTGTCTGCTTTTGTTGTGCATTCCATCTCCCTTTGCCCACCAATTCTTCCTTGAAGACACATTATTGTGTGACCAGACAACATTAGGGCATACCCCTTCTCCATAACAGACACTCCACCATAGTCTTTCAAACCATGAGAAGTATTTTGAATAAGAGAATACAACTGCTGTAACTGGAATTCAGCTCTGAAAGCCTGGGCTGACACTCTGCTGCCTATGAGAACCACGTTATGATCCACATTATATATAGTCACTGCTTGAATTTTATGCAAAAAGCACCCAAACTCAAACCCCTTCAATACTGCTGTGTCATCTTCTCTAAAACTGTAATCAATGTACTTAGTTCTTGAACATTTCCTGTAGCACTCAAGATTTTCTTTGAAATTTTTCCTCCTGGATAATAATCAGATGCAATCTTTCAGCTGTTACAAGATCCAGTGGAATTTAACTTTGGGGTAATATGATTGATTTTTCAGGACAAGCTTTCAATTTAAAATTCATTAGTAGAAAGTTACTGTCTGGGTTGAGAGTATTAATAAATTACACTAAATCAAGAAAGCTATATATCTGTAATTTCCAATTATGAAATATTTCTTCACTAAAGAAAGCAGAAGTGAAAGTTGCCAAGCTTTACAAATGAAGTTAAATATTTTTCAGAGATACAGCAGCCAGCCCAGAACAGGCCTGATTTTAAAAAAAGGTCACACTCAATAGCATCACAAGAAGTGCACTTAAAAGTACATGTAATTTACAAATACTGTGATTGTAGATGTAAATGAGGCACTTCTTTCACCTGTGGTTAATCTCATCTATGGACACCTCCTCTGTGTAAACAGTTGTGATAAATTAAGATATGCAAAACACTATTAGCATGTTTGCAAATCAGATGCTGTTGTTAGGGAACAACAGTGATTTGCATCCACCACTCTCATCCAATTTTCTGAGTGAGGTCATTTTAATCATGCTTTGCTGCAGGTGTTTTTACATACTTTAAAACGTCCATTTTTTGAAATGTACAGAAGTTTTAGAATATTAATTCAGATCTAGTTTCACTGAATCACAGAATCACAGAATGGTAGGGGTTGGAAGGGATCTCTAGAGATCATCTAGTCCAACACCCCTGCTAAAGTAGGTTCACCTAGGTCAGGTTGCAGGTTTATTTAACTATTAGTAGTTTGACAGTATAACCAGTAGGCTTGCCACCTGTGCAAGGGAGAAATGGGAAAGACAGTTTCTTCTGCCATTTTTCTCAATCTGATGTCATATGTTCCAATCCAAATATCTGATCTGTAGGGAGATAGAAGCATCTATGCTTGTTTTCTATAGGGTTAGAATAGAAGGACAGATCTAACAGAGAGGGAAAACACACAGACTGAGTTCCACAGCAGTACTGGTCATACCTACAACACTCTGAATATCTGATCCATTCTGTTCTTGAAGTTGTCTTTCAGGAAATATGAATTTAGCACAGGAAATTGGGAGAAAGTTTACACATGTGTCTTCCAGATAGCATTCCTGAGCAGTTCAAATCTAAGAGGAACTGACATGTTGCTGGATGAAGCTCCATACCTGGTGAACCTGTGCCAGCTCCACCTCTAGCCTTGCTGATCGTTTAATAAATCCAGTCTTAGTGATAGTGTACTTAGGTTTTGGAGCTTTAACTTTGACCTGGGTGACAGAATCTGGGAGAGATGCTTCCAGTTCACAGAGTCCTAAGAAACACAAACAGCGATTAAGTAATGGAGTGGTGGAGAGAGAAATTTGAGTTTTCTTAAGATTTCAAGTAAATATCTCATACAGACAAAGTCTTCCAAAGTGCCTTACCTTCAAACGTGTTAAGATAGAAGTTTTTTACCACATAGCGCTCAGAATGGTTGTCTGGGAAACAACCAATTCTGGACAAAGGAGCATACGTTTGTGATGCAAAGTCTGTATACTCTTTGATGATATCTCGTCTCTCCAGCTTCCCCATCATGTTCTTCCTCTTAGCTATCAATTTCCTGAGCACTGAAAAAGAAATTCAAACGAGAGAAGGCTCTACATACTGTCATGGTTTAGCAAGGAGCAGCTTTTGCTTGGTAACAGGGGGAGCAGGCTGCAGTGAAGACCCAGTAAAGTTCTCGGTCTCTCCCCCAGCTCCTGGGTTCAGACCCACCTCCGGCCCGTCTGGGCCAATCTGGCGCCTCTGCTGTCACTATTTAAGGACAGGAATTTGAAGTGCTTGGGAGGAGGTGTAAGAGTGATACAAGATGGAGGTGATCACTCAGACCCCACAGTCAGAGAAGGAGGAAGGAAGGAGGAGCACCAGACTAGAGCCCCCTCTGCAAGCCGTGGTGAGAACGCAGGCTGTGCCCCTGCAACCCATGCAAGGCCATGGCAGGACTGAGAGTTACCAGCAGCTCCGTGTGAGTTCGCCCAGATGGGCGAGAGACTGTGTGGGGATGCAGCCATGGCACAGGCCGTGCTGGAAAGCCTGCGGGCCGCAGAGCAGCCCCACACGAGAGGCAAAGAGGAGCTGCAGCTTTTGGGATGAACGGACATTGGAACTGCCTGTGCAGAGCTGCTGTGTGTGTGAGGGACCCTGCGGAGGTGCAGGGAGGACTGGTGCAGAGCAAACAGCAGAAACCATCGAGAATAGACTGACTGAAACCCCCATTCCCTGCCTCCCCTGAGCCATTCAGTAGGGGAGGAGATAAAGACACCGGGATCAGGGCTCTGAGCCTGGGAAGAGGGGAGGGGTGGGGAGAAGGTGGTCTTACAGGGCTGGTTGTACTCTTCATCGTTGTACCACTCTGTGTTGTTTTGTGTTGGTTATGTTTTGGGGGTTTAAAGTTATGTTTTAGTTGATGTTGCATTAAATTATTTTCTATTTTGTTCCCCAAGCCGAGTAGCCTGGTCTGTTTTGTCCTGGACCATAAGTGGCAATTAAGCTCTCCCTGCCCTTTGGCAATTCTCAGGTCTTTGGTACTTGAGGTTAATTGTAGTCTTTTGCTCTCTGATGGGCCTAAACCAAGACACATACAAAAGCCCCATCTTCAGAAATTCACAAGACCTTTTGCTGGTTAATAAAAACCTTGACCTGTTTGACCAGAGCAAATGCTGCCCATGCATATCTATATTGCAAATGCAATGTACTTCGGTTTTAATAATGACTGACACCGTGTGAAAGTAAGAATGGCTTGTCTGAAAACTGAGTCTAGAACTACTCTCTCCCTGGTTTTCAAACTTACTCAGTGCATAGTCATGCTGAATCTTTTTTATTTTCTCTTCTTTAGCCTTCTGATGATTTTGCCAGTGGTCATCCAAGCGCTTGGCATCCAGCTCATTTTGATGTTCCTCTCGCCTCCGCAGCATCTTCTTAAAGACTTGCAGTCGAATCTCCTGCAACCTGAAAGGAAAGGCCAGGTATAACCTCCTGTACTCTTCAGTTTTCTATGTAATGCTGCAATCATAAAGCCCTACACACAAACTGATTACTTTACACATAGCTCATATTGCATATCTCGTATTTTATATTATAAAAATGAAGTTTTTACACCAGAGTTCACCATTGGTGAAAAGTTTGTGATGGCAGTTTCTTAAATCCAATTCAACCAAAAATACTCCTTCCCAAACTCAGGAGATTTTTCACAGAAATAAAAGGCTTGTAGTCTTCAGCTAATCCCCTAAACCTTCCTGCTTCTTCTCTATTCAGCTGATAAATGAAAGAAAGAAAGAGGATAACTGAACTCCTACTTTTCTATTTCCTGTTCTCTAAAGGCCCACTCCTTCCTCTCCATGTCATCCATCATTTTCCTCCTCTTGGCGATTTTTGAGGCATCGTCCATTGCTGGCAGAGTTGCTTCCCACGCACGTTTTTCTCTGGCACGTTCAATCATCTCCACTTCAGCTAGTCCTGCTGGTAGACCCCGACCTTACAAGGGCAAGAAGAAGTAGCTCTTTAGAAGAATGGTGAACCCAGCAAATGACCACTACTAATAATGCATTAGAGGGCTGGATGGGCACAAGCCTATATGTTAAACACAAGCAGAGTTGGCAATAGCCAGAAGTAAACACTTCTAAAGTCAGTAAAATTCTACAGTATGAGGAATGGTAGGACCTGCAGTTGCTATAGCTTAGTTGACATTAGCAATAGCATTTCATTCCTCTACTGCAGGCTGCAAAGGAGGAAAAACTGTTCCAAGACGATACTTTCTGGGAATAAGTACTTTCTTTGGCATGTCCAGTGTCCACCACTAATGTGGGTGCGACACTGGGAGTTGAGTATCACAGCTATATTCTAGGGCAGCAGTGTTCACACTGGTTTTTCACTGATATTGAACTCTTGAGTGGCTGCAGAGCAGTAAGTATATAGAAAAGCTGTTCTGAGTTTGTATTTGTAAAACACATGACCTCTTCACATTGAATGATCTCAAAACTCTTTATGAAATGTCCCAGAACAGTGCTATTAAGTAGGAAAATCTCATACCCATTTTAGAAATAGACAAAATAATGCACGCCAAAGGAGAACTAAAAAGGGCTGCCAAAGCTGGCAACAGACTTGAAACCTGACACTGAATAAAAGAACCTCCTGAACATGTTTATTATGATCTATCTTGACTTCACAACTCACCCCAAGTGAGTGTAGCAAGTGTCAGAAGTTCAGGGACTGAGCCAAAGGGAACTATGTATTCAGGGGAATAGGGATCTGTCTGGGCTTCACCATCCCTGTAATCTGTCTGCGTGCCCAAAGTTCTTGACTTGGGAACAAAGACATTGCTGTCTTCTGTAGCTGAATGGACATAGGGCTCTGTCCTAAAAATAGACACAAGATGGAAGAATATTTGTCACATTCATTTAAAAAAAAATAATACAAACCAGAAACCCAATACCTTGTCAAAGGTAGGATATCCCAGTGTGGTTTTGTTTTATCTTAACATTGATGTTAAGTTCATTATCTTTAGTAAAAGAAGGCTGAGGCCACGCTGTATCCTCTGAATCCAGAAATCTGACTTCAGCGGCCAGGAGTTATTACATACAAATCTTCCCTATGTATCCATTCTAAAGCTTTGTTTTTAATGGGCACAAAAGTAAGTAATGTTTGAGTGTACAATGAAACAGGACTGCTTCAATTGAGCCTACATGTTTGTCTTTCCAACAATTCCAGAACAAAAATTCAATTCTGATGTGAGCATGTGCAACTTCCATTGACTTTGCTAGGAACTGAATCTTCCTATGTCCCCTCTAAATTTGATCCCCACTGAAAACCTCCTCAGACTACTTCATGGACGCTCTGCACCACTGAACAGTATTGCAACTATCACAGAGATTGTAACAAAACATCAGAAGATTTTCCAACAATGTTGCTGTGTTGGAGAATCTTCTTTCCATCAGTGTCTCTTCTAGGGCTCGGAGACACTTGGTTTTCTGTTTCACAGAACACATTAGAGGCACATGTCCTTTGCCCACAAAACACTTCTCAGCTACTGTAAGCAAATTCTGAACCAGTCACCTGTTTCCTCAGGAATTCTGGATGGTCAACAAACCCCTGCCACTTAAGGTTTTCCTGTTGGTTCATCATGAAAATTATTGGTCATCAGCTAAACAGTTTCTCAGTCTTCTTGTGGTGAGATGTCACCCATTACACCAGTAATGTCCCAGAACTCACTACTTACTCTGCCATTGTGTAAGCAACATTTAGTGGAAGCAGCTTAATAGAAGGGACGAGAGGTCTGAAAAGAGAGAATGCAGATGTAAGACATCAGCCAAGAGCAAAAAAGATCATTACAGTTTAGAAAAACTGCAGTCTGCTAATTTCAGTGGAGATACAATTCTACACAACTTCTGTAGTTGCATGTTTAAGAATTGTGCCTGAATATCAGATAATTTTTTTCATAGCTAAGGAGTAACAGAGAAAGTTTCACCAGTAGGACTGAGTGTTATTCTTCTGTCAAAGCAGAAAGTGGAACTGCAAAACAAGACAACAATTAAAAATTATTTTTGAGTGTGCTCACAACATTTTGTCTGTTTCACTACTCAGTTGATTTTTTCACTTCAAGCTTCTGAGAGAGTTTTAAAAAGTGATAGAGGCTTAACAACATATTAATGCCTTGTTAGGCATTTTTGGAGTTTACATATTGTCATTTGCTGCCAATTTCTCTTATCTTTTGAAGGACTTTAAAGCTTCATTTCAAATTGCAGAAGATAACATCATCATAGTCCTTTTATAATTGCTGTTAAAGGAGCCACAAAGAACTTAATTTTACTAAATGTGGCATTTTTAAAATATTTAAAGTGGACACACTGGCCAATAGCTGCTGATGGTAATAGTGAGTGTAATTTAAAGTATATGTGACTAAACTGAGAATGTTTGTATGCCAGTTGTTGGTTCAGATCTTGAGTCCATTGCTGACCTGCAGTGTCGTTGTAGAAGGGGCAGAACAGTCCTGCAGTAGATGACATTGAGGAAAAGTTAATTAAGGACTCCTTTTCTGCTCCTGGCAGAAGCCTGGAGTTAAAAGGTTCCTTCTTAAAGTGGTACCTTTTCAGGAGTCTAGAGAACCACAGTCACTTTGTGAGCATCTTCCTCATACATGTAGGAAGCTCAAAGCTTTCTACAAATGATTACTAAGTAGAGAACACCTGGAACATTTGCTTACCTGGTAACTCATTACCTGAAAATTTTCACATAGCATGAATTTAGAAAGCCCTTGTGGTTTAACATTTGGTTACTATTTAGGTTTTCCATAGATCAAAGAACTGACAGAAAAGACAGGAAAAATAAAGCTCTAGCAGTTATTCAGGTGCTTTTTAAATGGCACAAAAACAAGCTTGTGAACTCTGTTTCAAATCAGTTCATTCCTTACTGTGCAAAATACTTGTAGCGATTCCTTCCACTGACTTCGGGATCTTCATACACAATTTGAGGTAGCTGAAGATAAGATGGAGCTCTAAAAGCCAAAATACAGGATATCATTTAAGAAGTGTATTTTTTTTTTCTTATACTCTTTATTTTTCTTTCCAATCTCTCTCTTTGCTTCTCTGGTTGCAGAATCAGACATGCACTCTGCAAATTCCACAAAACCCCCACACTTACACAGGCAATTATATTTTGCTTTTTTTCAAACTCATACTATAGAAAACCAGTTTGACATTTTAAGTATATTTCCCACTATGTGTGGGCAAGAAGTAGTTGTTTAATACCTTTCATAAAACTTTCTTTTGTGCTTGTCATGAAAAAGGATTGGCCATTTGTAAATGCTTCACCTTGTAAACTACTTTTATTGGGCGTAGGGGAGCAAGCTCATTTCCTTAAGAGTGAAAAACTTTCCATAACAGAAAATATGTGTAAAGGAGCAGAATGAACAAAGAAGAAGACTGCTGCTTTCTACCTTTCAAAAGTAGCTAAAGAGACTGGGAGGGAATGTGGAAAATTTTAGAATCAGCAATTTCAATTTGAATTTTCCAATAAAGGAGAAAAATTAGGATGACCACAGGTTTCAAAACCTGTGCTGGAACAAGTATATCTTGTGCAAGAACAGTCTCCATTTTTTCCCCTCATTTTGAATTTAAAATAGGTAGATTCTTTAAATTTTTCATTGTAACATCTTGAAGCTTTAATTTAAAACCTTGGGAAACCATGAGGTAGACCTCATCAAGGTAGTTAGTGAGAGAATGGGTAGAACTGAGACCTTTGGAAGCTATGCATGAGGATTGCTATTTGATTTCAAAACCACTTTACATTCCAGTCTTACTTGTCTCATCCTGCCAGGTGGTTAAAAAAAGGAAACATCTTCACAAAAGAACAAAAAAGCTCGTATCACACCGTTAAGGTAAGGAAGGTAACTCATTTCCTTAAGCTATATATAGAGCAAGTCCTGAAGGTCATGTGTTTTGCAAGACTGTTTTTGGCACCTTTAAGAACCTAGACCTCAGATATGTGGGACTGTGGGTGCTGGAGTTGGTCGCAGCTGCCAAATTTTAAAGACAGAGGTATATTTAGGGAGATGCAATTAACAATAAATAACATTGCTCAACAGCTGGGATCAAAACAAAGGATTGTATATTGAGATCACTTGTCTTCAAAGACCTCATATATAAGCCCTGTGAGCTGTGCTGTGGAACTCCAGGAGCCACCCACTAAAGCAAAGCCTATAGAGGGATGCTTTGTTAACCTCCCCTGACATATAATTTACTGTCAAGGTAAGTTTAAAGTTATCTCTTCCCGGTGCTTTTGGTCATATCACATAACAAAAGAGAAGGAAGCTCCGGAGATGCAGTGCAGTAACCTGAGATACTTGCTCAGCACTAATCAGTCTATTATTGTGAGGTTGTGTTTGTCATTCAAATGAGTTAATTGAGCTGATGGCTAGTTCCACTAGCTGACTTTTTATGTATCAGACTGTTGCTCCATCCAGCTGGATTTGTGTTTCATTCAGCACAGGTGGGCACTTATTCTTATGATCTAACTTTATTAGCATAAGCTGTTCATCCTATTATGGTGTAGTTATAGGCACGATGGGGACCCATTGAAATATGCCCTTTTATTCCACAGATCCTGCCTCTTGCATGTCCTTGACTTACTTTTGCTGACTTTGCTGAAATAAACGAGCATTTATTCCTGGTAACCTTGCAGAGGCAATGCAACTACTGAGAAGACAGCTGGGAAATATTCTATGTTCTGTATCAGCAGCATTGTCGATCAGTGCAGGTCGAAACACAGGGGCTGTGCTTCTCATTTTTTGTTAATTGCAAGACATTTTGCAAATACATGTTGATGAAACATAAATTCATTTTAAAGCAGCTCAGGCACCAAGTAAGTTTGTGTTACAAAATAACAGGCAAAATACAAGAAACCATTTTGGTTTTTATGTGCTGGGGACAGTTTGAAATGCTGAAAATAATACAAAATTTGGAGCCTTTTAAAATGTTCTTATTTTATTCAAGAAATGAGAAGAATGGGCTTGCAAAACTGAACAAAACCAGGTGTGAAATCTGTGGTTATCACTCTTAACTACTGTCAAGCACATGGGAAAACTCGGTTACCAGCAAGTCCAGAGCATGCATCCTCTGAAAAGTTTATGGTCTAAAGTCAGCTTGGTAATGCAGCAAAAACTTCTGAAAACAACTGCCTAGGCTGATGCCTATAGTCTTAAGAAGAATCTAAAAGTGGCAAAATACAGAAAACTCTTTTTCAGTATTTGCAGAATCAGAAGCCCAAATTGTGACACCAGGGGCAAGTTCAACTAAGAAAGCCCAGCACTAAAAATGTGATCAGGCCTGGTTCAGGCCCCATACACCCTTGAATGCGCATTAAAAACAATCCAAGCAGCTTCACAGGACCAAAAGGAAACCGCTCCTGCTGAAGTAACACACATGAGTCACTCAAAGTCTCTGTAACTTATCTGATCTATAAGAGATTGAAATAACTCTCTTCTCTTCCCCAGCAACCGCTGTAAAGCAGATAGCACAAGGATGAAGGAATGTGCAACATCCACCCTGTAAAAAACAGATGGGCAACCATACTCCACAGCAGCTGCAATCTCTCAATTTCAAGGGAAACACAAGTAGGAACAAATTGCAGTCATCTCCAGTGTGCATGGCTTTTTGTTGGTTTTGTTTGCATGTTTGTTTTAAATTCCCCAACCATAGAACACTTACACAGCGAGCTGCTGAAGAGCCTCCAGGCACTGCTGAGCCCTCCCTCTCCATCTTCTGTCAATAAATGGAGGGGCTGGATCTTCACCCTCCAAGCCCGGGAAATGGATCAAGTTATTAAACGTACTTCTGAACATCGGTGCTTTTACCTAATGTTTGTGTGGACACAAAGAAGAGAAGCAAGGATTTAGTGATTCCAAACAGCATTAAAGAGATCAGAACTTCGGCTTGCTGTGATTTACAGTACTGCACAAAGAAGGCGGCATAGGTATGCTAATGATGTCAGCTGGTTAGATGGGACTTCTCAAGATGTGGAGCACAGCAGACTAGCAGCAGATGCACAGAAATGTCTTCTGGCTGTTTTCCAGTACCTAGACTTACACTTAGAATTGAAGGGTCTAATGCTTCATTACATAAAGAAGTTACTGTGTAGTAACTGTGACTGTGCAGTAGATGTGAACTTCTAGAACACTACCCCATGTAACTCCCTCCTATTTCATGTGCTCTAGAAATGAATATTCCACTTCCAGAGTAAAGTTACACTCATTTATACTGTACAGGTTTAGCATGTGTTAAAAATACCTTGACAAGACTTAGCACACAAAAAGGATAGCATTAAAAATCCACACTCCTCCTTCTAAGCACTAATTTCCCTGGGTAGATATGCCTTACATCTTGAAATTTATGGTTGCCAATAAGTCTTTGCAACTGGGACTCAGGTGTAAGTGATGTAGTGGTATTGGCTCAAGCTTTTGTAAAGCCTGAAATCAGATTTGAATTGTGAACTGCCCCTTTCGTATGGTAGTGGTGATATTTCAAGTACACTAGTTCAACAGAGTGTAAGGGAATCTGAGATGATGAAGACTTAAGGACTACTGTGAGTAGCTGCTTGCTTTGTGTGAAACTGCGTTTTTTGTTTTACTTGTTTTCAAAGGGAATTCAACTTTTGAGAGTTTAGAAAAAAACCCAACCATATGAATTCTTTATTATCACAACTCCTGTACACCCCATTTTGTGATGCTGTAGATTAAGAATTTAAAGTTGTATTGTATTGAATTCCACAGTTCTCACTTGCTGATTCCTACGCTTCCACTTGAAACAAGTCAGAGTCTGTCACCATAATATCCCATTCACAATGTTACACCTATGATGTGACATTAGTGGCAGCATGCCTGCTTCCTTTGTCTGGCCTGGACTGTTAACACACCCATATTGTTGCAAGGATCTTATGATGACAGGCAATGTTTCCAGAAAGGCAGGCAAACACACTTTTTTTTTTTCATGTAGATAGAAGAAAGAGCCTGAGAAAATGGGGTAAGAGACATCCAGAAACATTCTTCAGAAAAAATGTTTCTTGATTCCATTGGTGGAAAGCTGCCCGATGATTTTCCCCTCACTGTACAGCAATGGACTTTTAGAGTATCTGCCTTGCTCAAATACATAGCTTCAGTGGGACTCTGTTTAAGATCCAAATCAGTGTCCAGTTGTACCCTGTCTGTTCCCTTTTGGCATTCTACCTATACACAGCCTGTCCAGCCATCAGTCAATTACTGTCTAATGGTATGATTGCAGCACTCACAGGTATGCCCAAGCTGGTTTGAATACTAGCTATAGTGAATACTGATAGCAAGGGAGAGCTAACTAGCATAGGCTAAGGGCACAACTAGGAAGTTAAATTGTGCTAACCCAGTATGAAGAATTAGGATGGGTTTGCAGTCTTTTCAAGCTGCTTAATTGTTGCTACCTAGTTCGTTTTAAACTGTCTAAGCATACTATCTTTACCTGTAGAGGTTACAGAGAAGGCACCGTGTGAAACAGCACATTTTAAGAACAGTGCTGGTTCTTTTATTAGATCTTAATAACATATTCAAACTGTTGTTAACAGCATCTGGAGATACTAATTAAAAATACTGTCATACAATAAAGGAAATTACTCAGGACGTGAAACTGGGCACTTCTAGGCTGCTGCTATCAGCAATCTCTATGTTAAATCCTGTTTTAGGTAATTTAAGGGAGTAGTTTAGAACTGAGATGGTTGCTATATATGTGTATGCCTACACCCAGAAATATAAGGTGTAAATGTGAGCTACCTTTGGCCAACACCTACCACTTTATCGCCAACAAGCTGAACATGGACATTTGACTTTGAATGGTCCTTCTCACTTGACGGTGTGTACAAGAGGGTCTGAAAGGTAAATGGAACTAGCTACATATTTGAGGAATCAGTATGACTTGCCAGGCTCCACCCCACTCTTTAAAAGGGGGATGTGGAGCCTGACTCTTTGTCCATAAGGGAGTATAAAACAAACTAGGAAAGAAAAAAAAGGAAATGCGTGTCTCCATATCCACCATCACATACACGAGTCTCAGAGCTGAAATACTACTGTTTTGTGGAACATGCTCATGACTAAATAAAAAAACCCCATTTTTTTTTTTGGAAGCACTTCCAACTTCAATGGAAAACAAAGACATGAAACAGAATACAGAAAGCACGGTTGGAAGGGCAACCGGCGGAAATATCACACTGTATAGGACTCATCCCTTTGGGATATAGAGCTAGTGCTGTCTCTCCTCCAGCTCGCAAATGTTTTATGGCCTCTCCTCGCTCCTCCGTTACTGCTGCCTATCCTAATGCTTTAACCACTATGCCCTGCACCGCTCCCGGGCCGGTACCCAGCCCTCCGGGTCCGAACCTACTTTCCCTGCCTAGCAAGCTGCCGGTCGCCCAGTGACACTTCTTCGGACAGCTCAGCCTGTGCACCTCGGCTCCCGCTCCGGCAGAGCAAGCCTGGGGAGCGGCGGGAGGCCTGCTCGGGTAAGCCCACCCCCTTCCCGACCCGCAGAGCCTCCTCCCGCCACAGCACCTAAAGCCCCGGGCCCGGCCGGCCCCGCGGGACGCGGCCTGCCTGGCCGCCCCGGTGGCTGCAAGCGGGCCAGGGGGCGCGGTACCGTGGAGGCAGCGGAAAGTCCAGCCGGGAGCCATTGGGCCGGCGCAGCAGCCATCCCCGAGGAGCGGAGCTCACGCGGCGCTGTTCAAGGTACGACTCACGGTGCCTCCGGCTGCCGTTCCCATGGCGACGGCCGGCGGGCGGGGCTGGAGAGCTCCTGGCTCCTACGGCGCGGCGTTACCCGGGCACAGCCGGGCCTTTTCGGGCCTTTCCCTGGGGACAGGCCCAGCCCTCGGGATTTCCCCTACCGCATCCTCCGAATTCCCGTGGCCGGGAGTTGCCTCTCCCGCCGCGAGCGTAGCCTGCCGGAGAGCCCTCGGGGCCTGCCCGCCTCCATGTTGTGCCGCCGCGGGCGGGCAGGCTGCAGGGCAGCGGCCGTGGGGAGGAGAGGGCAGGGCAGGGCTCCTCCTGCCGCCTGGAAGTGTGAGGACGTAGGTCTTTCGTCGCTCCCCGCCGCTGGTCCCCGCGGCTGCCCCGAGTTCAGCTTCACTCCCTGCCCAAGTAGTGATGGCTCTCTCCTCAGTGAGGAGGCACGAAGGGCCCGTGTCAGGGGGTGCTCGGTGAAACAGGCGTAGAGGCAGCTTGTCTGTAGTTTGAGGACAGGCAGTGATCAACTGGAGCGGGGAGCAGGGTTTAGGTGTTTTGGCTTTTCAAGAGCTCTTGCTGGAGTTGTTTGGTGTGATGCTCTCCGGTTGCCCTGGACCCACACTTAAAACTAGTGATTACAGTTGGAGACTGGATTCAAGCCTGGATATTCTCATTCCTGGTTTTGCCCATTACTGATTAGGACTTCTGCAGCCGTAGACGAGTGAAAATAGGCTTGGTATCTATCTACTGCAGAGAGAGGCTGTAGGTAGTTTTTGCATTTGTAAAGCATTTGGGGAGATGTGCACGAAGCGTTACAAATAAACATTACACTTTGCAAAACATTGCTGTTTTTGCAAGGAGGTAGCTGTCTTCTTCTATAAGGAACAAAGTTGGAAGCTTCTTCATGTTGTTAAACAGGAAAGGCTAATGCTTTTGTCAACCTAAGTTGATTTGGAGGTAATGCTGCCAAGAATTTTGGAGCAGTGGAATTGCAAATGAATTCACTCCTCTCCCTATAACGTCTAATCAGGTCCCTTATGTTAGTTATTTTGTATGGAAAACTTTGTATAACAAAGAATTATTCACAGTTTGGCACATCTGACATGAAATATCAGCCCCTTGGAGCTTCATCACGGAGAGCAACATTTGGACTGTGGTTCCAAATTCCTTGGCTCTGGCAATTTACATGCAGACATTGAATTCAACTTTGAGTGCTGGTTTACTTTCTTAAAGGCCTGTCTCTCATTTGAAGCAACAGCTTCTTTCTTGGGGTAGTTGATCAAAATGGGTCAACTGGAGACTGGGATGTGGGTCCAAACTAAGCAGTGCTGTCACAGCTTTGTTTCTGACTGAGCTCTGTAGGATGCTGCTTCCCACAATGTATACCCAGCAGGCTGTAAAGGCCCTCATTTTACTAAAAAGCTTTACAAAGTGACACCTTACTATAATTACTGACTGAAGGAGCAAAAGTCACTATTTAGTAGAGTTACCCAGCATTTCTTATGATCAAGTTCAGTTTTCCATTTTTTTAATCTCCTTTAATTTGAACTCCCTAATTTCCATGCTGAAATTTTTCCATGCTGGACATCTGCCTTGAGGTAAAAAGTATGTAAACTGTACATTGGCCAAAATATGATTCTTTGTCTGCTCCACCCTCTCACATTTTTTCCATTTTGAGCTTTTCAGAGATGGCTGGATACAGGTGGCCCATGGTTTTCCTGATGTGGAAAGGAATCGGATGGAACCCAGTTAGAGAAGGAACAATTATATGAGTTCTTGACAGACTACAACAAAATGCTAGGGCATGATCCAATAGATGTGAAGTTGCAGAAGATCAAAAAGGTGCTGTCCTATTATTAATTTGAACTGCATTAAATTGCACTCTCTTTGCTCACCATGAGCTGCCTGGCCCCACTGCCTCTGATGTGTTGGTGTTAGCAACTGAAAGACTATGTGGGGAACCATCTCAGGAGACTAACGGGGCTGAAAAGTAACCTGTCAGAAAATACAAAAGTTTTCAAGTTGTTGCATGGCTGCCTGAAGACTAGTACTTGCTCATAGGAGGTGACAGGTATATGTGGCTGAGCTGAAAAAGCTCAAGGTTCAGGTTCACAGAGCTTGCTTAGATTAAATTGGGGATGTGTGTGTGAAATATTGTCTTATTTTTAAATAACATTTCTGAGAAGTCTCTCTGAGTTACAGCTGTGGATAGCAAACAGCCTGGGAAGTGTTGAAAGGTGTGTCAATTATTACTATCTAGAATGTTCTTTCCCTGAAGTTTTCGTATTCCTGTGGACCTGCAGCTGGAGTGAAACCTGGCCAGGGCCCCTGGCATGCTGGTGTGTGCTGTGGAATACACTGCAATGTCAAAGAGGTGATTATTTGGTCTGAATCAGTCTTTATTTTAATGTAGATCAGCCATTTCCAAATAAAAGTATTCCAAAACATGAAAGGCTTTGAGGAAATGTTAGATCCTAGGTAATAAACTCTAGCTACCTCATCTCTGACCAGAACTTTGGTAAAAGGATTCAAAGCCTATCTGGCAGGTCAGTTTGTCCACATCAAGGCTGCATCCTATTGCTCTGGTGAAAGTGAGCTGAAGGCAACTAAACTGTAAGCAATCAAAAAAGATTCCTGTTTCTTAGCTATACTTTTCAAAGAACTTGACTGATGGGCTTTCTCCTCAGATCTGTTGGCCGTAGTATGATTAATTTTTTTTTAGGTTGTTTTTTTTTGTTTGGTTGGGTTTTTTTCAGTGTTTTTCCAGAACAGAAATGTGCAGGTGAGCTGGGGTGCTGTCTACCTGATGTTTTTCTTTTCTTTATAGTCACTTGTCTCTGAAGGGACACCAAGTCCTCAGGTGTATGAGTAAACTGTCCATACCTTTGTGAGTTACTGTGCAGTGACTGAGTGGACTAACTCTGTGCTAGTGCTTAGAATGTTGCAAAATTGCAGTTTAGCTGCCCATGAAAGAGGCTTAGCCAAATGCATTTTACCTCACATTAACCTTGAGGTAAGATGGTGTAATTTGCTATGAGATGAATTACTGCTGCTCTGTTGATGGCCTTGTTACGCTGTGATGACTTGCTGATGTGTTTGAACTGTAAAATCAGAGAGAAGTGGAAAATTTAGACAAGGAGGGTAGGATTAGGCACTAGATGAGGGCAGAATAGCAGCCGGACAAAGAGATGGATTAGATGTGGAAATGTGGCTTTAGATGTGAAACTTGGCTAGCTGAGCGAAGCAAAATTAGTAGGAGAGTGAAGTGGTAGAGAACCAGTGTGCAGGGGGAGGAGTGAGAGATGGGGAGAGCAGCCAGTGGAGCAGAACTGAAGTGGTCTGGACAAGAAAATGGGAGACCCCGATGAGAAGCTGGAAAAGTGAGGAAGGATGTGGAAAGACAGGACTTGGGGAAGACAAAGGTGAAGTTGAGTAAAAAAGAAGATGAGTCTATCTGCTCTGTCTTCCTTTCGTCCTCCAGAGCCTGAGAGGGAACTGAGTTTCTTGAATGTAACTTTCCCTCTGCAGTCTACGAGGATCTGTGAAACACGTGGCAAGGTGACATCCATCTGACTTTAACCTTAATTATGTAGATAGTCCTTTCCTTATCTCCTTTAGCAGTTGTCAAATGACAGCCCTGTTGTGCTGGGTGCACATAATGCTCCGTGGTGGCTTCTTTCTAGTTATTAAAAAAAAAAATCCGAGTTACAGACAACAAAGTTATAGCATTAAAAGGACTGCTGAGGCTTTGTTGGCAGGAAATGAAATTAATCTCCTTTAAATTAGGAACCATTAGCGTGCCGTTTCCCATTCTTGCCACGGGATGTCACAATTTCTCCATGCATGGTCCTTCAGAGTCTCAAACCTGAGTGGTGCCGGTTCAGCGCTTTCATTAAATGTGACATGATACTTAAAATGAACTTGGCCCTTGGACCCATCCGACGTAAGCCCTAATTTTCATCCATCGGATCTTCACAAAGTTTATTAGTTGTGTATAATAAACTCCTCTTTCCTGTTGTGGGGTTCAGAAGGAATAGGAAAGCAGCAGCACAAGGCTGCAGTCCTTGTGGTTGCTAGGTTCTTAATCCAGAGGAAGAGGGCCTTCCTCCTAGCCCATCAGAATAGATGGTGAAGGACAGTGAGGAAGAGAGGGAGAGGAGGAAGATGTGGTCACTATTCATACCAGAAACAGTGAGCACAGGTAAGTCTCAAAAAGATGTAAGAAGACAAATGCTGTGAAATCTGATGTTTGTGGATTGAGGCCTTATCTCTGAACTGGCTTTTGGCATGATACCCATTGTGGCATACACCTCACTTGTAACTTAGGACATCTTTTGTAAAAATGGCCTTGGAGTACAGATTGTGGTAAATGGAGCTTTGCCAAGGTGAAGTCTTTGGTTTCTTTGTGCTGTTTTTACTAAGAGAGGCATCTTGAGAGACAACCACTGCAATACACAGATAAAAGTCTTTATGAGAGACCTGTTCTCTCTTGCTTTGCTTTTCTTAGTATGACTTGGCACATTCCTGTACTAAAAGCAATCTACAGATGAGAATAGTGTAAAAAGTCCGAGTTCAAAGGAAAGGATAGTACCTTGTGATGACAGTTAAAAGATTCACTTCAAAGCCTGCTGAAAGGCTTATATAATAGTTTTGATCAAGACTTTAAAAAAAAAAGGAAATAGAATTAAGGGCATTTTCAGCCCATGGTTCAGAGAAGTCCAATTTGAGACAAACCCCCAAGTTTACCAATACTTCAGGCGTCCTCTGAAGGACATTCATATACTTAACTTCACTTGGATGAGCTTTGGATGAGATTCTTAATGAACAGTGATGACATTTGGATGATTTGCTAGGCTGAAGTCAGGAATGCTGTTATCTCACCTTAGTAGGAAAAGGCCCTTGGATTTAACTCCTTGGGGAACTAGTGAAATCCTAGTGTTCTCACTCCTCCCACTAGGGAGATGATACATTCTAGTCACAGCACAAGAAGTTAGAGTACAACCAGGGGAACAATTTGATGAAGAGGAATATTGCATGGACTTAACAGACAAGATTTCATCCCCTATTTCTGGCTTAGAAGTTGGATTGAGCTTGTATCTTCAAAGCAATCCAACTACTTGCTTGTGGAGATCTAGATGAGAGATGTGCCTGTAGCTGGGTTGTGATCAGATTCCATGCCTGCTTTTCATGAGGGTTTGGCTCAGCCTTATCTTCTGTTTGTCTGTTTTAAAAGTAAATGAATTCACAGCTATATCTGCTCATAGCTGCCTGTTGAGCTAGGGGGAAGAGAGAAAACCTACTGACTGGGAAAAGGGAGTCCAGGTGCAGGAAGGGAGGGAGGAAAGGAAGGCAAGAGGCAGCTGTAACTGTGAGGAACTTGAGGGGGCATGGGAGATGTTTCAGGGGGTGGAAGGGATTCCAGTCACCACTGACTTTTTGCTCTTGTGATATCTATTTCTGTCAGGTCCATGCTGAGGAGAAAGAACAGTTCTCTCTCTAAAAGGGCAATCCTAAAAAACGTTTGGATCCTGCTAATAGTCTGGATGGGAAGATGTGAATTGCCCTATTTCACTCAGCCAAGCCTTGGTTCTGCTGAAACGTTGGTCTCCCCAACACAGCCTGGTGGTGCCTGTTCATCCTGTAGGGACGTGGGGAGTGTGCTGTCACCAGCAACGACCAGCCAGGCTAGTCCATCATGCTTTCTGACTCTGCTCTTCCCCAGACTAAGCAGTGGGTTGGCATGACTGAGAGAGGCAGTGAATCCCTAAGAACTCAAGGGCTGTGGAGAAAAGACCAGGGAGATCTCTTTACCTAGAAGCTCAGGAGTTCAGTAGCTAGATTTTTAGTGGCTGCTTGATGGGTGGTTTTTATCAAAGCCCACAGTAGGGCAGGGTAGCATAAGAGTTCAGCAAACAGGGAGACACAGTGTATGTATTTATCTGATCTGTCAAAAACTGTGAAATGGAATACCTTGCTGACCCTCCTTTCTCTTTTTCCTGTTGTTTGCCAAGGTTCCTGGTCAAGTCTGCTTCCAACTAGTTGGAAAGTTTTCCAGAGGGTGAATGTTTGTATTTGGGAACACCAGGGACTCTTGATTTTCTGTGAACATTTTAGCCACTCTCTTCATGGGCATTAAACAGTTGGACAGAAGTGCTTTGTAGACTCATTTCAGTTTATTATAAAAGAGTATAATTCTTCCATATACTACACTCATTTTTTCTTAAACAATTAGTGCAACACGATCTTAATTGTGTCTATCAAACCTTTCAAAAACAATACTTATCTTTTAATTGCAGTCCATGGGCACGGAGGTCAGCTGAGAGCTAGCACACGTCCAAGGGCCTGGAAAAACCTTACCAGAAATAGAAGGGTGAGACAGCAGTTACAGGACATTCAGGCCATGGGAAGAAAATGCTAGAATCAGATGGGAGCTGAAAAGAGCCTTTTCAAGCACTGAGGAAGGGTGCCTAAGTATCACTTCCTTTGTGTAAGAAAACAAAGCATGTTCTCTCTGTAGTCCTCAAAGTTCCCCTGTCTTTCCCCTCTGTCTTTCTTTGCACCCATGTAGCCCTTTCTGCGTCTCTTCCCAGTCTCAAATGGTGGAGATGGAACTGGACATGGCACAGGATCTAGAGCATGTTACTGATGTCTTGACATATCAACTGTGAGAGCACAATAGGAACTTGACATGTAGCATGTTGGTCGGATACATCCCCTTTTTGATCCTGAGTAAGTTTCTAGATGGATCCCCAGGAGAATCAGACCTGGAAGAATCCATTCTGGGTTTTAAATAAGGGACTGAAGTAGTTGAAGTTAATGATGTGCCAGTCCAAACAGGATATGTTGAGTAAAATTTAGCATTTCTTACACAGAGTTAAGTACCAACCCAAGATACTAACTACTTGGAGAGAACACTGCAAAGGATATTGAAAAGCAGGGAAAAATAGTCAGGATATGGGCTTGGGCTGAAGGTTTAGACAAAGTTTTCTGTCACATAGCTGACTTGTGTTCTCATGTCACTTTTTCAAAAATTGGTATACTCGAGCTACATAATGTATTTAGGAAGATGTCAGTGTAAATAGGCTCTCTTGAGAATTCCTCCATCTGCATATGGAGGTGCCCTAATGCTTCTTGAATTCTGACCCTTAGGCACTTGATAGTCAAGTCAAATTTATTTTTGGAGGGAATGATGGTTCTAAAGCTGTCCTTGAGTGCTGAAGACGACGGGAGACAAGCCCGCCCTGTAGTGCAACAAGTCTCCACAAAACTCCCGACACTTGAGGAAGTGCCAATAATGCTCATTAGACTCCAGTTTTTCCCCTGGATGAACAAGAAGAAAAGCAGAAGAGAACAAGCGCAAGTGAATTAGGTGTCCAGAGTTGAAACCTAGCTTGACCACTGATGTAAAAGCGACTGGCATTAAGAGAGACTGACTTTTCTGCATTATTTTGTAATTTTGGGAGTAACAACTGTGGAGATGCTAAAAGGATTCAGAAGATCTAATGTTGGAGGCTCTTTACATGCAGCTTGCAGCACTGTACAGCATATGGCTCGATGCAATATTTAAAAGGAGTGAGATGCTGGGATGTGAGTTCGGAGAAGTATGCAGCTGCAATCAGTGACATCTTGAAAATGGAATGACTCACGTATTTGTAAATACTAATGATTCCTTCCAGGCTTCCAGTTAGCTCCCGCAGCTTGTTGTCAATGGTAAACTATTTTCTGTTGTGGAGCTTCACATTTCAGAAAACATGCTCAAGAGAGGCTTGAAGGAATTGACACAAGCAAGGTTTGCAACAGACATCACAATGGTGTGCCACTAAGCAGAAGAAAATCGTCAACAGCAGCAACACTTAGGAGAGAAAAAAGGATGACTGTAACGTGTGCAGTGGAAAAGAAGGGTTCTTACTCTGTTGCCACTTTGGAGATGATTGACAGCTTAACACCATTCATCAGAGTTGCAGAAACACTGCTTGATTTGCAGCAGAACTGACTAGATCATCTCTCGAGGTCCCTTCCAACTCTTAACATTCTGTGATTCTGTGAAGTTAATGTTATGGAGTGCTTTATGGAACTACAGTGAGGCATTTTTCTTCAATACTTAGGTAAGTAGACTTGAGTTCTGAATGAGATTTCCAGTAAAGCACAAGCACAGACCTTGGGCGGGGTTTGATTGTTGTGAGGTGAGTAATCAGAGATCATCCACGTATGTATATGGTGCTACATATTAACAGTGTCTCAACTGTCCTGATAACTTGGGGTCACATTCTGATCAGTTGTGACAATTCATACAGGGGGTCTGCAGAAGCTTGAAAGTCTTACTCTATCAAGTCAAAAGAAATGAGGTTTCTTGTCTACAAAGAACTAAATAGGCAGCTGTCTTGGTTAACTCTGCAGTGGAGTTAAAAAATAAATCTGAGGGTAGAAGAACTTCTTCCTGGGTGACTAATGTGTATCTTCCTCATGCCTAAACACTTTGAAACTTGGGCTATTTTAAAAAAAACAATGCGTTTGGGGTTTTTTTTTTACTGAACCTAGCGAGTCTGACTGTAGCAGAGGCACAGACCTTTGCAGATTCATATCTTTTGGGTGATTAGTTATGTTTTCCAAATACATGTTAGGACTTTCTGAGTTACTAAGTGTAGAGACTGTCAGACAATACACACTTGTCTTCTTCAGCCATGCTCTTTTGTTGTGTTGGTGGCACATGCAGCCATTTGAGTGCAAACACCTAGCCCTTCTTTCCCAGCCTATCTGCACAATGGGATCAGTTCCAGAATGCTTGGAGATGCGTGGGTGTTCCTTCCACAAAAAGGATCAGTTATCCCAGGAAAAACTGAAGTTAAGACTGAAGGTTTTGTTCTTGCCTCCAATGCCTGGAACAGGCAAGTTACTTTCTTGACTTAGGAAATAAAAGAATAGTTTAATCTACTACTAACTAGAAACAGGACAGAAAGCAAAATCGGAGCTGGATGATGAGAAAAAGACAACCAGCACTTCAAGATACCCTTCCCTCACCCCTCCTTCTTGCTGGGTTCTGCCTCCTGCTCCTGATATCTCTACCTCCTCCCTCTCAGCAGTGGGGTGAGGGCAGGGAATGGGGGAGGTGGTCAGTCCCTCACAGATGGTCTCTGCTGCTTCCTTCTTCTTAGAGGAGGAGGAGTCCTTGCATTCTTCCCCTCCTCCAATGTGGGGTCCCTCCCACAGGATACAGTCCTTAAGGAACCTCTCCTGTGTGAGTCATTCCGAAGAGTTGCAGCTCCTCACAAACTCCTTCCTGTCGGTCTCCTTCGGCAGCAGCGCTCCGGGCACATTCTGCTGCAATGCTGCCCTCCCACAGTCATGGCCGCTCTGGGCCCTTGTCACCAGCCCCTGTGTGGGGTCCTCCATGAGCTGCCAACAAATCTCAGCTTCACCATTCCTTTTCACTAACAAGGGAGACAGGGGTGCAAGGGGGAGGCAGGGGAGTCCTCTCTTCCCTCACTGACCTTGGGAGGTCCACATTGTTGCTTCTCTCTCCTCTAACCCCTTCCTATCACCCCCCAGAAAAGACACTCACCCCCCCCCCCCCCCAATCTGGTTTCTGCTTCTTAAAAAGTGATTGCAGAGGTGCCCAGTTGGCTCAGCCCCAGAAGTAAGTCTGACTCACAGCCGGGGAAAGCTTTGAGCAACATTTTTTCAGGAGCCAACATTACAGCCTCTTCCTTGTTTCCAGAAATAGCTCCACTCAAGTCCATGACATGCACCAAATTTGTTGATCTGGGTTTTGCAGTGTGGCACTCATGGCAAATTCATCACCTTTACTAACACATTTGGGTATGCTGTCAGCAGGCAGTGAAAAGAAGAGCCACGGTATCAAAGGGATGATAGTCATAATCTTAGCACAAACTGGGGACAGGTGTGCAGAAAAAAAGATGTGAGAAAGACATAAAGATCCTTTGTGTTTATACCAAAACCAAGCACTGATGTCCTTTTTCTATTTTTTTTTTCCCTCTGTGCAAACATCCAGACTTTACTGGAAAAGCAATTCATCACTGGAAACAGCATCTTGCCTATACTTTAAAAACATTGCTTTCTTAGGGAAAGCAAGCAGTGGTGGCAGTGTCTGAAATTTGTTTGGGACAAGAGTTTGTGCTCTGCTTGTTGTTGTAGGAGGATCACTATCATCTTTACTGTGGAGGATTTGGCTAGAGTCCTGGTCCTAGCACGAGACCCTGGAATTCTTGGGAAGCTGTAGGCCAAGTCCTGCAATGGCAAACACAGCAGCTCTGTTTCTAACATGGAAAGTGATTGCAATCTTGTAAACTGTCTTCCACCTCCAGCCTCTGATGCTCTGAAGCCTTGGCCAAAGTTTTGGCAAGACATAAATCTCTAGCTTGTAGGGCATTCAAAGAGACAGAAAGATGTTTAAAGTAATCTTGATTCTACTATTTTTTAAGGGCTTGCTTGCCAGCATGGAAAGAGTCTTTCAACATACAGCCTTCCGTAGTGACCTCCCAAAAGGGAATGGTTCAGTCCTCTGGTACAGCATCCCTGCATACAGAATTCATGCCATGGTTCTGAAACATGGATATTTGCCTCTTCAGCCTGGGAAGGGACTAGCACATCCCTTTTTGAGGTTATTTTAGCCCGGTGAACCACTTGATTTCCCCTAAACATGGAGTTTGAAACTTAGAGGGCATGTAATGAAGACCTTAGACTCTCTTCTATTGTACTAGACCAAAGAAAGATCCTTCTATCCCAGCATTCATTCTCTCTCAGGTCACACTGCTGAACTGATAGTATTTGGTACTTGAAGGTCTGCAACTCTGATCAAAAAGAGCAGCTCTGTGCTGTACTCAGGTAGGTAATATAATAGGCAATAGGGCTCTGAGAAGTCATCTTGCTCAGAGGTTTGAAGTCATTTTTCTCCTGTGTGTATCTGAAACACAGACAACTTTCCTGTTGACCAAAACCACAGACAACTTCTTTGACAATCAACCAGAGTGTAATAAATAATATAGAGTGTGTATTGATCATAATATAGTGTATTGATCATAATATAGAGTGTTTATTGATCATAATAAATATAGTATTTAAAATAATAAGAGTTTAAGAAAAATATGTGTTAGGTGTGACAAACTTAATATGGAGTGTTTTAGAGAGATAAGTGTCCGAATGGTCAGCTCTCAGTTCTGTTTCTTTATAGATATCTAGGGGTGGACCGTGAAAATGGGCTATGGGACACTGTAATAGTGCTTAAAAATAAGTAATCGAGAGGGAACAGGAGTACTGCTGGACCCCAAAAAGGACCAAATTAGGAATATCGGGACATCTGATCTACAGCAAATGCAGAGGAATACGGACCAAATTGGGAATATCAGGACATCCGATCTACAGCAAATGCAGAGGAAAAAGAACTTTAAATCCTAAGGATGACCAATGAAGATCTCCGATGTAAAAGCTGGACATTTCGGAACCCAATCATGGACTATGTTCAGGCGTGTGGACAGCATTGAAATCTTATATAAGGCGGGAAATAGAAGGCCAAAGTGTGCCGTGGCGGAACTACTGTGTTTCCCCGGTCACCCAGCGCTGTTTTGCTCATTTACCGCTTGCTAAATGTCTTTATTTTATGTTAAACATTAATTAATAAATTCCTTTATAGAAGAAAACAGATGTGACAATTTTTTCATCCATAACAAGAGCATGTGGTTGACTGGGCTGCTGGAGCAGTGGCTGTCTCATGTTTATACTAACAAGTCAGGGACAAAAATATTTCTCCAGGCCAATATTAAACAGGTTTCTTTTTTCAAGATGTAAAGGGTTAGAGGTTCCCAGAATAGGCAATACATGCAAAATATCAAAACATCTTCATCTCTGTTTGACCACACAGATTTTTCCACAGCTAAATTTACCTTCTGTCATGTGTGTCAGAAGTGTGAGAAATCTGGAAAATCCCAGACTACCCCAGACTGCTGCTTTCAACGGACATTGATAGGGGCTTACCCTACCTAACAGTAACAATGAATGTAAATGTGGTTTTGAGGTTCCTTGAAAAGCCTGTCTATTTAAGTCTCCCTAACAGACAAGTACTTCTTTTGTTTTGACAACTATTCTTTTAGTAGACTGAAACTGAAGATACAAGAAGCCAACAGGCAATGACTTCAGTGCTACTTTAATGTTTACACATCCTGAGTCACTGCTGTATGTTCTTTAATTCTTATAAAGGGTTGTACAGGGCAACTGGGCAGTCTCCCCCTATTTCACTTATTACTCCTCTAAACCCAGAGCTGTAGATGTACAGTGCTACTACACTCTCACATGTGGCACCAAGCTGCTGAGTGACACAGTAGATTGAGGAAGGGTCTCTTTCACAGACACTGAGATTTTCACTGAATCTCCTTTCCTGGGTACTGGATCTGACAATTATCCAGTAGTCTCAGCTCGGTAGCTTGCTGTTAGCTATTCCTTCATGCTGACACTTTATATAATTCTTCATATTATATATAATTATATATATAATTCTTTACTATAATCCTTCTGCCACTGTCAGCAGGCAGAGAACAAGTGGAAAACAAAAAGCACCAAGTGAACAATCGATCCTTACACACAATGTAATGTCAGAAGGGGCCGTGATCTCCTTTCTGCACTGAACTCCAAATTGATGCAATGAGTATGAAGGCATTTTAACCGTGTTTCAATGGCAATCCTCTTCCCTCCTCTCTCCCAGCGTCTCCCCTTCATCCCACCAAAAAGTGTTTAATTCTTCAAGGTTGATTCTGTTACAAACTATTACCTTGCAGGCCAAAATAGCAGCGCTCCTCCTTAATCTGTTTGGAAAGCTGCTAGGGTTAAAATGGAGCACTGCTTGCAGATGCTGAGTGTCCACAGGCCTTACTTTTTTAAGTCTTCTCCCAAGATGGCTATATTTTAACCTTTCTCTGCCCTTGGCATTCTGTAATTCTGGAAAGAATACAAAATGTGTTTCATTTGGTCTTTTCCTGGTTTTTACAGACCAAATCAATGCCATTCAAATTCCTTTTTAAAATTAAAAGATGTTCTTAAACAAAATATACTGTTCACTTGCAGACTTGGGAAACCTTTAAGTTTTTTTACCACAAGCTTTCCCTCAGAATTTGTGTTGCTATTACTGGTTTTTGGATAGTGGCCAGCATGAAGAAAAGAAAAAAAAGAAAGAAGAAAAGACAAAGCTAACTATTTTGAAAGGAAAAAAATCTTAATATATTAAAAACCCTAATAAGAAGGCACTTCTTTGGAGACCTGACGCATACTTTTGATGGGTGTTTCAACCCCAGTTCCATCTTGCAGCAGGTTTATGTGGATTTAGGAAATGCATATTCTGGTCATGAGATGCAACCTGTACATCTTCCAGTTCATCACACCTGGCTGCATGGCCTCATGTGTGCATGCTGAACCAGGAGGCTGAATGGGTGCAGGTCAACCTGAACAACCTGCCCAGCCAAGCAGGACAGGCAGGGACAGGCTACTGAGCTAATAGATAACGAAGTAGGTGTCTGGTTAGGTGAGCATTCCGTGACACCTTTTCAAAGGTAGAATGGCAATGCATAGGCCAGATCTCTGGAGCCTGCATTTCAGAGTCACATATACACGATGCCACAGAGATGCCTCAATGGTGAAAAGCAGAGCCTGATGAAAACATGGAGGTCTGGACATCTGTAAAAGAGCTAGGATCTACTTCTTGTTTCTCTGTGAGAATGAGGGGATCAGAAAAAAAATCTTTTATCATTTACTCATTCAGATAGCATGAATCAGTGGTGCTGACAGTCACCTTAGTGATCCAGACACACTGAAGAGCAAAGTCTCTCAATGGAGAATGATCTCGCTTCTGGCCTGGCTTATTGAAAGAGAAATACTGAAAATAGCAAAATATTTCTCTCTGTCTTGCCCAGGGCTCTTCATAACAACAGGGTTGCGTGTTATTTCATGCCTTGTATAGGGCAAGACCCTCTTCAATCTTCTACCTGACAGGAGTCTTCAGAACCCTAGCAGACAGAGCTATGTTTTGCAGAGATTGGGAGCATGTAACCTGTTTTATAGGAGCCACTGCTATTTATTCTTCATCTCAGACCAAAATAAATACCTCTGTGACTGGCAAGTATGGGATACTCAAGTGTAAAAGACTCATCCTAAAAGTCAGAAATTAATTAAATACTGACTTTCTGTCCCCTCAAATGTTCTTGACAGTATTCCTACGATTTTGTATCCCCTTAGTACCTGATGTAAGCTTACAGTTCTTCTTTGATCCTTGCTACACCCCATTAAAAGGGACAGCAGCTGCATCCCAGCAGGCATATTCTTCAGCAGTGCCACATCCACTGATGTGCAACCCTTCCCTGATTACCTGTGTGGGATGTCTCTTGGCTCTGCAACGTGCCTGCCAGTCTGTTAACATGTGCAAGTATAAGTCTGTCATCATCAGGGCTGGCTGCGGGCACAAGTGTAGCACACAGCTGCCTTAAGGAGCTGACAGACCTTGGCAAAACAGCCAAGTAGTTTTGTGTATGGTACAGACCTGGGAGGTCTGGTTTAGGGCGGAGCACAAAGGAAATGCAGCTCTGTATCTTTTCCCTTACTGCCTCTCTCAGGGCCTCAGTCATGAAACAGAGTTTCACGCTGCCGATGATGATGGCAGTGTCCCACCTGTGTGCAGCACCTGCATACAGCCCCGGGTTCATCGCTCCCACAGAACTCCAGACTTCTGTGCACAACTGAGCACAGAAGAGCTCTGCGCAAGAGCCGAGCTCTCGTTGCGCCCCACTGCTCCAGCAGGAAAACAGAGCCTGAGGGAGCTGGCAACAACTTCCTGCTTGTGAAGCCCGTCTCTGGCAGAACTGGAATCCTGTGGGTTGCTGCCCTTGCTGGAAGTGCGGCGGCTGGCGGGTCCTCTCAGGTGCTGACGCTGTTTTTCACCCACCTGCCCGCTCCCTCCTTTGCACTCTGGCTCGTTAAGTATCGAGTGTCCCCGGAGAACGCCTCTTTCGCCACACTGACTGATGGCAGAGAGCGCAGACGCATTTCCGCCATCACAGCCCGAGGCCGCCGTGTGAGCGAGCGGCAGCTGCGACTCGGGCGCCGGGAGAGGCGGAGGTGTCCCTGCCGGACTCCATCTCCCGGCGTGCCGCGTGGGGCGGGCGCAGGCGCGGAAGGGGTGTTATCCCGGAACCCGCGGAGCCTGCGAGGTTGCCAAGGGTCGTCTCTCCGCTCTCACGCGCGGCAGGTAGCGGGGCGCGGAGGGGAGAGGGGCAGGGGCTGGGGGCGGCTTGCGTGAGGGGAGTACCCCCCGCTAACAGCCGCTCCCGCCCTTTTCTTTCCTGCCCCTCCCTCTACAGGCTGTGCGTGCCGCGGAGCCGCTCGCCATGTCGACGATGGCTGCCGCCAGCTGCGACACCAAGGGCGCGGGCGAAGCGCGGGAAGAGAAGAAGCCGCTGAAGCCCTGCTGCGCCTGCCCGGAGACCAAGAAGGCGCGGGACGCCTGGTGAGGGTCACAGGCGCCGGCGGCGTCGGCTCCCGCCTCGGGGTGGGAGGGGAGGTGGCCTCGAGCTTGCTGGGGCTGCCCCGAGCTCCCTGGAGCGGCTGGAGGCACCTGTGCGGGCATTCGCTTGCACGGGCTCGGCTCTTTGTCGAGCTCCTGAGGCCTTTTAACCAGTCCTGTTGTCTGCTTCCCGCCTGTGTGTGCGGCCTGGCCCAGTGGGTCTCCCTCCCTGCCCCACTAGTCTCTGCTTTCACAGAATGGTAGGGTTTGGAAGGGACCTTTACAGATCATCCAGTCCAACCCCCTTGCTAAAGCAGGTTCACCTCCATCAGGTCACACAGGAACACATCCAGGCGGGTTTGAAAACCTCCAGAGAAGGAGACTCCACATCCTCCCTGGGCAGCCTGTGCCAGGGCTCCATCACCCTCACAGGAAGGAAGCATCTCCTTGTGTTTAAAGTGGAACTTTTAGTGTTCCAGCTTTTTTCCTGTCCATGGACAGTACAGAAAAATGTGTTGCCCCATCTTCCTGGAGTTTCTGCTCCTGCCAGCATGCTGGGTGATTTTTGGGAGCCTGATCTTCCACAAATGGAGGGTGCTAGAGCATCCATGAGAGGTGGGAGAGGAGAAAATGTCTTAAAAGATTAAATTAGGAATTAAGATATGTAGTATTTCATAGCCCCAGTTTAAATCAGGTTTAAACGCTGTTTACAAATCTTCACTGCCACTGAGTGACTGAAGCAACAAACAGCAGCGGGTAGTAACATTTCCGTTGTTTAGTCCATTATAAAATGTAGTGCTCTTTTAAATAAAGCAAAATACTTTGCTTTCTAGATCTCAGAGGATGACATTTCTCACAGAGGTGCAAAATTTTACAACAATGGATGTACCTGCATTTGTAATTATAGACTTAGTCACAATCACAGGTTGTATCAAATAGCATGAAATGTACCCCCAAAATAGAATTCCTTTGTCTATGGCAGTAAATCTTTGAAGTTTTTGAAACTTTCATCTGCTGACCAAGTTGCCTTTTTAATTTTTTTTTACCTGACAGGTGGTACAGATGTCTTTCAGTTAGTGGCATAGTTCTGGACACTGCATTTTTGCTAAAGGGGTGTGTGTCTAGCTATGTTTTAGAGTGAGGGTGAATCCAAGGCCCCCTATGAAAAGGGTGATAGGATGCAAGTCCCAGATCAGATGGAGTTGCCCTGGGTGGCCAGCAGATCTGTCCATACTTAATGTAATCAACCAGAAATTATTAGGAAAAGAAGATGGTTTAGTTAGTTGTAACTTGGTAACTTGTTCCTTTGGCAGCAGGGGTAGAATGTGGCAGATTAGAATTGATCAGGCATTTGACCTGTGCCCTGCAGAGCAGTGGAATCCCCACCAGTCAGTCAGCAAGTCTGAACAGCTTCTGTAAGAGCTTCATATGCTAACAGTGGTGGGCTCTTACCGCTACTTGAATATTTATTAGACACTTGGATAGATGAGGAACATCAAAAGCTACTCTGTGTGGTAAATAACGTTCTTCAGGAGTAGCTGGATGGGTTTTTTTTTGCTAGGGGCTTACTAAATACCAACTCAAGCTGGACTGAGACGTTACTTATTGGTCGACATTCTGTGTTGGTCTCTTACTGAAGGTATTTTTTTTTATTTCATATTTAATGATTAGAAACTGGTTGCTGATGAGATCAGTGTACTTGATGAAATGATGCAACAGCCTTGTGTTGTGTAACAAATCCTTGTGTACCCTTGCCCAGAATAGACACTGGCCTATTAACAGGAAATTGTGTTACATGCTTCATCAGAGTTTTAAGTGTGCAGACTTGGGCACGTTTTTGAGATGGCATTATGCTTTCCAAAACAGGACAGGATAGGCAAAAAAAATCTCTGGAGCCTAATAGGGTTTTTTGGGTTGTCCCTGTCATCGAGTCCAACCACTAACCTCACACTGCCAGGCCCATCACTAAACTAAACCATGTCCCTCAGCACCTCATCTGTGTGTCTTTTAACTGTCTCTAGGGATGGTGACTCCACCACCTCCTTTGTTGTTGAACCTTGGATATTTTTTTTTGTTTTGCAGCATCATTGAGAAGGGGGAAGAAAACTGTGGGCACCTAATTGAAGCTCACAAGGAGTGTATGAGAGCTCTGGGTTTCAAGATATGAGTGAGATGAGCAGGACTGTGAGTGTGGTGAGTATAGCCTTCAGGACCTTTGCCTCTGAATTGCCCTGACATCTCAGCTGGTTCTGCTGGATGGCCCAGAGTACTGTTGGTGAGGCAAAAGTGCCCTCTTTATGAGAGGGAGGTAATCCTCATTGCCACTAGAGGAGGAAGTACTGCTGTCCTCGTGAGGCTGGCAAAGCCTTCTGGCAGTACGCAGGTTTTGTGAATAGTTCTTGATCAGCAGAGCATGTTCTGCCTCTGTTGTCTTTTAGTAGATCTGAGCCTCAACTTAGATTTTGTATGCCAGGGCAATGTAGGGGTTGGTTTCTGTGGATTTATTGCTCAAGAGGTTTTTTATGTTGAACTGTCCCTCAATATTCAGTAGAAGTCCATGTTTTTGTGAAACTCTTTCCTTTCTCTTCTAGATGGTGCCTGTGGTGTGACTGTGTTACGGAAAGCTGCAAAAATAAATTATTTCTGGAAATTACGTCAAAGAACAAATATAAACAAAGAGTATATTTATAAAGAGTCTGTGCTAGAGTGTGTATCACATCTGTGGCTTTTCCACTCTTAGCTCTTCACCACTACTATACCAAATATATTTTTTTCCTCTTAATAAAAGTCTGAAAATGACCAGTGCCGCTGACTTCTGTTTCCTTAAGTGAAGAAATGGCAGGGCCCTCCTCATTGAAAACAGTGTACTGTAGGAATGGAGAGAAAGAGACAGGCCTGCTTAGTTGTTGACTCAAGCTTGTTGCTTGCTCTGGTAGTGCGGTTGAACAGATGAGCCTTCAGTGGGTTTTCCCACTGATGCAAAGTGAGTAATCCTGCTGGCACAGCTGCCCTGTGACAGCTTTCAGCAGAGTCCTGCTGAGGCTTGTGGTGCCGCCTGAGACAACACATCCAGCTGTGTTTGTACAAAGATGACCACAGCCTTATGAAACAAACTTGCCTTTGAGTCAAAACTGGATTTGCTTTCCCCTCTTTGAAATCTTCCAACTTTTTCCTGAATAACTTTACTCTAGGATTCACAGAGTCACAGAATGGTTGGTGTTGGAAGGGATCTCTAGAGATTATTCAGTCCAGCCCCACTGCCCAAGCAAGTTCACGTCCATCAGGTCACACAGGAACATGTCCAGGTGGGTTTTGAAGACCTCCAGAGGAGACTCCACACCTTGCCTGGGCAGCCTGAGCCAGGGCTCCCTCACCCTTTTTCCTTATGTTTAAGTGGAACTTTTTGTGTTCCAGCTTATGACCATTACCTCTTGTGCCCTCCCTGGAGACAACAGACAACATCTTTACACACACCCTTTAAATACCTGTGTTAATGAGATCCCCCCTCGATCTTCTCTAGGCTGCCTCATTCTTCATGACAAAGAGCTTCCCATATCAAAAAGTCATGAGTCAGGTGTTCCTGCTCCCTTTGCTTGAAGAGCACTGCAGATATATGTACCGGTCACTTGCTTGAAAGAAAGCTTTTTCTTTTTTCCGTGCTCAAGTTTTTGTTGTGTTAATCTTGTGCTAGGGATGAATGGGCTTTTGTTTTCAGGCTTTTTTTTCTCACCTGGGTAGCACTGCAAGGGGAAGGTGGTTGTGGCCTTTGATTCCTTCTCAGAATCTAGAGCAAAAAGGGTGCAGTCTGTGGTTTGTTACATGTGTGGGCCTTTTTTTGGTTCCATGCGATGTTACTGTGCAACCCTGATAACTGTTATTCCTTTGGTGTCTTGACTTTGCTGAAGCCAAGGTCACTGATTACTTCCTCTCCTGCTGAGTCTGCTTTTCAGAAACCGAAGATAGGAAATCTCTGCTTGTGTCTTGGTTCTTGGCTTTGGTCCTCTTGGAGGGATGGGTGTAGTCCTGGTCCTATCTGCCTGCTGGGCCCTGTGCATTCTGAGCTAGCAGTGAACAAGCTGTGAATGTTTAGTGTGTGACGCTTGGTACTGTCTCTGCCAACACTCAGGTTATGTGTGGAGAGTTTAGACTCTGCTTGTGGGAATGTTCTGTAAAGGAACCTGAAGAACTGTACCCTAAAATTCTTGTGGGGGACAAGCACTGCTGTCAGACTTAGCTCTATGCTGCTAGGCTAGTCTGTCCTGAGGTAAGAGTTGTGTCTGTTGGCTTTCAGCCTAAGTGAAGGGATACAGGTATAACCAGCAAAAAGCATTCAAAGCCTTCTGCGGTGCTATGGGACCCACGGCTCTTCTTGGCATTTGTTGTTGTCCTGAGGTACAAACTTGGATTAAGGTCATTTATTGTTGAGTTGGTGCATGTCAGAGCTTGAACCGAAGAGAACATTAAAAGGAGGATGAGCATCAGTTTAGTGGTAGCATGTCCAGTCTGTAAACTGTGGAGATGGTGCCACGGAGTAAAGAGCAGGGCAGGGGTTGGCAGGGGGCGGGTGAGAATGGAGTGCTGTTTAAATCAGGTCAAGAGAAAAAATGAGACCCCGTAAAATTTTACCCAAATTCTATAAACTTAAGAAACAGGGCATCTAGGCCTTTGGGAAGGTAAAAGCACAGCAGATACTTCAGGAAGTTTTTGGAAGAAAAATGATGAGTGAGATGTTGTGATACCTACAGACTAATACCAGTGATGCCCTGTATGATCAAGCAAAATGGAGATGTCTATTTATACCCTCTCTGACTTTAAGCCACTGAGGTCTTAGTGTCCTTAACACAGGTGATTGCACTAGTTTTCAGCTTATGGGATCAGTAACGATCCTGTAGGCTTCCCAAGGATGGGGAAAACAGACAGTCGTTCAGTTACTCTGGGATTTGAGACTGATAATCTCTTGGTGTGGTGCTGTTCTTGAGGACAGAGGATTTATTTGCCAAACATAGTGCAGGTGGCACCTGGATTGCATCATCCCACGGGGCTAAATAGTAAGTGCCACCGATTGAATTCATTTAAAGTGGGGAAATGAGTGCAGATTCTGTTTCCACACTGCCAGTTTCAGTGCTGAAGAGCTTGACATGTCAATTTTTCTTCTTCACAGACTCATTTTGTTCTAATGCCTTTGTCACTTCTTCCAGGGAAGAATCTTAATGCTGCTCAGGTGTTTTCTATGCACTTGCTATCTTGATTCCAAATTGTTTCAGGCCTTGATATCTTCCTTTTCTTACGTGCATGGCTTTCCCCTTGAATCAGTATTGACTTTTGAACTCTCATCTTGGATGAACCTTGACAGCCCTCGATAGGAGACACGTATTCTAATTCAAGGCAAAGCATGAAAGTAAAATTTCTCTTTGGAAAATTGGTCTTTTTAAATTCTTGCTGGGTGGAAAACTGATGGTGCTGTGAAGATGGTCTGTACAGCCACACTACTCTGAAGGGAAAAAGGAAGATTGGGGCCTTGCTTGGGCCTGTAACCTCCTGAATTAGTATGTATTGTGTGCTCAGAGATCTGCCTTTTGAAAGGCTGTGTCATTGTCTCTACAATGCCATGTCCAGCCCCAGCAACTTTGTTTCTATCAAGGGCTTTGTCCTGTTACTGCTGTGGATTTAAAGAAGCCGCAGCAGGCCATTGTGCTGGCGCTGGTGGCACTGCCACCCCAGCACATGCCTCTGGGGTCACTGCAATGCCACTGCCCCTGTGCTGGGAGATTCCAGAGGAGAAGTGCCTTCTTGGTCCTAATGAGTCATTAACATTGTGTTCCAGAGTGTTTTCTAGCTCAGGAATTTGCCTAACTGAGGAGTGGAATTAAGAACAACTTCCCCTCCCCCCCTTCTTTGATATTGCAGATAAAGGTTTTTAGTAGTATGGGAGGTTGGGAGAAATTGCACTGCTGCCTCTCAGAATGCTTCTTTTCATGTAGTTGTATGTTGCTATCCATAGCAGTTCAGGTTTGTCTCACAGATCTTATGTATCTTTCTCATAAATGTTTCCAAATTTGATATCCCAACTCCCCGTTATATCAAATGTCACCTTATCTTGGAAAGAGAGGTCTCTTGTTATACTGGGGTGGGGTGGTGTTTTTTGCAGAGGCCTAAAGGTAGGCAAGTTGTTGGGCTCATCTAGCAAGTAGGTGGCAATGGTATGAAAAGCAGAACTTGGCTTCCAAGATTTTCATTGCAGTTCTTTGCCTATAAGATCATCCTTCTCTCCTTGCAGAGAAAGCCAAGAGAAATGAAGTTCTTCATTCCCATCTGCTTTTGGCAGCTGAGCCCCGTTCTGCTTCAGTCAGAGATAAGGTTCCCTGTTTCACTTCACCCTTAACAGAAAGCATCTTTCTGAGTGGATTGTATTCACCCCCCCATGCAAAGCATAATTTCACAGAATCACAGAATGTTAAAGGTTGGAAGGGACCTTGAAAGATCATCTAGTCCAACCCCCTGCCAGAGCAGGACCACCTAGAGTAGGTCACACAGGAACTTGTCCAGGTGGGTTCTGAATGTCTCCAGAGGAGACACAACAACCCATCTGGGCAGCCTGTGCCAGTGCTCCCTCACCTGAACAGCAAAGAAGTTTTTCATTATGTTTCTTTGGAACCTCTTGTGTTCCAGCTTGTACCCTTTGCCCCTTGTCCTATAATTGAGAACAGCCTGGCTCCGTCCTCCTGACACCTGCCCTTTACGTATTTGTAAACGCTAATGAGGTCACCCCTCAGTCTCCTCCAAGCTAAAGAACCCCAGCTCTCTCAGCCTTTCATCATAAGGGAGATGCTCCACTCCATCATCTTTGTGTGTAAATTTTTCTTGTTTCCTTCCCATATGACAACCTGTCGAGATGTCACAGCCTTCTCTGCTCATAGGAGCCGTCCGTACTGCTCCGTGTTGCACGTGGGCACATCATGGGGAACCTGAGGCCACAATGAATTCTTTAAGGTTGCCATAAAGCACTGCTTTAGCCTCGCCCAGCGCGCAGCATTATTCCAGAGCACAGAAGAGGCGTTGAGGGTGTCTTTAAGTGAGTGGTGCCAATGGCATGTTAGGCAGGGCAGCTGCAGGCTCAGCCTGAAACACGACCACCCTGGAAACCCTATCTCTGCTCCACCGACCCATGCAGGCTGACCTCATGCCACTGACTGACCGTGCGCGCTGTGTCAGTGCCTGAAATGTAGCTGCTTTCTGGTAGCAGGGCAGGTCCGGCCCCTGGGGCTGATTAATGTGTTACTTGAAGCAGGGGAGAAATTGCATTTTTGCATCTTTTTTGCAGTTGACCATGAAGGACTGAACTGCCCCTTGGGCCCATGTCTCAGGTTACCTGAGTGCAAAGTATTGACTTTTCTTGTGCTAAATGAAGGCCTGGGGGGTTCCAAAAATAGCTGTAAAAAACATGAAAATGTGAGGTGTCCTTTCCCAAGGGAGCTTCCCAACACAGCCTATTGTTTCTGAGGTGGGAGAATCCTCCCTCAACTAGAATTTCCATGCGAAACACATTTCCAAGTGTTACACTCCTAAAGTTTTAGGCAGGATAGTTTCTTCGTGCTAGACAAAGCTGTGCCCTGGTGGCTCATTTATTCTAGCTGTATCCCTTGCAGTCACAACTGTCTGCCTGTGCAGAGCTTTACCTTGTGGCCCTTAGTCTAAAACACCCCATGAGATGAAGCTCCCTGGAGCAAGGGGAGGCTGTGCTGCAGTGCCTGGAAAGCAACAACCAAGAAACATCAAGAAACATCCTCTCTTCTTTCAGTTGATTTCCCTGCCCCTGCTCCGAGCCTCAGCAGGAGAAGGAGGTGACCTTTTTCCTTTTATGTGCTGGTGAAAGTGCCTCTCTTGCATGGGCACAGGGCAGTGCAGAGCCTCGTTGTGTGGCTGGAGCTGGAGCTTGCTCGCTTCGATAAGCTGGTTGTTTTCCCCTCTCCTCTCCTCGCGCCGTGCAGGGCTTATCTGGGTGCCTGAGTTATGTTAAGTAGCGAGTGTGTGCCCGGTCTCTGTTCTCCCCGCCGCTTTTGCTCCTTGGATTTCAATTCCAAACATGGTTATCCATTTGGGGTCTCTCTCCTTTCCGCTGCCAAGTGATACACATTCCACACTCCACACCAGCTCCCTGCGCTGCTCTCTGACAGTCGCTATTTCCAGTTGCTGGAGGGCAGGCGAGAGAGGCGGTGCAGGGAGATCTCTGGCCCGTCTGCGAGTTTCCCAGCTAATGGCCTCTACTCTTTCTTTGACTGAGCTTTTCTGGCCTTGTGTTTGCCAGCTCCTTTTTTCGCTGGTGTGGCTAAAGAAAGGACTAGCTGCTGGTTTGTGAGAGGAGAAACAAGCCCTTTGGGGATTATTTTTTGGGGTGCAAAGACGTTTGGCGGCACTTTAAGATGTCACTCTGAAGTGCGCTGCTGTGGGTCAGACGGACCAGCACTCGAGAGGAGGAGGAACAACAGCTACCCAGCAGCTCTGGTTTCAGACCTCTGCAGCACCCTTTGTGTATGACGATTCATTCCGAGCGCAGGACCGCCAGGGAGGGTGGGGAGTAGGGAAGAATGAGTGGAAGTGGCCTCTCTTGGGACCAGGCTGTGCTCCAGCCTCCCGTGTGTGATGCCTGGAAGGAGATTATGGAGGCAGCAGCCTACCAGCTGGCCAGCTGCATCGTCCTCCTGGGTTACATGGGGGGAAGTGGCATCTTCGGGTCCCTCTATATCTTTGGCCTCCTGGCCCCAGGCTACTTCTGCTATGCTCTGTGGGGCTGGCTGAGCGCCTGCGGGCTGGATATCTTCGTCTGGAACATGCTGCTGGTCTTCGCTTGCTTGCTTCAGCTGGCTCACCTGGCTTACCGGCTCCGCAGAGACACCATCCCTCAAGAGTTTGACCTCCTCTACAAGACCATGTACCTGCCCTTGCAGGTGCCCTTGGAAGTCTACAAAGAAATCGTGAAGTGCTGCGAAGAGCAAGTGCAGTCGCTAGTCAGAGACCAGAACTACGCAGTGGAGGGCAAGACGCCGATTGACCGCCTCTCGCTGCTGCTGTCCGGCAGGTAAAGGCTCTCCCATTTCTGAACAGAGCCTGACAGCAAAGGGCTGTGGCTCGTGGTTGTTATCATCACCCTTCGGGGTGAGGATTGCTTCCTTCCTCTGGAAGGGCTTTGAGATATGTATTTGTTTGTTGGGGAGGGAGGTAATTTGCTTTTGGGGGTTGGTTTTGTTTTCATAAACTAGGATATGCCAGGGAATGGTTTGCAGAAGCTATGTGTAGTGAAGTGGCCAGCTTAGCCTTGCCTCGGATACTGTCAGGGAATCCTTACCTCTTTATCTGCTGTTTTAAAGTGATCTTATGTCTAATGGGTGCAGACTGGCTGGGAGAAGGTGTTTCCCAAGGCAAGAGGGCAGTGTGCCCAGACCTGTTGTGTCTAGGGGTAGCAGATGCACCTCTGTGATGTGGACACCGAGTACTCTGAGTCCACAGTTCACCTGCTCCCCCTGGCCAGCAGTGTTCAGGGAGATGTTTCACCCCTGTTCCCAACACCTCAACTCTCGAGGCTCCAAAATGTTTCACTTTGAGGGTCATTTCATCAAGAGAGGGTGCTCTGTGATGGATCCCGCCTCATCGGACCTTGTTTCTCTCCCCTTGTTGTCATGCATTCATGGTGTTCCTTTTTCCCTTGACCACCAAGGAGGACCTCAGGGATCTCTAGGTAGCTGCAGCTGATTGCCTGGCAAGCCATGCACGCTTGCTATACATTTACTGGAGTTTTGATTAATAAGCAAACCATGCTGGTGAAGTTCTGGCATTTGTTTAGCTGGGATCCTGTGGCATGCCTCTATGAACGTAGCTTTTAATGATTTGTAAAATATAAATGCAAAACAGTGATGATATTGGCTTCCCAGGAGCTGCCAGGCACTTGGCACTAACGTTAAGTGAGAGTGAAAAGGGAGGATGTGTGTAAAGGTGAGTTGTGCTGAACTGTAGACGTGTCTCACAAGGATTTTCCTTTGGGAAGACAAACCCAGCATCACCTGAGGCTTGTGTTTCACTGTTCTGGGCCATCCTTTCTGGTGAAGGGGGAGGTAAAGAAGAAGAGAAGAAGGATTGTCCCTTTTTTTGGGTGTTTGTCCCTTTTCTAGGATGTGTTTTAAGAGCACGATGGGACCATGGGCCAGTGCTAAATGGGCAAAGCACCGCAAGGTATTTGGGTTATGTATGAGCACATTGTTGGGTGTCTTTCCCCTTATCAAATGCCTGTGCTGAGCAGCTTGCTCTGAAGTTTACCATCTGTGCCAATAATGTTAGTGGAGAAGAGTCTGTACTGTCTTTCTTTGTACTGGATAATCTGATGCTGCTCAGTGAGCATGCAAGTGCTGCAATGGACAGAAAGGCAATACTGGGGGGGTAGTTGTTCTGCTCTCTTTTGCGGTGCAAAGTGTGCATCTGGGCTGGTATAGGATGCTCTGGGGAGCTGGGATTGGATGTGCATTCCCTGGTACCCACTCTATGGCCTTCTGAGGTCCTTGCTGACCCAGAAGAGCATTACTGCTATTATGGTGCCCCTTCTTGAACTGAACAGTAACAAGACAAGAAGGGCTTAGAAATGCAGAATGTGCCTGGATCAGGAAACCTGCCTTCAGATCCCTGACCCTTCTAAGAAGCACTCCCAGCTGACTGTAAGCCAACAGTCAACTGAGCCTGAAAGCAAGAATTGCCTTTGCTCATGGTATAAAGGGGAAACACGGTGACAGGGAAGCAAGAGGCCCCAGATCTGGTAGTGCAGGGCTACAAATAGAGCTCCAGAGTGCCCTGCCGTTGCCCTAGGCCTGTGCAGCTCTCCTCTCCTCTCACAGTATAGCTGGGTGCAAGTTCGACCTTGATGTTGGTAGGCAATTGTAGTAAAAGTAGGGGAAAGAAATACTTGGGAGGCCAAGTGATTGAATGGCAATGTGTAGCAAACTATGAGCTCACAGTACGATGTGTCAGAAATGATGACCAATGCAATTTGGGAGGGGGTCTGGGTGTACCAGCTTCCCAGCATCTGTGCAGGGAATGCCCTCGTGCAACCCTGTGGACAGGAAGAAGATGCAAGTACGACAAGCCACAGGCTGGCTTAGAAGTACCTGAAAAGCAGCAGCTGTCCCATGGGCTGAGAAGTCTTGGTTTAGGTCCGAGCATTGCACCTGTGATGGCTGGCTTTGCAGCAGGAGGCAGAAAGCAGATGGAACGTGGGTCAGTGGCAGCAGATACCATTTGAGAGAATGGAGGAACAGCCCCATAGACTGGAGCCTCTGCAGCTGTCCTGGAAAGGGATGAGAAGTCCTTTGCTCCCTGGTGGGACCGGCTGCCTGCACATTGTGTGAGCTTCTGAGGTTCGTGTGACATCAGTTTTGTGGCCTCAGCCTGTGCACCTCACCTGTTCTCTCCACAGGGTCCGGGTGAGCCAGGATGGGCAATTCCTTCACTATGTCTTTCCGTACCAGTTCCTGGACTCTCCAGAATGGGAGTCGCTGCGACCCTCTGAGGAAGGAACGTTCCAGGTGAGCCCGCGCGCGGCCCTGCTGCAGCCCAGCTTCACCTCTCCCTGCTTCCTTGCATGGCTGAGAAGGGGACACAGGAAGCTCGTTAAGCCATTCAAAGCTAAACAGGAACACTTTGCTCCCCTTGCTTGCATTTAGCCAGCACAGGATGCTGCAATCAGCTGATTTTTTACCTAAGTATTTAAAGGGTGGATGTCAAGAGGATGGGGTGACACTTTCTTTCTGTCGGCTCCAGTGACAGGACAAGGGGACAATGGACATAAGCTGGAACACAAAAAGTTCCTGTGTGACCTAAATGGAGGTGAATCTGCTTTAGCAGGGGGGTTGGACTGGATGATCTCTAGAGGTCCCTTCTACCCTCACGATTTTATGATTGATCTCCCTCTGAAAATCTCAGTGTGTGCTCCTACTACCAGCAGCTAGATAGGAGTGTGGTGCTCCTTCCAGTTTAGCAGGGAGACAAGGTATCAGATTGCTGGCTCTCTTCCATGCTGGCGTTCCCCACTACCTGTGTTGATGCATTTGCCCAGCACACTGCTAGCAGGGCACATCATTCCAGCATCAGCATGGCAGCCCTGGCAATATGCAGCAGTGATCCATAAATGTCCTTTTCCTCACAGAACTTTCTGATGGCGATATGTTTGGGGTGGAGAAATAGAAAGGGTGATTCACACCCGAATATGGTCCTTTCTGAGCAGAAGAATTCTTCGCTGAGAGGACAGACCAATTCTTACTTGCAGCAACTGAAAGGACTTTGCTCTTGCTGTCAACACCCCACAGTATTTGTTTGGCTTTCCTTCTGGAGGAGATTACTTAAGCTGACATCTCTCTGCCTTTAGCTCACATCCCAAGACAGGCTGGTCCCTGTCAGGATGTCAGTCTAGAAGATGTCAGTCAGGGCATATGAGGAAGGATTGTGCTAATCCTTTGGGAGCACAGGATAGTCTTGAGGGATTGATGATGCTTTCTTATGAGGGCAGCTCTTCAAGTCTGCTCTCCTTAGGTCTGAATTTGGCCCACAAGTGAAAGGGTCATTGCGGCCACTCCTGAAAGCTCTGCTGTTACCAGTGATTATGGTCTTGCAAGAGGAACGGTCACAGAAGATGTCTGACCCGTGTGACTGTGGCACAGAAATAGGGATGTCAGGCCCAGAGAACGGTGTAGAAAGGGCAACAACAGCATGGCTGTGCTAGATAGGGGTGAGAGTATCTCATGTCTCGCACAGGGCTTCAATCTGGCAGCGGACTGCTTCTGGCTCCTGGACTATATTTGCCCAAGAGTCAAGCAGAGAGAACAATGGCTGCCTGGTGCTTTTGGCAGAGAAATGACTGTCTGGATATAGCATGCAACCTCCAGACACACTAATTTCTGTGGGACTGAATGTTCCCACAGACCGCCTGAGTGTCCTTATCTGTGGTGCACGAGACAGCTCAGGAGCAAGCTGGTGCCAGGCCATATTGGCCCTGCCAGCACCACGCTCCTGGCCCCTCTCCTGCCCCTTGAGACAGAGCTGGGCAGGGAGGTCGTCTGTGCCCAGCCTCATCGTGGAGAGGTAGAGGCCTTGGTGGGGAAGAGCTGCAGCTGGGTGCTGGAAATGCCCAAGACCCACATCTGCCTACTGAGGGGCAGGCAGAAGTAGCAGCCTGCATGAGACCAGCATGCAACAGATGACACCTGAGCAGTCCATGGTCCTGGGAGGATATTGGTCTTGATGCTTAGCCATGGTGATGTGCTGCTTTTGGCAGCTGTTTAACCCGCTAATCCCTCTTACCTGTGTAGTTAATAAAACCCTGTGGCATATCTCAACCTTATTCCTAGCATCACAGTTGTTTCGTTAAAGAAGTGCATGTTTGCCTCTGGGACTTTGCTGGAAGAAGGCAGGGAAGGTTTTCCTTGCCCAGGTTTTCCTTGTGGCCCTCTGGATTGAACAGTTTCATTCCTGAGCCCACTGAAAAATGGCAGAAGTATAACTTAGCCTACAAGGAGAGGTGGTTTCCTTGAGCTTTCTGCTTTGGCTATCTCTTCTTCCCACAGGACTTCTGGCACCCAGTGCCTGAAGGAGTTGGGTTTCAGGGCTGGCACTTTCCCCCAGAAGGCTGAATTATGAGCACTGCTGATGCTGGAGTGATCGTGTTGGGAGCAATTTGTGACTGAAATCCATCATGGTGTCTTTGTTAGGAGTCAGGTTTTCTTGTTACATCTCACTTCCTTATGAGAAGTGGAGGTTTTTGACTGCTGTGCCAGAAGTTGATTAGGAGAAAGAGGTACTGGTCATTTCAATTTCTGTGTGACCCTTCCTCTCGCTCACCTTGGCCTAGGAAAGTTCTCAGGTTTTATCCCCTATATTTCTTTCATAGGGCAGCTGCTTGCATGGCTGTGGCATTAAATATCAAACCCAAGGACACACACATGCAGCCAAGCTGTGTTCAGCTTCCCAGTGACCCTCTGCCACAGTGACTGGCCAAGGAGACCCCTGGATATAGAATGAACGGGAGCACCAGGATAGTTTGGCTCTGGCACTTGTTCACATGCTGATGTCTCCATTACACTCGGATGTTCTTTTTTGGCCCGAGGTAGTTTGGCCCTTCCTGTGTTTCTTGTCTATTATTATTATTGTTATTATTATTATTATTATTATTATTGTTATTATTATTATTATTATTATTATTATTATTATTATATCACAATATACACTTGTGTACTATATAATATTATCAAATTATTAATGGCCTGGTCTTACAGCTGGGGGAAAAATGGCCTCTGTTCACATTGTCAAAACCCAAAGCAAAACGAAATGTTCACTAAAATAAATGCAATAAAACCTGAGGTGAGTTCCCTACCTACACACAAACACAGTAAAACCCTTTTAATTCCTCTCTCACTGAACCATGCACATATATGCTGTGCTGTTCAGCCCCACAGCAGCCAGCAGAGCTAGCTGGCAAGATAGGACATCCCTCTGGCACAGGGTGACCAGGCAAGCCTTCCAGGTGGACCTTCCCACCACCCTGGGCCTTATCGGAGCAGGGCTTATGCAACCCAGCGGCAGGATAGGCCATCAGCTTGCTGCAGGGCTACTGGCTGGTGGCTTGGGCTGGCAGAAACACCCACCTCTGTAACTATTCTATAGAGGGATAAGAATATCTTCTCATTTCAAATACATTGCTCAGGTGTCTACAGGGAGCATCATCGGAAGGCCAGAGTGAAACTTAGCCAGCCACATGGCTAGATTCAGCAAGGGCATGCCACCGATTGCCTAGGAAAGCCTGGCCTCTGGCTTCTTGGGGAGAAGAGACAGTGGTGTTTAAGGATCTATCTTAGGGTAAGGATTCAGTTTGCCTCGAAGGAGAGCAGGCGTCAAAGGTGCTTATGGTCTTCCTTGGAGAGAAGCAGGCAGCCCCAGGGCAGGTGACCCCCACCCAGGCAGTGGGGCTCACTCCGCTCCCTCCCTGCTCCACAGGTCACGCTGACGGCCGAGACCGACTGCAGCTTCATCACCTGGCCAAGGAAGAAGCTGTACCTCCTCCTGAGGAAAGACCGCTACGTTGCTCGGCTCTTCTCCTCCCACCTGGGCTACGACATCTCGGAGAAGCTCTACTCCCTCAACGAGAAGCTCTTCGCCAAATTCGGCCTTCGCTTCGACATCCGCCTGCCCAGCCTCTACCACGTCCTCGGGCCAGCCTCCTCTGAAGGGGAGTCGGAGGACTGTGAGGAGGAGAGGCTGTCGGCCTCTGCCCAGGCCGTTGCCTCCGAGCCCCCTCCACAGCCGCCGCCGCCGCCGCCGCCAGTCCCACGGCCCCGCGCATCCCGGCCCGACAGTGACCCGCTGGGTGAGGACTCCACCAGTCTTGTCTTGGAAGATTTTGCTGAGTTGCCGGGGTCTTTTATGGACTATGTGAGCGAAGGGGAGTATATGAAGTGAGGGCACTCCTGGCACAGGCACGCCTCACCCTATGTGGGACCCCCGCGTAAGTACCTGCTTGTGGAAGCAAGTCTTTCCCGTGAGGCAGCTGCCCGGGCAGAGCGGCGGCCCCCAGCCTCTTGCCCTTGCTGGCCATGGGTTTGCTCCTCCACAACGTGGGGATTTTTTTTTGCCTGCTGCCCTAAGGTATCCGAGGATGCATGTGCAGTTTTCTCATAGACCAGCAGCAGGGTAGAGGCTTGACTCCGGATGCCAATCGCACTGTAGAGTGAAAAGGCTGGTTAGCTGGCTGCAAGAAGCTTTTCCCTTACCCTGTCCTCCTCCCTCTGTCAAGAGAGGCAGAGAAACCAAAATGGTGTCCAGGCTGATGAGTGCCCTTGGAGACCCCACAGGGCTCTCTGTGGTATCTGGCTTGCCATGAGGTAGAGATGTGCCTGAAGATAATCCAGTATTGAGCTGAGGAAGATGTCTGCAGGTGAGAGAGCAGACAGCTCAGGAGATGCTGACAGGAGTAGAAACAGCTTCAGGGTTTACAGCAGGATTGACAGTGAGAAGTTGCTGTACGCTCTGCAAATGCTCAGTCTGGGCAGGGGGAGAAGGCTCAGAGCTGCTCATCCCACTGTTTGCTTTGCCCTCTTTGTTTCTGCTGAGCTTTGCCTCAGCCAAATCCTCAAGATATTGAAAAGCCTGCCCGGTGTGGTACAGCTCTTGCCTCCAATCACCCTGGCTAGACTTTTTACTTTCCAGTGAGTGGGAGTGAGATTCTCACTTCCAAAATGCCAAATCCTTGCTCTGCGAGAGAAGAATTCCTGGGTCCTGGAGGAGCAATGCAGGCAAACAGAAATAGACAGGAGGGTAGCTCATGCTTGAAATTCAGATCCAAGTGGCTAAGAGAGCAATTCCACGCTGAGTTGCATTTAGCCAGCTGCTGTGCACCAGTTGCAGACACTGAAATGTGCGTTCCTGCTGCTGCCTCATAATAGCTGCTTTCTGGCAGCCAGCTGCAAAGCACTAAGCCTGGGACTGGGATTTCTGTCCTAGAAGGGACAACTGCTTGTGTCCCAGTTGGGTTTGCGTGGTGGGGGAGGAGAGTTGCAGAGTTGGGCTGCAGCTGGGGAGACTGTCTTCTACACCCTGGTCTTCCCTGCACCCACTTGAGTCTACTGGGCTGCAAAGGAAGCTGGCAGGAAGCATGACTCGCTGGCAGTAAGCGTGAAGCAGGACTCCTGGCATGAGCCCTGACAAGTCTGCAGCCATCTTCCCTATCCTACAGTGCTCAGGCATGGGCCTTATGGCTGTGAGGGCAAGGGGACAATCCATGCTCCATGCTCTATGTGGGAAGGCTGTCTGGGTCACTTGCTGTTTGCAGTAGGCCTCATTTTTTTGGCTGTTTCATCCAATTGCTGCTCTTAGTTTTTGAAAAACAGTGGTACTGGAAGACTTTGTGTTATGTACAGTTCTTTGGGTTGAGTCATGTGCCTGTTCCTCTACTGCTTCCATGCCTCCAAATCTTCAAATCTGGGACGTGAAGGAAGGAACAACTGTATTTTGTTTTGCTTGAATCAGATAAAAAGTCAGCAAGTGTTTTGCTTAGGTGCTGTGATGTTGGTTGTTTATTTATTTTTAAAGAAAAGAGGCACAGAGGAAAAAACAAAGAGAAGGAATGAAGATTTTTCTGTTTTTCCTAGCTTAGAAGTCCTAGGTCCCTGGTTTGCTGGTAGATTGCTGGAGACATGAATTTGCAGCTTTTTCAGTCTTTGCTTGGAGAGGCAGGAACATTGAATCACTTACAAGATAGCTGTCTTCCTAACTGTCAGACATTCCTGTTGAATACATGCAATCAGAAGTGAATGCAGATAGTGTGGTGGACGTGGTGAGGTCGCCCTGTCTCTGCTTTGCTTGTATTTTTTCTTCTCTGCGGCAGGATACCCATTCTCAGGTCACCAGTAGAATTTTCCTAGTTGATCAGGCTCAATAAAATCAGGATTTCAAATGCAATTAAAAAGAGAAAAGAGGCAAGGAACACTACAGCTTCTTTTTTTTTTTGAGTCATTTCCACCCATTTTTTGGTTGTGACTTGGTTACTGTGAACTTACACACACGCACATGAGTTGTGTGTGCTTGCGTGTTTTGGGGAAAGTTTGTGCAACTCAGCACAAAGCTGTTCTTTCTTTTACACAGTCCTTTTTATGGCACGTTGGAGGCTGCAAGCTTTTGCCTTTCTAGATCTTCTGAAGGAAGCAGTGTCAAGGTGTGCTGATCCTTGCAGCAGAGGCCTGTGATAAAGCCCAAATGTTGCAGAGGCCGGTATTTGAGGCGGGAGAGGAGGGTGATCTTCCTTGTCTGTCAGTCTAGAGACAACAGCCAGTGTGGTATTTTTATTCCTAAGCTACTTAGTTAAGGAAACACAAACAGTTCAGACTGTTCACAACAGTGGAAGGAGCGCTTCCTTGTTACTCTTCTCCCTGCTTGGGTGTCCTAGTTACATCCCATCCCAGCAACACAACAGCAGTTGTCACATCTGGACTTGAGTGCCTAACCCACAAAAATTAGTGATACAGAATGGCTGCAGTTTTGTCTTTTGGCCAGGCACTTGTTAGAGCTCAGCAGATGATCTCATCTGGTCTGCTGTGGCCTGGGGAAAACCCTTGCAGAACTTTTTTCTTGGAAGTGGTAAAAACGTCTCTAACAAACAGGGAAATTCCCCTGCAGTGTTGTTTGGAGTAAGCAATAGCAAAAGCTCCCCTGAGGGGACTTTCCCCTGGTCTGTGCTCTCATCCCCTTCCTCAGCATCTTCCAGCCTCACAGCTCTCTGAATTCCCCATGCTCAAGTGCTTCTATGGATCCCATTCCTTTTTACTGTCTGTCACTACAACATCCACCTTGCAGTAGCACAGTGCAGAGGGCAATTCTTGAATGCCCTGAGGAGCTGCAAAGGTTATGCAGAAGGGTATATTCCTGGGAGATATATTGGCCTACCGGTCTCATCATCTAGTTCCTGGAAAGAGTTTCCATGGTGCTTATGAGCCAGTCTACTCATGAGCAAGACAGACTGTGATATCCCACCAACAAGCATTCTTTCACTGAGGAGAGAGATCTCAATAACTTAACAGGCTGCCTGTTTAAAAGAGGCAGGTTCAGAGGTTCTGTCCAAGGCTTGCTGTAACAGTGTACTGCTCTATATAGCTCAATGCTCTGCAGCAAACTAAGCTTTATTCCTTGCATGAAAGCCCAGAGCCACCTGCTTTCCCCACTTTTTGTATTGCATTTGCTCCTAGCTTGTTTCTATCAAGAGCTTGCAAAATGTGAAGCTGTTGCCACCTAGTTTCGTGTGCTTACACCTTGGGACTGGCTTCCTCTTTGGTGGGTGAGGTGGGTGGATGGATGCTTGATGGCCTGTAGCTTGGTATCTAAGTTGCTAGGAATCATTTTATGCGTTCTTTGAGAGCAAAATCAAAGGAGCTGTGTGCTTTGTTTCACCAGTACCTCAGGTGGTGCTTTGGAGGGGTTGTTTTTACTGTCTCAGGATGGGTGTGTAACACCATTTTCTCATTTATCACACGTTGAAGAATTACATAGTTCTGCACGATCGTTTAGGAGGGGAAGAGAAAGACAGGTAATGGTGGGCTTTGTGAGGTTTGTATCTTGGAAAAGTTTGGAAGTAAAATTTATTCCTGTAATAATAATGGTGCTCTCTTTCTCTCTCTCTCCTCCCCCACCCCCTGCCCTTCTCTCTCTCCCCTCCTTTTTCTCTCTCCCTCTCTCTTCCTCCCTTTCTGTGTCCTTCTGTCTCCATCTCCGTCTCCGTCTCCTCTCCTCTCCTCTCCTCTCCTCTCCTCTCCTCTCCTCTCCTCTCCTCTCCTCTCCTCTCCGTCTCCCCCTTTTTCTCTCTCCCTCCCTTTTTTCCTCTCTTCCCCACTACTTTTTCTCTCTCCTCTTTTTTTTTCCTCTCTCTCCTTCCCTTTTTTCCTCTCTCTCTCCCTCCCTCTTTTTCTCTCTTCCCATCTTTTTCTCTCCCCCCCCCATACCCGCTCCCTGTCTCCCATTTTCCTATTTTCTCCACTCTTTTGCAGCCTCTGGAAACTTCCAGAGTTCTCCCCACTCTCTCTGCAAAGGACGAGCCCCTCTGGCTCCCACTCAGACCCCTGAACTCTAGGGAACAACAGGCTGTTTTGACCCTGAAGCCCCTCCAAGGAAGCTTTATGCTCACCCAGGTTTCTGACCAGAGACACGCTTTAGCACGCACCGAGACGTCTGCCTGCAGACGTGTACGCTCAGGAGCACGTGAAGCACACGCGTGAGACTGCGGTGTGACACTCCAGCACCTCCCACCCTGTGGCTGTTCACCAGAGCTGGCTGCCCCAGTGTGCCTCCACGGTTTGTTTTCCACTCTTTCCTCTCTGAGGTGTTTGGGCAGCTGTGATGCCAAGGTACACTGATACCAGCCTGCTCACAGAATCTGTGTTCCCTTTGATTTAATGATTCCCATTAAAGTCAGAAATGAAACTATTTGGTGTTTGAGGATTTGGAGAGGGAGATGACACTGTTGGAAAGGCTTGAGGGGATCTCAAGGCATGGAGGGGAAAGTACAGGGGAAAATGAGCTTTGCTAATGGGCTTGCAATGAAGCATGATATGAAGATCTGACATCATGCTTCTCACTGGCCTTCCACTCTAGTAAGACCAGAAATTACTTTTCCAGGGGTTAGGATTTATCATTTATGACAAGCACCATTTCTCAAAGAGGTGGGGACAGCCTGGTTGTTTCAGGCCTGGGGATCACTCAGCTGATGGTTGTCACTGTGCTCTGTTGCTGTGTTCCTGCTTCAGTCTGACCCCGTTGCCCTTCACCACTAGGAAATGTCTCCAGCAAATGAACTTGAGAGCTGCTGGGGTCCACTCCACACAGGAACTGAAGTGCATGATGAAGCTGTGTCCATCTGTCATGGTATTTTATCCACCTGTCTGAAGTGGTGGAGCGAGCTGAATTATGCACTGCCCTTCACAGGTGCCTGTAGAGCCTCCAACAAGAAGCTCCCTGGAATCTCTTTAGTTATGGCACCAACTAACCTGGATCTCTGTCAGGTTGTCAGGGCCCATCTCTAACGCCCTCCTGATGAGTGTATGCTGGAGATAGTGTTCGCTAGCTGGCCTTCTAAACAGCCACGTGGCAGGGCCAGAAGGCTGGGACGTGAGCTGAAAGCAGGAGCTAACTCTGCAGTGACACTGTCTAATGGAGCAGTAGTGACAGCTCGTGCCAAATGACAGGCTTCCTCAGGGCTGAAATGCCTTTAGCCTGTCCCTGTCTCCTGACCGTGGTGTTTCTGGTGCACTTCTCTACCACCCAGTGAAGCCAGTGCAGGGAACAAGAGAAAATGGTGTACAGAAGATGGCATTTGTGGGCAGAAGTGACGCAGAACTTTCTCCTCTTTAATTTGCACAAGCATCAGGGCGATGGAAAAGGTGGATGGGCGATGGCTGTTTCTATCTGTGTGTCTCATTTTGTAATCTTTCACAAATTCTTTGCAAATCTCAGCTGCTTTTCAGGGTCTTAAAGGCTGTGCTGACTTCCTGGACCTAATTTGTGTTATGTGGCCCTTTAGCTACAATGTTCCATTCTCCTCCTCCTATTACCTTCTATCCTGGGCAGAGCACTGCGGTGCTCCTGATGTGTTTCACTTCATGTGAGCTTCCAAGAGAATGAGCCAACATCCAGAAGGAGCTGCTTCAGGCCTGTCATGGGAAGGAGATTCATTCTGATTATTCAGCAGGAGCACTGATATGAAATCAATAGGATCTCAATCTGAAAGCATCCTGCAGCTAGGAGTAGGGGATTTCCCACTGGAGTGTTGGCTAAGAACGACTCCTTCCTGTGCCAAACCTGAACCGCACTTTGCTGAGGAAAAATAACACTTCTCACCTTTAACGTGAAGTTATCAGGGCACTTTAATATAAATCATGAACCATCCCAACACTCCTGGTGTCAGAAAGAGTGATATTATCGTCTTCTTTCACACAGATCCAAGCCTTGAGATTAGATGACTCACACTTCCAGAGCCAGCAACAGAATATGTAAGATAAAACCTAATCCAGTCTTTTAACTGTGAGGTCTTGATGTAACCAGCCTCATACTCACCAATCTGCCGCACACTTCTTTTCCTTGACACCTTGTCCCTAATGCAGGAAGGAAAAAACTCATCCAGTTTGATGGTGAAGGTATCACCCGTGAGCAGAGAGCAGCAGCTGTTTTAGGGCTGCTTTTTGGGTTTGGGTGTACCTGCACTCTCTGAAGGCAGCCCTAGGCACAAGCAGCGGGCAGCTCGTAGGAGATGTCTGCGTTTCTGGGGAGGGTGAGGTTCCAGGGCAGGCATGACGTTGTCCTGCTGTGGGAAGAGCACAGGGAGGTCAGGCTGGGCATTAGCAGGTGGAGGTTCATAAGTGAGAAAAAGCCCCATCTCAACTTTGGGGTGCTTCTCTCTGCAAAGCATATGAGTAAGGAACAGTCCTTAGGCTCAAAGGAGTGCCTGCTGTATGCATCCCTATCTGAAACTACAGGATATGTTTTTACTGCATTGTGCTTGAGTCTCCTTACTGTCCATCAGAAGAGAATTGGAATGTGAGCACAGTCTCCCTTCTGTTTCTGGTTTTCCCTGCTTTGGAGTACCCCCTGTCTTGCTTCAGCCTAGTGCCAGCCTAAGAGTCAACTCAGAAACAACAAGGCCAGAGGTATATGTGTCAGTATAGACTCAGCTATTTTGCCCTGCCTGTAAGAACTTTGGATCTGCAAACCTCCTGGCAATAATACTGCATTATGGAGAAGACCATTGCCTCTCTCAGAGTAAGGACTTGGCTGCTTTTGCTCTAGGTAAGGTAGTTATGGCTGAGGGCATATACTCTACAATGTCTGGCCTAGAAAATGTCAAAATGGTTATCTTGGTGCTTTAGCCCTAGTGCTTTATAAACCTGTGCAGTATAAGAAGCAGAAATATATTATGGGTCTCCTGCTGTCTCATCCTGAAAAATGTTTGTCTGTCATGTTTCAGATGGAGGTCCACTGCAGACAGGGGGAAGATGGAGAGAGAAATCAAGAACACAAGGAATAAATTCTAGTTAGTACAAGATTTTCCCTTGGTTTGTGACTTCAGCATCTTCAAGGTGATGTGAGTTGCAGCCATTTTCCTTCCATGGCACTATGCCCTTATCCTGGGAGAAGAATTATAGTAAAGTATCATAGAACACTATCTTGTCAGCTTTTCTCTCTCACAGGCAGAAAAGTATTTACATAAGGACACAGGGGTGATGAGAGAGCCCTCTTTACCTGCTTATCTAAACAGGAGAGAGAATCATAGAATCATAAAATGGTCAGGCTTGGAAGGGACCTCTAGAGATCCTCCAGTTCAAACTCTCTGCTAAAGCATTGTTTCAGAATGCATTGTTTCAAACCACAGGCTGCATCCACAGGCTTAGTGGATCCCTCTAAGATACTCCTGTGACTTACTTGCTGTCGAGAGGCAGTGAGGCTGCACAGAACTTGCCAACAATGGATGGCTCATCCTTCCTCCAAAACTGGTTCTTGGGGAGATACTTCAGTGTCACACTCTTCACCTGGCAGAGGGGAACTCTATGGGCTAGCAGCCGTTTGCCCATCTCCTGGTGCTTAGGTCTGCAAGGAGAGATGTGAGGGAGAACATTCAATCAAACTGCAGATGCCACTGAGATGCAGATGTGTTGAAACACTAGAGGAACCTAGGGTATTATTGCAAAGCCCTCATATAATAAAATGGAGAAGACTAATCTGTTGAAACAGGGCAATGTGTGAGAGTCTTACTAGCTGTATCTCCACGTTTCATCTCTGTAGTCAGGGATATTTCTGTATAAATATCCTTCCTTCCACCACACAGTTAAAACAGCTCTTCTTACTTATAGATTGAAACACACACCAGATTGCTACAGAGAGGTTAATGATAGATAAGATCATCGATGGAAACATGAGTGGTATGGATGGGGACAAGATGTTCACCGTTTCCTCCAGTACATGAACCGTGGTTCTATAAAGAAAGCTAAGAGGTGGCAGGCTCAAAAAGATTGCATGATGCACTGACTACCGTTCCTTTGGAGCTATTAATGTGCTGCCTGTGGGATGTTGTGGATGCTACAAAGTTTACATGACTGCACAAGTCACACGAAGGTGACTAGATTAGTTTGTGGAAGACAAAAGCTACTAAGGGCAAATATCTCACATTTACCTCTGAAAGTCCCTGAAATGTAATTAGTCAGACGTTGGGAAAGTATTTGGGGAAGTATTGCTACATCCTTACACTGCCTTTTTTATACTCTTCTTTGTGTATTTGCTTTTGACCACGTTGAAGGTGGGATGCTTGGAGAGAGGGTTGTTTGCCTATCCCTATGCTCTTACCCAGGTAATGCAAACTGAGAGGTGAACAGAAGCTGGGTAAACAACCAATGATCAGAGCCCAGTTTGTCATGTGCTATGAAGGAATGCTTCCCAGCCATAATTTTTAGGTGGGCCACCTTCCTTCTGTGGAGTCTTATACTTCATCTCCACTTGATACCTCTAAGAGCCTGGAGATCATCAGTTTCCTTGTGCTCATGAAAACTACATGTGTAGAGCAATCCCAGAAGCACCCAGGCAACTGCCTGATCAGAAACGTGATGATGGGGAAAGGGTAGAGGTGACAGAAGGTACAGATGACAAAAGGGTCAGGAAGAGCCTATGGTTCTGCTAACTAAAGTGACAGCTGCACTCAGCATCCTCCTAGGACAGAATGGCTCACCTAAACCAATACAGCTGCAGTACACTGCAGTGGAAGATGCTGGAGGTGTTGTGTGTCTGGCTTGAAGCTGCCAAAAATACAGAGGAACACAGTGAAGTTTAACAAGCAGGCTGAAGAAAGTCACTCCTAGGACTGACAGTTGGTCTAACTCCATGCAACATTAGGATGAATTTAGGACTCTTGGCTGGCTTCAGAAGTCTCTCTTCTTGGATAGAGGAGGATGACATCGTGATGTGTAAGCCATGGCAATGCAGCAAGAGAAGTGTGCCTGCGAAACAAGCTCCTTGCTCCAGACATGGCAGCTTTCGGGCTAGGGACCATGCCTCTTGAGGCACCCTGAGCAATGTGTGTGGGGTGATGGCATCCCAAGGAATGAGGTCAGGGAGAGGAGAAGGGCAGTGTGAGGCAAGACGTAACTCTGCGAGTCACTCGCTGAAGGTATGAGACTGGGTGATTGTTCTTGAGGCCCTGTGCGTGTCCTGGGAACCATGGGACATGCCATATATGCAAGGCAGAGCACCTGAAACAATCAGTGACCAATCAATGTCTGAACTGTGGTGGGAGAATCTAGGTTACATGCCTGTTTGACACTCTGAGCTTGTCTGCACTGGAGGGCTGAGCTTTGCCTAGAGCAAGGAAGCTCCTTTGCTCTTTGCCACAGCGTGAATTAAAGGGGATATCTCCAAGCACACTCTCAAGTCTGTAGGTTTACTGCTGTAAGCAGATTGTTTGGTTTAGCTTTGTGCCTCTTCAGAAGGTGGTTAGATGAAACACAGCTAGATGAAACACAGCTAGATGAAACACAGCTGCTGTTCTGCCAGGGTAAGGGTAACTTACTGTCTGTAACTCTGCTGTTTCATTAGAACTTGAGAGTACAGCAAAGCCTTGCAATTGCCTGCTTGTCTGACATCCCCCATGCAGCCTTTCTCTCCAGTGCCCTACCAATCCCTTCCGTCCAGCATCTGCAAAAGGGAGTGCTATATGTCTTTCTGACCAGATCAAGTGTCCTGATTTGACCTGGGTGTCAACTATTTCCTCCCTCCTGCATCTTTGGGAAAGACGGATTTGACTTCCAGGCCAGGGAGGGGGCTGAACCTGCTGAGCTCCATCAGGCTGGAGTAGAAGCTGCAAATTGCAGTGCCTGCCTAGAAACCTGGCACCAAGCAGCTATGTCACACTGGAGAGCATCTGGGAACGTGTCTTCTCCTTCCCTGCTTCTCACCCCTCATGGTGCCCAGGGCTGAAGCAGCAACATAATCAGCTTCAGGTCACAAAGTTTTGGCTTAGCAGTTAAGAACTGTGTGAGGGCCAGCACTGGAACTCCTCTGGGGCTCTTTAGTAGACCATTTTGCTGCTTTGTGAGGTAGCCAAGCAGCATGTGCTAGCTGTATTTCTACACTGCGGCTCTTAGTCCACAGCAGTGGGCAGGAAGGTGTAGAAAGAAGTGAGGAAGATGTCTTCTGGGTAACTTCTCTGTGGTGTGGAGATCCCCTTGTGGTGAGGGCTGTGGAACGAGAGTCTGAATCTGGTCTTTTAGTTCAGATATGGTTTGGAGGAGGGTGGTGCTTTCAAGAGAAATCTGTCTGTTTGCACCTGTGGTCTTGGTCCTCTGTCCCCCTGGACTTTTACCTATAACAGGAGCCTTGTTTCCTCTTTGCAACTGCTGTCCTATTGGCCATCAAGAGAAACGTCTAAGCCACCAAGGCCATCAGTCTGGAACCTCTGGTGGATGGGGTCTTGCTGTAGCTAATCTCTGTCTGGCAGAGTAGAGCTGATAACTATCTGACAGTGATTGTGATTCATGATGGTGTAGAAAAAGAACCAGCAGACCAACACAAAGAGTATGCAAATCAGAGGATTCTGGAGTATACCTACTGCTTTGTGCACTCAGGGAAGTGGTGGACCTAGTCAGGGTTACTGAGGAATGGTAGCACAAGCTACCAGATTCTGGAGAGCATTTAAGGTAAGTGTGGAGGGACTCCAGAGGCAAGTCTGTGGGTCATCATGGCATGAGTGCACTCAGGGGGCTATGCCATCACTGTGCCTTTCCTGGACTGCTGTAAACATCCTTACACGTGGAGTTGGAATAGAACAAGCCAGAAACATGCACTGTGACTCACATGGTGATCTTCGCTGTGTCCTTGGTGCTGTTGCTGCAGAAAGTGATCTCAATGCTGGTGATTACATTTCTTTTCTCCTGCAAGTGGAACTCAACCAGGCTGTGATGGACTGCCAAAGAGGCAAAGCACATGGGAGTGAGAGCAGGTACTGTCAGTTGGACCAACCCTTGCCAAAAGAAAGCCTCTAGAACTCCTTCCCTGGCCCTACCAGCAGAAAGAAAACAGACATAAGAAAGAGTCTCTGCAGTATGAGAGACACAGTGGGCATAGCCCAGTGTAAAGAGACAGGCATTTTCACTACCCTTCACTTCAGCACTGAAGTCATGTGGCTGTCTTAGTCCAGGGCTATGCCCACAGTAATAAACCCACTGGAAAGGTTGATGGGGAAGATGTGCAGGGTGACTGCCCTTCAGCTGTGTGTCTTGGACTGTCTGGGCCATGGCAGATGATTCTGATGGGGCTGATGGGTTTTAACTACCTGGCCTCCCCAGGAATCTGCCCCAATCCATCAACCTCCTTCTGACTAATTTTTCATCATTGCTACTTACCACAGAAAGGGGCTGAGGGACTGGTCATTAAGTAAACTTTCTCTTCCTTGGGCAGTTTTCTCATGTTCATACCTGCCTGCTCCAGCAGGCCTGTGGGAAGAAGTAAAACCAGTGTGGGGAAAGCCATGAATGACTCAGAACAGAAACATAACTGCCCCTGACTCAGCTCTGCTCACTGCACCCAAACCTGCTGTCTCTGAGGACAGACTCTTTCTTTCTACCAGTGCAAATCAGAGAGAGCACAGGTTTGTGGGGTCTCTTTGATAGGTTAATGTTCTCTCAGAAAGCCTATTCTGGCTGGCCCAGGTCATTGTCATCATCACAGTACCTCTTGGTGGCTTTGTTTTGTTCCTCTGCTAAAACACTGTGTCATCGGTTGCACCTGTGCAGAATGAGCAGGACTAAAGACTAGTAAGTCAGGAGGATGGAAATGACAATGCAAACACAAGGTGCTGAGAAATTGGACTTCTGGGTCAAGGGAGAAGACCACCATAACCTGAAGCACCTGCACAACTGACTAGCTGACAATGTGGATTGGAGAGATAGGGAAGGGGCAGCTGATCTGAGAGCACCTGTAGCAAAAGAGGCCTCTCCTTGTATTCCTCTGGTGCCACACTGCAAATAGCACCAGAGGACGCTTCCTCTCCTCAGGCCACAGCCCAGCTTCACAAGCCTAAAAGAGGCACTTTAGTACCGTCTCGCAGTCCAGGGAGTTCATCTTTGGGGTGGCCATGCAGGAATTTATGAGAAGGAGGTGATACAGTAACAGTGAATGGTTTGTAGAGGAATGGGACTTCAGGCTTAGGCTAAAGTTTCCAGCTGCTTCTCTAAACGAGACATTTATGATCCGGTTGCCCACTTTTTAGGCAAGTGATTCTGGAGACTCTCTTTCAACTAATTTGTGGGTACTATGAAATATTTAAAGATCAGAAATGTTGAAGATGTTGGTATCTATTCTATGATTCACCTTGGGTGATGCACGAGCTCCTGGAATGTGTAGAGGCCTGGAAACTAATCAGCTTCTCACTATCCCCAAAGAGATTCAAAGCGAATCCTGCTCAGAGAAACCTAAACCACGTACTGTGCTCTGCACTGACACCCATCAGGAATGTATTGTCACCTGCTCCAGGGAGGTCTTATGCTGGTACTGTACCTATTCTGGGACAGGAGAGAAGGAAGGGGTCAACACAGTCCAGGCAATGGCCATTTAAAAAGTCTTGATAACTTGCACAGGGGAAGGCCACCATGGGACAGGAGTGCTTCAAGGCACTGACGTAGAGATGTACTGCCCTCATGTGATCACAGATCAGATACTTATAGCCTGCAAGAAAGTAAGACAGTCATAGGAAAGCAGCCATGAGATTTTTCCCTTGGCCTCACTCCTTTTGCGTGTTCCCAAGGAACTGAGAGTCAATAAACACTGTTACTGGTTCTGCACCCACCCCCTTCCCATTCATAACATTTTGCACAGCATCTCTGTGCCTACCACCTCAGATCCCACTGCAAGAGGAGTTATGCAGGAAGCTAGAAGTGTATCTCCCAGGTCCTCCAGAGGAGAGGGACCACAGGGCTGCCACATCTCCATCAGGGTACCATCAAAGAAAGCCCCAAGCCCTCTGTATGGGTGTACAACTGTGCAGTGACTCCCACCCACACCAGGACCCCAGCTGTAGGATGTGAGGTGACCATAGGTGTCCCCTGTAACCTGACCCTCAGTTCAGCTGAACATATTTGAACAGTTATCCATGCTGTTTGCTGTGTAAAGTCCTGTTCTCTATGAGGAAAGCTGTATCTCTGAGTATAGACACAGCTTGCAGCATGAAAACAAAAAGATTTTTGCTAGTAGTACCTAAGAGCCCTTCTAGCAAGAATGTTTTCCTTGTTGATACAAACTCTGTTAATGTTAGGGTTCTGGCTCACACAGAAGTGTCACCAAAATCACCTCTCTTGACAGCAATGCTGCCAAGACACTTGACTCATCTGAGATTTTCATTTCAGGTGCTACTTGTACTGCTGAGAGATGTGGGCCATGAATCTCAGCTGTCATGTGTCTTACAAATACATGTCATCTCCCTTTGATGTCTGCCCTGACTGTAGCAGGGGATGGTTGCCACACAGCATTTTGATGGGCTGCTAAATAGCCAGGAAAGCCCTTTCCTTGGCCACAGAGTGTTCTCACCTGCAGAGAAGAATCGGGGGCATCCTGGCTGGTCTTTGCCACCATTGACAAAATAATCGATGTGGCCTACAGGAATTCGGATCCCAAAGTCTGAAAGGAGGGGAAACACCACTTTATTTTCTTGCTTGGCTCTTCTAGAGGCCTTACCCCACATGATGTTTGACAGGCTCTAATAATTAGTTCAACATTAGTAGTGCTGGACCCAGCTCCAGTGCTGGAGACAGCGAGGACAGATTTCCTGTTCCTACATGCTTGCATTGCACAAGTTTGCTACAGGGTGCAGAAAGTGCTCCAGGCCCTGCCAATCAAAACAGGACCTGTGGCTTAATCGCCACCTCTGTGACTCAGGTTCTGTATAAAGGAGAACAAAATTGACCACAGCCTTATTGGGGGATTGTGAGGCGTGATTGAGAGTTATGTTGGTAGAGATTCTCATGGTCTTCAGGCAAGCGGCGTGGCTCAAAGGCACCATGTTATTCTTCAGCATACCTTCTGCCTACCTAGACCTTGGGTGCTTTGGAAAAGTTATTCTGTTGCTGCAGCAGCAACAATTACTTTCCAGCAGCACTGGCAGTGGCAAAAGGTAGGAAAAAGCCGAGTGAGACTAGACATGTAAACTCCTTCCAGGTCATCAAAGCCAGGCCAAGATGATTCTGCATACTACTCTGCTGTAGTAGGACTAAATAAGCAGTATTTGCTGGAAGATTACCCTCTGTCTAATCCCCACCTGTCTGTTGCTGTGTTGAAGTGCTCTGGGATACGGATACCTGCCAATGGATTCATCATTAAAGTCTATCTAGTCAACAAACACCCTCCAAGTGAAACTAGCCTCATGGCAATCTGGCATAAAGGGCACAATATCTTGCACTCTCATGGCAGGAAGGATAGAAGAAAGGGCCAAGGAAGATGGGAGCCAGCTTACTGTCAGCATCAGTATGAATGGCTTCCACAAAGAGTGCATCCCCAGGATCCAGGCGTTCCTCAGGGCTGGCTCTGGTGTACTTAGGGCCTGCGGGATCCAGACCTGTAACAAAATCAAACACTTAACAACAAGTGCTCTTCAGACCCTCTCTTTCTCATTTCAGGACCAGTTATCCAAAGCTGTAAAAATGTCGCTTGGCAGTTGTAAATTATCCTTAGGTCACACTGATTATGTTCTACAATAGTTTCTGCCTCCTCTAAGTTACACTACAGCTTCCTTACCTTGTCTTCCACTGTTTCACTCCCCTTCAGTTGCACTGTACTTCAAGTTTCTAGGCTGTAAAGCCATGACTGAGCATCAAATAGCTCTGAAAGAGCAGGTGCAGCGTCTTTGGATTTTTTTTTGTGAAAGATGATCAAACTCATCACACCTTCCCTATTTGTACTGTCATCTGTATTAGCCCTAAAGCCTGAGAAACATTACTGAAGAGCATCAGTTAGGTGATGAATTGAGCATCCCAGGCACTAACCAATCCAAGCACTACCAAGGTTTGATAGTATCAAATATCCTTCAAACAAAGATGCTTCTGAACCTTCTCTGTAGGCACAAATGTGGCTTGGACCAGCCAGCTTGAATAAAGACGGCAAGGACAAGTTAATGCAGCTGGCAAGCTACTTCCAATTATCAGAAACAGGTGCTGCAAGCTAATCAATTGGGCCCTGGGTGATCACATGGGCAGAAGCAGCATATAAGGAAGTAGCTAGCAAAGGAAGGGTGGCTTTGAGTTGACTCTGTTGGTTTTACTATGTTGCCTGTGTACATAGTAATGTGCATTACCTAGATTGTCTATGTCTTTGAATGAATATTGTTTGCACCACTACAACACTTCTCCCCACAAATAAAATCAAGTCCTTAAGCAGTCATCTATATTTTTGCCTAAAACTTGCTCCCACAGCAACTTCTGGGAAATCAAAGGAATACAGAAGACTATTCTTGGCAATATCAAGGAACAGGCATATAATGTTGGGTGGGCTTGGGGTTTTTTTTTGCTCTAGCTGAGATTTATCCTGTTCTCTTCTCACAGAAGAGTAATTTCACCAGATTTTTTTCACTCCCCAGGCAAGAACAATAGTTTAAGATGCAGCTCTGCTCCATATGCCACAGCCTCAGAGCTGGCCAGTTTTGCTGCCTTGGACTTGGTCCCATCTGCTCTCTGCGGAGAAGGCAGTATCAACAACACACAAATAGACATGTCTGCATTTGTGAGGGGGAGGGCAGGAGGAAAAGGGAATTAAGGAAAAAATTTCTTTCCTGTTCTTTCTTTACAAAAACAAAGCTAACAATGGGACAAGTGACTTCATTTTTTCTCCCATGTTCCTTAGTCTTGACACATACAAAAAGCTGAGAGGTTCTCCACCCACTTCCACAGAGTTTTGATTTACTGCTTTGAGAGATAAGGAAAAGTGTTATTCAGTATAGCTTAAGGTTCTTCCTGAGGAGGGAGAAACACCTAATAATGAGCATAAGTCAATTCTAGCACAGCTTTGAGGCAAGCAAATCTATCTTTCTGTCCTCCCCTCTCTATGCCTCCAAGCACAAGCTTTGTGAACTCCATTGAGATGTAGATTTTCAGCAGCTAACAAAACTATTCACTAAAGCTATGCTGTAAGCAACTGAATTCCTTTAGGCTTTTTCATTTCCTCTGCAAGCACTGAAAGAAATTGCTCTTCAGCAATTCTGGATATGGGCTGTTCATTCCCATTCCTGTACCGTTTGCTTTCCTGCACAGGCAGATATCCACAGATGGGTTAAAGAAACTCGCTTCATAAAAATAAAGGTTATGCTCTGATCTCCAAGGCTCACTCTGGTTTTGCTCCATGGCTCTTTTCAGGTGACTGAAAAATTTCTGCAAAGGATGGCTCTGGGATCACGTCCCTCTGCATGTCTGCATGTGTGTGAGGAGATGAAATCAGACATATCTTGGGTCTAATTCCACCTGTCTTCAGGCTCATAAATCTGAACTAGGACCTGCAATGCCCAGTGTGCCCATGAAGTCATGAGTAGAAAAAGGCTTGTCTTCTAGCAGAGTCACAACTTAATGGAATAAATAAACCTATAGAGTTTTTATTATATGTAGACAACATGGAAGAAGAAGAGTCTCTGGAGTTAATTACCATGGTTTCCTGGGAAGGTGTCTGCTGCTTCTCGTATGATGTTGCTGATCACAAAAATCCTGGTGCAGGAGAGGGGTTACTCCAAGTCACTCCTAATTTAAATTTTGATTCACAGCTTAAAACAAGGCCCAGCATGAAAGTTGGCTCCTGTCTGGGAATGCCTGTATTTCATGCAGTGTGGGTTGCTGTGACACGTGAAGGCTGAAACAACATTTCTCTCCAGACCTAAAGGCCTTGACTGAACCAAGAGCTCGAAATGCTGTGATCAACCTGCAATCATCTGTCTCTGTAATTCCCCCACTGCAACCTCTTCCTCAAGGCACCCAGGAGTCTGAATCTGTATTTAAAGTCAGCTCTGATTTGCTACAACTGGGTGGTCTTTGACCAGTCTACCATGAAAACAGCTGAGTTGTGGGACATAACAGCCTCATCTGGAGCCTCCAACATTGGCTCAGGCTCTTGCCTTGGATCCTTACCTGAGCTGTGTTGTAGCAATGTCATACCCCAGCCCTGTGTCTTGCTGTTCCTGCTTTTATCTTGCTGACTGAACTTCCTGGCTTGACCTTGGCTTTGCTTCATCCCCACAGACCGGCCTGCTGATCATTGGACTGGAGATGGACGTCCCTGGTTCATGTCACTGGACCTAGTCTGCCTTTCTTGCCCATATACAGTAGGACTGTGTTCCTTGTCAGAGGCCACTGCCCCTGCCTACCTTGCTTTCTCCGTGGCTCTCAGCTCAGGGCCTCGTATTCTTTTAAGCTGGCACCAATTTGAGGAGCAGAGCAGAGATAGAAGGACCCTCTTGCAGATTCATACATCCTTTTGGTGGCATCTGCAAAGCCATTGCCAGGCTCTTAAAAGACCACTATGGATGACTCCCCTTCCCTGCTCTTTCATTCTCTCCCTCAGACAGCAGGTGAGGAGCCAATTCTCAGTTTAATGGTACCTGTTATCCTTCCCAGCTGGCCGCCATGAAAGTGCCCCACCAGGCCACCGACATGTGCACCGAGGCTCACCCCAATGATGTGGATGGATCTCCCCGAGACTCCCAGGGCCTGCAGATCGATCATAATACAAATTAATGTTTCTGTAGCAGAAAGGTGAAATTCCCTGTCCCAACTCACACAGCAGCTCTGTAACTCTTCTAACGTAGGTTTGCTTTTCAGGTGTACAGTGGAGAACCAAATAGACTCATGTGGGAATAATGAGTGTTGCCCTTCCTGTTTTTCAGAGTCTTTCTTTGAGTCCACAGAAGCAAACCCAACCCTAAGCAGGTTGGTCAGATGCTCCTGATTTGACCCATAGCTTCTCTTTCCACAGCTCGCTTCAGGCTGATTTTTCCCTCTCTCAGCTGAATGACCCTTGTTCACCATGTGAATAATCTTTTTCTCAGTAAAGCAGACGAAATTTGTTTTCACTTTTATACCCCCATTGTACCAATATCCTGATTTTAAGATTATATTTTCAGAGATTAAGGATTTAGCTATGGGCTGAACGTGAGGCACAGACACTTAGATCTGGCGCAAGATGACCCCATCCATAGGAATTGCGCTGCCTGCAGGCTGGTCTGCATGATGTGGTAAGAGATGACGTGGTGAATGAGAGTCTAGAGATGAAAAATCCTGACTTTAAAATGTATGAGGCCACATCCTGCAACAGTACTGAGGCTCATGAAGAGAGAATATGGACTTTTGTGGTGTAGTGTTGCAGTAGAGGCTGGACAGAGAAAGTCCTTCAGTAGCCGGACTAGAGCTCAACATAGATAGAGAATGAGTGGTAGGAACACTGTCCAGCTCAGTCATTTGCTCACTGCTCACTCTCCTCCTCCACACCATCCCCCATCCCCATCTTTTTAATGACACAGTAGCTCCAAGGACTGCAGTATTTCTGGACAGAAACGTGGGACTGTGTGCAACATGGAGCATACCCAGGCACTGCAGCCTGGGTCTGCAGTGCAAATGTTCCACAGAGAGCTTATGCCTAGCTGATGAACATAAAGATGCATCATCCTCATTGCGCAACTGTTGTTCAGCTATGCTGTGCATGAATGAACTGGGACACAGCTGGGGATTTCCAGCTACAGGGAAGTGTATCTGAAGCCCAAAACAAATATAAAACAGCTTCAAATCCCATCCCCTCCATCTCCCTGGGCAAAAGAAGAAGAGTGTCCAGTGAAGCATGGACCTGAGAAAACCCGAAGCATCCTTCAGGTACATCCCAGGCTGGGAGAGGCAGTTGACAACTAGGATGTTTTCCCAAAAAATGACAAAACTCAAGAGAAAGAAGAAAAACAGTGGCATGCTCAAGTCTGGACTGAGAGGGAAAAAATTAATCCCTTTAGTGCTGCACAGCACTCACTCCAGAATAAAGAGCCTGCTTGTCCAGATCCTGGAGACAGCAAGTTGGGAGCAGCTCTCTGAATTGTTTCCATGAATTATGTTCCCTGGCCATGTTCCCCCTTCTCACTGGAAATGCACAGTAGCTTACCAGGAGCTTGCTGATGAATTGTGAGATGGTGAGGGCCAGCTGTGTGACATTTTCCACTGCAGAGGGATAGGCTCCTGTAGATCCATAAACCCAGTCTACAGCGATCACGTTCACCTGGCTTGTGTGCAGTATGGCATGGACAAGCCCTTCAATCCAGGAAGGTTTGGTACCCAAAGCCCTGTGGAGTCGTCAGAAACAAGTATATTGGGTTTCTTTCAAAGTAGGGCATGCACCAGTGTGTTGTTCACATATTGCACATGTCTTGGTGAAGGCTGCCAGATAGTTGGTAGAATTTTTTTCTGGTGCCAGACACCCACACCTGGCATTTCTTTGTAATGCCTCATACATTTCAAACACTTTCCACAATGGGCTGACTCAGAAGGCAACCAGATATTTCAATGAATGAGACGATATCATTTACAGGACTCAGTTTGAGATCTCAGTCTTGCAGTGCTTCAGTTAGTCATCTCAAAGTCCACCTAGAATAAGTGAGCCGACCAGGAACACATGGATACTGCTTTGCTACCAGCTGAAAGGAAGTCCTTGTCAATATCACCTAATCTTTCACTGCTGCAATATCTCACATACACACAACTTCAAAAAATACTCAAGAATTCAAGGAAAACTGTGAGGCTATGTTCTACTCACTTCCCTGATACCACCTGGTGAGGGGTGGGCTGTCACATGAGGGCAACAGCTGGCTTTCTGGAAAGACCCTGCAACATCTTCTCTGCGGTTTCTTCCTGGTCTTCTATGCTCTTTCTATTCAAAGCTTTTGCACATCAAAACAAATTATGTTGTCACACCTGGCTGAAAAATGGCACAGTGAAACAAGGTAGCAGAATGGTGACAGCTTAAAAAAACCCAGCTGAAATCTTCAGAGTTTCAAGAATGCCACTGGCAGGGCTCCTAAATGGATGACTAATCCAGGCTGCTCCTAAATCAGGACATGAGCTCCATAAAAGGCAATTAAAAAAAGACAAGAATCCTGAAGAGAAGATTTCTTGCATAAAAAGGTTGAAAGAAGGAAAGAAAAGGAAGAAAGTAAAGGAGGAATGAGGGGATGAGCAAGAGGAGAAGACAGAGGGTGAGAGAGAGAGAAGAAAAGAAAGAGAGGAAGAAAGAGATAGGAAGAAACAATGACAGCAGAAAAAAGGAATGAAGGAAGGGGGAAAAGCAGGGAGGCAAGGAAGGCAGAAAGTTTCAAATTTCTCAAGTTTTTTTTAGGCTCAAAAAAAAAGTGAAACACACACAAAATAGGCAGCTGGTCACAAACTAAAGGATGTCAAATTGTATTGTAATGAGCATTGTCAGCAGCATTTTCCATGCATCTGGCCCTGGCCCACCAACAGTCTCCCAGACAACTCCTAGGTCCAATTTGGAGCTCAGTACTCCAAACTCTGTTCTTTGCAAGTGTTTTGCACACAGCCACTCTACTGGGGCCTAAGAAGGTCACATGAATGGGAGGTTTCCAGGCCAGCCCCACTCTGTGCTTGAGAATGCCCCAGCAACATTTTATCTCCAAGTAAAATCTCAAGTCAACCTGGTCTTCTTTTTTTTACCTGAAACCATGTATTATGATCTTGGTTTCCAGGCTGCTGTTGAAGCTGCCATTCTTGATGCCATCATCAGCTAAAATCAACTCCCCACAGCTGGGGCTTGAGGAGGTGAACAGGAGAAACTGGACTCTAAGTTTTCTGCCCCGTAGGAGATTTGCTGTCTGGAAGTCAGTGCAGTGATGTCCCGAGAGTCTGTCTGTATTCTCTGCAATGAAAGGGAGTGAACTTTGGACTGTGGCTGTGCAATAGGAAAAAAACCAAACCGACCTCTTCTTAATTAATTATGAAAATGAAAGTAGCAATCTCACCCCTGTTGATAAAGATTAAAAGGCGAGAACATAAATGAAAATCAGCTTGTTCCAGCAACTATCTGATAAAGCTGCTTCTGTCCTTTACTGGAATTCCAGCACTGGCTGAGGAAGACAACCATGGATGTCATGGTAGCTTTGAGAGTTGTTTTACTGAGATGTGAATGACATTCTGTTGCTTTTTCCAAAGTGGCCACAAATGCCAGCTACTAAGTACATTTATCAGATGGCTATTAGATCTGTGAAAAATTAGTTGCCAATAGGTAGTCACCACTGAAAGTGGATATGACTGTTCTGATTCTGGTACGCTCAGAAGAAGGTACAAGTCTACTTGATAGTTGTATAAAAAGCCCAGAAATAAGTCTGAGAATGCTGATGACAAAATGTGTCAATGACAATTTCCCGATTGATTCATTTACTGGATGGAAATTCCTTATGGGAAGGAAAAGGCAGCAACTGGAAGGCACTTTTGATTTAGATTTGTGAAAAAATCCATAACCCTCAAAGTTGTAGGTAGTCAAAAACTGCAAATTCCAGCTAGAAAGCTAGCACAGAAGCTTAGCAGTATGTATGGCTAGCAGTATGTATAGCTGGGTTACCCACAGAACAGCTGGATTCTCTACCTTTTGTTATTTCAGAGAACTGTCTGCTGTTTTGGAAGGCTTGTTGAAGGCCAGATGTTGGATGTGCTGAATGGGGTGAAATTCATTGGCCTGTGATGAGCAGGAAGCCAAATAGGTGGTTAAAGGATCCCTTTTGACCTCAAAAGTGTTACTTTATAAAGTGAAACAGTTGTACCCTGCTGCAATGACAATGCATGCTCCTTCCCTTTTTTGGACTAGAGGAAGTAAACCAGCCTTGAATTTGCACACACAATAAAATCAAAATTTTAAAACAAAACAAAACAAATATATCAGCCAACTATCTTCCTAACTGCTGGCTGTTCCCATAAAAGATTCTTTGTGCTAGCGAGGCTGAATACGGCCTAAGGGTCAACACAAAGGAGAGAGATTTAACTTTCAGATTCCCCCTTGTGGGATGTGACCCTTTATGTGAACCCCTTAATGTTCTTTATTTTTGGTCTTCCTGTGTGCTGAAGTAATGAAAGAAAGAGATGTTCTCTGAGTTCTATCTGCAAAAAAACCCACAGCCAGCTTTACTAGCAAGGGCAGGTTCAGTGCAAGCACAGTGCATGTCAGAAATGGTATAAGACAAAGGGGATTATGAGCAAAAGTAAGGCAGGAGGTGCAGTGCTATGAAGCTGTAGGTGATGTGAGACTGTAGTGCTGATCACAAAAACAGTTGCATTGACAGTACAAGAAGCAACTAAAGTGTGTTTTCTGTTCATTTTCCTTCAACTGCTGGAGATTACACTTGCTAAACTTTCAAAGATGGAGATGGCAGTGCCAGAGGTCAAGTGGTCCCTTTTCCACTTCCTTCCACTTCCTTACACTTTGGGTAACCCAAAATCATTCTTTTATATCAGGTTAGTGGGATTAAGTCTGTGAGACTGATTGAATCAAAGCATAGGAAAAGAAAAGACTACCTCTTTCTCCTGAAACCTAATTATATAGCAAGGTTCTTTTGACATACAGGTTGTTTAGGGAGAACTGAATTCAGATCCTTTTATGTAAAACACAGATCTTTCTATGTTACATACCTTTAATTTCAGTTTACAGGCACTCATGTTTTTCTTACCTGCTTGTGCTGAGCTGAGCAGCCAGAGGACAGTAAGAAGAATGAATGTCTTTCTCTTCAGATCCTGAACCATCTTCTTGTTAGTTCACTAGAAGTACAAGGACAAACAGCCAGCCGTGGTGGGTTGCTCGTTCAGCTTGGCTTTGTTAATGACTGAGCTGCCTGGGCTCTTGGGGGAAAAAAAGGTAGAGGCTTTAAGACCTCTGCTCTTATTTGACCATTAGCCAAAGTCTATGTTAAAAAAAGAGATCTCTCAGAAGTAGAGGGACATGGTTTAATCTAGTAGTGGGCCTGGCAGTGTGGGGTGAGTGGTTGGACTCAATGATCTTAAAGGTACTTTCCAACCATAATGATTCTATGACTCTATGATTCCTCTCTATCTCCCTTTCCTCAAGGCAAACTTCTCACTTGAGAAATCAGGTAGTGAAACCACTCGCAGCAAGCAACAGAGTTAGAGTGCTTTATCCTTTCCAGTTCCACTTTGCCAAATTCTGACTAGGGACACTGATTTGCCACAAGGCTTCACAGTAAGTATGTGCCAGGAAGACACCAGCCTTGCATTTCTGTACTTTCCTATTGCGCTGAGGTGTCTTTCCTGTATTTTTACTTTTGGTCAGACTCCCATAAGTGGCAAAAGAAGGCAAAGCAATGGGTTACTTCTGAAAAGTGAGAGGAAAGACAGGCCAAAATCAACTGGTGGCTGTATCAGCGTACAGCCTCAGACTGTGCATTTCTTAGGGCAGGGATGCTCTTCACTTTTCCTTTGGAGACAGCATTTCAGATACTACAGGAAAGAAAAGGATGATCTCAGTAATGCACCCATATCATAAATATGCAAAACAGATCTCTGAATAAAAAGATGTTACCATTTTGGTGTAAATAGGTGGAGAAGCACAAGCATACAACCAAATGTGTAACCAGGAATCTGTCACACAGCATTCAAGACATGGTGGTACTGTCTCATTGGCTGCATTACACTTTCAGGTAAGGGAATGCCTGTTTCCTAAGTGTCACTTGTATGTGTTGCTCCTTCTGGCAGAACAAGAGGGCAGCTTTGGCCTCCTTTGTGTTAAATGACAAGAAAGGTAATGAGTGAAGGAGTATTCCCTATTCTACAGCTGCTTTATTTGAACAACAAAAGGAGGAAATTGCTTCAGCCTGGTCATAATGTTCACCAAAGACCTTTCTAAAAGCATGAACCGCCATTTTGCTTTACACCAATTGGCAACAGCAGTCATTTCCTGACCCCAGTTTCCAGCCAAAAGCTTTGGGCTTGTTTTAGGCAAAAGATCTTTTTTATTTCCAAGTCACTTCTGAGAGAAATTTCTCCCAGTCTCACAGGGAGAGTTGGTCCTCATCGGCCGCCCAGTGTGGAGGGCTACTGAAGCTCTGCTCCATCTGCATCCTCCTAAAGACACATATTTAGACACATATGTTCTGGTCCTGAAACACCCGGCTCCACAATCAAGCTGGCTTATTGTCAGAGAAGCAGGTTCTTCATGTCTCACCAAATACGTGATTGAGTTTGTCAACTCAATCAATTTTCCAAGATTAAAAGCTGCAATACAATTGCCCAACTCCTGGCTTTCAGCCCACTCTTCATCTTTCCAACCGCAGCATTAGACTCACATTGACCCACAGATTGTAAGATAAAAGCCCGTAGAGTGCAACGGCCTCCGCTCCTTCATTGCCCACAAATTCCTCTGATCTGGGGAAGCTCTCGATCAAGAAAGAAGGAAAAAAACCTTGTGAAATCACACCCATAGGCAGTGACATTTCCATACAAGCCTCCAGAGCAACAGCATTCATTGTGAAAATGACAATTTTCTTGGAGCAAACCAAATGGGAGTGCCTAAAGAAAATCAGTGAATGCCTCCTTCCAGTTTGTACTTAAGACTATAATAATAAGCCCCACTCTCTGTGCGACAAGATGCACTACTCTGTCAAATCCCATGGGAATTCTGAAATGCCACATCACACAGGGCAGACACCACTACTACAGCCTTAGAGTAGAACAAACCTGTGGCTGAGGTGTGCAGATCTGATTTAGTTTTGCACTGGTATGGGTATTTGCAAAGCTGTTAAACAACTCCTCGGTGTGCTAAATAAAGAAAACCCCAAACCCAACTGTCTTATGAAATTGAAAAGTCAGTTTCCTGTGCAGTCGTGGTGTATTTTTTGTTTTTTTTCTGTAACCTTAGATTTAGTCATTTCAGGAAATTTTTATCAAGCAAAATCTCTCAAAAATCTCCACCACTCTGGTGGTCCCTCATGTAAACAGCAAAAGCCACTCTGTTCCTCTGTGCTTTAAATGCTCTTACCAGCAAAACTATTTTGGTATGGAGGGTTTGCTTTTTTAATTTGTTGTTTGTGAATTTGATTATTCAGTAACTACTGTTATATTAGTCCAGAAACTTTAATGTCAGTGCCACTTACTTCCCAATGGGAGTGATTTTAAAGGGAGTGGGAACATTGTTGCAAAGACTTTATTAGATTTCTGTTACTGGTTCCTTACAGCACGTGATCACAAAGGACGGTGTGATTCACTTGTGTGCAAATAAAGGATAAAGAAAGCAAATCAACTTGATGTTATGCACGGATTCTTTTCATTAAAAAAAAAAAAGAAAGAAAGGAAAAAGTTGCGCTGTCTACACACCCAAGCAAATGCTGAAATTGCCCAACTCAGCTGAAAAACGTGGTCTCCCCACCCACAGAGCAGCAGCTGGCAGAGGTAGCTGCAAATGCCCAGTGATAAAGTGGAAATCTGATCACATGGAAGTTCACTTAAACTGGAAAACTGTTTGCCAATACTGGAAACAATGCACCCAGGGTAGTAGTGTGGGATCTTTTGGGGAACCAAGTGTGAGTTAAGCAAATGACCACTATTTAAAACCGCTCCCCCTGGTCTTTGCGTTCAAGGGAGGGCATGAAAGACACACAGAGCTCAGCTCACTGTACAATAAGGTCTGGAGCCAACCTACTGCTTGGAATGTGGAGTATCACAACTCCCGCGTTTTCTGTCATTTGCCCATGGAGTAGAAACCATGGCTTTATGTTAAGCACTGAGGATCCTGGGTGTTGCTCTCAGATTTGACAGAGAAAGCTGATTTAGTTCTCACTTCAACAAGAAGTGATTCAAACTCCTGACTTTCAGAAGAACGTCCTAACCTTGAGATAGCAGGAAGAAGATGTTAAAGACTGACTTGGCAACTAAGGAAGGGAAAACATGGGCAAGTCTGATTGGGTCCCCAGTCAGGAAAGGAAGAAAATCAGATATTTTCTTGATACTTTCATGAGTATTTTAGACACCTTGTACCAAGTATGATTGTTTAAGTAAGCACAGGAAGGGAGAATGCATGCTTGCCACATACCCCTGTAATGTCCCCAAAATAGAGGAGCATCAACTAACAGGCTCAGGTTTCTCTTTCACATTCTATGTCCCTCTGTCCCTGAAGCCCTAATCATCTTCTACAGCATGGAAGAGCTCTGTAAGACTTTTGCCTTACTTTGAGTACATATGAGTGACCTTTTGTGACTCCCTTCACTCTGAAACAATCTGTTTCTGAGTGAAAATGTCATTCCCTGCTTCAGAGTTCTGTTAACCCCAAAGATCTCATAACCTATAGGAAAGCTGCAGTGTGCAAAGTGAGAGGTTGCATCCTTCCAGCAACAAGGTTCAAACCAAAATCTGACATTTGGGCAGGACATTTTGACTGACTAGTCAGCAGCAGAGAACAGCTGCTCCTGCCAGTGGGATACGGCAGGAAGACAACCACATTAAATTTCTGGTGTGAACACTGCAACTTGGAGCCTTTACAGGGTAGGGAGCTCCCTTTAACACTTGACAGAGAACAGAGGGGAAAAGTTAACAGAGGGACAGGAAAGCATGTTGTGGGTTTCTGTCACTGAGCAAAAGGAATTTATGGGATGGGCCTGTCTCCATTTGGAAGCCACTTATGTATCATGTTATTGCAACACAGCTATGGAGTATTATTATCAGTATTATTTTGGTTTTGTAAGAACTGAATGAGACAGCATTGCTCAGTCCAAGGTGTGATGTCATTCTAGCCCGTGTTGCAGTCTGTATCAATGAGATAAGGGAGCTTACAGCAACTCTTAGAAGGAGGGAAGAAATATCCACTCAGCAGCATTGGAACACCTTCAATGTTGATTTTGGAAGGTACTCTGACTAGAGATGCCCATGGTTGCCAATTATTTTTATTTCTGAACTGCTACGGTCACTGTTGTGTGAAGAAGAGAGCCGAGGTTGCTCCAAGCCGTGGTGAATAGCCCGACACAGCTTCTTGGTGGTGTGCGTGTGGGCTGAGAGCACCAGGAGACAGAGAGCTGAGGGATAACCCCATGGCCAGAGGCTCTCCATTCAGCGCTGGTGCTGTGCTGGTGCTTCCTGGGAGAGGCAGTCGAACTCCTGTGAACTGAACACACTTTGAGGCTATAAGGTCTGCAGCAGGACCTGCTGACAGCTGTCTCAGTCAAGGTAATGTACTGCAAGAAGGATGGAGGTGAAGGAGGCTAAAGTGTCCTCACACAGCAACTCACTGCCATGGGAGGAAAGCTGCCTCACAGCTGCTGCTGGAGTATTTGGCAGAGTAGCAATTTTTCAATAGCTGCCGAGTATTTATGTTTCCCAAACCACTGTGGTATTTTCCCTTTCTTCCTCAAAAACACTCTGCTGTGTCAACAGGCTGGTCATCCACGAAAGGGAATGCAAGATTTGCTTTGGTTTTGTGAATGGGCTTCTGAGCAGCTGGTGTCAAAAGAAAGTCCTAGAAATCAGAGCTGGTTTCTGTTTTGGTTTTTTTTCCCCTTTCACTCAGGCAGAAGGGTAAACCCTCACTGAGGGCAACCAGCCCTTGGGTGAATTGAGGGAGCACAGCTAGGCTTAGCCTGCAGTTCACCCTACAAAAGGAGATATTGCCAGGTGAACCCAAAAAGGGCAGCGGACATTTTGGGGAGCACAGGTCAAAAATACCAGGCTCTGGCGAGTACCAGGTTTAGATGACCATCATTTTCTGAGGCTGCACATTACCTGCTGAAATCTAACCTCTAACATGTGGGGCTCCCGCTACACACTAAATTGAGTTAATTTCAGCTTTGCAGTTACCAGATCCGAAACTTCCCCCCGCTGCATGAGCAACAACGACAATTTCTGACCCCAGCGCTTGCTGCACTTGGGCCTCATGAACTAGAAACCCCCTTCGCAGCATCACCTCTCACTCACCCTGGCTCCCCTCCGGCAGCCGCAACCCACCGAGACACGCCGGAGGCGACCCGCAAGGTCTGAAATTCCCCTCTCTTAACGGAGGCCCGGAGTTTCCAGCACCCGTTACTCAGCACCCCAGAAGCACCTCCCACCGATGGGCTCGCTGGGACGGGAGGGTGGGAACTGGACGTAGAGGAGCTGGGCGGACAGCGCGGCGTGCCCGCGGGCGCGGCTGCTGGGGCAGGAGGGGCGGGCGTAAAAACGTCAGAGGGGCCGGGTCGGAAGGCCGGGGCGCCTTTGGGCGCGGCGAGCCCCGCACGCATTTTGCTTTCCGTTGAGGCAGGAAGCGGAGGCACAGCGATGAGGCTGTGGGCTTCGCTGGGCTTGCTTAGCATCTTTATACGCTTTTCTGGTAAGTGGTGAGAGGAGCGTCGGCGGGGAGAAAGAAGCGCCCGTCCGCTTTTTCAGCCTGCCGGCTCCCCTCATGGGTGGCGCGGCGGGAGCAGCGCGGCGGGAGCAGGGCGGGCGGCGAGCCTCAGCGGGCCGGCGGGCACAGCCGCTCGGAACCGGGCCCTCCCCGGGCGGCCTCGTCGCCGGTCGGGTTGGACGTGGCTCTCCGCGCCTGGGGCTGCCTCCGCCGTGCTGAGGGGGCTGTTGGATTTCTGTCCTTGAGGGGTGGTAGATGGAACCAAATAGCTGCCTGCCCCCGCGTTTAGCACGAGTGCTTAGGATTCCCTTCCCCGCTGTTGAGATCTTGGCAAGCTATTTGTCTCAAACCTGTGTAAACGGGAAAGTTTCAGGTCGAAATGGGTGTGGTTTCTGTCCCGAGGGCAGGAAGCGCCATCGCTATCAGATTTGCTCTCAGAGGGGTGTAGGAAGCTGCCTGTTATTTTGAGTGTCCTTACCACCTCTGCGTATGGCAAGGGCGTTTGTTTTGTATTCTGTGTTAACTCTTGCTCAAGGAAGAAGAACCCAGTCATCAAAGTTCTCAATGGCGTTGTGATGTGGGGTTGGTTTTGGTTTTTTTTTTAGATGGGTGAGATTTTTCTTTATAGAAGTGTTAGTTTATGGTAAAATGCTAAACAAAGGCCTTCTTAATCCAAGTTCCACAGTGTGGCTGGGGATCATAGATAGCCCTTGCATCAGGCTATGAACACGAGACGTGTAAACAAAACTTGCCAGTTTTTGAAATTGAAGAAAGCTGTACAAAGTTTCTCATTGTCCTCAGAGGTAGCTACTGTTGCTAGCTGGGCCAAGCAGCATATGGCTTGCTGAACATAGGCTTTCTTAAGATTCCTCTAGTCTAAAGGGTTTCTCAATGACTTTCTTTGGTTGCTTTGGGAGTTTCTCGGATGTGCTTAAACCAGGACCTGTTGCATCCCCCTTTTTGAAGAACAACAGTCTCCTCCTGCTGGTTCTGCCACTGAGTGTCCAGGGCAACTCCCTGAGATTTGCTCTTGTACTATTGCAGAAGCCTTCGGCTTCTTTTGTTTCCGTGAGATCCTCCTCTAACTAAGAGAGCATTGGCATCCACTGTGTGTGTGGGACCAATGGAGAAGCTTGGCCTCTGCTTACTTGTGTGAGTCAGTCTGTAGCCTTAGTAAGCTCAGATTTTTTTTTCGTCTCATCTGCAGTGCTTTTGCAAATATCTCTATATGAGTGTTAGTAATGTGTGTGATTGACTATCCTCTTGTAACCTTTTGGGTGGGTGAAAGCAATTTGTTGCCTTATATTGCACAAGTTGGCATACCACTGCTACATCTGAGTCCAGGTGCTGTAGACTTATCCAGGAAACAAGATTCCAGGTTCCAAAAAACATACAGTTGAACTGGAGAAATTAGAGTAACTGGGCAGCTGGAGAGGGTAACTGTGACTGCAAGTATTGTAATATCCTCCTTTAACTAAAAAATTACCTAGCTCTGTTGTCATGTCTTCTCCATAAAACTTTGATTTTGCAGTGGTCAATTAGGGTAGGAGATCAGGAATACAAACTCTCTACTGTTGCTGACTAAAGTAAATAATCAAGATTCCACCCCATTTTGTCATTTGTATGCTTGCATTATTGCTGTTGTGTGTGGCGATGCCTATGTGTAAATGTTCTTACCTTTATCAAGGTAATCTATCATCTCTGCATGAGAAAACCCAAGCCCCTGAACGTCTGCTCAAGTGCATGAAGTAAATCAGTAGCACTTTGACTTGGCATGCAAGCTTCTAGGCTTGTAAACACCAGTATGCTGTTGGTAGATCCTCATCCTCTATCAGTCTTCCCCTCTTGAATCCCAACCTTCCAAGCCTCCCTGCTTCTCCATCCAAATTCAGAGTACTGTACCTCTCCCAGTCTCATGTCACTGAACATCTGGAAAAGGGAGGAGAGAGAAACAACTTAGCCTAATCCATCCTGAAGTCACGCTGCTTCATTCTCCTATGGGAACTGGTGACACGCAGAAGCTGTGGTGTAGCTTTGGTATCTTCCACATCTCTACTCATCAATGTAAATTAACAATAAAAGAAAGACCAGTGGGAGCCTCCATCCCCTATTACATCCAGAAGGAAATTGGGTAATAAAAGACAAGGATAAGGCTGAGGTGCCTAATGCTGCCTTTGCCTCAGTCTTTAGTAATAGCGGCATTTCCACTGTCCCAAGCCAGGACACAGGGATGAGGAGCAAAATGTCCTTACAATTCAGCAGGAGATGGTCAGTGACCTGCTGCTCCACGTTGATATGCACGAATCTATGGGGCTGGATGGGGTACATCCTAGAGTGCTGAGGGAACTGTCAGGGGTGCTCATCAAGCCACTGTCCATCATTTATCAGCAGTCCTGGCTGACTGGGGAGGTCCTATCTGATTGGAAGTCAGCCAATATAATACCCATATATAAGAAGGGATGGAAGGATGATCTGGGAAATTACAGGCCTGTGAGTTTGACTTCAGTGCCCAGTAAGCTGACGGAGCATGTCATCCTAAGCTCTGTTATGCAGCACATGGAGGACAACTAGGTGATCAGGACCAGTCAGCATGGGTTTATGAAGGGCAGGTTGTGTTTAACAAACCTGATGTCCTTCTATGACACGCTTGTTGGGTGAAGGAAAAGCTGTGGATGTTGTCTGCCTTGACTTTAAGGCATTTGACACTGTTTCCCACAGCATTCTCTTAGGGAAATGGGCTGTTCTTGGCTTGGATGGGCATACACTTTCCTGAGTGAAAAACTGGTTAGATGGTCGGGTCCAAAGAGTCATGGTCAATGGGGTGAAATTCAGTTGGTGGCTGGTCATGAGTGGTGTCCCCCAGAATTCAGTGCTGGGTCCAGTCCTGTTTAACATCTTTATTAATGATCTGGATGAGGGGGTAGAGTGCATCCTTAGTAAGTTTGCAGGTGATACCAGGCTGAGTGGAAGTGTCAAACCACTTTAGGGTAGGGAAGTTTTATAGAGAGATATACACAGGCTGGATGGCTGGGCTAAAGCCAGTGTCATGAGTTTCAATAAGGCCAAGTGCTGAGTCCTGCCCTTGGGCCACAACAACTCCCAGCAGTGCTACAGGCTTGGGGAGGAGTGGCTGGAAAGCTGCCAAGCAGTGAGCCAGCAGTGTACCCAGGTGGCCAAGAAGGCCAATGGCATCCTGGCCTGGATCAGGAACAGTGTTGTCAGCAGGAGGAGTGAGATGATCATTGCCCTGTGCTTTGGTGAGGCTGTACCTTGAGTACTATGTCCAATTTTGGGCCTCTCTCTACAAGAAGGACATTAAGGTGCTAGAGAGGATACAGAGGTGAGCTACCAGGCTAGTAAAGGATTTGGAGCACATCTCACATGAGGAACGGCTGAGGGATCTGGGGCTGTTTAGCGTGAGAGAAAGAAGGCTCAGGGGAGACTTAATAGCTCTCTACAACTACCTGAAAGGAAGCAGTGAGGCAGGGAGTCAGTCTGTTCTTAGTGACAAGCAATACAACAAGAGGAAATGGTCCTAAGTTGCTCCAGGGGAGTTTCAGGCTTGATATGAGGAGGAATTTCTTTACTGAAAGGGTTGTCAGACATTGGAACGGGCTGCCCAGGGGGATGGTGGAGTTACCATCTCTGGAGGTGTTTAAGAGACAGGTGGATGTTGCACTTAGGGAAATGGTGTGGTGGTTGATAGGACTGGAAGAAAGGCTGGACTTGATCTTAAAGGTCTCTTCCAGCTGAAATGATTCTATGATTCTAACTTAGGGATTGCTGCATTTCATTTTGTACTGCCAGATTAGGTGGTTGATAAAACCTGAGACTTGCCAATGATTAAAGGTCACATTGAGGCTATGAGGAACTTTGATATTAGACTTATCAAGACCATTCTCCATTAGTCATTGGGAATTCAAACTGTAATTGTGATTCTGGAGATTGTGAGTTGAAAAAAATGTCCATGTAGCATCTGTGGCACAGTTTGAAGGAACTTGCAGAATGATCTTTACACCTTCCATATATAAGGCAAAGAAATTGTTGGCTACCACTCCAGCAGGAAGATCACCGTGCCAGCCACACCGGTGGGATTGCAGCCAAATGTCTGGTGACTTTAGCAGAGTTAGGACTTCACCCCAAAAGCAGAGGGGGTAAGGGAGGCAGTCCAGATGAGTGAACTAGAGCAACTAGAAGCATTCTTTGTCTGTAGTGAGGCATCTTCTGAAAGCTGGGGAACTCTTTCAGCGCTCTGAGCAGCAGCCCATTTTTAAGCGCTATTGCTGCCTTCTAGTTGACGCATATTTTGCTGGGTTCTTTAGTGCTTCGTTTCCAAGTTCAACTTTGTTTCTAAAAATTGAGTTAAGGAGAGAGAACCCGATTCACCTAAGAGTAGAAGTTACCATATACCATATTGAGCATGGGCTGACAGAAAGATAGTGTTAGCAGCTCTCATGTTTTCTTTCTGACTTCTGAAAGTGACCAACACAGAAATCACTTACCTTAAATATGGCTTTTTGTTTCCTTTCAGATGGTTTGACAGATTTATGGTATTTTTTTGTTGTAAAATTCCTTCCTTTTTTTTTCTATTCATACAAATATATTCTCCTTTCTACCTTTTCATTGAGAAATCCTGGTGGTTTTATGATCAATGCTTTTTCTCGTGTCTTTCCACTCCATGAGAGATGTCATGGGAACTACATTACAAGACGTGAGAAAGAATGGATGGAAATCTATACTCCTAAAAATTCAGATTGCTCATAGTATGTGTTTAGTTCAGTAGTCTGCTAACAGAAGTGTTGTGTGCAGTTTTAAATGGTATGAATGGAAAAAATCTTTTCTACTCAACAGCTGTGTGAAGCTGGCACCTGATTGTATTGTCCTGTTACCTTAGTGTTGAGTTCAGGGTCATGTGACTGTAGGCTATCCGAGTGATAACACAGGGTTTGGAAGAGACATAGGTTGTAGTTTAGAGTACATTTAAGCTAGTGTTGCCACAAAGCAGCTAATCTCTGTGCCATCCGTTTGTGCCATTCTGTACAAACAGAACTGCAAAGATTAAAAATGGCTTGGTTGAAGGAAAATGTTATTGAGACATTATTTTGTGTTGTTATTTTCTCAGTCCTGTTGATGATATGGGCTATATAAAGGCTGTGCTGGTACAGCACAGAAGTGTTATCTTAGGAGTAAAGTTTTTTTTTCTGTCAGTTCAGGGTAGGCTTAAATGCAAATCAGCAAAGCCCAGAGATTTCAATTTGTCAGTATTCCCACATGATACAGTGATCCTCCCTAATAGTTCACTGTTGCCAAAAGTGAGGATTCCCAGTGGTTCCCACCCCTCCCTTGCTTCATGCTGCTGTGTGTTGGCAGCATTCACTGGATGTAGCTCCTTGCATTAATGACCATGTAATTTTTCACAAAAACCTTATAAACTTCATGAACAATGTTGGCTTGGTCCAGGGAGGATGCCAATGGAGTAGGACCCTGAGGTCTTGCTTTGCAAAAAGGAAGGCAGAAGCAGGTAAAGGTGAGGGAGAATGGGATGACCACACATACCTACCTCCCTTGAGTGGGCTCTGCTGTTTGCTCGATGGCCTTGAGCCACTCAGTTTTTTGGGGCAGGGCACACAAGACTTTTAGGATAAGATTTTAGATCATGTTGCAGTCTGTTCCTGTATGTGAGCTGAAGAAGGACGTCATTGGTTATGTTCTTGACGGAACTAGCTGAATCTAGGTTGCCTCAAAGTTTAGACAGTAATAGTCTATTGTATAAACCCTTCTGAAACTGGAGTTAAGTGACTATTAGCTTATCCTAAGTTGGTATATGTAGATCACGTCATACTATAACTACAGAACGTACAAGTATGGTTTTATGTTCTCCCTTCCTGACATTGCCCTATATGGTGCCTCTGGCAGCAAAAAAAGAAAGAAAACTTGGAAGCCATGGTTGTGCAGTAACTGCTTCCTCTGAAGTACTGCTCTGTAGAGGAGAGAACCTCTGTAGAATAAATGATGTTTCACTGCCCTAAGGCAACACATAAGAAAGGCTCTTGTAAGGCAGGGATCTGGCTTTTTTTGCCATCTAGAGAATGTCTTGCACTTCCATAGTCTTTTATAATGACAGATTAAATCAATAAAGAAGAACTGTGACAGAATAATTATTAATAAGTCATAACGCTGCACAGAGGTAATTTCTGGGATCTGAGGCTTGGGAGGTAGAGGAACTACACAAAGATAAAAATCCTTGGGTTGTAAGGCTGCATTGCTATCTCAGTGACAAGAATGATGGCAGTGAATTCAGGTTTGTACTAGATGGCTAGTAAAATGCAGCATGGCTGCATGGGATTTTCTTGGCAGAAGGGATATCTCTGCTTAATCCAGGGCGATGGTGAGAGCTGCGAGTAGGTGAAGTTTACTCGTAATGTTGTAATTAACCGTCTTATCTCGGCCGTTATATCAGAAATTCCCCCTTGCTGTTGATAGACTGCAATGTAACCAAGTGTGAGTGCGGGTTGACCAATGTGTTAGCCCCTGCTACCACGGTGCTTTAAAGGTAGAGCTGTTTTGCTAGCTAAAATATCAGTAATTTTGTGAAGCTTTTTTTCTTACTTCTATATTTAGTGGGACCCTAGTGACACTTGTATACATATGTTTAACCTTGTAGATTTGCTAATGATAGGATATTTGTTTCATACTAACCAAACATCAATAAAAAGAGCCTTACCTAGAAGGAACTTAAAGCAATGTTTTGGCAAAAAGAAAACACCCAAATCAAGAAAATGCCACAAAAATAAAAACCCACAGATTTGCATTTGGGAATGGAAAATCCTTTCCGACTTGGAAATGTAACCCTGTGGATACTTCTAACATTAGGTTTATTTAGAGTTCATTGAAATTTATTTATTTATTATCTCCCCAGAGTTGCTTTTGTACCAAGAGCCAAAGTTTTAATGTTTAAGGAAAATTTGCCAGAGCTGCACAATCTGTATCTGTGTTGAGATGTGCACTGCCCTTGCCTCAGAGCTTCAATTTCAGATCTTTGAAGAAACAGACCTGAGCTGCAAAACTTTGGATTGGACAGACTGTGTCCCTCATTCAAAGGCAAAGACACTGGGATTTCATGTGAACCAGATCCTCATGGCTCACAGGACAGTCAGAGGTGGGTATAGATAAGAAAACAAGTGATGAAGCCCAGCCCAGTCACTTGCTCGCTCCCCCTCAGCAGTACGAGGTAGGGGACCAGGAGGGCAAAAGCCAGAAAGAGTCAGGTATTGAGATAAAGACAATATAATAAGTGAAGGGGGTAAACCAAAAGGAGAGGAGTAATCAAGAGATGCAAAGGCATTCACTCGCCCATTCCCATAAGCAGACTTCTTTGAGCAATGGCTACTTTGGAACACACACCACTTCCCTTTTCATTGCTGAACATGACATAGGGCAAGGAATATCTTTTTCGTCAGTTTAGGTCAGCTGTCACTGCTGTGTCCCCTCCCAGCCTCTCACCCATCCCCAGCCTAGTCCTCAGGCTGAGCAGAGTGAGAGAGAGAGAAGATCTTGATGCTGGGCAAGCACTGTTCAGTAATAACTAGAATTTTGGTGTGTTATCGTCACTGTTTTGGTCATGTATCTAAAACACAGCACCATATAGGCTGCTAGGTCCCAAGCAGACCTAGTACACAAGTGCATGATTGCAGTGACTGTGGCAAGTAGCGTGAGGAATAAGACTGGGCAAGTGATTAGAGGACAAGGGAAGTGGAAAAGGCTTGGACAGGAAACAGGGTGGAGGGAACTGGAGAGACCTGTGAGGTTCTGCAAATGGAAGACAAACGTTAAGTGGGAACAGGGCAGAAGAACTAGAAATTCTGAGTATTATTTAAAAAATGAAAATCTTTGGAACTAAACTCACAAAAGTTGCTGGAGGCTCTCACCTTCCCCTCAATTCACAAATCTGAAAATGTGAATCAGAATAGCCTGCCTCAGCTGGTGTATGACTCTGGTGGTACCTTTGTTCCAGGGGAGCTGATGTTTTGGTCCTCTGTTTTGCCTATTCATCAACTTTCCCTAGAAGTATCTAGGATTGCCTCATCCTTGTCATAGCTGAGCTTTTCTGCGTCTTCCTTGCACTTTAAGCTCTGCTGGGTTGTGAGTTTTTCCTGTGAGTCATGTACTGAGGCTTTGATTAACCCTACCACAGGCTTCCCTGAGCTATGCAGCGGAATGTGCTCTCTCTTCCTCCTCTTCCAGGCTGTGCCAGTGTGCACGAGGGAAGTACAATGCTTCTGGGACCGAGAGGGTCTGGTCTGGTCAGGACATTAGTGAGAAATTTGAATGCTCTTTGTTCAATTGACTGTGCATTTTATCTCTATAGCACAAGAAGATGTCATAACATATGATTTGACTAGTGAGTTACTGGAGAAAAAGAAGGCAGTGTTACTGTCTCTGCTGTCATTTTGGAAGGCTTTACCTCTGCCCTAGGAAGATTTAGGGCTGTGGACCTAGTGCAGAGAGAAGAAAGTGGCCTCAGTGAAGTGGGTAAACACAAGGGATTGGATTTAAGGTGCAGTTCAATTCTCATCATTTCCTGGTAGCTATTTCAAGAAATTTGCTTTGGGTGTGGGTGCAGTCACTGTGCTCTGAGACAAGCCATCGGCCAAAGGGACGATGGTCTTGTGTTCTTCTCCATCCTGTGCACAAGCACCAGTGTTCCCACAGTGAGTCACATCTAGAAATTCCAGTCCTTGGGGTGTTGGTTTTTTTTTTTTGAATGGGACTGTGTGTCAAGTTAACTTTCAGTGGATTATACTCTGCGTGACAAGCAGTCAAGCCAAAGGAGATGGAGGAATGGGTACATCATCCCCACACCTCTGGTCAGCAGCACGGTTTAAAAATCATTGGGTGACCTTTGCATGAGGATACTGCCTGTTATTAGACCTGTACGGAGGGATGCAACTGAAGGTATGGATTTTCTGATGGGGAGGGACCCAGGTTTGCTGGTGAGTGGTGCCTTTACGTCCTGCCTTGACTGATGTGTAGAGTTCTGTAGATGTAGGAAGCCCTGTATTGTCCAGGAGTAGCGGCATACGCCTATGAACTTGGTGCAGTATGTAAGTGGAAAACTGCTTTTGATGTTATATGAGTCATTTCTGTACAAATCTGATTTTTCTCTTGCAATAGCCTGGGATGCTGCTGTAGCTTACTGTTATCTGTGTTAGATCTTTCCTGACTGCAGCTTTTGCCTGTGCTTTTTTTACCACGGGTCTAAGTGCTTTCTTTGTGGAGTTTGGGAAGCAGGTGGCCTGTGGAGGCATTAAGAGGACTATGGGTGAATATTCTGATAATCCTTCTGGACTGACTGTTTATTTCAGTGTTGTCTGCAACTAGTGGTTCTGAGGGTTAGGAGGGAACATAACTCTGTTACTTACAGTTGCTGGGGGAATTCACAGCTTAAAAAAAAACCACCCGAAAAAAGGGGTAGTTGGGAAGTTACAAAAAATAGAACAAAAATCTGCTATTTAAAAGGCCAACTCCTGAGGCAGACAGTTCCTTGCTATAAGCTAATATGACCTGTTCAGGAAGTTGATTGCCAGAGTCCATTGGGAGGCAGTCCTGAAGGGCAAAGGAGTCCAGGAAGGCTGGACAGCCTTCAAAAAGGAAATCTTTAAGGCGCAGGATCAAGCTGTTCCCGTGTGCAAGAAGATGAGCTGGTAGGGCAGAAGACCATCCTGGCTGAACAGGGAGCTTCTGATGGAGCTCAGGAGGAAAAATTGTGATCTTTAGTGGAAGGATCAGGGAGCTCAAGATGACTACAAGGATGTTGTGACCTAGTTAGTGGATGAGGGGAAGGCTGTGGATGTTTTCTACGTGGACTTTATAAAGCCTTTGACACAGTTTCCCACAGCATCCTCGTGGAGAAACTGGCTGCCCATGGCTTGGATGGACCTACCCTGTGTTGGGTGTAAAACTGACTGGATGACCAGACCCTGAGAGTCGTAGTGAATGGAATTAAATCCAGTCAGTAGCCGATCATCAGTGTTATTCCCCAGGGCTCAGTGCTGGGGCCTGTTCTGTTTAACGTCTTTGTTATTTTCTGGATGAGGGAATCGAGTGCACCCTCAGTAAATGTGCAAATGAAACTAGACTGAGCAGGAGCATAGATCTGCTTGAGGGCAGGAAGGCTCTTCAGAGAGACCTGGACAGGCTGGAGCAATAGGCTGAGGCCAGTTGTAGAGCAACTGTTTCACCAAGAGAGTTATTAAATACTGGCACAGGCTGCCAAGGGAGATGATGGAGTTACCATCCCTGGAGATACTTAAAAGATGCATAGATGAGGTGCTGAGGGACATGGTTCAATTTAATGATGGGCCTGGAAGTGTGAGGTTAGTGGTTGAACTTGATGACCTTTCAACTGAAATGATTCTATGTTAATCGGTAAGGACGTTTCCACCCAACTTCAGCAGGTGGAATGTTAACATCTTAATGGTAATGTGGGAGCCTAACTGCTGCTTGTATTGGCCTAATGTATACATGTATGCATTTTACATAGGTAATTGAAACAAAAAAAGATGATAACGAAGAATAAAAGGGGGATTAGCTTAGAAGTTCTCAGGAATAACTTAGCCTTACATCAGAGTAGTGAAGAAAATAAAATCAAGTAGACAAATACAGTAATAAACCATTTATTGATGATAAATGGAATATTAATTTCTGCTTACTTTGAACAGAACGTTTGGATACCTTTAGTCTGCTTAAATGCTTAAAGACTCAGAATTACTCAGGTAAATATTAAAACTCAAGTATTTCATGTTAGGTTGGATGGTTGACCTGTTGACTCTGTGAGTGAAGGACTATGCCTTTTCTTGCACGGGCTGCAATCCAAACTCTGAATTCAGAGACATGATTCGGGCAGCATGGAGTTCCAGGTTATGTGTGTTGGCCGAGTCATCATCAAACATGAGAAAATCCAAACTGTTTTTGTGTACTGCAAACCAGGCTGAGATTCATGGCTTGCTGCTTGCTGCAGGCCAAATCTGTGCGTGTGTGCTGCTTGTCATGGTTCAGCTTGACGTGTGGCAGGCAGAATGCTTGACTGCGGCTTGTGAGCCCTGAGAAGGCTGAGTAGGCAGAGATATCTGGCTGCTGGAGAAGTGAGGACCGAAGACAACATACCTGAGATGAGGTGGTGGATTTGCAGAAGAGGCTTTACTTGCACAATGTTAGTTCTCTTTATCAGTAACACTTTTATGTGATTTGTGTGGAAGGATGGAACACAAAGAGGTGGCATGAGAAGGAAATTGGAGTGGATTGCAGGAGGTATGGAAGCATGTAGTCTGATGCTTTCTGTAGGGACTACTGGAGGCCTTAGTGCAGCACTACTTGGTCAAGTGAACTTTATCTTGGAATAAGAGGCTACAACAAGAAGAGATGGAGAAAGCAGGGAAACATCATTCTTGTTTAGAGCATTCCCAGAAGAGTATAAAAGAAAGTGTTTGGCTGTTCCTACTTCTTTGCTCGCCGCAGAGAAATAAACTGCTGTGAAATGAGAACTCTGTCTCTATATAAACTGAAACAGAAAAGAGAGGGAAGGGCTGCTTGGAAATTTAGAAAACTTACGATGACACGTGGCTTCTTCAGAAGCTCAAAGATAAGTGGTGGAGATCTTATGCAACATTTGGGTATGACGTATCATTTCCTTGGAAAAAGGAAGCTGACAGCATTGAGTGAGAGGTTTCTTCCCATTTTCACTGGAGTAGTGAAGCAGGGAAGTAAAAGTGTCTGATCCCTGGGTCTTAGGAAGGAGTATATTGCAAGGATAACCTTTTACCTTTCTGGCTTCTGGGAGCCCTGAGTGTCCTTGGACACTCTCTTCAGCTCCTTGGTGCTTTTGTTTCACCAGCAAGCAAGAAGAGAGTGTGCTGAACAGGGCAACAGTCCCCCATGCCCAGCAGAAGCTATGCAGGGAAAATGCAGGAGTGTTTTTTGAGCTCTGCTTTCCTCACATCGTTTCTGGGCTTGAGGAAGAAGCAATTTTGCTCTCTTAACACTGGCCTAGCTCTTGTGACTAACTGAAAGACAGCAAAGACATGAAGAGTTTACCTGCATCAACACGCAGGCTTAGAAAGTTATTAGTGCTTGGCTCAGCAGTGGTATCTGTCTTTGCTCATGTTCTCATCCAGCAAATGACTGCTTTCCTCCCAGAAGGGACTCACTTTACCTTGTTCATCTTAACAACCACCGTGGCTTGGGTTATGGATGCTGATGTTAAGCCACCACAGCTTGGTGTTGTGTCTGTGAGCTGAAGTTACTGAGAGGTAGAATTTCACAATGGGTAGAGCAGAGGGTGGTCCTTTAGAAGTTAAGCATGGAGAAGGCTTTCTGTGTGTGCAGCTCTCTACCCAAGCACACAGATTGTGTTTTCCATTGCTTGCCTTCAGTCTCCTGTCTCAGAAAGTCTTTCTTTCTGTGGTGTGGCACTAGGCACAAGAGCAGGACAGTATGCTGGTGAGCATTGTCCTTTGCCCATGAGGAGGAACCTAATCTTCATGACTGACCTGGCTGAGCTCCTGGCTGCTTTCATATGGAATGGAGATAGGATGTGGAGGAAGGTAGGCTGTAGTTTGTTTTCTGGACTCATATACAGTGGAGGGAAGTGACTTCTTTTGGTATGATAAAGTATCTTCATTGATATTTGAGCAGTAGTAAGTTTTCATGCAACAATGACATGAGAAGCAAGGGAAACACAGAGTGATATAGGAATCAATGGATTCTTGAGTTGGTGCCATTTAGAGATTAAAAAAAACCAAACAAAACCTAACCAAACCCAAAACAGTAGTTGTCACTCGGGAGCAGTTGGCTTGAGGAGTGAACTTCTGAAATATTTCTTTTCCCTTGCATGGGTACTGTTTAAAGGGAAATTTTCATGCTGCTTATTGGGAATCTTGCCTTAAAGGACACCTCATTTGTATCTCAATCATGCCCTTCCTTTAACTGAGTAGTAAGTTACCAGCTACTGTGGAATAGAATTGAGTCCTTAATACAAGTGTAACTTGAACTCAGTATTGACATAGTTTTGTCTGTGTTTGTGTATGTCTGCCATAGTAGTAGACTTGTGACTTTTTAATTTGTTTTTTTTAGAGGCACTTGGAACTACTTGGAAGTCAGAGATGATTGCTGAAGGAGGGACACAGATATGCTAATAGTTTACAGTATCCCTGTGGGGTCACAGCAGAGTTTGGTCCTATGTGTTAGTTCATGATTTTTTTTTTTTTTTGCACTTGATAGCCGTTTTTAATAAAACTAGGGAAAATATCCCTCTTCATTTTTGTTGTTGTTTGTTTATTTGTATTGAATATTTGGACCTTTTTTTTAGTAGAATGTGATTGATTCAAAACTGTTATCAGTTCAGGTTTCTAGACAATTCCATTTTGTTCCTTCCTGCTAGATCTCAGAGGTTGGAAAGCTATTTCACATATGTTGGCTGTGAAGTAGACTTGCTTAAGTGACATTTCCAAAGGAAATCCCTAGTATCCCCATGATTTCAGAGCAGGTGCTTTGAAATGATTAACAATTTTGTTAGAAGTGGAGTACTGTGTCCAGTTCTGGGCTCCTCAGCTCAAGAGGGACGGAAAACTTCTGGAGAGAGTCCAGCGCAGGACCATCAAGATGATCAGGGGACTGAAACATCTTTCATGTAAGGGAAGACTGCGGGAACTGGGGCTGTTTAGTCTAGAAAAGAGGAGACTGAAGGGAGATCTTATTAACATTTATAAATATCTAAAGGGTGGGTGTCAGGACATTGGGATATCCCTTTTTTCTATATTAGCTAGCAATAGGACAAGGGGTAATGGGATGAAGCTGGAACACAAAGTCCCATTTAAATATAAGAAAGAACTATTTGACTGTTCAGGTGAGGGAGCCCTGGCACAGGCTGCTCAGAGGGGTTGTGGAGTCTCCTTCCTTGGTCTTCAAGACCCACCTGGGCATGTTCCTATGCGACCTGATCTAAGTGAACCTGCTTCTGCAGGGGGGTTGGACTAGATGATCTCTGAAGGTCCCTTCCAACCCTACCATTCTATGATTCTTACTAACTCTTGTGAGTGTTCATTCTGTAAAAATTGCAGTTTATTTGCCTAGCAAGAGCTTAAGTCTGGGGATTCTGCAGCAAGATACTGAGGTACATATTGCTGGTGACAACAATTCTTCATTAATCTTTTTCACCAGACCATGGGCAGAGGGTCTAATCCAAGTGAACAGAGGAAAGTACTGAGAACAGGGAAGAAGATCAGGACAATGATTTCTACCTGTGAGCAGAATGCAGAAATTGGATTCCAATGTGATACCTATCACATGATTGTTCAGACAGACTAGGTTTGTGTAATTCTTAACTAACATATGCCTTACCATGCAACATTGGGATGTGATTCTAACCTAAACTTGAACATGTCTGATACAGTGTTAGTCAACGATTGTTTTATAAACTATTGCTTGAAGTAACTTTTTCTTTTTTTCCTCTTTTCCTCCCCTTGCCCCCTATAGCGCAGACCCACAGTGAGGATGTGTCTGGCATCTTGGGAGAAAATTTTACTTTTCCAGTAAAAATCAATGAAAAAATAACAGAAATAACTTGGACGAAGAACAAGGATAAGGTGGCTGAATGGGAAGGACAAAGTGAAACAGTGTATTTGACTTCCCTCGTTAACAGAGGCTTTCTTAACAAGGAGAATGGGTGCTTGACTATATTTAACTTGGAACACAGCGATGCTGGCACATATGTGTTAGACTTCTTCAGTTCAGGGAATACAAGGAAAACCTTTGTGCTTACTGTATTAGGTAAGTAGCAGAAGAACTGCATAAAGATCTTGCACTGCTTTATTCACTTAAAGAAGGGTAGAAAGGGAGTTAACAGAGGGGGGGCAGTTCTTTGCCTCCACTCTTAAGTTATTTAGGCATTTTAAACACATTTTCAAGGGTGGCATCTGCTCTGTGTGCCCATTATTAATCACCTGGGACTGACTTCTAGAATGTGTGTAGATGACATATTGTGTATTTTCAGGTAGTTAACTTGGTCAGCTTGCCCTAAAAGTTTGGTTATCCCAGGCAAAATGTATCTACTAAAGATGCTCCTGCAGGTGTATTAGAGGTGCTTTAATATCTGTGGCATCATGCTGTGCAGGTCTGCACAGCTTCACTAGAAGTCTTTGGGAAATATATTTGACCATTGTGAGTAGTTCTATTGAGAGTGAACTATGAAGGGTCTCAAACTAGGCACTGAAGAACAAAAACCAGGGCCACTTTTAGAAACAAATTATTCTCAGGCACATGTGCACACAGTCACTTTATACATATGTTTTTTATCTATACACTTCCCTGCTACTCTTGTTGCTCTAGCCTTTAGTCCTGTGCTAAAATTCAAGACCATGTATAACCAAAATAATACAAAATGTTTTCTCTCCTTTTAGATCCCCCTTCAGAACCCAATATAAGTTGCAACATCAGCGGGAATTACTTTAAGTTAAAATGTACAGCGGATTTCCCAAAGACTCTGAATTACATGTGGAAGTTCGGTAGCTTACAAAACATCAGTCAGACCCAGGAGATTTCAATCCCAACAGAGGTTGTTGATGCTTCTGAGAAAGCTACGTGTTTCATTAGATTCTCTCAAACGGAAAAGTACTCGGAAATCTCTTTGGATGAATGCTATTCGGATGAAAAAGGTAATGAACACGTCAGGTTGTATATGCAAGTCTGACTGGGAAACAGCATGGACTTTGAATGTAAGGTTTCTACTGCTCAAAAAGCTGAATTTAAAAAGTAGAAAACATCAGAAGCTGTTTTTCTGTGAAAAGTGTGGTTAAGTTTGGTGAAGGGTTGGTTTGAGGTTGACAGTTTGATTCTCCCTGGAAGGATAGTTTTTGCAGGGATCTCAGTGGAATAAAACCTTTACACACTTAGATGATCTTTTCTGAACCCTCTGGCTTGGTGTAATGTTAGTGACTGTTATGCTTTTCATACTGCTTTCCAGGAACTGGAATGAAACAATATATTGAGTAGTTTCAAGCAAGTCATCTAGCAGCCATTAGATAAAATAATTTCTCATCTAGCACATGGATGAGTCAGAGCATTCTTCTTTTCCTTCTTCACAGACAGATAGGAAAAGGAAAAAAGAGTTTTCCTACTGTTGCTCATTGCTTTGGGACAGCAGTAACTGAGCCTCAACTCTACTTTGGACTTACTGCCTTTTTTTTAATGTTTGTTTTTATTTTAAACATAGAATGATAACACGTTTGGAACCGCCTGGTTTGTAGGATGTGTAAGGCAGTCCGTAAACTGACAAAATTGCCCCCATTTTCCTAACAGTAAATTATATGGTTTACAGAATTCTTCCTCCTTCACTGGAATTATGTTAGATGTGTTAGAAATTAAGCATGTGATGGGCTGACCTTGGCTGGACGACAGGTGCTCTACCACTCCCCCTCCTTAATGGGATGTGGAGCAAAAAATATGATGAAAGGCTTGTGGATTGAGATAAGGACAGGGAGATCACTCAGCAGTTGCTATCATGGGCAGAACAGGCTTGACTTGGGGAACATGAATTTAATTCTTCATCAATCAAAAGCTGAGTAGAATAATGAGAAACAAGAAGAAATGTCAACCACCTTCATCCCAGGCTCAACTTCACTCCTCATTTCTCAACTGCCTCCCCCTGGCAGCAGAAGGGGATGGGGATTGGGGGTTGTGCCTAGTTCTGTTACATGATACCTCTCCCGTTCCTCCTTCCTCATGCTCTTCAACTGCTCCAGTATGACGTCCCACCCACAAGAGAAGTCCTTCATGAACTTCTCCAATGTGGTTCTTTCCCACAGGCTGCAGTTCTTCATGAACTGCTTCAGTGTGGATCTTTTCCATGGGATGCAGTCCTCCAGGAAAGGACTGCTCCAGCATGGGTCACCTATGGGGTCTTGGATTCTGCCAGGTAACCTGCTGCAGCATTGGCTCCTCTACATGGGGTCATGGTTCCTGCCAGGAGCTCCAGTGTGGGCTTTCCATGGGGTCACAGCCTTCTTTTGGTGCATCTGTCTGCTCTGGTGTGGGTTCCTCCACTGGCTGTGGATCTCTGCTCCACTGTGGACTTCCATGGCTGCAGGGGCTGCTTCACCATGGGCTGCACCATAGGCTGTAGGAGAATCTCTGCTCCAGTGCCTGGAGCACCTCCTCCTCCTCCTTCACTGGTCTTGGTGTCTGTAGAGTTGTTGATTTCACATACTCCCACTTTTCTGTCAGCTCCTGTTGTCCAGCATTTTTTTTTACCCCATCTTAAGTACATTATTGCAGGGACACTACCACTGTCAGTGATGGGCTCAGCTTTGCTCAGTGATGGGTCCATCTTGGAGCTGCCTGGAACTGTCTCCATCCACTATGGGTACAGCTTCTGGTAACTTCTCACCAAATTCGCTCTTGCAGCCCCCATGTTACCAAAACCTTGTCATGCACACCCAATAGAAGACACTGACTGAGATTTCATTTGTCTGAGATCTGGCATGGCCTTTTATAGGCCAAAAAATGGAAGAGCCATTGCCTTCCAAGCAGTGATGTTCCTTGACTGAATTAAGGTACTTACCATGTAAGTTTCCTGGAGCTGGCTTGGGGTTTTGCTGGTAACTGACTCTGGTGCAGTGATTTAAGTTAGTTTTGTAAAAACAAATAGCTATAAAACATACTCAGAGTTGTTTTTCTACTGAGGTAGCATATCACACAGTTCCTTTTTAACTAACCAGTCATCATTTTTAAACTTTTTTTAAAGGAGACGTCTTTCACAAAAGAAACAGAAACGGTCTTATTGGGGCTTTCGTCGTCGTCGTCGTTCTGCTTGTAGCAATAGCAGTATTGCTATGCGGAAGAGGTATGTGTAGCATATCCTAATTGAGCTTAACATGCTTCAAGCTTATGCTGATCAAAGGTTCTGTACAATGTGTGCAAGTTTCTGACAGTGGGATGTATTGTAAATACAGTGGTAGAAACAAGTGCCACTTAGGCAAAGGCTAATATATTTGAAAGAAGTAATATACTGAACTTTCTTGCACTTGAACACTGGGCTCTCTGTGCTGGGAAACCCTTTAGTTTGTATTTGCATGTTTTTCTCTCAGACCATTTAATTTACTGTGTATTTACTTATCAAGTACCTATGGCCTCTCCCATTCCTGAGTATGCATTCACTGCCTTTTTTGAGAGTGTCATGCCCTCAAGATCAGATTTATTGTTGTGATAGGCTCTTTGCACGGTCTGTTGAATACCTAAATGCAGAGTCCAATCTGACAACTCGGTGGGCTCAACTGATACATAGAGACTTCTGTGCCTCCTGTCAACCTGTATTGCCATCATCTTAGAGTTTTAGATTTGTTTCTTGATCCATCCTTACACTGAATTCAAGTATTGTTTTTGTGAATCTGATGGCTTATTCAGAAGTGGTAACTGTAAGTTATCACTCTGTGTCTCTTCCTGCCACCTTTTTATCTTAATATGTCAGATTTGTGTTCAGGCTTGAAAAAGAGGCACACACCATGTCTCCTCTTTTGTATCTGAGAGAGAGCCCTAAAGAGGAATACATTTTCTCATCCTCAGGGTGCTCTACGTGGAAAATTCCTGTTGGCTTCCAGGTGGAGTCACCACTTGAGGTTAGCTACAAGGTGAAGAGAGTGGGATGCATCTTCTATCTGGGAAGGATGCATTGATGATATTCTGGAGGGAGGCTCTGATCAGAACATCCATAGATGCATATTGCAGGTGGACCTTATGCTTTAGATTCTGATGGCACTGAATCATAAAATAAACTAGGTGAGATGGAATCTCTGAAGATTTTGTCCACCTTGCTGCTCAAAGCAGGACGAACTTCAAAGCTAGATCATGTTGCTTATGACCTTATCCAGTCAAACTTTAAATAAATCCAAGGATGGGAATTCCTCAGCTTCTTCCAGCATGTTTTCAAGCACTGAATCACCCTTGTGGGGAAGGATATTTTCATTATTTCTGTTAGGGATTTCCCTTTAGAAACTTGCAGCCATTTCCTCTTGTCTTGTTCTGTACTTCTGAGTGGAGTTTTTTTTCTATGTAAGTTAGTTGTAGACTAAAATTAGCCATACCCTTAGCTGCCTTTTTCTTCAATCTGAACACACCCAATTCTCTCAGCACCTCCTTGCACAATTCCTGCCTCCTAGATATCTTCATGGACATTTGCTGGACTACCTTCAGAATGTCAATGCTTTGTACCTAAAAGTAGACACAGTATTCCACGTGTGGTGTCACAAATACTGGATAAAGGGGAGGGATTATTTCTGTTGCTGGAGTGATTACAATTCTGCTAACATAGTCCAGTGTCTGGTAGACTTCTACTGCAATGCCACATTTCTGACTAATGTTCGAGTTGTCTTCTGCCAGGTTTACCAGGTTCTTTTCCACAGAGCTGTTTTCTAACTAGGTAGAGGTCAACCTCTACTGCTCCATGGGCTGGTTTCAAGAGGTAGAGGACTTTTTGTATGCCTTTCACACACAGAGAATGGTTGGGATTGAGAAGGGATTTCTAGAGATCACCCAGTCCAACCCCACTGCTAAAGCAGATTTACCTTGCACTCAAAATGCCAATAATGCCACTTTTATGCAAACTGAGTGGAATGGGTGCCAAAAATGCTGTCCCTTTAGTGTCCCTATGATGTGCTGATAGGGAGAAATGATGCTATGGGTGAAATGATGCTATGGGTGAAAGAGCTTACATTATACTACACAATGGTAGAGTTTGGAAGGGCCCATGTTTCTATTAGAGTTTCTTTGAAGTCTACAAAAATAAAGGGTTTAAAGTCACAGTGTTAGTGCAGCTCATAAATGCAGTTAAGAGGAACAGACTCTCTCCTCAATTGTCTTTGTCTCTTTATCACCTTAAGTAAATCCACTTCAGAAAGATTTTGTAAAGCATAGGTATACATAATGTTGGTTATGGTCTAGGACCTTAAGTGATTGCTGGAGGGAAGTTGGAGTTGAAATCAGTTGAGTCCTTCAATAAAGTGGCAAAACATACTAGTTCTCAGGAGTATCTACTAAATGCGTTATAATGAAACTGCTACTTTAAGACTGAGCTGCATGTTTTGCAGACGGTTGTGGTACCTCCATAAATGTCTCGAAAAAGGATTTCTCTTTGCTTGCAGCTGCATCTTTACAAGCTGTTGATTATGAGAATGAAAAGCCTGAAGCAGATAGCAAGCAAGATGGTGCCTTTAAAACATTGGAACATGGAAGGAAGGAATTAATTTTGCAGATGGCCTTTCCTAGTCCAAAACATATTAACATGTTCTTAGTATAGAGATTACCATTTTCCTGTTGGCCTAGAAAGATATGTCGCTTTAGGATCAGTAAATGTTGGTGAGTAGATCACTAGTTGAGAAGTCAAAAAGACTTAGATTATTGTGCTTATTAGACAGCACTGGGCAAATAGATTCTTGGGGCTTCAGCTTCTTTCTTGATATGATGAGAATGGTACTGTATGCTGTGCTTGCAGATCACTTGTGGAAAGAAGAACAAAGCATGGTTGAGGGACCTCCTTTTTATAGCAAATAAGCAAATTACCCTTTTGTCTAACATTACCTTTTATTTGCATGCAAAAGAATGCAAGGGTATTTTTATAGTATGCCATCATGAGTAGGTCATAGAATGGTAGGGGTTGGAAGGGACCTTTAGAGATCAGCTAGTCCAGCCCCCCTGCAGAATAGATCAGGTCACATATCTTTGCTTTCTGCTGGAAAGAAGCCCTCAAGCAGGACTTACAGTAATAAAATGCTGTGGCTTCAAAGCTTTGTATTGTTGGTGAGTAGATCTGAGCCTCAACATACTGATTTAGAGATAGCCTACTTACAAGCTTGCAAAATGCTAATTTGGGGGATACAGCAGGCTACTTTCCTTACAGAAGCACCATTTCTGCATATGCTTTGTTCTCTAGGAAAATCTTCTGATTGCATTCATCAGGCAGCTAAGGAAAGCCTCGTTTTTGTTTTCTTAGTACAGCCGGTGTAAATCTCAAGGAAATTCTGTGACCTGTATTTTTTTCCAGAAGTTTCTTACTCCAGGGGGATAGTGAAATATGAATATTAGAGTTCAAATCAGAAAAAAAAGTTTTGATTTCCCCAGGTTATTGCACTGCTGATTCATTCACTCACCAACTCTTCCACCATTTTCTAGAAGTGGCTGATAATAAGGGAGTTGGTGAGGGCAGAAATTCTTCCAGATTAAGGACAAAGCCATTAATGACGACAATAAGGAAAAAGGAACCCGGGAAGCCCCTGTGTTTTGCCAATTATTCTTCCTGCATGAGTTGTAATGAGTGTAGAACAAGTTTTCACATCTGAAGAAACAGAGGTTATGTAGCTGATGGCAAAGGTGTGGTGCACTGTGAGATTGTCTTATTATTTGTGTAACTATTTCCACATACCTAGATGTGGTTATAGGAGAAGGAGATTTAATTTGATATCTGCCTTATGGAAGAAAGGAGGGAAATGTATAGTTCAGGTGAAAAAAGAATCAGATCATATGTAAATGTTGTCTGCTTGGATACTAGAAGAATGGAATAAAATATTTTGTGGCAGTATAGAGTGGGAACACGGGGGTTGGGAATCAGTGTACCTTTGTGCATTGCATCCCTCAGCACCGGGGTAGCACACAATCACTGCTGTTCACATGGGAAACAGTAAGCAAGGCTATGATGTTCTCTGAAATGCATGTACAAAGCAATTTTATCTAGGACTTCTGCTACTAGCACAGTAATGTGGAACAACTGCAGAGAAGGTGTGCTGCAGAGCTCTGGACAGCACAGAGCAATGGCCTGCACTGCTGTGGGGAAGAGGGAATGGAGTGTGCTCCTGAGGGACTGTAGCTCTTCTCTGATCTTTTTTCAGACAGAGGGAATGTGGAAGACGGTGCCCTGACAGATAATCAGACAGTTAACAATGGTGTAAATCCGGAAGGTAAGTGCCTGTTCTATGGAGTAATCGGTGCTAATGACCCTGTGGGCAAACTGGTCAGGATCCCTTGAAGCTGAAAGCTCAGAGTGACTGTTGCAGAACAGGGGATTGATTTAGTGGTATTTAATGCTGATGAAGTATAGGCTAGATGAGCAGATAGTGGACTGTGAAAACTGTCTGAATGACTGAGATCAGAGGGTTGTGATCACTGGTATGAATTCCAGTTGGAGGCCAGTATCTAGTGGTGTACTCCAGGGGTCAATACTGGGTCCAATCTTCTTTAATGTCTTCGTTAATGATCTGGCCAGAGTTTGCCTTGCTGATGATAGAAAACTGCGAGGAGTGGCTGACACACCAAAGGGACAAGTGTTGTCATTCAGAGGGACCTCAGAGGCCTGGGGAAATGCGCTGGCAAGAACCTCATGCAATTCAACAAAAGGAAATGCAAAATGCTTCAAGTGGGAAGGAATGATCCCAGATGCCATATGCTGGAGAAGCAGCTTGTCAATAAAGGACTCTTTGACGGCCTAGATGATGGGACAGAGTGTACCCTCAGCAAATTTGCTGATGACACCAAACTGGGAGGGCTGGCTGATTCCCATTCAGCAGCATCTCGACCAGCTTGAGAGTTGGGCAGAGGGGAACCTCATGAGGTTCAACAAGGGCAAGTGCAGAGTCCTGCACCTGGGAAGGAACACCAGTACAGGCTGGGGATTGACCTGCTGGAGAGCAGCTCTGCAGAGAGAGACCTGATAGTCCTGGTTGATAATAAACTAACCATGAGCCAGCAATGTGCCCTCATGGCCAAGAAGGCCAATGGCAGCCTGGGATGCATCGAGTGTGGCCAGCACGTCAAAGGAGGTTCTGCTCCCCTGGTGAGGCCTCATCTGGAGTCCTGTGTCCAGTTGTGGGCTCCCCAGGTCAAAAGGGACAGGGAACTTCTATAGAGAGAGTCCAGCCCAAGATGATCAGGGGACTGGAACATCTCTCTCATGAGGAAAGACTGCGCGACCTGGGGCTGTTCAGCCTGGAGAAGACTGAGTGTGTACCTTACCAACACTTGTAAGTACCTAAAGGGTGGATGTCAACAGGATGGGACAACACTTTTCTGTTTTGTTCATTACTGCTAGGCCTGTTGCGGGAGACTAAAGCTGGAACACAAAAAGTTCCACTTGAATACAAGGAAAAACTTTCCTGTTCAGGTGAGGGAACCCTGGCACAGGCTGCCCAGGGAGGGTGTGTGAAAACCTCCTTCTCTAGGAGGTTTTCAGAACCCACCTGGACATGTTCCTGTGTGACCTGATCTAGGTGGACTGACTTGAGCAGGTGTTTGGTCTAGATAATCTCTAGAGGTCCCTTCCAACTTCTACCGTTCTGTGACCTGTGAATCCTTCAGGACAAGAAGATGACCATGAGCCAACAATATGCCCTTGCAGAAAAGAATACTATGGTATCCTGGGCTGGATTATGAGGAATGGTGCCAGAAGTATGAGGGAAGTAGTCATTCTCATCTACTCAGCACTGATGGGTCCTGTTCTAGGCTCCCTAGTAAAAGGGAGATATAGACCTGCTGGATGGGATTCAGCAAAGGCTACGAAGATGATTAAGAGACTGGATGTGGTCCTGGAAAGCCTACAGGAGTTGACTTCTCTTCAGCAGGGACCAAAGGAGGAGGAGGAGAAATGCAGGCTTTGTGTGTGCCTAGTGACAGGACAAGAGGCAGTGGACATCATCTGAAATGTAAGAGGACCTGTCTGATCATCAGAAAGCACTTTTTTTTTACTGTGGGTGACTGAAAACTGCAGCATACTGCTCAGAGAGGCTGTGGAGTCTCCATCCTTGGAGGTACTCAAAAGCTGTCTGGACATGGCCCTAGGCAGCCTTCCCTAAGTTCATTGCTTGAGAAGAGGTTTGGACAAGATGACTTCCAGAGACTTCTCAAACATCAGCTGTTACCTGATTCTCTGTTATCAGATGCAGATAAGGTTGAGATACCAATGCTACTTTTGCCTCTGTTTTGACAGTCTCTGTGGCATTTCTCCCTAGAGGCAGGTTCAAGGAGGAGAGGATCTGCTGGTGATGGAAGAGGATTGGATTGGAGATTCCTGGAGAAACCTAGGCCCAAGCCAGTCTGTGAGATCTGATACGAGGGTTGCTACAACAGCTGGCAGGTGTCGTTGTAGTGGTGTTCTTTATGACCCTGAAAAGTCTCATTGGGGAAGATATGTGTCAACTGGAAGATGGGGAAACACTGCAGCTGTCTTCTGTAAAGGCTATTAGGTCCATCTGTGGTCAGTTAGACTCACTTTCCTCTCTGGAAGAATCATGAGACAAGTTGTCTTGGAATATGTTTCTGGTCACAGAAGAAAGATTGTGATAGGGATGAAGGGAGAACAATGGGTGTCATATACCTTGACTTTAGCAAGGCTTTTTATGCAGTGTCCCTCAGAGTTGTTGGAGTCTTAAACTGAGTTATCTCAGTCTGGATTAATGTCTATCTACATGAATAGAAAAGTTGCTAGATTGTCAAGTCTGCAGGTAGTGGTTAATGGGTTGTATTCCACATGCTGGTGACAAGTACTGCTGAGGTCTCTCTTTTTGGTGACCTGGACAAGGGAGAGAACAGTGTCACTGAGTTTATAGATGACAGCAAAATGTTGAGTGCTGTCAAATCAGTATGAGGACAGGACTGTTGTTCAGAGGGAACTGGAAGGGTAGAGGCCCATGTGAACCTCATTAATTTCTGCAGGGGCTGTGCAGGGTCCTGCACCTGGATGGACCAACACTCTGCACTTGTTCAGGCTGAGGACTGACTGGCAGGGGAGCAGCTCTGCTGAAAAGTACCTGGGAGTCCTTCTGAAGAGTACACTGTGAGTCAACAGTGCTCCCTGGCAGCAAAGAAGGCTGGTACCATCCTAGGCTGTTTTAAGGAGTGCTTAAGCCAGGGAGTTGAAGGAAGTGGTTATTTTCCATTACTTGGTACTTGTTAGATGACATTTATTACACCTAGTTTGTGGGCCACTCAGTCCTGGAAAAGTGCTGATAAGTTTGAGCAAATTCATCAAAGTGCCACCAATGTGATCAGGGGCTGGAGCACAAATCATCTGAGAAAAGGCTGAAGAAACTGGACTTATAGAACCCTGGAGAAGAGTCGGATTTCAGGTACCTAAAAGCAGCTGCCCATACCTATGGGGATATCCATAAGAAAGCTCAGCCATGACGTTTACTGAGTTGTATTAGTGGGACATCAAGATGATGTTGCTAAACTGAAGCAGGGAAGTTTTCTGTGTGGCTATGAGGAAGAATATTTCTGCCTCTAAACATAACTAATCACTGGGACAAGCTGCATGGAGTCATTGTTGAGTTTCTACCCTTGGAAGTTTTTTAGGACTTGACTGGAGAAAGTCCTGAGCAACCTGTCTAGAACTGAATGACCTCTCATTAAGGAAAGTGTTGAGTTAGAGACCTCCTGAGCACCCTTCCTGAGTGAACCCAAGTCATTCTGTGTGTCTTAAGAGTTGTATCTGGCACCTTGTCTCTGAGCAATAACTGATACCACTGTGAAGTTACGCAGTGAGATACAGTCCTGGAGTGTCTCCCTCCTGTGATCTTTTTTCAGAGCTGTCTGCTGTGCAGAACAGTGCCCCGACATCCAGGTGTGCATCTGGCCATGGTATAGCTGAGGGAGGTGAGTGCTTGTTCTGCCTGGGGAGCTGTCCTGGGGGAAAGGGGTTGGCTTTCTGCTGTTCACTGGTGACACTGGCAACAGATAGAGTTGTAGCTAGTAACTCATTCTTTTGCAACAGCCAGTACCTTGAACCTGAACAAGGTGGGGGGCTCTAGTTGTCTTCTGATCTCTCTTCAGACACATTTAAGGAGGAGGATATCAGCTTGCTGGCCAAACATGCAGATGACCATGGCATAAATGAAGGAGGTAAGTCCCTGCACTATAGAATGGTCTTTGTGTGGCTTTTGCCTAATGCTTCTTCATGTGAAGTTATGGGTGGCACCATGGGTGCTGAGTGCCATCTGTGCTTGACCACTGCAGGATCTGGGATCATGAGGACACTGCAGAATCAGGTATGGAGGAGACAGGGGAGGTGGTGTATGATGGCCATGTGGGGGCAGGGAATGTTGATCATGGCTGTTATTGATGCCCAACAAATGGCCCAGCTGTCAGATTTCTCTTGATCCATCTGGGCTGGAGATGAGGTGTGTTGTGAGCTCCAGCATCATCTTAGTATTACCTATTGTCCCTGCAGAAATGATCCAGGATGCAGAAGGTGGAAATGGGGAACACCTGAACAACTCTCCCAGCTGCAATGTATAGAAGGTGTGTAATGGTGAAGCTCCCCATGTCTCAGGAGAGTGTACAGACTGACACAGAGTCCGGGACACTAACAGTCCATGCAGTGCACAACCCTGACCCCTTTTTGCTTCCGTAGAGACTGAGAATTAGTAGGAAGGTGGGGGTGGTGTGGTGGGCTCTGTTTGTGTGATGTGTGCTAGGGAATATTTAAAAGACTGTCTGATTTAGACAGTTTAAAATTGGGATTACATGTTACTAACATTATAAACACACCTCTTGCTCAGGCTTGTGCTTTTTCTTTATTCCCTGCCTTAACAAGTGATAAATGCTTATAGTGGCTGAGGTGTCAGGCAAAATATTTTACATTTCTGAACTGCAGTTCTGCCTTATTAATTATGAATGCTACTGAACGTCAGAGAGATACCATGTAACAATGAAGGTTTTTTATTGCTTAGGTATGTTGCCGTGTTTTCTTCAGTCACAAAGAATGCAGAGTTTACTTAATTTATGGGAGAGAGTTTTGTGTTTTAAACCTACATGGACAGAGTGGGAAAACTTTTCTAGATAAACAGACCATTGGGCCTGAGGGCTGACATATGAAATGAGAAAATTCATTATTACCCTGTATGGGAGAATAATTGACCAACCCTACATCTATGGATATTAGTGAAACTACTGGGTTCTTTTGGTTTATGATTATATCATTGGTTATGGGGCTTAGCTGGCATTTGTATACAGCGTTGTGGTCACTCCCATACCTCAGGTTTTTCCTTTCAGAATTCATTAGTAATCTGACCCAACCTAGGAGAAGACAGGCAGTGATGCTTTCTCCCACCCTTTTACTTCCTCTCCTTCTGGCTAACTAAAACAACACTTGAGAAATTTGGGTGTTCCTGGGACATTCCAGTTATCCTGCTTTTACTGTTATGTCTCCTGAATATGCTTCATACTTTGCTTAAGCTTGTAAAAGTCTCACCCAAAGATCTGCCCTAAGGCTGGATAGTAATGGCTGGAATGGCATGTGGGAGAGTATGGGCAGGTATCTAGAGAACTTCTCACCTCCAGTGGTCTGGAACTTCACCCTGGAATAACTACATGACCCTGATAGAGTGATAGAGTACTTGAAAAGAAAATGCTATTCCAGAGAGGCACAACTGACCGCACTGTGCTGGGCCCTGGCTAGTATCTGTCAAACGGTACTCAACATTAGACAGCACCCTCAGGGGGAAGAGGAGAAAAATAAGCTGACAGGCACTGCAGCTACCCCAGCCCCAATGACATGCACTGTGGCTACTCAGACCTCAGTAACAGGCAGCATGGCTACTCAAACCCTGGTGGCAGGCACTGCAGCCAAATGGGGAAAACAACCTGTGCCAGTATCAGTTGCCCCTGTAGAGAAGAAGAAATGTTGGATGTGAAAGTCAACTTGCTTAGAAAGGGAAGAAACTCCAATTACAAAGGAGGAGGAAGAAATTGAAGCAGGACAATCACAAGAGGAGGAGGAGGAAGAGGTGGAAGTTATGAATGAGACAATTGCCACCCAGTCCCTATCCCTGAGCGAGTTGCAAGACATACGAAAGGACTTCAACTGTCACCCAGGGGAGTACATTGTCACCTGGATGCTCTGATGCTCGTTTAATGGGTCTAGTAGCCTGGAACTGGAGGGCAGGGAAGCCAAACAACTGGGCTTCCTGTCTAGGGAAGGAGGTATTGACAAAGCAATTGAAAAAAGGACACAAGTATGCAGCCTTTGGAGGCAACTTCTTTCAGGTGTAAGGGAAAGGTATCCATTCAAGGAAGACATCACATGTCACCCAGGCAAGTGGACTACCATGGATAAAAGTATCTAGTACCTGAGGGAACTGGCTGTGCTGGAAGTCATTTATCATGTTCCAGACAATGAGCAGTTATCTGTGAATCCAGATGAGATCCAGTGCACACCCCCCATGTGGCGGAAGTTCCTCCGGAGCGCACCACCATTGTATGCCAACTCATTGGCTGTCATGTCATGGAAAGAAGGTGAGGGGAAAATGGTGAATGAAGTGGTCAAGCCAAGTCTGTCAAGATGAAGGAAGTCTTTCTTCTTCTTCACTGTGTCTCTGCTGTGGAGAAACTATCCTGGGAGTTACAACAATTTAAGAAAGATATCTCCTGCTCTCCACCTGTATGAGCCCATGTCTTCACTATTAGAAACAAGTGTTCTTCTGATCAAGAGAGGAAATAGAGAGGGTACACACACTAGGGCAACCTGTGGTTTTAGCTATGCAATAAGGGAGAGGACTTGAGGAGGTGGGGTGGAAAACCTACCGTGGCCCTAGAGACAAGAGTACGGGAGCTACAAGGGAAAACAAAAGAGGACTCCTCAGGGATAAATGCTGCCCCGGTTTCCAGTGAGCAGCTCCCCAGAGATGTAGTGCTTAATCTTTCTTCTGATCCTGTCAAAGGGGCCTCTAGTTCCTTCTCACAGAAAGTATGTGATACACATACAATATTAGAGGGCCCCTGCCTCCAGACAGAGAGAGGACAGGGACAATAGGATCTATTGATCTGTGTGGATCTGATGGCCTGGCACATCAGATCCACAAGAGTACAAGGCTCTCGTGGATACTAGAGCACAATGCACTTTGATCCCATCAAGTTATAGAGGAGATGAACAAATCTCTATTTTGGGAGTGACAGGAGGATCCCAACAGCTCACTGTGTTGGAAGCAGAAGTGAATCTGACAGGAAATAAATGGCAGAAGCACCCCATTGTGACAGGTTCAGAAGTTCCATGCATCCTGGGAATAGATTATCTGAAGAGAGGGTATTTCAAGGACCCAAAAGGGTATTGGTGGGCTTTTGGTGTGGCTGCTTTGGAGACAGAAGAAACAACAGCTGTCCAGCCTGCCTGGCCTCTCAGAGGACCCTTCTGCTGTGGGGTTGCTGAGAGTTGAAGACCAACAAGTGCCAGTCACAACCACAGCAGTGCACCGGTGGCAATATCAGACTAACCGCGACTCTCTGATTCCAATCTATAAACTGATTCCTCAATTGAAGAGCCAAGGGGTGATCAGCAGGACTCCATCCCCCTTTAACAGACCCATACAGCCAGTATGAAAGTCTGCTGTAGAGTGGAGATTGACAGTAGACTATCGTGGCCTGAATGAAGTCACGCTGCTGCTGAGTGCTGCTGTGGCAGACATGCTGGAGCTCCAATATGAACTGGAGTCCAAGGCAGCCAGATGGTACACTACCATCGACATTGCTAGTGCATTCTTTTCAATCCCATTGGCAGCTGAGTGCAGGCCCCACTTTGCCATCACCTGGAAAGGCATTCAGTACACTTGGAATCGATTGCCCCATGGGTGGAAGCACAGCCCTACCCTTTGCCATGGACTGATCCAGGCTACGCTGGAAAAGGGTGGGACCCCCAAACACCTACAATATATCAATGACGTTATTGTGTGGGACAATTCAATAAAAGAAGTTTTTGAAAAAGGAAAGAAAATAGTTAAAATCCTACTGAATGCTGGCGTTGCCATAAAACGAAGCAAAGAGCCTGCACAGGAGGTCCAGTTCTTAGGATTAAAATGGCAAGATTATTGTCGACATATCCCGGATGAATATCGTCAACAAGATCACTGCAATGTCTCCACCAACCAGTAAGGAAGAAACCCAGGCTTTCTTAGGCACTGTGGGTTTTTGGAGAATGCATATTCCCAACTGCAGCATGATTGTAAATCCTCTCTATCAAGTCACCTGGAAGAAAAATGACTTTAAACGAGGACCTGAACAACAGCAAGGCTTTCAGCAGATGAAACAAGAAGTCGCTCAGGCAGTAGCCCTTGGGCCAATTTGAACAGGACCAGATGTGAAAAATATGCTTTACACTGCAGCATGAGAGAATCGCCATACCTGGAGCCTATGGCAAAAAGCACCTGATGAGACTCAAGGCCTACCCCTTGGGTTCTGGAGTTGAGGATACAAAGGATCACAGAACAGTAGGACTGGAAGGGACCTCCAGAGATCATCCAGTCCAACCCCCCCCGCAGAAGCAGGTCCACCCAGATCAGGTCACATAAGAATATGTCCAGGCAGGTCTTGAAGACCTCCAAGGAAGGCGACTCCACACCCTCCCTGGGCAGCCTGTGCCACTGCTCTGTCACCCTCACGGTAAAATAGGTTTTTCTTATATTTAAATGGAACTTTTTGTGTTCCAGCTTCATCCTATTACCCTTTGTTGCTAGTTGCAGTAGAAAAAAGGACTGCCCCAACCTCCTTACACTCACCATTTAGATATTTGTAAATATTAATAAGACCACCAGGATCCGAGACCCGATACATTCCAACTGAGAAGGAGATATTGGCAGCATGTGAAGGAGTCCAAGCTGCCTCAGAAGTGATCAGGACAGAAGAACAACTTCTCTTAGCACCCCAACTGCCAGTGCTGGGCTGGATGTTCAAAGAGAGGGTCTCCTCCACCCATCATGCGATTGATGCCACGTGGAGTAAGTGGATTGCGTTGATTACAGGAAACCCCAGGCATCCTGGAAGTGATCACCAATTGACCAGAGGGCAAAGACTTTGGAATATTGCCTGAAAAAGTGATATGTGGTGAAGAGGCCCCACCACACAGTAAACTGTCAGAAAATGACAAGCAATATGCTTTGTTCACCGATGGGTCCTGCTGTATTGTGGGAAAACATCAAAGGTGGAAAGCGGCTATATGGAGTCCCCTACAACAAGTTGCTGAAGCTGCAGAAGGAGAAGGTGAATCAAGTCAGTTTGCAGAGGTCAAAGCCATCCAGCTGGCTTTTAGACATCACTGAACGAGAAAAATGGCCAATACTGACTGGTGGATGGTGACAAATGCTTTGTGGGGGTGGATACAATGGAAACAGGATAAGTGGAAACGCCGGGACAAACCCATCTGGGCTGCTTCATTGTAACCTGGGATTTTACACCTGAACAGGTAAAGAAAACCTGCTTTACTGGCACACCACCTGATAGAAGGGTGTCTTGCCTACTCCAATGAGACCCATCAGGTTCAGGCACTATACTGGGGCCTAGCCTCTGTCTACCGAGCCACAGTCCAGTCCTCTCAGAGAACTATGGTTGAAGTGGAAACTCAAACGGTATCCGAGACCACCGTGGTTGAGTCAGTCGCAGTCCAGTCCTCTCAGAGAACTGTGGCCAAGGTGGAAATTCAAACTGTATCTGAGACCACCATGGTTGAGTCAGGGAATCAAACAACAACCACAGTGGTTGCCCCAGTAGTGAAAAAGAAACAGTGGATGGATAAGGAGGTCAACAAGTCAATATCATTGATTAGTAAGGGCAGAAGAGGAGGAAGAGGAAAGGTTAGAAGAAGCAGCTGGTCCTTCGGTAAGGAGATCAGGAGAAGGAGTGAAAGAAATCGAAAAGGAAATGGAAACTACTCAGCCCCTCACCTCATCAGAACTTAGAGATATGCAAAAAGATTACAGTCGCCAGCCAGGTGAGTGGATTGGTGCCTGGCTGCTCCGATGCTGGGATAACGGGGCTGACAGTCAGCAGTTGGAAGGTAGAGAAGCCTAACAGCTGGAATCTCTTGCTAGAGACCGGGGAATTGATAAAGGCATCGGAAAGAAGACCTCAATTTGCAGTCTCTGGAAATGGCTCCTCTCAAGTGTAAGGGCAAGATACCCATTCAAGAAAGATCTTGTAAATGCCCGAGGAAAGTGGACTAGAGCTGATGAAGACATCCAATACCTAAGGGAATTATCTGTGCTGGAAGTCATCTATGGTGATCTAGGTAATGCTGAGGCCTCCACAGATCCAGACGGTGTCCAGTGTACAGGGGCCATGTTGAGAAAAGTGATTCAGAGTGCCCCAGCTACGTATTCTAATATCTTGGCAATGGTGTATCACCCAGACACCTACTTAAAAAGCATTTCACTGGAACTGTGTAAGATTTTCAGAAGTAAAACTATAGGTAAATATGTAATAAAACTTTCTCATGGCTGGTGTGTCTGCAAGGCTTGCACAGATTAAGTTGATATGGAGAACTGTTGCTGAACTTTGAATCCAGCTGATGAGGGCAATAAACTTACCTGGGTTTGAGGGACTTGCTGTAATGTTGGCAGTTCAGCCGTGTTTTACTCAGACTCTAGGGAGCTCTGTCTTTCCCGTGAGTGGGGGAAAGTTGTTCCATGTAGACCAAAACTTGTAGGATGGCTTGACCAATCTCACCACTTACTATCACTTGCTCTTTGGACCAGCTCTGATGTTCATCACCACTTGGTGAGGCAATTTAACTACCTCATGTAGCAGGAAACTGCAGAAAAAAGGACACTGCAGAAAAAATCTCTGTGGTCTTCTGCTGGTTAAATCTGATCATAGAGATCACTGTGTTGACATACTAGAGGGGATGGGATGCTGGTCAGTGGCGGGTTCGGTGGGAGAGGGAAGGACAGGAGACAGGGAAAGGGACTAGGAAGTGAGGTAGCTGTTGCAGTGACAGCAGGACAGATTGAGATGTGTGTGTGAAGTAAGTGTTTGTGAAGGTGTTACTTTGTCAGACAGTAAAGCTTTGGTGCACATTTGAGGGAACAACAGCCCTAGCGCAACTGAGAAGGAATCTGGGGGTAGAGAGCACGAGCTGGTTTCCCAGAGCCTGGAGCCTTTGACAGGGCTGGCTGTCCTACACAGGACATAGTTTAACATAGTTTAAAAGTACTTGTCAAATAAAGCGTCTCTGAAGAAACAAAGTTTTGGAGGGTCAGCTATAGCAGATAAACTGAGGGAGGGAAGAAAGGAAAGGATGGAAAATTGTTTTGGTGGTTTGAAAGGGATGACCTCCTGCAATCCATGACTTCCACAAAGTGGGCAGTGGAGAGGGAGGTGCTGATCTCTTTCTGGTGATTCAGTGATAGAACATGAGGAGATGGAATGAAACTGCATTATGGTGGGTTTAGACTGAGCATTAGGAAAAGGTTCTTCACTGAAAGGGTGATTGATCACTAGAACAGGCTTCCCAGGGATGTGGTCACAGCACTAAGCCTGTCAGCATCTGAACACTAATGGTTAGGGTTGGGATTAGAGTTTAGGATTAGGGTTAGGGTTTTATGTTTAGGGTTAGGATTAGTCATGTGGATTAGTTTTAGGTAGTCCTGAGAGAAGCAGGGATTTGGTCTAGTTGATCTGGGTTGATACTTTATATGTTCCATGACAATTTAATAACTTGAGTCAGTAGAAGCTTTTGGTTTTGAAATTTTGTACCTGACTTAAATATTTGAAAAGAAAATGTTACAGGCTTTCAGAAAATGTGTGTCAAAGCATTTTTGTTTGGTAAGAAATTAGATTTGCAAATTGACTGGAAACAATTCTACTCTCCTCAAAAGTAAAGGAAACATGTTTGTCTGTCCTGCAGGCCTTAGTCAAATGGTGTAAGTATGGGCATTTCATACTGGTTTTTGCTTTTTGTGTTGTACATTGGTGGTCTCCAAACTTTTTTGACCATGCACCCTATCGTGTTTTGAACATTTCGTGCCCAATTTATGTAAGTTTATTTTGAAGTTATATGCATATGCTACTACACTCGAGTATTACGTTCCTTATAAAACACGCAGAAAAATGGAAATTTTTACAGGAGGAGATAAGGATGAAGTAAACAGTATTTGAATTTTTTAGTTTTATTAATAATGAAAAAAAAATTGTCTTCCTGCACCACAGTGTGCCACTTCCTGCACCACATTGCCTTGTGCACACCCTACTTTGGAGACCACTGATGTGGATAATCCATCTTGAGGTTCTCCAAATGTACGAGACTGTGGAATCTGGTGGCATCTTACTGTCGCAGAGTTCTTTGCCAGGTTTGATTCTTCTGTTGAATTACCAGCCAAGCAATCACATTCATATACTTGCTGAAGACAATGTACAGAAGAGGAAAGAGAAATCTCCAAATGTGAGAAAACATGGATGAGTGAGAGGGTGGGAGGGAGTTAGGACTGAACTAAGAAACTTGACTCTGTGATGCTGATGAAACTGCCTAAGAAACTATCATGAAACAAAGAAAACAGGTTTGAAACAGGAAGCTGTGGTATCTTGTAAAAACTGAGTCAGACCCTGATACTTGCCAATGAGTAATACTGAAAACTAAATGAAGTAAGTCGATGTGTCATTCCTGGCCTATGTGATGTGCTGCTTTGCGAGGGCTACATCCTTGCCGAAGCTATGCTCCTATGTAATAATTAAAGGTTTAGCATCTGAAATAGTTGTGTTGTTATGTCATGTCAAGGTATCACGTTTAGCTGTACTTTCTTCAGTGCTGTTTGCAAGCTATGTGGGTGCAGAACATTTTGCATGTTCTCTGGGGGGTTGTGAAACCTGATGTTTATCACCACAGCTGTAAAATGAGAGGAGAACACTAATTTCATATTCAGCCTCTCTCACTGCAGAGACACAAGCAAATAGCAGCCCTCCTGCACCACCCTCCACTCTCAGGCTGGCTTCTGGATCGCATTCTGTGGTCTAGTCATTAAGCTGGCAAAGGTAAAGCAGAAAACCTGCTTGGATTTTAAGGATGCACTTTATAAAAATACTTCAGGCCTATTCAGGAACCTTGTGAGAACCAGACTAGGGACCCATCTTTCTTTTTCTCATTGTCTACAGAGATAAGTAGTTTGTATCACCATATGCTCCTCCCGTAGACTCTCCTGGCATCTTATCCTAGGCTGAAGTGATGCTGAGCTAGTGACTAGTTGAAGGGAGGAGTAGTGCTGTCAAAGTAGGAGCAAAGACTGAATGACACAGTGCCTTGACACATCCAGTTAGTTCCTCCTATACTGTTGCTCTGCATGCATCAAGATGGAAACACTGATCTGAGTGGGCCTTTTGTGTGCTTGATTGGAAACCAGCTTGGAAACACGTTGCATGCAGTGAGTTAAGTTGGGTGTGTAGTCTTGAACTTGCAGGATTCTAACTTCCTGCACTGTAACTTCTCTTTGTCTTCAGCGTCTTTGCTTGTCTAATAAGAGCTCTATTTGCAGTCCTCAAAAGGGGACACTCCAAAAGCATCTGGTGTTACTGTGTGGAAGAAGTAGCAACAGCATCATATGAATGTATGGTGCACAGCTGATAGCAAGATTGTAGACCTGAACCTTGCGTAAATGCGGTGTCTTAAGTGCCTAGTTATGTGTTATCCAAAGTCACGGAGTCTGAACAGCCTCATGGGCTTAGCAGGTGGCTGACAGTAAGTGATAAATGTTCTTAACATGCTCTAGTTGCAGAGGAACATGTCTAACCATAAACAAATAATTTTGGGTAAACCAGGTACTATGAGTTGTGTAGCTGCTGCAATTGGATTGGTTTGGATGACAGGACAAGGTCTTAATTCTTCACAATTTATTAGCATTTAAAGTCTGCAGTACTCTTGTATAACTAGTTCAGTTTCTAGAAGAGAAAACAAAATTATTTACCTGTATGCTTTTCTTTTTTTTTCTTTTACTTCAGATCTTAAGTCGTAACAAATAATTGCCTTGTGGACCAAACAATGGAACAGAAGGAGTAGAATTCAACAGTGAAGGACCTGCTATCTTTTCTCTTGGAGGTTTTCCACCAACACTGAAGGCATCCATAAAGAAGTGCCTTGAGGACTAGTTGAGCTATTTCCAGTGACTATTTTATTTCTCAGAACAGACAGCCTTCTTTTCTAGTGTCACTGCATGAAGATGATCAGGGCCAATTATGAACAAAATATTTTGTATTGTTTTATATCTGGTTTTAACAAGCAGTGCTCTACTAACATAAAATTTAAGAGCTAAGGTTATTTTTATAAGGGATGTTTAGACATTAACAAAGTCATATCCATTTGCATTATCACAGGTAAATGAAAAACTATTCATCTTTCTATGCAATTTTGGATCAGAAGCATTTTACAGTTGTAAGAAAGATGGTTCATCCTCCAGCAGTTCCAGATGAATGGAAGTTTACATTTACCAGTCATAGTTCTGCAAGAGGAACTCAGTACTCCCATCAAATACTTTCCAGGATAACTGTCTCCTGGACCTGGCAGAAGACTGGCAAGCTGATAATCTCCTAATGGTGGATGACTCTGTGATAAAGCTACAATTGAGTTTATTACTGTGTTGGAACAAAGCTGCTTCTATTAGTGGCTTGTGTCTTTTTCCTAGAACTTTTTCTATTTTTTTTCACTTTTAGGGTTCTTTTTTTATGCCTTAGCTTCTGCTTCATCTTATTGCAAGAGAAATTCAGCCTACCCATTTTTAAAGAGTTGTAATATGGTTTTAGGTTGCGCATGACTGGAAAGAAAACTTGAAAACTAAGGCCATGTATACATTGAAGCTGAAAAAGAATCAAAGATAAGAGAATGTCATATTTCAGTGTTTTCAGAATGTCATGCTATGAAACATGTTTCTTGCTTTTACTTGCTTCTTGTTTATGAAAGCTGGAAATTATTTAAGTTGATCTTTAGCTTGACATATGTAAAGAATCATGAAGGTTTAACTGTAACGAGAGATTGGAAGCTCCCCCTTCATCTTACCTCTAACAACTCAGGCACATTATCTCTTGTTCCCCCACCTGATACTACTGTGAAGAACACGCCTCTAGCTTCTTGATGATCAGCTTGTAGCTTCAGGAAGCGTGCTGTTAGGTACCCTCCCCAAGCCTGCCATTCTCTGGGCTTGGACAAATACAGTGCCTTCAGCTTGTCTTTGAGTGCAAGTGCTCTGACCGTCTTGGTAGTTGTCCACTGAACTTGCTCCAATTTTCTAGACGTTCATCTTGAAGGGATCCAAAACTGGATACAGTATTCTAAATGCACTCTAATGTGTGCTGAGTAGAGGGAGATAATCTACCTGTTAAGCTCCTGGTAATACAGCCCAGGGTGCTGTTGGCCACTTTTGCTGCAAGACACTGTTGGTTCATGTTTGGCTTGCTGCTTACTGGGATCCCTCTGCTTCTCTTCAGCAGGACTGCTCCCCTGCCAGACAGACCTTAGCTTGTATTGTTGCAAGTGGTTCCTCTTTCCCAGAGCTTTATATTTGTCCCTTTTTTAACCTGTCTAGGTTTCACTGATAGCACAGCCCTTTAGCATGTTGAGTGATTCTCCCCAGTTTGATGTCAACTGCAAACTGGACAAAACTGCACTTTATAGTCTCCTCCACACCACTGATGGAGATGTTAAATGGAACCAGTTCCTGCATAGACCCTTGTAGTACTTCATTTGTCTAAGCCGTCCTGGTAAGACCGTGGACCTGTTAGCCACTACTGTCTGAGTCCAATCATCCAACCAGTTCTTTACCTATCTATAGAATATTTTCAGTTGGAAGGGACCTTTAAATATTATGTAGTCCAACGCCACTGTTATGGGCAGGGATATCTTTTGTTAGATAAAGTTGCTCAAATCTCTATCCAACTTGACCTTGAACACTCTAAATGATGGGGCATCCAGAACTTCTCTGAGCAACCTGTTCCAGTCCCTCACCACTCTCATTGTAGAAAGTGTCAGCCTTATGTCCAACCTGAATCTACCCTCTTTCAGTTTAAAACCTTGCCCCTTGTCCTGTTACTGCAGGCCTTGGTGAAAAGTCTTAGTCCTTCTTAAAAGTCCCCTCTGTGTATTGCAAGGCTGAAATAGAGCCTCTCATTTTTTATTCCAGGCTGGACAATCCCAACTCTCTCAGCCTTTCTTCATAGTAGAGGTATTCCATCCCTTTGATCATCATCCTTGCTCTCTCCCTGCACTTTTTCTACTAAGTCCGTGTCTGCCTCGTGCTGGGAACAATACTCCATATGAGATCTCACGAGAGCAGAGTCAAGGGAGATAATCATCTACTTTGAGCTGCTGGCCACGCTTTTTTTGATGCAGCCTAGGATACAGTAGGGGTTTTGGGTTACAAGTGCACATTGATGGCTCATACCCAGTTTTTGTCCACCAGTATATCCAAGTGCTTTTCCATAGGGCTATGCTCAATCCATTCGTCCTAAATGCTGTATTGATATTGAGGATTACCCTGACCCATATGCAAGGCCTTACGTTTAGCCTTGTTGAACTTCATAATGTGCATGGGGGGCTCACTTTTTGAGCCTATCAAGGTCCCTCTGATGGCCTCTTCCCTCATGCGTATCCACAGCACCATTCAGCTTGGTGTTGTCTGCAAACTTGCTGAGGTTGCACTCATTCCTGCTGTCTCTGTCATTGATGAAGGTATTAAATAGTTTTGGTCCCAGTGCAGACCCTCGAGGGATACCACTTGTTACTGGTTTCCACTTGGACGTTGGACTATTGACTGTGGTTCTTTGAATGTGGCCAACCAGCCAAATTCGTATCCATCTTATAATATTCTCATTTGGATACAGATGTATTGTGGGAGGTAAAAAAAAATTACTGCTTTCCTCTCATCCATAAATCTAGTTATTTCATCATTATAGAAGAGTTGGTTAGGCTTGATTTACCCTTGATTAAATGAATGCTGGCTGTTCCCAACCACTTTGTCCTCACAAGCCCAGAAATGTATCTCAAGAGGACCAGCTCCATTATTCCAGGGACAAAAGGGAGACTGACCAGCCTGTAGATCCTCAGGTTGACTTTTCGGTGCTTTTCAAAAATGGATGTGCCTTTTCTAGTCTTCTCTTTCTTTGACTTTTTAAAGTCTTAAAGCTGTCTTGAGCCCTAAGATCCTGCCTACCGTCTTCCTGAATAAGGGGAAATTTGCTCTCTGAAGCATGAGGGCCTGCACTGTGATGTATATCTTCCTTCTATCAGGGTCTGGAGCTGTTTCTTGGTCACTACAGCCAAGGCAGCCATTTGTGACCATGTCCCCATCCAGTCCCTTCTCTGTCAGTGTGCAGCACATACAGCTGTACATCAGGCCTTGCTGGTGCATCCGGGAGCCTGTGTGAAGAAATTGTCCCTGACACTGCCCAGAAGTCACAGAATTGTTTAGGTTGGAAAAGACCTTTAAGATCAATGAGTTCAACCATTAACCTGACTGCTTAAATCATTGTGTTGCCTTTCTGGCAGATGCTCTTTCATTTGTGACAGAGTCTGTGAGTCAGAGACTTTCTTGAGCTGTCTAGAAAAGATTTTGCCACCTTCTTTACCCCAGTGGCCTGTAGCATGTGCCAACATGTTGTCATCTCTACATGGCCTTTCATGGGATCATGGGCTCCACAGGCTTTCAGCCAGCTTATCACCTGCTCTGCATCAGAGCTCCATACATTCCAGCCCCTCTTTCACAGAGAGGGCAGCACCTCTTCTTCTCTCTCCGTGACTTCCCTGTAGAGCTTCTACACATCCCCGGCCGTGGGCCAGTCACGTGAACTGACTTGCCATGCCTCAGTTATTCCAACAATGCTGGAGTTCTGTGAATTCACGGAGAGCTTTAATTCTTCCTGCTTGCTTTCCCTGCTGTGTGCATTTGTACATGTGCCTTCATGCTGCCACCTTCTCCTACTGCTAGTTTAAAAACAGATGGGTTTTTTTTTGCTTCTGAGGTCTATTTTATTCCTGTTACCCTGTGCCCTTTACTTTGGACCCCTGACCACTATAGAACTGTGGGTTGAGATATCCCTTCCCATCATTCTTACATCAGAGGTGGGCCAGTTTGTTTACAAAGACTACATTAGACAGCTCTGTAGGACATTTGAGCTGCTCCTGTGTGCTTTTTCTGGTAGTAGGACCTAACTAACAGTTACTAACAGTATAACCACAGGTTGCTTATGCCCATACCCTGTCCTGACCTAGGAAGTGCAGACTCTACAGAAAACTTGAGGTCTTCCCATATCGCTATAGATAGCATTTAGATGTTTCTCTTCACTCACACGATTCCTTCTGTTCTTGCAGCTGCACTGCAGGAGTATTCAGCAGGATCTTTTCTTAGAGCCAGACTCTATTACCTCTCTTGCTGAGTGTAAATATTTAGTCATAATTTATTTTAAAAGACTTGTTAAGATGTAAAAAACTTTGCCATATATTTTTTTAAATATATACCTACACTTTTAACCTTGAAAGACAGTAACTGATCCCCAAAATAATCTTTAACCTGATTTCTTTTATATATATATTTATATATATTTATATGTGACAGCTCCTGAGACAACTCTTCTCCATTGCACAGTCAACAGATTTGTCAGAGTGATGCTGTCTACTTAGTATGTTTTTAACAAGTTTCCACGCAAAGATATCGTTTGTCATGTCTATTGTGGTAAGGGTAAACCTGTAGCTTGTTTTCATGCTTATACAAAGGCTTGTTTTCTGTTAATTATATGCGAAACAGTGGTATAAAAAAAGAGAAGGGTTATGGGAACTGGCTGAAGATGCTCTCAGAAATGAGGGCAGTTCATCTAAAACACTGCATTCATCCTGTGCAATTTAATACTAAAGAGCATGCAGAAATCTCAGGGTGTGGTTTTGAGAATTCCTTGGCACCTGGTGTCTTTGTTTCCAAAGCGGAAGGCAAACAGCCTTCAGAAATAGTAGGCAGCTGTGGTTAGTTGACCACAGTTACCGGAAGTCTTTGGTGATGAACTTCACTGGAATTTTGGTCCTTTATCAGAAACACAAAAAACCCACTTACATGTCAGGCTGATGTAAGACCAAGAGCTACAGGCTCTACAGTTTCTCACTGCTTGCTTTCACCCACTCAATTTGAACAGTGTCTGCTGTTTGTGAGAAACTTCTACCCACTCACAGAAGAGCAGACTTCGCAGTTTTCAAAGAAAGAGTTGAAGCACAAAGTTTGGCATTTTTTAAATTGATGTTGTTCTCACTTTAGTTTTTATGAGGAGTAGATTTTTTTTTTTTCCATAGGGATGTGAAGCCAGATATTTGAGAGGATAAATTGACCTGACTTTGGTGACAGCATTTCAGTGCCATTTCCCATGTTCCTCTCTCCGAATGTCTTGCGCAATAACTAAATAAAATAAACATTTTTCAGTGAAATACTTGTGTCCAGTCTTATCTTGCAGTGAATGCAAAAAATAGACAGTTTACAACAGCAACGAGTAGAAGCTCGCTTGAGATACAAAACAGTTATTTCTGGCTCGTGTGGGACTTGAGTCCAGGAAGTGCTGACTGTTCCAGGAAGTGAGCCTGCCCTCGACACTCCAGAGCCCCAGCTGATGTTGGTGTTGAGACCTCATTGTTGCCAATAAGAGAAACTCACTGAGAGTAGAAACTGCTGCTAAGTACTTGTGCTCGCAAGACACATCCCAATTGCTTCCTTGGTCCTGACTCTCCTTTTCTTTATACTAGCTTTACCCTACGGAAGCGGTGCCTGCAGGAGATGATGTTTCTCATTTATTCCAGAGTAAATCAGACCAGAGCTTGAATGTGGGTGTAGAACTGAGTTTATGGATTTTGGGCATCAAACTCAAAACACGGTTGTCAAGGCAGCTTTGTTCACATGAGATAGTGTGCCCAGGTGGCCAAGAAAGCCAATGGAATCCCGACTTGTATTAGAAATAGTGTGGCCAGCAGGACCAAGGAGGTGATTGCCCCCCTGTACTCAGCACTGGTGAGGTCTCACCTCGAGTGCTGTGTTCAGTTTTGGGCCCCTCACCACAAGAAGGACACTGAGGTGCTGGAGTGTGTCCAGCGATGTCTAAAGAAGCTGATGAAGAGTCTGGAGAACAAGTCTGATGAGGAGTGTCTGAGGGAACTGGGGATGTTTAGCCTAGAGGAGACTGAGAGGAGATAGGATCATTCTCTACAGCTACCCGAAAGGAGGTGAGGTGGGGATCACTCTCTGCTCCCAAGTAACAAGTGATAGGACAAAAGGAAATGGGCTCAAGTTGCACCAAGGGAGGTTTGGATTGGACACTAGGAAGAACTTTTTCTTGGAGAGGGTTGTTAAACACTGGAACAGGCTGCCCAGGGAGGTGGTGGAGTCACCATTGCCAGAGTTATTTAGAAGATGTGTAAATGAGGTGCTGAGAGACATGGGTTAGTGGTGGGCTTGGCAGTGTGAGGTTAGTGATTGGACTTGATCTTAAGGATCTTTTCCACCCAAAATGATTCTATGATTTTATGAGGCCATGCACACTCTATATGACATGCTGCTGCTGGAACACAAGTGCTCTTCAAGTATTAGCTTACACCCAAAGCAGCAAGAGAGAGGTGAGCTTGTGTGCTCCCACTGTCTTTGGATGCAGTTTGAACTGTGGTGTAGGTACAAGGACAGGAAATAATTTCTGTGGACTCTAATGAGCATGTAAATGAAATTCTGAGGAGCTTTGCCTAAGGTTGACCTCAATGGGACTTCCCTCTTTAAAAGGTGATGAGTAGAGCTAATCATGAAGCAGAGTGTGAGCCACTGTAGCTGAACTAGTGCAGTTATGGAAGAAATCAATATATTCCATGTCCAAGAACATATCTAACTTTCTACTTTGTCAACTTTTATGTGATCCAAATATAAAACTCGGTTCAAAACTTGAATGTAATGCAGCTTCTGCTTCATCTCTGGTTGGATATCTGAGGACGGGCCCATGAGTCCCCAAATTTGTCAGTTTCTATAGCAGTTAGAACAACAAACTGTGCCTCTCTACTTAGAAAAAAAGTCATTCCTAGCCTTAAAAATCCCATGGGGATTTTTTTCCTGTTTAGACTGTGTTTTCCATCATACCCAGTTGTGCTTGTTTGCTATTCTTCTTCAATGGAGGTTTCAGTGCTCTTTTTGTTTCTGATCCTTGTTTGGTTGCTGGGGTAGAAGAGAGTGAACAGTTAGACCTGGATAATGGAGCAGAGGGGAAATGAGACAAGAATGATAGGTGGAGGTTTGATCAAATAAGGTCCAGAAATTCGGTGTACAGTGCTGCCAAACTGACTGCTTTTTTAAGGCACCAAGGGTAAATTCATCCTAGAATCACCTCTTGAAATGCTTGCCTTATGCTGCAATAGGCTGTGTCCTGAGCTCCTGGCAACAGAGGAATCCTGCTTTTCCATAGATATCAGTGTTTCCCTGCTAGTTCTGGTTGAGAATGACATATTCAAAGGTTTCACTTCCAGTTGCAATTTCTCTGTTTCCAGTGACTATTAGCTAACCTAAAATAGCTAATTTAACTAAACTGATCAAGGAAAGTCCTTGGTGATGGTAGTATCTGTCATTCAAGCCAAAGGGCAACATTTGAAAAAGGGGAGAGATGCTTTAGGTACCAGAGTGGGAATGAAGCTCTGTGTGTATGATGTTGTTCTAAGTGTGATGTTACTCTGCTACAGCAGGACTTGCTCTGGGCCAGGATGGGGCAGTGCAGGGAGTTGTTCCCAGGTTCCCTCTGCTCTATGGAATAGGAAGGTTTCTAAGCAAAGCCACTGATTTGGAGAGAGAGAAAAAAGTCTCCTAAAGAGGAATCACCTATGGATTAGCTGGTTTGCATTAAGAGCCATAGCAGGAAGGTTGCTGCCCACTTCTTGTGAGCGAGGATATATGGTGAGTGTGGGGGTGGTTTACCCTATAAGATGGTTTGTTGCAGATGTTTTCAAAGGCTAATTTATTTTATTTTTTTTCTACAGAAATTAGAAATTAGTTAACACATGCAACATTTTATATTATCTTTAGAACATCAGAAAGAGAGGCTTGGAGCCTTGGGGGAAATGATCTCAACAGTATCATCATGATTTAGGATTAATACAAGGACAGTGGGACAGATGGGCCAAAGTTTGGACTGAAGAAAAAGAAACCTCTAAACTACTGACTGTGAGACTTGGAGCTTGAAGACCTTTATGGCTGAGGGTCAGCCCATAGAGGTGGGGAACTTGTACCTTGTAAAAAGATATTGTGACTCTCAGATGCTGCAGATCACATTTCCCATTACACATGGACTTTAAATGGTGGATGTCAGGAGGTTGGGGCATTATTTTTTTCTGTTGTATCTAGTGACAGGATAAGGTGTAACAGGTACAAGCTGGAAGACAAGAAGTTCCACTTAAACACAAGGTAAAACTTCATTTCTGTGAGGGAGCCCTGGCACAGGCTGCCCAGGGAGGGTGTGGTGTGTCCTTCTCTGGAGATTTTCAAACCTGCCTGAACATGTTCCTGTGTGACCTGATCTAGGTGAATCTGCTTAGGCAAGGAGTTTGGACTGGATGATCTCTAAAGGTCCTTTCCAACCCCTGCCATTCTATGATTCTATGACTGCTTGTGTCCTGAGCTCTGTGGACCCTTCTGCTTCCCATCTCCACCGTTTTTCTTTTCTCCCTCAAGAGCAGGAAAAGAAAAATTTTGCAGGGCAGCAGAGCTTTACCACTGAGGAGTTGAGTGGGTTCCATGCAGAGTCTTATTGCTCAATGTCCTTGCACAGATGCTAAATTCCATGTGCTCTGGAGCATGCCAGCATCCTGAGAAAAATTATGCTGTCTTGCAGTGGGTGTGGACCTGGTTGATTCCTGTGGCTAGTCTAGCAGGGAAAAAAAAGGTCATGGGAAATAAGACCTAATTTGAGACCACTGTTGAATGGTCCCCAAATATGTCAGTACATGGAAGGCATCCAGAATGTTTGCTGTTCTTTGGCTTCATCATGGCTCTGAATCATAAGTTTTACTCAACAGTACTGGTTGAATATGAAAATTCCCTGGTTCAACTCTGTAGTATATCAACTAGAAGCCATTTCATAGGCTTTTTTTAAATACTGTGGTATCACAGTGGTAACAAAGATAAGGTGAGTTCAAACTTTGTAATCATAAGAAATGCACTCCATATTAATAATGAAGTTGTCACCTTGCTGTTTTCCAGTTCTCTGTTTCTGGAGACAAATTGTGTCAGAAGTTCACTGTGGTGGTAAAATCAAACACCAACAGATTAAAGAATGCCCGGTTCAAGATTTTCTGCCCAGTCTTCCCTTATTACTCCTGTGCTTAATGTATACTGAAAATAGACTTGTATTTTCATCAGATTCCTGTCACTGGTGGTAAATGAATCCTGCTTCAACATTTAATTTGATTTTTTTTTTTGCATTAACTTTGTGTAGCCTCTTGACATTCTCTTTTAGGTATGATCCTATATATACTTTAAATTAATTCACTTTCTTTTGGATGCCTCGAGTTACAATGTTCACACCACAGCATTTGACCATTTCACACACACATTTTCTACCCTCTAGGACAAATGGTGGTACAGTTCCTTTTTTATGGAGCCAGACTGAGATGCAGTGAGATTACAACCCAGTCTGTCAGACCTGTTTGCTGATTAGGTAGCATACAGAGAAACAGGGAATTGTAGAATGGTCGGGGTTGGAAGAGTTCATCTAGTCCAACCTGCTGCTAAAGCAGGTCCATCTCGATCAGGTCACACAGGAATGAGTTCCAGGCTGGGCTTGAAGACCTCCAAGGAAGGAGACTCCACACCCTCCCTGGGCAGCCTGTGCCAGGACTCCCTCGCCTCAACAGGAAATAAGACTTTCCTTGTGTTTAAGTGGAACATTTTGTGTTTATATCTGTGATCCTTTGTCCTGTCACTTTAGAAAAAAAAGTGCCACCCCATCCTCTTGATATTCCCCTTTTAAATACTTATGTTAATGAGATCTCCCCTCAGTCTCCTCTTCTCTAGACTAAACAGCCCCAGTTCCCGCAGCCTTTCCTCGTATGAAAGATGTTCCAGTCCCCTGATCATCTTGGTGGCCCTGCACTGGACTCCTTCCAGAAGTTCTCTGTCTCTCTTTAGCTGGGGAGCCCAGAACTGGACACAGGACTCCAGATGATGAGGCCAGAATAGAGGGGTAGCAGAACCTCCCGTGACCTGCTGGCCACACTCTTCTTGATGCATCCCAGGCTGCCATTGGCCTTCTTGGCCACGAGGGCAAATTGCTGGCTCATGGTTAGTTTATTGTCAACCAGGACTCCCAGATCTCTCTCTGCAGAGCTGCTCTCCGGCAGGTCAATCCCCAGCCTGTACTGGTGCATGGGGTTGTTCCTCTTGAGGTGCAGGACTCTGCACTTGTCCTTGTTGAACCTCATGAAATTCCTCTCTGCCTAACTCTCCAGCCAGTCAAGATCTTGCTGAATGGCAGCACAGCCTTCTGGTGTGTGTCATCACAGAGGTATTGTCTTGGATGCTCACAAAATGATGAATACAAAAAAGATGAAATCCCAAAGAAATAATCTTCAGAGCTATAATGCAGCATTCTTATGCCACCTCCATGGATGTATAACAGTGTATTTTACCAGACTTTGTTCTCAGAGTAAGGATCTGGAGACAATTTAGGTATGAACAAAAGAAAATAAATAGTGTGTCCTTTAGGCCCTGAATTTCTAGTGTTAAACAAAATAGAGTTTTATCAAAACATTGGGATTACATCTCCCTGTGCCTACAGGTAGCAACAAACATGTCAATACACAAACACACACACACACACAGCCCTGCTCCTAAGGCAGGAATTTAAAGTAGGTGAAAATGGTAATGGCAAAGGAATGTATTAATCTTGATGAGTCTTCCAGAGGCTGAAACAGTAGTGCAGACTCTTGCTTGGACCCTTGTTTTCTCACCGCTGGCAGCCTCAGATAGAGACTTTCAGTCGTTTTCATTTGTTTGCTATTTTGCCACACTGATCTGTCAGGCTGACATTTCACAGTCTCAGCATAAACAGGGCAGATGTAGGTGGGAGGTAGGCAGGCAGACAAAAACAATGGTAAAGCCTTTCTGAAGAACTGGATGTTATCTGCACTGCTGTTTGAGATCTCCCATGCTGAACATGAACTAAAAACATTCAGTTTAATACATATTTAAGGTAGCCACCAGCGAAATGTCTGTGTTGGACCAGCAGCTGCACAGGTTTTAACCAGCCTACTGTTTCAACAGAATGAAATCATCCCTCTCCCCACATCCACTCTAACACAATTCAGTGGAGACTGTAACACCTATGAAAAATAGATCCCAAACAGTTCACAGCCCAGCACAAGCACTGATCTACTGGCAAACACTTCAGCATACTTACTTCCCTCCCTGTACAAGCGTATGTATATTCAGAACATAATCACTTGCATAAATATGAAGCACAAGATTTCCAGTCTGTACCTAACAAGTGAAAGCATCAGCTTGTATAGTTCAATTGTAAACAACTTTTCTCCTGAGTGGATTGTTTCTTTTCCTAGGAGAAGGGGAGGATGAGAGCACAGGGAATCCCTTCTTCCCTGCTGCCTAAACATATGGAACTTCACTGGAATGGAATTTGTACATGGATTGCCATGCTGCAACTGTTTGTGCATGCCCTGTTTCCCCTTGTGTGCAACAAAAGATCTTACTAGTAGCTTGTGACTGTAGCTGAAGGTAAGCAGACCTCTGCCTTGACTGTGTGAAGGCCCCAAGACTACAGAAGCATGTGGGAAAGCCAAGGCTTAGTCATGTTAGGGTGGTGATCAATGGCACAGAATTGAGTTGAAGGCCTGTGGCCAGTGCGGTTCCACAGGGTTCGGTTCTGGGGCCAGTCTTGTTCAACATCTTCATCAACAACCTGGATGAGGGTACAGAGTGTACCCTCAGCAAGTTGGCTGATGACACCAAACTGGGAGGACTGGCTGATTCCCCAGAGGGCTGTGCTGCCATTCAGCAGGATCTTGACCAGCTTGAGAGTTGGGCAGAGAGGAACCTCATGAGGTTCAACAAGGACGAGTACAGAGTCCTGTATCTGGGGAGGAACAACCCCATGCACCAGTACAGCCTGGGGATTGACTTGCCTGGTTGATAATAAACTAACCATGAGCCAGCAATGTGCCCTCGTGGCCAAGAAGGCCAATGGCATCCTGGGTTGCAAGAAGAGTGTGGCCAGCAGGTCGAGGGAGGTTCTTCTCCCCCTCTACTCTGCCCTTGTGAGGCCTCATCTGGAGTACTGTGTCTGGTTCTGGGCTCCCCAGCTCAAGATGGACAAAGAACTTCTGGAGAGAGTCCAACGCAGGGCTACCAAGATGATCAGGGGACTGGAGCATCTCTCTCATGAGGAAAGGCTGTGGGACCTGGGGTTGTTCAGCCTGGAGGAGACTGAGGGGAGATCTCATTAACACAAGTATTTAAAAGGGGAATGTCAAGAGGATGGGGTGGCACTTTTTTGTCTAAAGTGACAGGATAAGGGATGATGGATATAAACACAAAAAGTTCCACTTAAACACAAGGGAAGTATTCTTTCCTGTTCAGGTGAGGGAGCCCTGGCACAGGCTGCCTCACCTGAACAGGAGGATGTGGAGTCTCCTTCTCTGGAGGTTTTCAAAAGCCACCTCAACGTCTTCCTGTGTGACCTGATCGAGGTGAATCTGCTTTAGCAGAGGGATTGGAGTGGGTAATCTCTAGAGATCCCTTCCAAACTCACCATTCTGTAGTGTGTTGTAAGCTCTTTCACCCATGGCATCATTTCTCTCTACCAATACATCATGAAGACAATAAAAGGACAACATTTTTGGCAACTGTTCCACTCAGCTTACATAAAAGTGGCATTATTGGCATTTTGAATGTGTTTCTGCATATCAAAGGTATGTAAGATGTCAGACTACAAAAACTCTCAGTGATTTGAGGTGCCTTCAGATTTTAGCATCCAACATTAGACAGCTTAAGGAGCTTGTTGGGGTGGCACTGTCCAGAATCTGACCTTTCACAGGGAATTGCATTATCAAAATTTCTTCAACTGCCCCAAAGTGATAAAGTCATTTATTATCTTGATATTGGCTTAAAAATCACGAAACCTTAAAGACACACAAGAAACAACATGGTGCTGGAAGTCCAAGAGAAATGAATACCAGACTGACTCACTAAACTGGGACACCTTGTTTGCAGCTGGGGGAACTTGAACGCCACCTCTTCAGTAGAACCATGGTGGAGCACAGCTCCTCCCTACAAACATTTTCATGAACTTGACTGCAGGTTGTCTTGGACTCGGTGATCTTAAAGGTCTTTTCCAACCAAAACGTTCTATAATGCTGCGATCTGTGGAAAGATTCCCAATTGCTTCTGTTATGACCGGCCAGCAGGCACCGCTCTAGTATCAGCAATTGCTTTTGGGTACTCTGCCGTCTCCTTTGGCTCTTTGCAGTAGCTTCCAGCTCCTTTTTACAAGGGAATGGTGTGGCAATAGCTCAAGGCACCAGTTTGGCCTAGAAAGCTCGTGCATGGCCCGAGGGGACTGAGAATTGGACACGGGTGTATTTACTTGCTCCCCTGCACAGGGAACAATGGGTTGCCACAAGATTTGCAGTTGGTTACCGCAGGCAGTTCTTGGACTTTGCATATAACAATAAAGTGTTATTGGCAGGTAGTTGATCAGGAGGGAAGTAATTTTAATTGATTCTTCACTAATGCTCTGTTCTTGAAGGTCTCTAGAGGAGATACCTGAATTCATTTTCAAAGACAAAAAAACACCAGATTTCCTGTGGAAAGGCTTTTGCTTACTGAACTGAATTTTACCTCTCGGAGTGCCCAGTGCAACCAAGTGTTCTTGTGCAAACACAGTTTGAGTACCCCTTGGCCACATCCAGATGCGACCTGTTCTAATGTGCTGCAACACTCTCCTCTCCCTGCTCCCCTGCCTCCACCCTCTGCTCACACAGGTTTTGATTCTGGTTATTAAAGCAGTGCAAAGCCTTTGTGTTGCAGACGAGCTGTAATTGCATCTCCCAGCTGCAGAAGTAGTTTAAACAGGTATAGCTGGAACTCAAAGGATCTTTTTTCTTTACTTCCTTCTTGGCTTAGACCAGAGTGAGGGTTCTGCTGCCTCCCTGAACAGGTCGAGGAGGGAGCTGTCGGAAGAGGGCAGACAAGGGACAGTTTTGTCAGCTAGAAACCAACTGAGCGACCTTTCTGCTCTCTGGACTGAATTGGGACCGTTTCCTCTGCTTGCTGACATTTGCTCCAGCCCTGTACTGCCGCTTTCTTCACCGCCCCCCCCCCCCCCCACCCCCCCGCTTCACTTTGTAATTGCCTTTTGTATTGTTAACTTACTCCACCCATCCCCACGCTCCTTCCCTTCAGCATCTCCTCTCCAGGGATTCCTCTAAATGAACCTGGCCAAGGCAGGAGGCATAGGAAGGACAGCTATTGCTCTGCTTTTCTTTCCCAGTCGTTCCTGTAGGTTGAATCTATCCCATCTGAGACCTCATGCCGCTTATGTCCTCTGTTTGAGAAGAAGAAAAAGTTACAAGGAACCTTTTTTTCTTTTTCTTCTTTCATTCTTCACTGAACAGATCTCGTGGGGTACTCAGAGTTTGACCTCTGTGTGTTCTCACATTCTGGCTGGAAGCTGTGGGAGAGTCAACAGCACATAATTTCTTACTGATATTTTGTGTGTCATTGTGTGTTTATGTAGTTGTTGCTTGCAAACAGAACTTTGTTTGGCTCAGCTTCCATTCCCCAGCCCTCTCCTCTCCTCTCCTCTCCTCTCCTCTCCTCTCCTCTCCTCTCCTCTCCTCTCCTCTCCTCTCCTCTCCTCTCCTCTCCTCTCCTCTCCCCTCCTCTCCCCTCCTCTCCCCTCCTCTCCCCTCCTCTCCCCTCCTCTCCCCTCCCCTCCCCTCCCCTCCCCTCCCCTCCCCTCCCCTCCCCTCCTCTCCCCTCCTCTCCCCTCCTCTCCCCTCCTCTCCCCTCCTCTCCCCTCCTCTCCCCTCCTCTCCTCTCCTCTCCTCTCCTCTCCTCTCCTCTCCTCTCCTCTCCTCTCCTCTCCTCTCCTCTCCTCTCCTCTCCTCTCCTCTCCTCTCCTCTCCTCTCCTCTCCTCTCCTCTCCCCCTTTCTTGCTCTCTTCTCTTTCATTTGTTCCTTGTTTTGTCATGATCTAGCTAGACAGATTGAATACCTTTAGGCTCCTCAAGACCTTCATCTCTGAAACAAGTGGAAGAACACTTAATCTTTTTTCCTTGGAGTGAAATCCTCCAGGCTCCCAAATCTATTACAAAGGGGCACAAAGGGCACAAGCAGCATTTCACCTCCTTTGATGGTCATCTTTAAGAGTGGGAGGGAGGGGTGGGGGGGGTGGAGGAAAAGCAATTCAGTTGATCAAACAAGAAACCAAGAGGTAGGATCCATGATTTCTGCTCTGGGAAATCTTCTGACACTTGTTGGCTGTCTCACTAGGAGCTTGTCACTTAAATTTTGTGTTCAGAGTTTACCTATCTTAAAGAATGGCAGTTGCTACGTTTTCTCAGGCTCTTGCCTGCAGGGGATGATTATGGAAAAGGTAACATTTCCCTTAACTGCTGAGCTGCAGACAATTTAATTTGCAATTTGTTACGAAATGGTAGGTATTGTTCTACCTGCCTTCATCCCCAGGCTGGAGGAACAGGCACAGTGAGTTCCAGAGATAAATGGTGAGCCAAATAATTACAGGCCTGGCTCCTCAGGGTGGCCTGAGGATTAATGGCTGTTTGTACAGCACTTTGAAGATGCTTAGCTGAAATGTTTCTAACTGTGGAGTACTTTGGGCTGGGGGTGATGGGTAGCCAGAGCTCCCAGGCTCTGGCAGAGGTCAACATTTGAGAGGATATCAGATCTTTTGAAGCAGGGATGCACCCCCATGGGTATGACTGGCCAGGCACAAAGGGGAGGTTTATGTTAGACCTGGGAAATGCTCCTATGTAGGACAGGAAGGTGGGAAACACAGCCTGTCCCTTCAAGCTTGTAGCTTTTAGGCAGACATGGCTGTGTGGAAGAGAGACCTGAGGAATAAAACAATTGCTTGTCTAGGCAGCTTTCTTGTGTTTCCAGAAGAAGTCAGTGCTCAACTGTGATGGTTATAGGAAAAAAAATGCTGGAGTTGCCTTCTGTTTCCAGCCAGAGCCTCCTTGATTTTTGTCCCCTTGGGAACCCATGGGTGACCTTCACAGGTGGCATTAAGCCAGAGCAGTGTACTTCAAATATTTTGGAGCTAATATGCCATAAAAGTCCACAACTTGTCGAGCCTGGGACATTCATTGTCTTTATCACAACTTTCCTGTTGAGGAAACTTTTCTGTCAGGTGCCTACAGAGTGTCATAGTGCCAGGCTGTTTTTTATAGCCCTAGAAGGAAGTGCTGAGCGCATTGCTTTCTAATCTTGTCAGGGAGATTTTCAGGGGGAAGGCTGTATTGTGAGAAGCAGTATAAGATACGGATGGATCCAGCCAGCTTGCACTTGTTTGAGTCCACAAGCAGTCAAGGGGCAGGCCCTGGGGGAAAGTTCTTCCTGTTCCACAGGAGGAGCATATGCATTTGGAAAAGTCCTTGAGGGCACTAGCAGCAGGTGGTGCGGGAGGGGAGGATTTTCTCCCTTGGTCTCAAGAGTCCCTCAAGATGATGCAGGGAGTGGTTCAATGCTCCCAGCATTGTCCTAAGCAGCAGCTGGTGCTACTTTATGATAAGACTCTCCTGAACTGAGGTACAGGGTCTTTCAGGGGACTCTTTCAGGAGACCATGAAGACATGGGACAGGTCAGGTTATGACCTGTGAGTCTGCACTGTACAAATGCAATGAGTCCAACCCAAATCCTTGTACCTAAGAGGGATGGATAAACAGCATATCTTCTCTCTGCAGCACAAGGTTTCAGGAGAACATCCAGCACCTCTGAGCTACAGAACATCTTTTGTTTTCTTCCTGTAAGCGGCACGTTTAAACCTTCTGTCCATTCTGTGTTCAGCCCACTACACAACAGCAGCATGTGTACAGCCCTTTATCGGGTAGAACTATGTTCCTTGTACTGAACATCCCTGTCTTAGTATCTTTGACCCCTCCTTTCAGGTTTGGAGAAGCCATTGATCCATGCCAATTCCTGTCTTGCTAAATCAGTACTGTCAACAGTATGTCCAACATCTTCCTGTTAAAAGTCTTTTAAAATGGCTGTTGGTATTCAAAGACCTCACTAGTGTTAGTATTGCCCATCTCTTTGAGAAGAATTTTCTCGGGAACAGAACTGTCATCTGACCTTTGTCAACCCTTTTTTTTTCTCTTTGAAGCTTTGGCTCCTGGTTGCAAGTAATGTGGATAAAAGTGTCCATCCCTGTCACCCCTGGCTCTGGAGAGCAGCATGCTAAAGAGGAATGAAAGGGAATGCTAAGCATCATTTTGTTATTATTACCCTTAAGGAGACAGTGGGAGGATGGAGGGGGAACACGAGGAAGGTGATAAGACAAGACCACACAACCAGCTCTTAAGGGGAGAAAGCACACCCAAAGGGACTACAAGAGACAAACAGATGGGAGGGGAGGAAGAGAGATGGAAACAGGAGACTGAGCAAGACTGACAAGGAACATCAGAGCCACCTTTTTCCAGTTCATCCAGGGAGCGGCAGGAGCAGAGGTGGGGCTCTCTGTCCATGAAAAGCAACAGCCTTCCGCACACCGTTCTCCCATTTTCCTGAAATCTCTCCTTTTGCTCCTCCAGGCAACCATTAATCTAATATTAAGCCCCTTAACCTCTCTAATTGTTCCCTTTCAGTGTCAGCTGGTTTCCTATTAACCTTTCAGTCTCTCAGTAATGCAGTTACTTCTGACTCCAGCCAGCCCCGGCTCTAAAGCTTTACCTCCGGCAGTGAATTTTCCAAGCTTTCACTTTTTTTTTCCTCTTTTTTTTTTCTGTAATGATTATTACTGCTGTTAAGCAGCCAGTTTGAACCAGCCTCTAAGTGCACAGGGCTGAACCAGCCGGAGTCTATAAATAGCCCTTCCCTAAACTTGCGCCTTATTTCATTAGGTTGATTGGCTTCTCTCTCTCCACTTCATTGCGTCTCTGTGTCTCTCTCCCCTCTCCATTATCGACGCTGGTTCTTTTGTTGCTATCTGAGACACCTGCTTGTTGACAGCAGAGTTGAGCAGTCCTAGAGGCTTTTTTTCTCTCCCAAACAAAATAGTGTTGTTGCTGGGGAAGCATCTCTAGAGTTTCATAACAGAGGGAAAGCAGAGGAGCGAGGCAGGCCTGCGGTGGCAAGTAGGAAAATGTCTACGCAGTGCAAGAGGAAATTGCGTAGCTGAGCAGCAGTCACAGGGCCAGAGCTTGTTGCCTGTAGGCAGGGTTTCTCCTGTGACAACGTGGTCATACTTGAATGCAGCCTCCTGTGCAAATCCTGTTGTGCAATGTTGAAGCCAAGGACAAACGGCGCTGTGGTTGGAATCGAGAGTGCTAGCCTAAAGCAGACGTAGAGATCCCAGAATGCTCTGTGAACTGTCTGCTGCATCTGAGACAGTTGTTCTGGTGGCTTTGATGTCATTAATTGATACACTACTGCTGGTTGTCCCTGTAACCTGGCAGAATGTGGTTTGCTTCGCTGGCTGTCATCAAGTCACAGCTCAGAAGTGTCTTTGTGATGTGCCAACCCTAACTCACCTGCTTCTTTTAGTGCTGACGCAGTTCCTGAGCTCTGCTTAACCCTGGTACCTCTCCCCAGGGCCTGCAACCCGCTCCTTTTGGTGGAAAACACAATGAATGTTTGCAATGAAGACTGAGTTGAGCAATTTTATGAGGTGACCTGAAATCTCTGGAGCCAGTGTGAATCTCAGCTCCAGAGTTACAAGGCTGGGTCTGAGTGGCACTTGCAAACTGCTTGTTTGCAGCGATGTGGTGGGGCAGAGCATCTGCAGGTGATTCACAAGTACTAGGCGTGCTATTGCAGTACTGTAACTGGTTTTCTTTGACGGACCCAGCAACAACATCAGCTTCTACAGGTGGGAAGGCACCATCTCACCGCAGAAGAGCTGGTCTCAGGATCCAGTCATGCCCCTGTTTTGCTGTGTGCCAAGGGGCAAATTCTTTCCCCCCTGGTGGCAAGTTCCTTCCTCCATGGAGCCTCATTTTTCCGCGAAGAAAGAAGAAACTCAGAGGAAACTTTTCCAGTCCGTGCTGAGGCTGACTTTTACAGCCTTTTGCTTCAACTCGGAAGAAGGATTTGTGTGTCTAACAGCTCATCTGTTTTTTCTAGCTGTATCATTTGTCTAACACCAGCTGTTACCTTTCCCTGAGAGTCCTGCCTCAAAGTCAACAGCAACTTACTAAAATAATAACAGCTATTCTCTTCCCCTCTCTATGCAGCTCTGTGTGTCCCTACTTGCCCACTTACTGCTGTTCCTTGTTGTTACAGGGCAGATTCTGGCAGCAACAAGCCTTTGTCTTATTTTCTGGCAAACGACCTCACTCTTCAACAAGGCAGGGAAGACAAACAGTAGAGAGACTCGAGCTAGTAGAACTGTGGTTAAAGGAGAAGGTTAACTTCTGGTGGCTTCTTTTTTAACTGCTGATTTTGATGGGGGGAAAGGTTTGTAAAGGGGTTGCGTGTGTGGAAAGCCTCCCCTGTCCCTGCCAGGGCAGGTGGCAGCTGGCATTCACGCCTGTTTAATAATACAGGTTCCACATGCTCACTTTACATCACTCACAGACACCTTGCTTTCATGTTTATCCTTTTAAATCCCAAGGCCTTGCCTTTGTTGCTGTGCCTTTAGGGCGTCCAGGGCCCACTGGGATGAAGAAGCCACCCTGGGTGCTGCAGCTCTGCCACAAGGATGGTCGTTGAGGCAGCGTCTCCCTCCTGCCTTCCCCTCAGCCCTCCCAGTTACCGTTTTGGCTGCTGTTAATTATGGAGAGAGCTCAGGAAACACTTTAAGTCATGGCTCTGGGTGTCTCAGGGCAAGCAGGCTGGTGGCTGATCCAGTGCCTGGCCATGCTTATGAAGGCCCAGGTTCAAGCCTGAAACCTTGCCTTTCATCTGTGGGAGGAAAGGAGACCCAGAGGCCTCTCAGATCCCCTCTGAACTGTGGGGCAGCAGAGTAGGACTGAGTGCTGCTTCCTCTTCCTGGACCTGCCAAGGGGTGCCTCCTCAGGACAGGCACCATTTTGGGGTGCTTCCTTTGGTCCTGAGAACAATGCCTCAGTGTGTTCTCCAGGGCCTTCCCTGGAGAGAAAGGGGTATCCATGAGCTTTGTTGTCCACCTATGAAGTAGGGCAGCCATCCTGCAGACCCCACAAGTGAGGGACAGCCCTCTGGGGACCACTGCTTTGACTGTGGACAGGGCAAAGCCCCTGAGGCCAGTCAGCACCCCAGGGGAGCAAGTGGCACAGCCTGGCCCCAGAGGAGGGCTCAGAGGCTGAGTCTAGCTGGGAACTCCTTTGAGAGTAGGGTTTAGCTCCTGAAGCATCTATGCTGGAGGTAGGGGAGGAGGAAAACTCCCTCGAATTACACCAGGATGTGCCTGATGTAGGTGCCAGTGAGCATTTAATTTAGCACTGCTTATTTCCTCTCCACCTTTACTCTCTGGAGCAGGAAGAGGAGGAGATGCAGAGGCAGAGGGAAGGGGTCAGGGAATGTGGCTGGTACTGGTCCCCTCCACACTGCTCCCATGCTGGCAGGATCTGAGGGCTGCTCAGAGCCCCTGAGAAACTTTCAGACCCGCTTGCCCTTTGTGAGGAGTCCCATGCTGCCTTCAGGAATGTCAAAGCCCATGGAGAGTCTGTTTGACCCTCTGATGAGTGTGTGGCCCTTCTGCAGTGGGTACCATGCTGTCTCTTAGCTGCTGAGAAAGGAGAGCAGGGGTGATGGGTGCTGGTGAGGCCTGGTGAGATGGTGGCATGTGGTTGCAGAGTGACATGGGCTGCCTTGATGTGTCTCTATCCTGCCTACTGAAAATGTCTTGCAGTGGAGATGCTCCTGAATCCTGGGTCAGGGGAGCAGAATACGTGTTCAGAGGAGAAGCTGATGGGAGATGTGACTCAAAGCTACCTCTGCTTTTTTGATCTGCATTCGGACAGGGGAATGGTATCAGACCTTCCCTTAGCTACACTCCAATTGCCCATTTTCCCTGGCTTCTGTGGTTTGTCTCATGTACCCCCATTCCCTGGGAAGCTTCCTAAATATTTACCCCAGTGATCAATCATATGACCCCACGATGGCAATGTGATATGGCTTTAGCTGTGCTAATCAGCTTAGCTTGGGCCCCTGCCCCCTGTCATCTTGTTTTAGGGAAAAGAACTTTACACGGTGCCTAGCAAGGGCTGCTCAGTCCAGAGGATTTAAATCTAAAGTGAAAAATAGCAACACAGACTTTGCTTTTTTATTTTGCAGCCAGAGTTCAGTTTATCATTCTAGCTTCTGGTTTGTCATTCCTCTAGGACGACTTGAGCTTTGGATAAAACACAAAAGTTTCAATTGCACAGTAAAATATTTGACTCTTTTTGACTGTTAAAAAAAAAATACTCCAGATAGTAAAAGTTGAGTGTTTTGGCTGAAGCAAAGAATTGTTGTCACCCAAATGGACCTGGACACTGAATCACTTCCATCCTTTCTCCTCTCTAATTTTAAATGATGTTCTTTCAAGCAAAATGGGCTCTAGAGAAAAGAATATTGTTCAGCGCAAAGGACTGGAAACATTCACCTTGAACCTCAGAGGGCTTTGTTGGGGAGACAACAGAGGAGAGATGGGACTGAAGATGAAGATATTCTTGGAGGGTTTTTTTTCTCTACCGTGAGAGCTCTACCCCGCAGCACTAGCAAAAGTCAGAAATGAATGACCAGTCAAGATCCCAGTTCATCAGCTGGTCAGACAGTAATGCAGATGGGAGAAAGTATGCTGATGGCTGTCTCTTTCAAAGGCTCCAGGAGGGTAGTGTGAGCCCTACAGACATGAGAAAATATGCACTACATCATGTCTGCAGAAGCTTGTTTTATTATAGAAATGAGTATGTTCAGCCTTCTTTCCACTGCATAATCTCTGATGAGAACAGACTGGCTTTGTGAGGGAGAGACAGATGAGGGCAAATTAACTATACCAGGGTAAAAGAGTAACTCGAAATTAGTTATTGTGTAAGAGGAGGCAGAAACTGAGCACCTTCCAAAGCCCGAGAACCAGTGACAACATCTGTCATCAGGTGAATATCCAGTGTGATGCCAGGTCATGAAGCATCTCCAGACCTGCCTGAAGGCTTTCCCAGCCCAGCCCAGCTGCAGCAACCTCTGCTCCCAAGCTTCTGAAGCACCATCCCAATGCAACTGAGGATCTTCAGATTCCCTGTTTGTTACATCTCCAACTTTTCCCTCTGTGAAGTGTGTCCTTGAGTGAGTTAATCATCCTGCTTTCTCAGCAAGCAAAAAGAGCCTCATTTTCAGCATCCCAGGGGAGGCATGGCAGCTGCCCAGGCATAGTAGAAGACTTTGAACATCTTCAATGTTTTGAACTTGTATTGTCCTCTTGACACCCTTGATTTGAGTATAGTCTGGAACTGATTAACTCAGCTGTTTCAATCTCTGGAAGGGAATGTTCTTCCCTCAGTTTAATATTTACTCATCGTTGCACGTGGACCAGGCATTACAGAGGCAAGGGCTGACTTTGCATTTTCTCTCAGTAAATTGAAAGAGAAAGGAGCATCTGCCAATATTTCAGTGCTGCCACTTCTATCCTTCATGTTTATGCCCGGCCCAGCATACCTATCCCAGTAGCTTCAGCAACATTTATAAACCCTCTGGCCATGAGATTTGTAGCTCACGCCATGGAGAGCCCACATTGCACACCCAACACACACCTCGGTTCCAAAGTACATCCTCAGAGAGTAGCATGCTTCTGAAAATCACGTGCATGGCATTGCTTTGGGACAGGCAGAGCTCCCCCTCCCCAGCCTTCCACCAGCAGAAAGACTTTGATGGTAAAAGTGATTTCTAGCTTAGGCAGCACCGCAGTTGAAGTGGTTAAAATAGGAAAAATTGAACATCAGTATAGGCTTTTAGAAATAGTGGGGTACCCTCATCTTCCCTCTAACTCCTACCTACTGTAAATGCTAATGTGTGTCTCTTTAATGTGGTGATATAGCCAATAGGTATACATCACCCTTCCTCCACTGATGCCCAGAATAAAACTGCTCCCTCCTGACCATGGCAGGGCAGAGAGAGCTGCTTGCCAGCTCCAGAGCCAGATCTAGTCTCCAGGACACTGGTGGGTTAGTGCTGCTGGATCTGTAGTGGGCAGGGAGGAGACACTGGGAGATGTTTTGGCTCTGAATAGGGCTGAGTAAACACAGCAGCTTTTTCCTGTGAATAGGTTTAGTCCCTGGCCACAGCAGTGACATCCCTGCTGTTTCTCCTGGCAGATGGAGTGCCTTGTTTCCTCTGGATCAGGCAGGGACTCCTTTATTACTGTTTTTTCCCCCCACTTCTGTGACACCTGCCTGCTAGCTGACCATTTGAAGCACCAATGATGGCAGCTAAAGAAAAATAACTCCACTATATTTAGTTAATCCATAGGAAAATCCCACATTGGCACACAAAAGGTGGAGACAAACAGTGCTCACTCATTTTGCCCTAAGGGCCTTGGGCAATGGAAATTTTCTCAAGCTCCATTCATTAACGAAATAGATGAGCAGTTATGTAAGGGCACGTGAGGGAAGCGGTTGGGCTTTGGTCAATGAAAGAGTTAGTCACACATCATTGAGCTTGATGAGCCCGGGAGGAAATCTGGAGCCACCCTTTGATTGTTCAAGGACTGGAGAGGGAGAATTCTAGCCATAAATCCTCATTATCCCCTAAGCTTGGGCACCAACTTCAGGGACTACGCATTGAGGGAGGCATATGGTGATGTCAAGCAAAAAGCAGGGAGTTGAGATCTGTTGAGATCCTTCCTGCCTTCCTTAGATCCCTCACTCCATCTCTTAAGGACTTTAGCCACCGCCTGATGATTTTGGGGTGCAAAAGTGCTGTTGTGTGTGTCCCCAGCCAGTCTGCTCAGGAAGCATTGAGTAAGTAAAAGAGAGGAGGGCCCAGTTACAGGAACACATTCAAGGATCTCTTCTGAAACTTCCCCAATACCAAGGTTTGTTCCCGGCCTTGGACTGTTGTCTGTCTCACTTTGCATTGAAGCTGACGCCATCATACAGAATTTTCCTGGGACTGACTGTTGGAGAGAAGTTAGTGATCCACACTTCAGTACTCAGACATGGTGTGGAACAATATTCTCCCACTTCTCACTGTCTCTCATCCTCTCCTCTGGCAGCCCAGTCAGTAGTCCTCTAATCCCCTGAGGATGGGGTACCTCAGCCCTTGGCTCTTCCTAACTTCTGCTTTAGGGCTTGCAGATCTGACTTTTAGTCTGTTAAACCAACTTTGTTTTCTATTGTATGTTCTGGTCCCTGGATGCTGAATAACCAGTTGCAGCCTGCTGGTGTGCTTTCACCTTGCAGCCAGTCCCTTGAAGGTCATTTCAGGCCACTGGCCTTGCAGGGAAGCAAAACACAGCTGGCAGGCTCCACAGGACGTGGAGCAGCAGTCACCTGGCAAAAGCTATCAGCAGGACTCAGGACCTGATGACTACAGAGGGCAAAGGAGTCTTGGCAAGGAAACTCATGTGGGACAGGTACGGAGGATGTGAGTGTCAGCCTGTATCTGAATTAGAGCTTGATACCTGAAAACTGAGTAAACCAAATTCCCTCCCATGTTTGCTGGTCTGTCCCAAGTGCCAAGGTGGTGAAACCCTGGACACTTGTTGCCAGGAGGTGCTCACCCCAACAGATATCCCACCCAGGAGCGGCTGCACTGCAGGGTGCAGATTAGCCCTCATTAAGAGCCCAGCTGTCTCCTGAGCAGATGGATTCCAGGAGCAGCCACATTCCTGACCGTGAGGAATTGAAAATACCATGCACGGAATATGCCTTAAAATAGACAGAGATACAGGAACAGAGTTCGGGTCACAGGCAGTGTGAACTCACTGGCATCTCAGGCGTTTGTTCACAAAGGAAAGTGCTGCTAAAACTACAGCTGCCACAGCCTCAGCTACAAGTGTCACAGGTGACAGGAGATCTCATTAATATTTACAAGTATCTATATGGTGGATGTCAGGAGGTTGGGGTGTCACTTTTTTCTGTTGTATCTAGCTACAGGACAAGGGGTAATGGGATGAAGCTGGAACACAAAAAGTTCCATTTCAACATAAGAAAAAACTATTTCACTGTTCAGGTGAGGGAGCCCTGGCACAGGCTGCCCAGAGGGGTTGTGGAGTCTCCTTCCTTGGAGGTCTTCAAGACCCGCCTGGACATGTTCCTATGTGACCTGATCTAAGTGGACCTGCTTCTGCAGGGGGGTTGGACTAGATGATCTATAAAGGTCCCTTCCAACCCCTACCATTCTATAATTCTATGACTCTATGGCCCTAGGGTCATTTTCACTCAAGAAAAGGATTCTGGTTGAGATTTTTTTTTCCCCCAGACAGGTTCCTTTCTACTTTATTATTATCTGCCTCTCTAAAAGCCAAGCTGAGTGGGAAATAACTTCCCTGTCTCCCAAAAGTTCGAGGTGTTGTGGAAAAAGACACATCTTGAATTGGGAGAAACGGTTAAAATCTCTAACTTTTCAAATAATTTTTATTTTACTAGGGATAAAAACCTGTTTTGAAATATTTTTTTCAGTAATCTTAAAATGGTGTTTTGGGTTTGTATTTTTTCCAGAACCATTTGTATATGTTTAGCCTTCTGTTTTTTAACCAATCCTGTATATCTGTGGTGAATTTATTTTTCCTTTAAATAACATCTAGATGTTATGATACTTAAAGGATCCCCTCAGCAAAGTGACAAGTTCTTTGAAAGCATCCCTTCCCTATGAACAATTTGATTATGAGGAACCAGCATTAACATTTGAGAAAAGTTTGGCAAAAAAATTTTCCAGCAAATCCTCCTGAAACCTGTGTCTTTGCACCATAAAGCTGTTCCTGGATGTTTGCTAACCAAAGCAGTGATGAGTTGCAAGACAGAGCTTCCTGATTTAAAAGATGCATAGATGAGGTGCTGAGGGACATGAGTTAGTGGTGGGCTTGGCAGTGTGAGGTCAGTGGTTGGGCTCGATGATCTTTTCCAACCGAAATGATGCCATGATCCTATGATGGCAGCTGGAGAACTCACTGAGACTCCTTTCTTACTCTTGCCTCATATTTTGCCTTTGCTCTTTGAAAGGGTCATTGTACACCTCCCATTGAACTCATACACCAGGATGTCAGTTGTTTCTGTCCAACACTAGCTGCCTGCAGAGTCAAAGAGCTGTTGGGACAATGCACTGCAGATAGGAAGACCCAAGCTCTGTCAGGTCAGGGCCCAACACCCGTGAGCAGCAGCAGATGAATCAGTTTTGAAGCAGATAAAGCAGCTCCTTGCTGCACACCTCGTGCTCAGCTATCCAGGCGGCACAGCCTGAGGGCCTTGTGGCGTCTGCTGGAACATGTGGCACCAGGCGACCGCGTCAGTTAATCATTAAACAACATGGAGTCATTATTCCCTGTGCCACTGCTGCTCCCCATATAAATCTGCTGTGTGGTAGAAAAAAAAATGGCCCTGTGCAGTGAGAACAAAGAAACCTTTTTCAGGATGAGCACACTTTCCTCTGCTGGAGAGCTGCTCTCACTTCACCTCCCTGAAGCTAGAAGAGTGATGCACTTGGTCTCCATAGAGGTGGGGTTTGGGAAAGACAGCTGAAAGTGATGCAGAGACTCATGGCACTGATTTCTATAAGTAATCTCCCCAGCTGTTAGTCTGGGTCCAAAGCCATTTCCTTATCAGAGAATACATTTCTACTAGCACTATTTCAGAGTATGGAAGGAAAGATTTGAAAGTTACCTTTGGCATTTCAAGGCCAGCACATTTTCCATTGAGCTTCTCTGGGCCTCTAGATAAAATATTAACTCCTGGATGAGGTGCAGAGCCCCTGGCAGGCTGTCAAGCAGCAGCATAAATGAGGCTACAGACTCTGGGACAGAGATGGTGAGTTGGCATCCAGTACTGTAAAATCCAACTGTGACTAGTTTCACTTGACTGACGCACAGGAAAAAAACCAAGGACTGACAGGCGAGATCCACAGATGCCAGCCACCCGGGAAGCTGTCCTCTTTGCCAAAATAGATGGTCATCTTAGGTCTAGGAAGGGATAGCAGAGAGCCAGTCTAGTTTCTCTGCTGCAAAGCCTCTCTGAAGTCCCTTTCTCACACTGAAGGGGAAGGTTCTCCCTTCTATGAGTGCTAAATCTGCCAGGTCTGGGAAGGACATGTGCTGTGGCAGGAAAGCTGCACAGACTGAGAATTCTGCAGAGCTCCAGCATGCCCCCAGGCTGCAGGAGGTCCCTGTCTGAGGAGCAAGAAGCTGAGATGGGGTCACATCAAGGGACTAGGCTGCTGTTTAGGTGTTTGGCTCCCCTCCATCTCGTGACATTCAGGTATTGCATGTAAACAGATACCTGAGCCTCTCTCTGCCTTTCACCACCCAGCAGAGTGGAGGCAGAGCACTGCATGGTGGCTGGGAGGAAATATTGGATGGATATTTCCCATGGGATTTAATTCCCAAGGATCTGTCCTCCAAGCACTTTTGCAGGTGGCCCCTGTACGTGACTCTCCTTGTCTTTGCCAGCCAGTGCCGAGCTGAGTTGGTCCTTTGCTGTTCTTTTCGAAGAGGGAGTACGTCTTATGGAAGGAATCTCTCCCTTTTGGAATATGCTGTAACAGCAGGGAAACAGAAACACGGAGGTCCTGTGGCCTAGCCAAAGCCAAAAAGCAAGGTGACTGGCAAGGCTGGCCACAGAAGCGAGGACTTCTGGCTCCTGGGAGCCAGCCACTGGTTTCTATTACTTCTCTGGATGCTGTTTAAAGGCACAACACAGAGCGCATGCTTGCTCCTGCTGCACTTAGGCAGGTGTGTCTGTGGCAGCTCTTGCTTTTCTTCTAGAGCTTCCATTGGCCTTTTCCCTATTGCTTCACTGGTACCCTTGCAAAAGGGCTGCAGCCACCTTTGCCATAACCTGGAGGTAGAAGGTGTATCTGGAGTAGGCTGAGCAGTCAAGAAATGTGACCCCATAGTCTGCACATGACTGCCCATCCCACACCACAGACTCTTGGCTGTGGTGTTGGGCATCATCCCCTCCCTGTGTGGTGCTGCGTATTGCTGCACGTCCAACACAGCCCCTTTGATGAGGCATTTGCTTCACTGATGGCTCACACCGCCAGAGCCACCTGGCCATACACCGAAAGGAGATGCTGTGTGAGAGGTCTGTAGCAACCTGCAAAGAATGTTGGGTGAGCTGCTAAAGGAAACAGAAGCTGGTGAGAAAAGGAGTTTGACGCATGACAGTCCAGAGCTGTGTTGTGCACTTTATCACTGACTCTCCTTCACTCTGCTCCCCAATCTCCATCTCCAGGTGGGGAGATAGTATGAAGTGGCTCATGTCTGCAAAGACACGGGAGAGCCTGGACATGAATAAAAAGCACAGCTGAAAGGTTGAACTGCTTCAGGGTCACTGCCCTCTTTTTCACCTCCACTGAAGCAAGCAAGGGCACATCCCTACAGAGGGTGGGGAGGACAAAGCCCATCTCCTTGCCTGTGCTCTGAGTTGGCTGGATGTGAAATAACTCATTCGGCAAAGACAGGCACATGAGACCTGTGTCTGAGTTGGACCCTGCCTCTCAGTGTCTGTAGTCTGCATGTTTTCCACTTCCATATGTTCACTGCTGGCATGAGCCATAGGGGGGCTTTCCTCTTTTTTCCTCTCTGTCTCTCTCTGAGAAGCTCAGAGGCTGTGTGTGACCAGCTGTCTCTAGACAGGAGCTAACTGCAAAATGTCTTAATTGAATGCCAGTCTTCTATGTTCAAAATTGGCTGACCCAGAAAGCTGCAAATACTCGTGGCAAAGCCACCCCCCCACCTCCAGGATTTCTTGAGAGTTCCTCTGCCTGAGGATAAGGAACCAGGTTGGTCACTCTCAGGTCATTCTAGATTGCTTGACAGCAACTCCCTGGGCTGTACCTCTCCTCTCCCTTCCCATCTCCCTGCTTGTCAGAGTCTGAGTCTAACCCTTGCTGAGGAAAAGACTCCTCTGTAACTGGGCAGCCTGTCTACGACTGGGACCTTGCAACTCAGTGCTTCATGGACCCTCAGTACCTCCACAACTTCGTGGTCAGTAGGCATGCAGGCAGTTTCCCAGGATAGCTCTGTGTAAAATATTCAGCATCCTAGCAGGAGCAGGGTGTCTCCAGTATCTGTCATACCACTTAGGCTCTGCTTAGCCATAAGTCACTCTTTACGGATGGATTTTAATTACTCAGAAATACAAATTAATGTGGTTCACAGATAGTCAAGTTACAAAGAAAAAAACCACAAATGTCATGCAGAATTAGAGTTAGTCTCAGCAGAAAGGAGTCCCTGCATATGCTCAGCATCTTGGCTAACTTGTGAGGCTGACTGGTCTGTGCTCTAAAACAGGACTGAAATGCTGAGAGAAGTCCCCAAGCTTCACCTTTCCTGCTTCTGGTGTTCAAGGTGACTGAGGAGATATCAGGGTTCTGGATACTGGCTCTAGGCAGCCAGGGGAAACACTGGAAACACTTTGAAAACTTCTTTCTGTGAGGGTGAGGGAGCCCTGGCACAGACTGTCCAGGGAGGTTGTGGAGTCTCCTCTGGAGGTTTCCAAATCTGCCTGGATCCATTCCTGTGTGACCTGATTGAAGTGGACCTGCTTTAGCAGGGGATTGGACTGGATGATCTCTAGAGGTCCCTTCCAACCCTGACCATTCTGTGATTCTGTGAACAGATGAGCTTTCTTCACTTATCCCTTACAAACTTTAGCTTCCTCGGGCATTGTGATGGGAAAGCATACAGAATTAAACCATTTTGCCTTGCCTCTTTCCCAAGGAGGCTGCATTTATTGTTTCCGCTTTACACCTTGACTGGATGCTATTGCTGAATTTGGATGTTTAAGTGTTTTCCCATGCCTGCAGCCTCCCTGCAACTGAACAAGTTCCAGATTAGGAGATACGTGTCACAGCAGGGGATCTGGCACGGTGTGCGCCTTTCTTCCTCTGCTTGCAGAGAGCAGAGGCAAATATTGGTTGGAGATGACAGCAAATGTCTTCGCTTTGTTAGGAACAGGGCACTGATAATGACTGTGCCTCACATGCTTGGCTAGCCTTGTGCCATGCCCTGGGAGGCTGCCAAACTTGGTGTTCAGCTGATCCCTCACTATCCACGAGGGAAGGCAGAGCCAATACCCACTCAACGGGACTTTGTCCTCCCGATGGCAGGCAGCTTATGAAACGTCAGCCTTTGCGTGTGCTGGGCATGGCGGGAAGGCTCTGGCCCTCACAATAGTGGCGTTCTCTGTGGACTCAGCTGGGAAAGAAAGGCCAGCACAAAGTTAAAGTTGAGTACAGGCTGGCTTAGGCTGGCTTAGGGCACTTTTCAGCAAGATCTCATCAGTTGTTGGCAGCACCTGAGGCCACCGCTGTAGGCTGGAAAGGCTTCCTGCAGCATGAGTACACGAGCGATGGTGTGTGCATGCACATCTATGTGTCTACACTTGTGTTTGTTTTCTCTACATGTAGACTGAGAACCACAAACTTTAAGAGCTGTTAATAACCATCCACCATGTTTCATACATTCTGTGTTGAGGGGGAAGGTGGAGAAGGACAGTTCTGTCTTACAGAGGGCTGTATTATCCAGACACCATGCCTTGGGCTGCTGCCATCACAGCAGCATGTGTATAGCTGCCGCAGACCCTGTGTACGTGGAGCACACCTTTGCCAATGCAATCAAGTCTTTCATGTCCTGAGGTGCTTCAGGCTGTGAGAAAGACCCTTTCCTGGCTCCTATAGTCCTTGCAAAGCACAGGTTTAGCTGTTGCATTGATGCCTTTGTGTTCGGATCTGCTGCTGGGGGCAGCATCAGGTGCATCTTCTGAGAACTTATTGGCCCTATGACTGTTTATAAGTAAGGATTAATGAAGAGGTGAGGTGCTAAAGAGTGTGATCTTGCTCTTGCCAAGTGTTTGAGACGCCTCTCTGAGCTTACTTTGCACTAGCTGCTTGCAGAGGGAGCTTTGCCTGTGACCTTCCTGGGAGACCTGTCTCTGGCTAGTAGGATCGCAATTCACCAGCATGACTGCAGTTTCCACAACAGTCTGCCCTTTTATTGGGAATCAAACTAGCTGACACAGGCAAGGGGAAATGTTTGTTCAGTTTGAGATCAGAGGCCCTTGTTTTGAAAGCTCAGTTTTATCCTCAGCCCTAACTTCTCTCCATGCAGCATTAATCACCGGTCTGGGAACAGAGGATTTGAACCATCTCCAGAGCTATACAAGCAGATTTGGTGGCTCTCAGTAGTACTCTGTAAATAAATCCCAGCAGGCAACGGTGTAAGTAAACAGCTTCTTTGCAAGCAGCAGTACTTTCCTCCACAGGTTGGGTGGTCAGGCACAGTATGTAATGAAAGGGCTCTGCTAGATTTTGCAGGGATGGCCTAAGAACACACACAACAGGCAGGGACAATCTGCAGCTGCCAGCTGACAGTTTTACTTCTCAGTTCGCTGCAGCTCGGCAAGAGCAGGGTTTGTATCAGGGAGCCAGGAAACCAGCTGTGTTGCAGAAACAGCTGTGCCGTGACATCATCTTTGTCCCTTTGGTGTGTGTATGTGTTTCAACAGAGGCTTTAATTACACAAGCGTGAACTCCCCTTACCTACAGTGCCAGATTTCTTACAAAGCAGTTGGAGCCTGCTGGGGGAAAGACATGATTTTAGGTTTAATGAGTGAGGGAAATAAATAGTCTCTTTTAATGCCTCGTGATAGACTTCTAGAGCAGGGCATTCTGGTGCAACAGAGGATAATACATGCTCTGAGACCCTGACAATATCTTTTTTTAACATTCCTCTTAGAAAATTACTTTTTTTTTGACCATTTGCATGGAATATTTCAGAAATTCTTTGTGTCATATGTGTGTGGTTGAAAATGTAGAGGGAAGGAATGCAGTTATCTTTTAAAGTGTTCATTTCCATGAAAAGGCTATTTCTCTCTTCAGTAATACCTGTTGTGAGGTTTGGTTTGGTTTTTTTTTTTCCAGCTAGGCAATACTGCCTAACTCTCCGGGGCCTGATGCTATCAGGCAAGACACAAATTATTGAACCACCAAGGATATAAATAAATGCCTCTAAAGGGCTTAGCTCAACGGCCTTTGCCCTTCCTGGGGAATGGAACTCATCTTCCATCAATATGATTAGCAGAGGAGATTGTCTATTGATTAATTGTCCAGACTCATTTCTCATTAGCTGGCAGTAGCCTGTGATGCGTGACCTTTTCCATCGAAGTCGAAGAGGCATGTTTTACTCCCCTGTGGCTGGGTGCCCGAATCCTTCAGACTTTAGAGGGTCCACACTAACAGACTGGAGAGCTGTCTCAGTGTGGGTAAACAGCCCCCACAGACTCCTCCGGGATGCCTCTGGGGCAGAGCTGAAGCTGCCTAGCAGGTGGAGGGAAAATGCTCTGCTACTCCCTTGTCTCTGTAGGGGAAAGCATCTCTAAGGTGCAGACTTTTGTGAAGAGAAGCACAAAATACAGCCCAGAGTGCAGGTGCACTCTGCTGCATCGGCCAGGGCATTGGTCAAAGGGCTTCTTAATCACCCGGCCTGGGCATTGTCTGTAAATGGTCGTTTTCCTGCCGGGGCTGGAGAGCAGGCAGCTGGGCGTTGCTGCTTTCCCGGAGAGGAACTCATAGTCCCACGGGCAAGGGAATGCTGGTACAGCTGGATGGGGCCCCAGCATGCGTTTCCAGCACAACATGTCCCCAGGCTTCCAGCCTCCAGAGCTGGCACCTCCCGCTGCCTATTGTCTTTGCCTTTGTTTCCGCACCAGTGTTAACCTGTTCTTGAGCTTCACAGGACACCAGGGCATTGCTGCTACACTTGGACGGATGTTGGGGTTTTGTTTTCCCCTGCAGGGCCTGGCCCAGAGACAAGCGGGATAAAGAGGTGGCATTCGCCAGCTCTATTCCTGTTGCTGCCACACAGCACGACCTTGAATGAGGCTGACGGGAGGGAGATGGTCCCGTGACACTGCCGCTGTCCTTTGCTGTGCTGTGGCAGTTTGCTTCTCAGACAGGCAAATGGGAGCATCGTGTCAATCACCAAGGACAAAGCAATCCTATAGGAGATGGAAACTTTAATGGAGGGAACACCTGAGCGGTGCTTCCCAGCTGTGCTGTGCTGAGCAGCGCCATGCCAGAGTGAAAGGGGCAGGAGAGCTGTGGGAAGGCCTGTGGTTCAGCCCTCAGCAGAGGGAAGCGCCGGGGTGGGGGTGGGGGTGGGGGGTACGACACACAGATTAGGGTACTGAAGATGTGTCCATTGTTTCTGCCTCCACCTGAGTTAATTGACCAGGGATTTGAGGCAACATAGTCAGGTGATCAGATGATCAGAGGACTGGAACATCTTTCTCATGAGGAAAGACTGTGGGACCTGGGACTGTTTAGCCTGGAGAAGACTAAGGAGGGACCTCACTAAGACCTGTACATACTTAAAGAGTGGATGTCAGGAGGATGAATTGACACTTTTTTCTGTAGTCACCAGTGATAGGACAAGGGGTGACGGATGTAAACACAAAAAGTTCCACTTAAACACAAAGAAAAGCTTCTTTTCTGTTCAGGTGAGGGAGCTCTGGCACAGGCTGCCCAGGGAGGATGTGGAGTCTCCTTCTCTGGAGGTTTTCAAACCCACTTGGATGTGTTCCTGTGTGACCTGATGGAGGTCAACCTGCTTTAGCAAGGGGTTGGACCGGATGATCTCTAGAAGTCCCTTCCAACTCCTATCATTCTGTGATTCTATACCTACAAGAGAGGCACACTGCTGACATCCCCCATCCCTGCAGCAGCTTTCACCCAAGAGGCAGGCAGCGGCAGATGTGTATAGCTGTCTTCTGTCAATAACAAGTGGGTTACTTAACCTCTGTCTGTCACCATGATGCATGACACGAGTAGCAGTAGTAGTAGCTGCTCACCTCCTGGGCAAATGAGATCTGCAACTAACTCAAACTTGTAATGGGAATTGCTGTCTTGAGGGCAAGGCTGTTGTATGTTCTGGCTTTGTGCTGCTTCAGCCCACCCTTACTGCTTTAAGTCAGCAGGCTGCTTCAGAGCTGGAATCTGGGTAAGGCTAAATTAGGATTACAGTTTCTGTGCTGAGGCAATCTCATGACTCTGTTCAGGAGTTCAGGTTTTCAGTACAGAGATGGATGCACTCAGGTAATCCCCACTGTACCTTCTAAGCAAACAGCAGAGCAGAGCTTATCAGGCACGTTACCAAGTTCTTCCCTGCTACTGCATCATTTGAAGTTCAAGAGAAAGCTTCTGGACTGGGAAAGGGAAGGAAAAACAACAAAGAAAAAGGCAAAGCTAAACCCAATAGAGAATGAAAAGAGGAGATGGGAATGGCTCAAGGCCAGAAGACAGAGAAACAAGACTCCAGGAACCTGCAAACAAGGAGAAGCTGCAGGAGGAACTGCAAAGGGCAAGGGGAAGGGACAAGGTGAAGCTGGAGACCCTCAGAAGCACTAGAAAAGATAACTCTGTGTGAATGAGGATGCTTTAAGACAAATCAACACCCTGTTACAAAGGAGATCTGGAACTGAAAAGGAGCCTGATGGGAAGAATCCAGCGATTCCTTTCGTGTTGAGGGAGTGACATTCCCACTGAAATGGAAGATGGATGACTGCAGATACTGCCCTTTACTGTACTTGACATACCTCAGTGAACCATGTCCTAAGAGAAGAAGGACAAATCCATGTCCCGGACACTACAGATTCTTCAGGAACTGCTGCCAGCAATGTGTGTCTCTCTGAAGGCATCCGCAGGGAGAAGGTTCTCTTTGGTAGCTTGAGTGTGCATGTGGAGGAACGTAGCCTGCTGGGAGCAAGGCAGCTGAGATGGGCTTTGGACTGAGACATGAGGAGGAGGACTTGGGATTTTGTGGGGGCATTTTATCTGGGTCTTGTGTGGTTTCCATGCTGGCTTTTGATGTGTACTCAAAGGAAGAGGAACATATGAACTAAAGGAACATGTGAAAGCAGGAGTGTAACACTGATTTGAGAAGGAAACTGATAACCCTTCCAAGATTATGTAGCCAGTATATATGAGAGACTGGGAGAAACAATGGCAGTGACCGAACATCAAGACAAGGAGGTCCTGAGCAACATGCAGAACTAGGATATGAAGGTGTGTGCTTGGGCTTTTGGAGGCAGGAGAGACAGCTGGCATGGCTGGACCACCAACACTGAAAGATCTGTGCTCAGAAGTGCAAACAAAAAGTGGAATGTGTGGTAGCATTGTCTGTACATGATATTGTTGAGTGTGAAGAAACAAGCAGCAACGGGGATGATAAAACCTGTTTGGGTTCAAATCACCTTGAGGAAAGACAGCTGCAGTTCTGCTGCAGTTATCCAAGATTGCATAAGGATACTGATGAAGGTCTCCAACATTTTTAGGAAGAGATGCAGTGCCAGGAACTGGCGTTACTACAGATTTTAGCTTCTTGGTTGTAGAAAAAGTGCTACTATTGTAGGCTGGGCCCAGGTACTCCTGGATGCACCGGCTGACATATTTTTTTCACTAAAGAGGCAGCTAATCAGACCTGCTGTTGTGTTTGACTTGGTCTTGGTAATCAGTGAGACATTACAGAACAATGCGTCAGAACACAACTTTTAACCTTGACTATGCACAGACTGATTCTGTTTAAATTAAATGGAATTTAATGTGGGGCCACAGCTAAGATTTTTCAGCCTCCAAACGGGAAGGGCCAGAGGAGCTACAGGGCTGAAGTGACAAAGCAATTTGAGTTAAATATCTCAAGTACTCGTATGTGGAAGACATTCAGACTCAGCACAGCAAAAGCTAACTTGCTTTCCTGAAAAAGAGAGTGGAGGGAGAGCACAAAGGAAATGTCCTTTCTGCTGAAAAGATTTCCTCAGTGAAAGATGGGAGTGGTCATGGCAAAGAAATCTACATTGCAGAGGTCACCAAGTCTAGGGAAACAGAAGTGTCAGTTGGCAGAAATCAAGGTGGATTCAATGTGGCAGTGTTGCTGAAAGAAGTTCTTTGTAAAAGTAAAAAGAATGAGGCAAGAAACCAGACCTCTGTGCAGGGAGGCTAAGGTATACCGCAGGAACCAAAAGTTTTGCCTCGTTTTGTAGGAAACTCAGCATAGAAGAAGGGCATTACAAGTTGCTGGCTAAAAGTGTCTGGAAATAGAAACAAACTCATCAAAGGTGAAGGCAAAACTCACAAGGTTTATTCAGATCAGAAGGTTACTGGAGGCAGGTCAGGGAGTAAATCCAATAACATTGATGTTCAATCAACCCATTGGACTGAAGGTTGCAGCTGCATAGTATCATCGATCTTGCCTACATTTAATTAAGGAACAAAAAAAGGGATGTGGTTACTTAAAGACCCAAGGGCTTAGAATACCTTTCCTTTTTATCATAGAACACAGCAGAATAATTAAAGGTATTGAAGTTCATAGACAATGGGATAAATTTCAGCATGACTGCAAGAAAAGTAAGATATTCTCCAACATCTCCCTGCCCACAGGGGTTGTGGAGTCTCCTTCCTTGGAGGTCTTCAAGACCTGCCTGGACATGTTCCTATGCGAGCTGATCTAGGTGAACCTGCTTCTGCAGGGGGATTGGACTAGATGATCTCTAAAGGTCCCTTCGCAATCCCTTCCATTCTAGGATTCTATGAACATTTTCATCCTTGAGGAGAGAGAAGAGATTGTTTTTTAAACACTGGTTTTGCAATATATGAAATGTATCTAGGTTTCCCATAAGGTGGTTGGGAAGTTGTGAGAGAGGGGGAGTGCAGGGATTCACACTTGAGCTGAAAAGTGGGTAATGAGTTACTTAATGAAGAGACCCAGGAACACAAACCAGTGGGCAATTGCTAATGAAATTCCTTAGGGACTGTTTTGGGCACTAGTTATATTCATATCTTCACCGGTGACCCTGGAGAAAAAAATGTAAATAGCTGAAGAGACAAAACATGGAGACATTGTCAGTATAGAGGAGGAAAAAAGTACTTTCCAGAAGAGCTGGAAAAGGAGAGAGAAAATTAATGGCACTAGAGTGATCTGGGGGGATAAAAAAGAAAGATGATGGTAGGAATCTAGACAGTCTTTGCTTTTTTTAGCCTAGCAAAAGGAATGTTAAGAAGGCATATGATTGCTGCCTATTAATACATCAGATGGGTAAACCCCAATGAAAGAGAACAGCTATTTCAGCTAAAAGACTGAAGAGTACTGGCATGAGAACATACATGCATCACCTACTTAAAATAGAGGCTAGATACTAAGAGGTCATTTTAATCACAATACCATAGAGGCTTCCTTCTAGCCACATGTGAACTGTTTTCAGACCTATACCATAAAAAAACAGCTCTGGAGACAAATTCTCTCTCCTTTGACCAATCTCTAATAAGCTTAAACCCTTCCCCTTGCTCTGTAGTGGGAAACATTAGCTAAGCCATGCAGTACATAACTCATAATTCCCGCTGCAGGTCAGTCCTCCTGAATGTCATGGACCCAAGGGTATATTTCTTTGCGCAGCTTCACATGAGCTATGAAGTGCAGCCCCTGGTTTCATTGATTCTGGGATCTGGATGCATGGGTGGCTGCTATTAGCAAAAAGAAGAAACTTTTTTTGCCAGCATCCCCAGAATGTGGATATTTGGCACAGGCTTTACCGTTACACATTCTCTGATACAAATGGACATCCTATCACAGCTCCTCATGAGGCTCTGGACAGTAGCCCACGAGGTAAGGGAAATAAAGACATATGGATTAAGCAAGATGTCTTACACCACAAAGCACCTTTTATCTTCCCTTTTCATTTTTCTCCTACATATATGTGGAGTCATCTGGCCCACTGTACTCTAATAAAACCAAAGATCCAGGACCCAAACCCAAGAGGAGAATCTGAGCTATGTTCCTGGGCTGCCTGTGGAGGCCTCAAGACAGAAGCAGGCCTGTCCTCATATGTGTGCACCCATGCCTGCCAGGCTTCACGTGAGTTGTGTTACCTGGCATCAGACACAGAACAAAGGGGAAAAAAAAGCTCCTGAGGAAGAATAAGGAGAGAGGAGGAGAACATTAGTCATGAGGCCCTTGTTTTGACTCATGTGGTCAACTCCACCTGTTTAATTTCCGTCTAGAAATGTTCATCTTTTGTTCAAGGCAGGCCACTCCTTGTAGCTGCTCTACCTTGTATAAATGTGACCTGACAATCCAACTTCCAGGGAAAGATTTGTGATGGATTGACAGCAGGCATCTCCCGGTGCCATAGCCTGTGTGCAGGCACGGTGGCCAAGCATGTGAGGTTCCTCTGAGGTCTTTTCTCCCATCAAAACTATAGAGGAGGCTCTGTCTGTCACCTGAGTTGGCTCCAATGTTTGCATTTTCAGAGGTTAAAAAATTATTTCCCTGTTTTCTGAAAGGGAGATACGGAAACATCAACTTCAAATCTAATGTACCGTGCTGCTTCTGTCAGATTCCCCTGAGGGAAAAATTACACATAGGAGTTCCTGTGCAGCACTAGAAGGCATTTTTCTGCTGTTGTCTCGGCCTACTGTTTTGCTTGTCCATGCAAGACCCTTACTTTGAGAGTGGGTCTCTGTGTTCATGCCTCCAAACATGTCTTATTGTGTGTGTCTGGACACAAGTCCTGTTTTGTGTGTCTATATGTCTCTATGCAGGTTCATCCCTCTATACCAAGAACATTAGAAATATAACAGAGGTGAAATCCTTACACTGACAAGCTAAAAGAGCATTGGAAATGCAACTGGACTAGTCCTGCCACTCTAATAGCTCAGACTAGAGCTGTGGAGAGTGCTCAGACTGGGAATACCGGGATCACATCAAATGGCCTTGGCAGCTACACTCTCAGGTCTTCAGGTTGTCCCACAGTGTGTGTTCTCCATTTACAACATGCAGATGCCAGGAGGGGAGACCTTTACTGTTTGTCAGGGGAGTGGCAGAAGGCTACCAGTCAGAGGATAGCTGAATGTGGGAATGTGTGTCTTCTAAACAAGTCCCTTGCCTGGAAGAGTACTGCCACCCACCACAATGCCCTGCAGACTCTTTCCCTCTGTCAGAGGCTGGGACCAGATGCTTGTCAGAGATCACCAGCTGAGAGGCTTCCTCTTCTTGGAAAGGCACACACCACAGCCGGAGATTACACCAGCAGTGGTAACTTACCCGTTCTCAGGCACTGACAAAAGCTTCTGAGGCCTTTTCTTCCATGTGGAGGGAGAAAGAGGTCACCCTGATGAACACTAGCTAAGATTCACCAACACTACCTCCGTTTTCCGTGCACTCGTCTGCCAGGAGAGGTGGGAGAGCAGAGTGTTCAGTGACAAGTTGAACAGGTGCTGAGGGTAAACAGAGAGATGAATGAATCAGAAAGTGACAGGAGCATTGGTATCCTGAGGACCTCTTGGCTCAGGGCTTATGATCTGTCAGTGCTCATGCTCAGCACCATCGCTTATCCTTACTCTTATCATGCTCCTGGAAGCAGGCAGCTCCACCAAGCGATAAGGAGATGAGCCCTTGTCTGTGGCCTCCATGGAGAGTACCACCGCACAAGAGGAGCATCTCCCAAGGGGCAGGGGTGGCGGAGGTCCCAATGAGATCTAAGACAAGACACGCCACCCATAACTGATGTAGTCTTAAAACATGCCCTGTTCCAACACGCCTATGAAGAGCTTGAGGGAGGTAAAGGGAAGAAGGGATCCCTTTGTCACCGCTCTGGGAACAAAGGCCGATCTGTGAGGCTGAGGGTAATACTGACCCAACCAGCATCAGCTGCCGTTGTTTCTTCCGTCATGCTGACAATGCACAGTTGCAGGGTTTCTTTCCCTGCGAGGAGAATGGGATTTAGTGATACCATAAGTTAGTCAAACAGCAACCAAGATACCGATTCAAGTCCCGTTCAATAGATGCAGCGTTTGCTCTGTGTTGTTTTTCTCTCATTTCCTCTATTTTGCACTAAGACCCATTTCCTCTCTTTGTAGCACGAGCACCACAAACACATACACAGACTTTCACTCCTCTCTCTTCCATTTGCCGTGTATTTTGGAGGAAGCAGCTGTGCATTTGTATTGCTAGGGAGATCAAATGTTTTTGCCAACAGAGAAGCGAAGAACATTAACCCCTGCAAACAGCATCGATGTACACCCGCAGCATCATGTCCACTCAAATGAGTGGGACGACGCTCCTTGCTCTTCCACGCTGCCTTTTTCAAGGTCCTGGGTAGACATGGTACCAGAGTCTTCCAGCAAGACTCCACTGGGCTTTGAGAGGCCACAGCTGGTCCTTGCTGGGGGCAGGGAACACAGGCGAGGAAGCAGGGTTGTGATGTTGGATGCTGGGCCTGTGAACACTGAACAAGTCTCGAGTGACTTGTTCAGTGAGTCTCGAGTGAGCAGCTGCTGGCTGCTGACCTCTTGTTGTTGTTAGATAACCCGACGGACAAGAGCCAGCCAGGAGCTCAGTGGGCAGCAGCTAGCCCAGGTGAGCAGGCCTTGCCCTCGCCATCCATCCACCCTCAGCCAAGGGATGCTGAAAAAGGAAAAGGCAGTCCTGAGCACATGGCTTCCAGTGGGAACTCACAGGGCCCACATAGCCGGTGGGGTGAGGGAGAGAGGGGATGGGTTGCGGGGCATCTAACTGCTGGTGGCCTCCCACCTTGTAGCACTGCACACTTAGTGACCAGAAGCAGATGCTGAGCCACCACTTACCTTCTGAGCTGTGATCTAGGTGCAAAGACCACTCTCTAAAGCTTCCTTCTCCATCAAAGATGTGCTTACCATCTGCATGGTCATGCAGCCTGGCTGGAGTTAGTCTCTGTCTGCAAGTCACTCAACCGCTCCCCACTACTACATATTCCTTTTCAAATCATGACAGCTCTGGATGACTATCTGAAGTGCTAGAGATTGGCCACAGATAGACACACCGGCTGATACGTGTCCAGGCTGAGCTGGGAAACCTCTCAAGGATCTCCCTGGTGCATCTTGTTCATGTATTCAAGGCTAAATCTGTGTTCAGATCTGAGCTGGGGAAAGAAAATCTTTGTTCTGGACAGGTACGGAAGAATCGTGGGGATGTGATTTGGTCCCTGAGGATTTCACCTGTCAGATCTAGTCCTGCTGTTGCAAGGAGCTGGGAACTGGCAGTCCCGTGGCTTCTGTATTGAAGGATTTCTATCAGATACAGGTCCTGAGAAGCATTTATTGGGAAAGAGAATAGGCAGAGTTTGCATGTAATAAACAGAAAAGGCAGCTACCTATTGACCACTGGCAGGCCTCTGTCCTGCAAATTAACACCTGAATTACTCAATAGATGATCAAACAGTGCCAGACATACAGAGAAAACATCAGAGCAGAAAGGTGGAACACTTAAAGCTCTGGGGCCGTGGGAAGCAGCAGAGGAAGGTCAAAGACTGTTCACTCTGCCTCTACAAGGTGCTTGGAAATAAAAAGGCCTTGAAAAACAGTCCTAGTTCTTAATCTGGCTGCCTCCGATGTGTTTGATAGGTTTGGTAGCTTTAGGAGAGGAGAAAGGAAAGAAGAGCATAGCCAACTCCCTTAGAGGAGACCAGCCCATGGCTGGAACCGAAAACAAGGAGGACTGCTGGAGAGCCAGAACTAATCCCAGCTCTGCCAAGCAACACAGTGCATCCCCTCCAAAAGCATGGCTATGGCAGGGTGAAACTGTAGAATTGGGAGTTCACAGCAGTGCAAGAAAGGGAGTTAAGACCTACAGAGCAAGGTGTGTGGGTCAGGGATGACTGCACACAGACCTGCTGGCCCTAGGCAAGCCATGCAAGTCAGGAAGATATGAACATGGCTGGGTATAGCTGATATCTGATGCTGTAATATGCTAATGCATGAGTTTGGCTACAGTTCAGTGGGTCTGTGGTAGAGCACTCTGCACAGCAGAGATTCAGACTGGTGGCTGCCAATGCCTATCATTGTCAATATAATGAAAGAATGGAAAGAATGGAAAACAATCCTGCTTGTTTTGAAAAAGACCCAAAGAAAGGCCTAAACCAGCTCAGAAACTTGCCACGGAGCTCACCTCCCAGACATCCTGCTATCACAGTTTCAAGTACACTTCCACTGCAGAGCAGCTAGTAATGTGTGAGTGTAGTGTCAGCTGTGTAAGTATAGGCACAGATTACAGACACACACGTGCCTCTGTGTATATATGTGTACGTTTGAGTATGTATGGATACACACACACGGACACTCACGGCCACTACACATACAGTAAATTCTTTATGTCGTAATATATAAATGTTATAATGGAGAGAGCATTTGACAAAGAGTGTGTTTCTGCCTGCTGACGTCACCTTCAACAGAAACCTGATGCCTTGCTGCCCAAGACGGGGGAATTTGAAGCAGTAGGAAGAGACAAGGAAGATGAACATCACCGCCCCCCTCCCCCCAGGATCTGAAGTTAGGGAGGAGAATGCTGTAGCAAAGGATATCCCTGAGCCCAGCAGGGGCTATGAAACACCCAGTCCTGGTGGCAATTGCTGATGTCCTGGAGGAACCCTGCAAGTCTGAACAATGGCAGTGGGTGCTGCAGCAGCTCTCAGGCATTGCTCTCCAAGTGGACTGTTCTGACTGTTTATAACGACGCCTAACACTAACAAACTCTGCCGTTCTCTCATTTTCATCTGAAGGGAGGAGGTGTGAGACTGGGCATAGCATCTACCAGATATGGTCCTGATGGCCCAGGCAGGCTGTAGTGCAAGTTGTGGTGCACAGAAAAAGGTAGATTTTTTGCAAAGAACCTGAGCCCCTGAGCAACCCCAGGACTACTGATAGCCCCAGAGAGGCCAATACCCCAGGGTGGGTAGCCTAGTGCCCTCCCCTGCCCAGTCTCTCCAGACTCCTTCCTGTGGATGGCAAAGCAGCCTGGGATAGGTTGAAGGTCACACTGCCTGGCCAAAATTAACATGCTCCTTGTTGCCTAATCTGCGAGGACCTATCCCAGGGAGTCCTGGAAGAGCCTCAGGCTACTCTAGGCATGTGTGGAGGTCAGAGCAGCACCTTGTTTGAGTTAACAGTACCATCAGGTGTTACTGTAGGCAAGGGTGTGTTTTTGTCACTGTTCTCACTGGGGTGTGATCACTTGCTGGAGTGCTTTCTTATCCCAGAGCACAGAATCTAAAAAGAAGCAGTTAGATAACATTTCCAGCTCCCCTGGCTTTGACATACATAACTGAGCTCCCCAAATATTGCTTTAGCAGAGAGTTGGACACAGAGCAGAATAAGGAAGGTATCTCTCGTACAATGCGGTGACACCAAGCCTAGTTTCATGTAGTTGAGCCTAAAGGAAGACCAACAGCAAAAAAAGCATCCTTGAGATTGGGCCAAAATCCGCTCAGTAGGGTGCTTCAGGTGTCACTTCTGCTGAGAGGCCAAGCCAGGCATGTGCAAGGTCAGATTCCTGTCAGAGGTGGCTCCATTGGCTGCAAGGCAATCCCCGCGTCGGGCCTGGAGTGGCTGGTGCACTCCCACCTCAGCTGGCATCCCCAAGACCCCACAGCATCCCCCTGTAAACTATCAGACATCCTTGAGAGCATGGGGATGGCTTTCTTCAGCAGGGAGAGCAGATGGGGGCATTCTCCTGCCACGGAGTCCGTGTCTCTGGAGTGAGGCATGGCTTCTCTCCACTGCCGTGCTGGTCACTGCTGACAGCCCTTGCTCTGGCTGTGCTCTCCTGCCCCAGCTCCAAGCCTGCAGTGCTGGCTGTGCTGGCCCTACAATTTCAGATTGGCTTACCCAGCAGGGGATGATCAGGGAGTGTGTTTGATCTCAAAGAAAAGGAGGAGTCAATCTCAGTTGGTGTTTGAAAGAGGAGTTCATACCAGACTGGGAGAGTGGAGGAAGGATCTGGTCTTACCTTCATGCAACGCATGATGACTCAGAGCCATCAACGTGCAGGGCATGAAAGAGGTTAAGCAAAGAAGAGTGGAAAAGGTAAGGCCACAAATATGCCCATATGACAGCCAGGAAGGGAACATTCTGTTTAGCTGCCTAGGACAGAGGTTTACAATTTCTTCCTATGCAGTTCAGTGGTGTTATCCACTGTAAAAAATCATTGGCCGTGGAGATATCTGATAAGAACTGAGCTGGCATCAGCTGGGAGAACAAAATGTCAAGAATGCATCAGGCTGCACCCCCACTTTTACCAGCAGGCAGGGACATTGGGCTGGGAACAGCATGTTGCTCACCCTTATCTCTAATTGTCCTGCCTGCCTAGCTTCTTTACTGCCTCTTAATGAGTGCAAATGTGATGTTTTGAGATTTGATCTTCTCCTAAGAACCCCTTCTCCTGCTACCTCGTCTTCCCTAATGCATAGCCTTGATTGGTGATGAGAAGTTTAGGGAGCTAGGACTGACGTGAGCACAGAGGAAGGCCTCTAACTTGGCTAGCTCTGCCTTCCTAGGCCAAGGGCGAGATAGTTTTGCCCATAGAGCAGCAAAAAATTGCCATTTATAGCAAAACCTTTCTTCTCCCAAGTGCTTTACATTGAAGGAAAGCAAAAATCCCTTCTCGCCCCCATGAGCTATGGGGTGCTGAACAGCATCAACCTACACCACAACTGCCCAGGCAGCACTGGAGATGTCCCACCGGCTCTCACTGACAGACATCAGGAAGAGGAACAGCTTCAAAGGGAACCAGTGGACTGAGGTGAAATACACCATGCACTCCCTTACATGGTTGCTGTGGGGCTGAAGTGCTTTTCTTCTCCTGCCCATGTCACATCCCCTTCCATTGAACCCACTTCTCTGACCATGCCCACCTGGGAACCTGTGACTCGAAACACCTCATGTCTGCAGGACTGGAGGGTTATGTTCCCATTGTACTTGATGAGCACAGAAAATCATCCCACAGATGTGTCAAGAGCTGTTTGTCTAAGTAACACAATACATGGCACCTGAGGATGCTTTTGTCCCTTTTTTTGTCCCTTTCTTTTGGGTGGAGGTCAAGCCCCACTGACATACCCTGGGAGCAGTAGCATTGCTGTGCTCTCCTTAGGCAGTGGGACAAGCCTATTCCATCCTGAAAGGTGGCCAGGCAAAAAGAGTATTTATGTAGCTGTGTTTACAAAGCTGTAGCTGTTAAGACATCTGTGGTCAGGTACTTAAACAAATAGAACTTGCCTGAATGTTCAGGTGTTAATATTCCACTGATATGAGTGAAGACAGGGCAATCCTTAAGGGAAATATGAACCCTATATAAGTTGCCTTTATTACATGTTTGTTACATACCACATGTGTCTGTTTTGGGAAGGTATGTTCATGCATGTTGGCAGCAAACACCGTGCAAGCAGCAGTGTGAGTGGAGATCTCCACATGAGGGACTAACCCAAGGGTGAAGCATAGAGAGGAGGAAGAGATGCTTAGTGCTTCTTCCAAATTTGGTCATAATCTGGGGATTTTGTGCAACCTCATTGACAAAATGAACCTATCTCTGTCACGAGGGCACAATGAGGGCCGCTAATGACACCAGTGCGAGTTCCTTAATGCCAATAATGACACATGGGCATCTACAGATGATGAGTTCAGACAGCTGATGCCACAACACACTGAAATCCGGAACAAAAAAGAGGAAGGCTCAGACAAACTGTAGCTATCTGACAGCTTGTAGAAGAGTTAGTGAGGATTCTGCGTTGACTGCCCCGTCTCTGACCAAAATAGATCTTCCTTGTCGGATCCTGTGAGTGTTCATCCCAGTATTATGTTTTCTTTCCTATCATACCTTCATATTGCCAGGTGATCACACTTTTTCCATCAGCTTGCTCCGGGTGCCAGCACTGCAGCTGAGCTGTTCCTGGCCCCTGGTCTACAGTATCGAGAAGACTCTGCTCAAAGTCTACAGATGGTATCTGTTGCTTTGGGAGCAATTCATCCAGGATAGTTATTTTTCACCACAGAGGAGCAAGAAGGTCACTCGGAAATATTCTTCTCTCCAAGGAAAAACTTTCCTCATTTCTATTTTAAGCTCTCTGGAGACCAAACGCCTCCTAAAAAAACTAGGAGAGTTGAAAAGAGAGAGCATGTGGGCAAGCATGTGTGAAAGAGAGGAGGCTGGGGACAACCACATTTCAGCCTGGCTGTCACACTGATTCATCTTTAGAAAGTATATTTTATAGGTAAGAGAAAAAAATGAACAGGAAAAAAGAAAAGTGCATGGATGATTTAGCTGTACTTGAAGCTGAAAACAACAGGGGGAAATAGCCTAATGGAGAATAAAAATCTGCCTGCCTCTTCTCCCCTGCTCATGGGCCCAGCTTTGGATGCTGAGGTAGCACAGAGCTGTGGGGAGCCTCTTCCCAGCTGTTTCAGCTTGTAGCCTGCTTGTGTGGTAAACTTGGTTGTGTGGGGCTCCTGCTGTCAGATCAAACACAGTCAAACACATGCCATAGGGCAGATGAGTATAAACTTGTTGGTTCAAAATTTCTTATCCATTTTTGAGACAATCATTCTTTCACAGCCAGGCTTTCATGTCTGTTCTGCCCTGGCATTTTTTTCTGCATCAAGTGATGAAGCCCTCACAGGTGCCGTACGATGCTCTAGCTCATTCGACAGCAGCCCAGTTCCCAATGTCTCAGACAGAGCAGGTTTATAAGGATGGGTAATGTGGAGGGGCATTGTTTGGATGTAAACAATCAGATCATAACCACCTAATACAAATCACCAAATATATGAGTGGATAGACAAGCAGCTGTTCAGCAAGTGCGCTGGTGACACCACACTGGGAGGACTGTCTGATTCCCCAGAAGGCTGTGCTGCCATTCAGCGGGATCTTGACCGGCTTGAGAGTTGGGCAGAGAGGAACCTCATGAGGTTCAACAAAGACAAGTGCAGAGTCCTGCACCTGGGGAGGAACAACCCCCTGCACCAGTACAGGCTGGGGGTTGACATGGGAGTTCTGGTGGACAGTAAACTGAACGTGAGCCAGCAATGTGCCCTCATGGCCAAGAAGGCCGATGACATCCTGGGATGCATTAAGAAGAGTGTGGCCAGCAGGTTGAAGGAGATTCTCCTCTGGCTCTACTCTATCTGCCCTTTTGAGGCCTCATCTGGAGTATTGTGTCCAGTTCTGGGCTCCACAGCTCAAGAGAGACAGAGAACTTCTGGAGAGAGTCCAGTGCAGGGCTACCAAGATGATGAATGGACTGGAGCATCTTCCTTATGATGAAAGGCTGTGGGAATTGGGGCTGTTCAGCCTGGAGAAGAGAGAACCTGATGAGTGCTTATGAATACCTATAGGGTGAGTGTCAAGATAATAGAGTCTTATTTCTGTAATGGCCAGTGACAAGACAAAGTGTAACAGGCACAAGCTGGAACACAGGAAGTGTCACTAAAACACAAGGGAAAACTTCTTTTCTGTGAGGGAGCCCTGGCACAGGCTGCCCAGGGACAGCATGGAGTCTCCTTCTCTGGATGTTTTCAAACCTGCCTGGACGTGTTCCTACGTGACCTGATCAAGGTGGACCTACAGGGAGGTTGGACTAGATGATCTCTAGATGTCCCTTCCAACCCCAACCATTCTGTGATTCTGTGTTGCACAATTGAAGAGTTTCAGGAGGTTTTTGAAAGCCAGGTTCACCAAGTGGCATCACAGTTTAACTGGGCCAATTTGTCTGGGCAAGAGTCCACAACCAGAAGCTTCTTTGGCTGGTGCTCTTGTTGAGGAGTTGTGTGGAGCTGCAACCTCCATAACGATTCTTTTGTCACCTTCTTGCCCATCTCCCCATCAGGCTCAGATCTGTTCAGTTGTGAAACCTGAGAGCAGTGTCCAATGTTTGTCAGGTATGAAGACCAAGCTAAATAACCCTCAATGGAAATCACACTTGTTAGGGAGAGAGCATGTGTTAGATTTCATAATTCACCTTGGGACTCATTCACTGAAGGCTGCTCTGAGCCCCTTAGTGCCCATGTCTATTTTTAACCCTGATTCCGGTCAGCTGTGGGTCCCAGTCCATGTACGTGACACACTGTCAAGAAGCTGGGGTGGTTTTTTTCCCCTTTAACATTTAAAAAAACTACTGTAAATGTTTTCCATTGGCCATTTAACGACCTTTCTGCAGCAGTACGAGGAGGAGCTGAGCTGAGCTGCTCTGCCTGTGGGTGTTCCCCACAGCTGTCAGTTTTTAAACCATCTCTGGCTTTACGGCTTGTTTCTGTGCATCAAGGGATCCAGTTTGGCTGGGCAAGGCTCTGGGAGGTGACAACAACTTTTCCAGGCACAGGGACTGGAGTCCTGTGCTTCTTATGGAATGTAGGGGTTTTTTTTCCAGCTATAGTAGGAAAGTTCCAGTGGCATTTCACTGGAGAGGTCTTTCGATATCTGCCTCCTGATCAGATCTCCCCTCTGGGCTGTTTGAACAGGCTCTTTGCCTGACAGCAGCACAAGCCTTCCAGAGGCAAAGGGAATTTTTTTCATGTGTACCATGCAGGAAATTTGAGGCCTTTTAAAGTGAAAGGCAACATAGAAATGCAGCTTGCCATTGCTGGTGTTAGCAGAGCTGGGCAAACTGGCTGTATTTACTTTCCAGCCTTCTGAATAGTTGAGAGGGCTCAAAGGTTCATGCGAGTGAAGATGTTCCTGTGTTTGGGAAGCCAGATGAAAGAGGCAGGGAGACAGCTGATCTGATGAGACAAGTGTCATGAGAGGGATTTCTGTCACTCTCCAAGAGAAGCAAAACTTTCCCACAGATACAGACCCTCTGCAATCAGCAAAACCAAGGTGTCCAGAAGCTCTTGGAGTGGCGCATGGAGAAAGGGAGAGAGAGGAGGAGGAGGGCTATGGAGGCTGGAGGAGGGGGAGAAGGAGATGAAGAGAAGGAACACAGCAATATCTGAAGCAAGTGCAGGGGGGGTTATGAGCAAGCCTGCAGCAGAGAGAGCACTTCCTGGGGCCCCAGGCATTGGTACTATTTGGGAGCTGGTGGAGTATGAAGCTGTGAGTGGGAGCTATGGGAGGTGCCTGTGAGGTGTGTTCAAAGCCAGGCTCCTGGGGAGCCTATCCAAAAGGCTTTGCTGAATATGGTTGTTTATACATTTCTACCTAATTGGGGTTAATCTGCTCTGTGTTTTGGCTAATTGGGTTGGTTCAGAGGCCTAATTGGGTTGGAGTGGTTCGTTTTGGCCTCCTCCTGTTTTCAAGGTGGTAGAGTCAGGGGAGTAACAGTGCTGCCTGCTGTCAGGTCTGGCAGAAAAGTGTTTGATCCCCTGAGGAACGGTGCTGGGACTGGTGCTTTTCCTCTTGATAACTGGTGGGAAAACAAAGGATTACTGGGGGATAAAACCCACCTCAGCCAGAGCCTGGCATTGAGGTAACTGCTCTTCTGGTCTGCTGAAGCTCGCAAATCCTGGTGGGTACCATGCCTGGCTGGCCCCACACACTGCCCTCACCCTTCTACCTTGAGGCTCTACTTCAAGCATGGGTTAGGCACATGCCTGTCCTCTCCCTCTGTCATCCCCTGTCAACTTTTGTCTTCTGAGAGCCCTTCTCTGTTGCTATTTCAGGTGCTTTCGTTGTCTGGGACTGTGCAAGTCATGGGCACCTCATGCAAAATCTTCCCTGTCCTTTAGGCTAAAGGAAATGCTGTTGCCAGCAGCAGCAGCACATCATCCTCTCTGAGAGTGGAAAAAGAGTCAGGAGGCTGAGCTCAGCCATGTGGTAAGAGCTCATTGCACTAAGGGGAAGCTGCTGTAAATGCTGTCTCTAATTACTGTATATTGCTTAGCTTGTAAATAGTGGCAAACATCTAGAATGGATGTAAAGCATCTTGTACTGCCTTCAGCACCACCCCAGCCCTGGTTACCCATTTTCTTTCATAACACAGGTAGAGTGGCCTGTGACAGCATGAAATGGAAGAGATGCTCCTGGACTGGTGCAAGATATCCAGCTGAGGCGTTAGTCCTGAGCAGGAAGCTACACCTTCACAAGTCTTCTTATCAAAAGGCCCACAGCTAAGGCAGTTTAAAGATGAAATGTCAGAGAGATGTTCCTTGTCAGTTTTATTTGCCTGCATCAGACAAGCAGCACTCATCTTGCAACTTCATGGCAGTGGGACCCTGAGGAAGTCTCAGACACTAATCATGTCTCAGACACTAATCATAAGTTCAAGCAAGTGTCATTTCTGCATCACCACTCCATCATCAGAGCCAGTAACATTCATCCTACCTTCTTCCTTTCTCCCTTGGTGCATCTCTTTTTCCCTTCTCAGCTAGGATCACTTCAAGCCCCGTTGCAGCAATTCAACCTGAGCAGACTCCAGTAACTGCAAGATCTGTTTTTTTCTACATGACCTGCACCTGGGCAATCCACGTGAGTGGACAAGTTAAAACACTTGCCCCTCTCAGCCTCCCATTTCCATTGCCCCAGCCTTCTCTTTGCTACTGGAGATTATTGTGTAGTGCATGAGATGTGACCTGGTTTTAAAATAGTCCCCTGAAACAAAAAGTAACAAGAAAGGAGGGTTGAGTGATCGTTTGCAGAGGTTAGATATGCATCTAAGAGGGTAACAGACCAGCAGAGTTCAGGAATAGGAACAAGAGCCTGAAGCATCTCCAGGTAGCTTTAGCACAATCACACTAGAAACATGAAGTTCAGACTTCATGGTGACCGCCCACATGCAAAAGATTAGCTCTTCTACCAAGAAGTGAACCACACAAGCATTAAACAGTAAATCAAGACATATGGAAAATGGCTAGATAATCAGTGAGAAGCAGCATGACTAACTTCAGCCCACAGAGCCAGCCTAGAGTCCAGACAAGGGCAAGAGTGGAAGATTCTGCACCCACGGGCAACCTTGGCTCTTACCCCTGCAGGCCTAAGTCTGCATAGGATGGGGCCATGCTGCAACGTACAGAGGACACCAGGAAACATTATCCCTCACTTGGCAAAGCCAGCTGGAAAATTCATGAGAGAATTTTGAGAACAAGGCCGCTCAGATCCAAGTGCCATTCAGTGGAAGCCTCTTCTCACTTTGAACTCAGCAAGCAAGTTGGAGCCTCTTTGAGGAGGCCAAAGAAGAGACCTAGCCACCAGCCCAATGCTCCCTTTACAGAAAGTACCGAAGCTGTATGGTTAGAAGCCAGTGAACTTCCTGAGCTTCAGGGCTTTGAAATGTGTTTGCAAACAGTTTGTCACATTAGGCACTGAGCTAGAGTGAGACACACCAGATGCTGTGGTCAAGCTGCTCTGCTTCCCTACTACAAAAGAGGAGAAAGCCAGGGCTAACCTACAGTGTCACCACCACATCCTAAGCAGGGAGGGGAGGCTGCCCAGAACCATTTTTTCCCCTTGAGAAAAAACACCCATCTCAGACGGTGTGGGGGCATCCTCTTATAATCCATCTTTATTTGTAAAAATCCACATATAAAATCTTCGGTTTCCTTTTACAAAAACAAAAAGGCACATAAAACTACTCAAACTCTCATCCCCATGGACTGATGGTCGGACAACTCTCCCCCACCCCAACCTCCCCCCTCCTCTTTCTCCTCCAGTCCATGTTTCTTCATGTTTCCTTTAGTTTCAGCTCGCTCCTGCCCAGGCACGGTTCTGCGCTCGCGAAGATGAAGTACGCACACGGGGGAGAGGGCGGAGAGGTGACGTGGGCTGTGCGTGGAATGTTTGACAGGCGCTTTTTAGTAGTAGGTCTCTTTTTCCACCCAACCTAAAGGAAAAGGAGGGAGAAAGCAGAGTCAGTCTTAAGGCAGAGCAAATATGAGGTTCAAGAGCTCCTTTTAGGCTCTTGACAACTTGCGCTGTAGCACCTGAGCTAGTAAGTGACTCATCACAATGGAAATATCTTGCCAAATTGTTGATGTGCTGTAGCTTTCAAGGCCCTGTTCCTGCTTTCTACAACTGCCCCCAAGCATTACTGCATCTTCTCCCTCTACTTGTGCATTAGTACTTATATACTGCAGGAAAATGCAGGGAGAAGGACAGACAAAGTCCTTAAAACTTGAACTGCACTATAAAGTACAGCTGAAGGAGGGAAAACACAGCAAAATACACCAGTGCTTAGTGCTCAGCCCCAGGGGTCCCTGAGCATTGCCAGAGCTTCTGTAGAGTTCAGCAGCCTGAAGTGAGGGGGAAGGAGACACATGGGTGAGCAGCACGTCCTTACCGCCAGGGTTGCGTCTGATGATGAGCTTTCTGATTTCATCATACAGGAATATGAGGAGGGAGTAGGGGAAAGCGCAGAACCACCAGGTCGGCCTGTTTGGGAGAGGAGACAGTGAGAAGAGACGGTAGGCAGCAGAGATGCTCTTTGCCTAGCAGAGCTCTGATTTGATGGCCCTGAAGAATACAGGAAGGCCAGCGTGTCTCAGCTTGCCAGTGCACCAGCTCCCACAAGGCTGTGGTTCTGCTGGGAATGCTCCAAGGCAAGAATTACCACCAGGTTTTCTGCTACAATAGGTTAATCCACTTCTGGTTATTAATTCCAACACAAGGTGTGTCATAGCACCTTTGTTCATCTCTGTACCAGCACCTCCCCACCTATTAATCAAGGAATGTTTCCTCTAAGTACACATAACCTTTGTGCCCACAGCCTTGTTCACTTGAACTGCATCGATTTGCCTTGCGATCTACACGTGCCAACATCCAGCTGCTGCAGGCACTGGGCCGAGGCCAGCTTCCTTTATTAGGAAATGCTCACACTTCAGCACCCAACTCCAGACAACACTTCTGAATGGAACACAAGATGTATTGGGGTTTAATTTTTTTTTTTCCATGAGAATTTTGTGGCATTTCAGCCACAGGACTGTTTGAAGTGTGAGACTTAACCCTGCCATGAAATGTTGCAATGCTGTTGAGCAATGCTAATGATGCTGGCACCCTCACCACTGTTTGGAAACTTATTAGGCACCAACTGATCATCTGCACCTACACCACGTCTTTCAAAAAGACTTTATCACTTGTGCTATTTCTGTGGAAGGCAGAAAAAGGCACAAGACATCAACACCAGTTCTTTAGCAAAGAGGAGTCACCTGCCCTATGTTTTGGAGCAATTCAATCAGCTTTATTTAGAGGTGCAGCCCCCCACCCATAAGAATATCCCATAGTACAAGAGTAGCTGCACTGTAATGCACTGGCACAACTGAAGTCGTGTTGCACTGAACTGCAGGCTCCCCATAAACATTCCACAAGCAGTAAAGCAAACTCCTGGTGTGCTACACTACAGCTAAGGATCTCTCATCCTCTAGCCTGAGCTCTTCTGAGCTAAGACTGGGTTTCACACAACTACTTCTATCCATCTCCCCACCCAAGCACTATTTTTCTGTGATAGAGCCTGCTGCACAAAAAACATGACGCAACTTACTTGAGAGGGTACATCCTTAGAGCAACATCCATCCCAGGGCAGTAGGAGAGGAAGGCAGCCAAAGCAGTCTCCTCAAAGAGACCAAATATTAAGATCTTGTTCCTATTGGAAATAGGAAAAGCAGTCAGTGACCAAGTACTTTTGCACATGACATCCTGAAACACATCTAGTTGACACATGGTAATGAATGGAAACAGACATTTTGGTCCAGGTCAGAAGTCTATCAGGTGGGGACTATCAGGCTGTCCAAGTTGCTTTACAGTTGTCACAGAGGTCTTTTGAAGCCTCCAGACAAACAACTTTCTATTTCACAACTAAGCCAGCCAGCAATTGCCTTCATCACCAATTCAGGAGATTGGGGGCTCATTTTGCCACATCTTGATACCTTGGCTGCTCTGCTGCTGCACAAGGCTGTGTGCTGGAGCATGCCTCTGTCCTTGAAGGGAGCTGGCTCCCACAGGCAACATCAGCAGAAGACAATGGTGCTCCATTTTTTGTCTCAGCCTGATGATCATAGCAGGTGCTTGTAGAGCACTCAATTCCTCTTTTTTTCACTACTAAGGCACCAGACTGTTCAAGACTTATGCCCAGGCACTGCTGGGATGAAGAACTACGATGCTGTTTGCTGGAGAATACAGAGTCCAATTCCAAATCCTCTGTGCACAGCCTGACTTACTTCATTCCCTGCTGGAAGACAGAGTTTCTTCGGGTCTTACAGATGATCAAGTCTGCCCACTGCACAACCACAATACTGACAAAGAAGGCTGTATGGCAAGTGAACTCCACTATTTTCCTCTGTTCGTAGGTCTAGGAAGCAGACAGAGCAGAGAGCATTTGTTCAGACATGCTGCCTTTGCTCTTCTGTTGCTTACACCAAGGCCAGCAGGCACCAGTATGATGTCTGGCAGCCTCTAAGCTGTGCCTCAAAACTTACCCATTGTTGCCCATAGCTGTCTTCCACATCATTAACCCATCGGTCATCCCACTGAACTCTAATCCCCAGCAAGCCAGAAGGCCAGAACCCATTCTCTGCCATGATTACAAAATAGGTGAAGAAACCTCCAAGTGCCTGGATCATACCTAAACAGGTGAGAAAGGACGGTAAAACTCATGATAGTACTGTGCAAAAGCAACTTGTAGGAGACCCCAACCACCTGAAAACCATTACTCCTTGGGGGCTCAGTCTCCCAAGCAGCAGCTGTAGAAATGGTTCACACTAACATCAAACTCTGTAGTAACCTTTTTTTTTTTTTGAGGGGCTTTTGCTCCCAACTTTGTACAGAGTTGCTTCTGTTCTGCCCTGTGCACTGTGATGGCACTGTACTCAAGGACACGAGATAAAACTCCCTTTGTGTTCTCATTAAGCCTTGCCCACCCCCATGCCTTGCAAAATACAGTTAAGAAAGTTCCCAAGGTCTGCTGCAATTAAGCATGAGCTCCCATCCTGTGAACTGGGCACGTCTCTGGAACTGCCTTTAATCAAGGCTCCTAATACCGTGTGTGTTTAGGGATACGCTACAGAGAATCCTTTACTTCTAATTAAACTAACAATGGGATCTATGTTCTTGCTGAACAAGCCTGAACTGGAGGAGAGCTGGTTGCCAGCCAGTTCCTTTACAGCGCTCTGCAGTTAAACAGAATGACTGTGGAAGGGATTCAGTGGATCGAGCTGCATAAGCCACCGCTATGTGCCACAGGGGCAGAATCACTGCAAGCTCTTAACGGCCTCAGGTTCTGCTTTTATGAATCTCAAGCCTCAACCCTCCCCAGTTAAGCAGAGCGGTCCCTGGCTGGGGCTGGTGCATAACCCCTCGCTACCAGCACTTACCGATCTGCCCGTAGGCCATGCTGATCAGCCGCTCGTTCACCAGCTTGTCTGTTTTGGGATTTCTGGGCTGCCTCTTCATGATGTCACTCTCTGCTTGCTCATAAGCCAATGAGATAGCGGGGACCTTGGGAGGTGGCAGGACTGCCGTTAGAACCGTTTCAGTCTCCTGCCTATAGCCTTCCCTGCCCCATGGCGATTGACCATATGCCCCAAGATGTAGTATCCTTGAAGGACCTTACCCCCCCTCTCTCCCCATATCTGGTTTGTCCTTACATGGGACTGAAGGATCCTCAGACTCTGACAGTCATGAGACAGAGGGTATCAAATGGCCATTTATTTTAAAACAGAACACTAGAGAAAACTGTACTTAAGCATTTTCCTTCCACCTGTCCTTTCTTGAAGGTACCTAAGAATGCCCACATTTGTCTGGAGACAAAAGCCAGATGCTCACCATGTCAGTGCCCAAGTCAATGCAGAGGATGGTGACTGTTCCCAGGGGAAGGGGTATGCTCGCAATGATGAAGATCAGGAAAGGTGTGATCTCAGGAATGTTACTGGTCAAGGTGTAAGCAATAGACTTCTTCAGGTTATCAAAGATCAGACGCCCTGAGGCAAGAAAGAGACAACACAGCTCTCACTTATCAGCAGAAGGTAGCCAAGGGGCTCTTAGGCAGCTTCAGTGGTCACACTCAAAAGGCAACATGCTAGTGCAGGAAATTAAAGAGTTCTCTTGCATGCAAGGGCGAGACTGTGGGCTCCATGCACATCACACACACAAAGTAATGGTTTTGGTCACAGCAATCTGAGTTCACTGCATCCAGCAGCAGGATACTAAGCCCTGGTTCCTGAAGTGCAGTTTCTGGAAGGTATCCTCTTGTTCTGCTCCTGTTTGAGATCTGTTGCTCCATCAAGGAGGAAAATGTGTCAGACTCAGCTGGCTAAGATGACTATAGGATCAGTGTTACACAAAAGGACAGAGAAGCTTTTGTTAACTCAGCTGCTTCCTACTGTTACCATCCCAAAGGGTCACGCTGGTCCCATGGAAAAGGAGATGAATTTGAAGAAAGAAGGAAAGTGCTGCCCTCCTTGAAAACACTTGGTATAGAGACAAGCTCAAATAAAGGAGAGCCTTCCAGATGCCTTTGTTTCAGAGGTGACCATTGCTGAAGCATACCATTTCATCACCACTGAACAACTAAGTTGTACACCCACCTTCTTCAACCCCAGTGACAATGGAGGCAAAGTTATCATCCAGCAGAATCATGTCAGCTGCCTGCTTGGAGACATCTGAGCCAGCAATTCCCATAGCAACACCAATGTCAGCCTTTTTCAGGGCTGGGGAATCATTCACACCATCACCTGTGACTGCTACAATGGCACCCTAGTCACAAAAAGAGGGACAAAGATTGAAGTCATCATATGATACGTTTTAGGCAGAAAAGCTTCCCCTCTGTCTTTCAGGAGATGAAGCATAAAAAAAACCCCTATTCCACTTTGCTGTAGTGAGACTTCAGCTTCTCTTTGTCCTCCCCTCATCCCCTTCCCCATCCTGATCAGGATGGGCTCACCAGAGCGCCATGATGCCCTCTCCAAAGGAGATGTTTGACTATATAGAAAAACATTGTGTTAACACAATACCTAAATGTTTGGAAAGCACTTAGGAGAGGAGGAGCTGACATGAACAAACGTCCTAGGATCAGAAGAAAACCTCAGTAACAAACTGAAGATGTTTTCCTGCAGGACCCTTTTATTTATGTATTGTGCAGTAGCCCAGCATCAGCAGCTGAAGGCTGCTGACAGACTGAGTTCTGTCTGACCCTTTGCCTGAGGGCACTGAGCAGACTAAGCCCTGCCACTTCAGAAGGCAGCGCCGGCTGGTATTTATATGTAAGTCTGGGGATTTCTCCAATATAAAAATCCTTGGACTCCCTCTCTTTACCTGTCGCTGACAGCCTTCCACAATTATAAGCTTCTGCTGAGGAGATGTCCTGGCAAAGACAATTTCTGTATGATGAATCAGGATGTCATCCAGTTGCTCGCTAGTCATGTCCTTCAAATCTGAGCCATGAACAACGCAAGCTTTGGCATCCCTGCAAACGAAAGATAATACAACATTTTACTTCAAGTTAAAGTAAGTTTCTCATTAGTTATATATTTCCCATAAAACTACGGCTCCTCAGTGCTTTAGGGAAAGGTCAACTCTTGCTGTGACTAAATACTAATCCAGGCTGCCTCTGCACAAAAGTTTGATGCTCCTAATTTACCAAAAGGTAGATAGAAAACACAAGTAAAAAGATAATAAGACAGCACCATGAAACAGACAAAAAGCCTGATGAGCAGACAAATTCTTCCTATGGCTTTTAAAAACACATCAAGGCAAAGAGTAATTGTTTCAACAGCTCTTGGCCTCTGCAATAAAGGAACCCCTGGTTCAGGCATTTAGCTATCAACATCACAAGAGATGCTGTGGTCTTCTGCAGGCAATCCCTTCTGTAGACTGATGATCTACACGTGGCTCTTCACAGAGGAAGCTCATGCTATGCCAGTTCAGGCTGTTTCACTCTTCAGCAACGAAAGCATACAATGTTATATTTAGACTGCTTTGGTAGCCTACATGCTACAGTAAAATACCACCTCTCTCAGCCAGCATACCATCCCTTATAGGTCTGTCCATGCAGCTCACAACACCACCCAGTTTAGACAGGGAAATTCCTTCCCCACCCTCACAGCCGGCTGCCGACCTGTTTGGTCGCACAGTCCAACGATCCCCAGCCTGCACTGCCAGATTGTGAAGTTACCCTCAAAATCAAGGAGAAGAATTCAGTCACAATGCTTGTCTTCCCCAAGCAATTTCATTCCACAGGCTGTCTCTATTCACAGTTCATAAGCTCCGTGGCTACTCTCCAGCCCAAACACAGGCTGGGTCACACTAAGCAATGCAGACAGCCCAGCCATTCTGCAGACAGCCTGCTTATGCCAAAGCACGTTTTCTGAGGATGCACAAGTTCTGCACAAGGCTATGAAGACAAACATTCATCCCTAAGAGGAAGGGATTCCATTTTCACATTTATTCTGCTCGTAGTCACTGACTGGTGACAATTCCTCTACCTAGCCCAAGCTCTGTTCCCTGTGCCCATCTGCAGTCACACCCAGATGAGAGCCTGAGAGCAAAAGAGGTAAGAGCTGGGCTTTGAGCGATCCAAGTTCATAGGTGACATTCCAGCTCTTTTCTTTAAACAGTGTTAAAAACAGCTCAACTTTTGGTAGCCCATTCAGTCTAGATTGTGACTAACAAGCTAGGTGCTTTCTTTTTACCAGTGTTTCCCATGAGCCTGTAAGTTACCTTACTAAATGAGCTTAACTAAGTATATGTTTGGGGGGCAAATTTGACCTCGCCTCTATTTGAATATCTGGAATTATAGGAGTACAGGGTTTCAGGCTCTGCAGCAGAATTGCTCAAAAGGTCACTTTTTTCCAAATGGTCACTTCCCTCTCCCATGCCACTTTAGGTACTTTTTCCTGCCTGCTACATTGGGTCAGTACACAGTGCTTGTGCAGTGACACAAGCCAGGCAGGGAAAATATTCAGCTCAGGGGAAAAAAGGCACTGGATTGACACCACCCAGTCAGCTATGTCCTTCCCAGTTGTGGGGACAGGCCATGAGGAAAGGGCAGAGAAAGGACAGAAGAAGCCACCAGAGTTTTCTGTACGGGGCTTACTCCTATTTCCCATGCACAGGAGACATGCACATTCAAGGCAGCCTTGTGCATTCTTCACGTAACTCGTGATACACATTCAAGAACCACAATGTGCTGAGCTAAGCAGATGCTAAGCTTTTCACGTCTAGGGAAAGAAGCTGAGGGATTATCCAAGAGAAGGAGAGAAGCAAATGCTTAATTCTTTCTACAGCTCTGGCTTTCCCCACCAGTTAGTACCTTGGGTTGACCTGGCTGACAGGAATGTTGAGTCGAGCAGCAATATCTTCCACCGTTTCATTGCCCTCAGAGATGATGCCGACACCCTTAGCAATGGCTTTGGCTGTGATTGGATGGTCTCCAGTAACCATGATAACCTGAAATGCAAACAGACTATTGTGAAAGCAGTGTCTGTACTGCAGAGCAACACTACCCAGAAGGCAGGGTCCCTTTGAGACTGAAAATGCCACGTGCCTTTTGTTCTACTAGCGAGCCTTGGCACGGAGCAAGCCTGATGTGCAGGCAGCAACTTGCTACCAGTGTGCAAAGGACTGAGGCAGATGGAAGGCAAAGGATTGTTAATCCTGAGTTAACGGATCCAGTTCTGCTTCCAGCCTGTGTTTTGCCCCCCATTTCAGTCAGTACTGTGGGACATGCAGAACACACCCAAGCCAAACCATGGGCTTTGGGACATCGTGCCATCAGTGCCTGTTGGTGCTCTAGCAGTTTGGAGTCGTTCATTTTTCAGTCTACTAACATACAATCATGTGTATTAAACTCAGAAATGAAGCCCAAAGCAGTACTAGTTAAAATCCTGATCAATACTTTACTCCTGTTACAGCAACGGATAGATTAGGGAAAAGTCCAGCAGACAGAGTAAGAGAAGCCCTTTCTATCCAGATGCATTTAGCAAGATGATTTCCAACCCAGGAAAAGACTACCTTGATCCCAGCGCTTCTGCATTTGCCAACAGCATCTGGCACAGCAGCACGAGGAGGGTCAATCATAGACATCAGTCCTACGAAGCAGAGTTTGTCCACAGGAAAGTTCACTTCATCTGTATCAAACTGGAAGCCTTCAGGGAACTGATCATCAGGCAGGGCCAAGTGACAGAATCCTGTAACACATCAAACCCAAGTTTACTCTGTTCCTACATATCAAAAGGTAGCGCAAGTACTTATTGCTTCTGCAAACAGCTCCACAAGAATAACAGGGCAGCGACAGAGATTTAGCCAGGGCTATTGAGACAAGAGTCACGCTCCCATTCTGATAACTAATAGCTGTTGCTAGGTGCCAAGGCACAGCTTGGTTCATATGTAGCAGAGCAAATCTAATACCATGTGGCTCCATGGAGTCTGAAGGTCCCGAACACTTTGCTTCATTCTGATCTAAGCGAACCAGCTGCTGGGCAAGACAAGACCCTGCAGGCTGCCTTTTAGAGTAAAGGCTAAAGACAAGGCTGTTCCTATACAAATTGCTGATGTGACCTTGACTCAACATGATGGTTACACTACAGGAGCACAGTACAATCCTCCACTTAAATCTGTGAGGACTTTGCAGAGGAGCACAAGTGACGACTTTTTCCAATTTATCATGGCTGTCTTTCCTTACCTAACACTCTCTCCCCAAGGCCTCCCAACTCAAGGTAGGCATTCTGAAAAGCATCTTTCATTTCCTCATCCAGTGGCTGCTCTTTGCCATGAATAAGAATGGTGCTGCAGCGATCCAAGATCCTCTCTGGAGCTCCCTTCATCACCAGCAAGTAACGGGATTCTGATGGATTTGCGTTTTTGTGGATAGACAGCTAAGGTGGAAGAAATGAAACCAGTTTATAGGCACGTACTGGATAGCTCACAAGTCATCACCATCACTTAAGGTTTTCTTTAAAGAAGTACACAAACTAAGGAATCACTATGTATTTTTCAACATTAACATGTAACTGTAGGTGTTGCAATGGCCTTTTTTCCATCTAAGTTCCATCCGTTAAGCTCCTTTCCCAGCAATTGACTCCTACTCCCAGATTTGAGTTCCTCCACTCTCCCTGCACTTCTGCTACATAGGGAGGAAGCATGCCTGGTCTTTTCTCAGCAGTGACACCTTGGTGTGAAGGCAGCTCCAGAAACTCTTACACAGTGTTACCAAGTATCATCTGTTAAAATAAGCCCTGGGCAGTCTACAAGCAACTAGTGGCTAGAGATTTTGGTGTCAAACCAAGTTTTCAGGCACACTGTGTGCAAATTTACTTAAGTGCTTCAGGGACCAGCTCTCCTTCAAGAGGCCACATACTCACCTGGTACTTGTTGGTCGAATTAAATGGTATTTCCACCACTTTGGGATACCTTTCTCTCATCTCCTTGACAGAACCACAGCACAGTTCAATGCATTTCAGAAGTGCCGATTCAGAAGCATCTCCCGCCACTGCTCTCTGAGGAGAGAGACAACTATCAAAGCATATATACCAACAGACTCGCTAGGGAAGATCAGATATTTTTTAGTGTATCCATCTAGGCCCAGTCCCAGCTTCTACACAACATGAGAGGAAAGAATAAATAATTCTATAATCTAGTACCAACAAGTACTGTGTTTTGGAATGCCAGACCTCTCAGCCTTAAAAGAACAGCAGTCCTCTGGTGCCAAAGTCAAGAAACCCTTTCAAAGGGCAGGGAAAGTCAGATGACCAGGTGCAGTCAGAGAAAAAGGCTGGAAAGTAACCTTGAGAAGAACTTCTGTAAATTGCCTGCCATGAAGGCGGCAAACATGAGATGAAGACTGATGACACACGCACAGAAACACTCACATGTGCTCTCCCACCACAATGTAAGATCAGTTTATCAAGCCTCTGTCTGAGAGGATTTAATTTGTCTGTGTCTCCTTCCCTATAAGGTTAGCACTGGTAGAGATTGTAGATGGGGGTTCTCAGCCCTGAAAATCTGTGTGTGCTCAATGTGCTGATTGAATTTCCTTTGCTACAATTTAAACCAAGTATTTCTTGCCCTTCTGATCCCTTGTGAGATTCTTATTTTACATTTTTATCCTGGTTTTTTGATATCGGAAGATTTTTCAAAACTCTCCCTCTCAAGTCTTCCTTAGATGGGAACAATCCTTTGCCTTAGGTCTTTAAAAATAAAACCTGAAATTATTGTCAGAGGAATGCTAAAGAATTTGTTCCATCATTTCTATTACTACAGCATTAGGACGCCCTTGGGAAGAAGTTTACTAAGCAACATGACCAATATTTGACAGATTGACAGCACTGTACAGGTCATTTCAGTCCTGGCTGGGTCACAGTTCAGAAGCAGAAATCTGAATTGGTGTTACACCAGCATTTGCACCACTGCTGAACCAACAAAAGCTTAAAAAGCCAAGATATGCCAATGAAAACAGACTGGCTAAAGACAAAGGGTCTCCCTGTTGTCTGCTGCTCCCCCCAGTTCTGGGGTCTACTTGTCCCAGCTCCCAGAACTGGGTGTTTGTAGCTTGTAAGTGTACAAATACTCTTGGAACAGTCAGACATTGGGAAATGCCTAGGCAAGTCGTCTGGTCATCTTTCCTAGACCTGTCTGAAGTACCTGACCTCTCAGTCTGTAGATGCTAGTGGATGGCAGGCAGTCTACTGTGGGAAAAGTCTCTTTTCAGTCCCATCTCTCCTGTCCACAGAACATCTCCTATAAGACTGTCAGACAAGATTAAGAGCGGCAAATACTCAACTTTACATCCTGTGGGTCACAGGAACCTGCAATCCCACTGCCATTACAGGAAGGTGATGGTGGGGAACAGGACAAACATTTATTTTAGGAACTCACCTTAAGAATTGGTACATTTTCTTGGTTGGCCTGAAACACAGCACGGTTGCAGAGACCCGCAACTCTGGACAGAGCACTCCAAGTAGCTGAGCTCTTGTCAAATGAAACACCTGAAAGCAGAGGAAGAATGTCAAAAAGCTTCTCCCAAATCACGTAACCACAAAATCCCACCGGCTTAAGAGCAAGAAATAGGAAAACACTTGGAGCCTGCTAGCACACTACATGTTTTTCAGTCCTCCCTTCCCAGGTATTTGATGAGCAGCTAATTATGTTAAGAACCAAGCATGAAATAGCAGCAGTTCAAGGGAGTATCTCTGCTTTCAAGATTCCAGTAACAGTTGCATCCAGCAGCAGCAGAGGCCATGCTGAAAAGGCCAAGGAATCCTGGACACAATCTTCTCTGAGAGGCTTAAGTAAGGGATGCTATGTTCTACCTCCAGGTTGTCTCACTTGATCCCTCACCCAGGAACTGGATCAAGTAGCTCCCAAAGGAACAATGCTTAAACAGACACTGCTTCTCTCATGCTGGCTCTTAAGTTGGCTCCAAGGGAGGTGAACTGAACATACAGCTAACTGATAAGCTAATGCACTTTCCATGAAGTGAAATCTTCTAGGCTTATTTCTACTGCAGCCAAGCCAACTGCTGTCAGGCCAGAGTCAAGTGCTTCCAAAGAACATTTTATTTATAGCTTGTTACTTTGCACTGGCGTTAAAGACCAAGAACAGTACAGTAGCTTTTTGAAGTGGTTCAGACAAGTGCAATGTTTTGGAGTGGTTTGGGGCAGGGAGCAGCAACACCAATGGAAAAAACTCTATGCAAATGATGTGTTGCAAACACAATGTTTCACAAGGCAGATGACAGCTAGGAAACTCCTGAATTTGGTTGTACTGAACAGTTCTGGAGAGATAAGTACCTCTTGATTGCACCACACATTGATAAGACCCTGAAATCTCAGTATCTGGAATAAACTTCCCACTGAAGTCTTACAGTCACTTCATTCATTGCTACTGTTCTGCAAACACAACCAGGATGTTCTGGGAAAACCCCTGGTCAAAAGCAGCCATCTAGTTCAAGATGGGAAATTTCCAGCTATGTCCAGCCTCGAGTAATTTGTTATCAGGGTCAACATCTCTGCTGTCCACACTTTCTGCAGATTTAAGATGGGGTAATTTCATCAGATACGCTTTAGCAAAAAATAATCACATACTCTGAAGCACAGAACAGCAAATATATCTACACACAAGATAAATACAAAGGGCTGAACACTAAAGAGGCTCAAATTCCAACCAAGTAATTCTGAGCAAACACAGCCCATATGGAGTTTAAGGATTAAACAGAACTGTGGTACAGTGCAAAGCTCTCTGTGCGTCATCTCAAGTTTTTTAATGCTCATTGCAGATCACGTTAGAAATGCACTATGAACTTTGCTTGAACTGAAGAGTTAGAAACACAGCTTCTTAGAGGTACAGGAAGCCTCAGAAAAACCCCATTTTTTAATGAAATGCCTCAAGTGTGAAGAGATGGTCTCACCACTCTGGTTCTCTGTGGTATCAGCCTCATGGATCTGATTGTCAAACCACATGTGCGCAACTGTCATGCGATTCTGTGTCAGAGTGCCTGTTTTGTCAGAGCAGATGGTTGATGTGGAGCCCAGGGTTTCCACAGCTTCCAAGTTCTTCACCAAGCAGTTCTTGCGAGCCATACGCTTGGCTGTTAGCGTCAGACAGACCTGTAGACAAGGAAGCAGATGACAGGTTGGACGCACTTGGGCACTAATACACTGCTACCCAACTCACTGTGGGCACTGAATAACAACCAGTTCACCTGCCCTGCAGCGATCCCCTAAAACTCCATCCTCACCTCATCAGGGCAAAACAAACAACTGCTAGGTTTAAAAGACATTTTCCTCATCATAAAACCTCCAGAAAGAGAGGACTCGCAAGGCCTCAGTAGTCTCCCGCTTCAGTAGGAAGTAACATGCCCCAGACTAACATATCACTTAATGTTGCAGTTCCTAATCATAGGAACTTTCAAAAAAACATGAGAAGGCCCAAAATAGTGTGGTGATAGGGCTGCAACTTATGGGTGTAGGAAGTGAGCAACCCCAACCATCCTTTTTTTGCCAGAGGCCATTATCTGGTTCCCAGTCCCAGATGTTCATTCCTCATCTCAGTTGTTGCTCTGTTTCCTAAGACTATGTGGAAGCCTCTAGCCCTCTCCACCACCACCCTCTACACAGCTCACACCTAGATACTCCCGCCACCTCTTCAGGAAAGAAAGCTTACAAGAATCTCTGCCAGGTCCCAGAAAAAAAAGCTGAGACTGGAGTGAAGCTTGCTGGATGCTCTGCTAGCCCTTCACAGTTGGAGGGGCTGGTGTGCACATGGGTGTAGAAAGCCTGAACAGTTGCAACAGGAAGCCCCCTCTTGCCACAGAAAAAGGCAAGACAAGTTCAGAACTACCAGTCTTTGCTTACTCCAATTCTACAATGCCAAGACTTTGTGAACATCTAGTTTAGGGACCCATTTTCATTTGGAAAACAGCTACAGAACTTCTGGTTACCTCTAAATACACAGTGAGCACGATGCACTCCACTTCCTTAAGAACCACACATGCAACTCATCCAATCTTTTTCCAACTTCACTCACCGTGACCGTTGCAAGCAGCCCCTCGGGGACATTGGCAACAATGATTCCAATGAGGAAGATTACAGCCTCCAGCCATGTGTACTCAAGTATGAGTGAAAGGACAAAGAAGGAGACACCCAGGAATACAGCCACTCCAGTGATGAGGTGAATAAAGTGCTCAATCTCCATGGCAATTGGAGTTTTCCCCCCTTCCAGCCCAGAAGCCAGACTGGCAATACGGCCCATCACAGTGCGGTCCCCAGTGCTAATAACAATGCCACGAGCAGTGCCTAGAAGACAGATGGGTTTTAGAAAACAAAAACTCTTCACCAAAACACACTAAACTGAGTTTGTTTAGCCTGTCCTAAAGTATTATTTAAGAGCAAAGCTTGCTAAACAAGTAAGCATTCCAAGGGCTAAAGTCTCCCTCCACAGCCTTTTTTACACTCAAGCAGCATCAGAAATAAAAGGAGGTAAGTGCTGCACAGAATTCCCATGTGACTGGTCAAGCTGTACATCCTCTCCCTTCTGTCCCGGAGAATGAAGTGCCAATCGCAGGGAATTAGAAGCAGCCATCTTCAAGAAGTAGACAAATGTCCTTTTCCCTCCTTTAAGAGGAGGTCCACTTTCTCTCCCCAAGGCTCTGGAGAAAGATCAAGAATCCTTCAGCTTTACTGGTATGGAGGGGTTTTTTGGTGTAGAAAAGATTCTCTCTGTTGGAGAGAATCTGTCAGGAAAATACACAATAGGCATCAGGCAGGACATCAGCACTAGCTAGTCACACCTTTATACCCAGTGGGTGTGGAAAAGATTCTCTGGGCTTCAGCACAAAGCGTGCCTACCACCATACTGAGAGCTGCAACAGCAAGTTCTGCCAGAGATGTTTGAAATCCCTGCTTTCTGCAGCAGCTGTAATCTTTCTGCTAACTCTGTCTAACAATCTTGGTTCACATTATGTTATCTATGCTTGAATACACCACTTGATGCTCCTCTGAAAACAAGAAAGGAAAAAAGCTAGTAATGCTGTGGAGTCATCCTTGCCCGTTGTATAGTATTGCAGTAGAAACGAGCAAAGCCTTTGCTGGGGACTTCCAGCCTGCTCTTGCACAGTAGTAAGTTACCAACTAACACTCTGAACTCACACAGTGTTTGTGTTGCTTACCTCTGCTAGCATCATTAGTACTTTAGGAAAGTAGGAGAGTCACATACCTTCCACACAGTTGGTGGAAAAGAAAGCAATGTTCCTGGTCTCCAGTGGGTTCTCATTGGAGAAGTCTGGAGACCTGGTCTGAGGCTCTGATTCACCAGTAAGTGAGGAGTTATCCACCTACATGGAAGAGAGCATTTTGTCACACACAAGCAGGCAGATGCCTTCAGCAATGAGAGCAGATAAAATGCTAGGCACCCTCTCCACCACTCATTTATACCACAGAAGACATTCTTTGCAACTGGACTAATTCATCAACCTTCATAATGAAGTTTTCAGGCAGCCAGTCACTGCTGTACCTTGCAACCATGTGCAGATATGATCCGAAGGTCAGCTGGAATCCTGTCTCCCCCTTTCACCTCCACGAGGTCTCCGACTACAACACCTTCTGCATTTATGCTCATCTTCTCACCATTTCTGACTACAAGAGCTTGCTGAAAGAGAGTAAAAAAAAACAATCTATGTCAAAAGCAACTCTTAAGAGGCAGCTCAAGAGATCTGAGTATCTTAAGTAGTCGTACTGTGGTTCTATAAGGTTTCTATTTGCACTAAGACGTTCATCTCTGATATGTTTCTTATTTATGGAAAAATGGCTATTTTTGTTTTCTTTACATTAAAATTCCCTGTTGTCAAGGTGACTAAGATAGCTGGGTATGATACAGACTGTCTGTGAAGGCATCTGAGACTTGGTGCTTATCACATCAGTTACAGAACTCCTCAGACTATCAAGAAAGTGTGCTATGAATGTTAATAAGCCAGTGGAACTCTCAGGTTGCCAGGGACTGCCCCGGCCTATTAGCATAGTTACTTGGAGCATAAAGAGGAGAGAGTCTCATAGACCTCTCATAATTATGAGCTAGCAATCCACACCAACAGACAGGCTTTTTGCAATTGAAAGCAATGTTTAAAATAGTTAATAACCTCCAGCAAGCCACAGCTTGGCAGATCTCAAGGAAATGAAGTATTCCATACCTGAGGCACCATGTTCTTGAAGGACTCCATGATCTTGGAACTTTTTGCTTCTTGGTAATAAGAGAAACAGCCAGTAATGATAACCACAGCTGCCAAGACAACACCCAGGTACAGCTACAAAGAACAGAGAAAGTGAGTCAGAGGACAATCTGCCTGAAAGGCTTCCAGTTTGTCCAGATAAATTGCTTGGCATTTAAGTGCCCCATTACAAAGCATGGAGGTACTTGCAGTCTCTGTACATTTTGTACACAAAGGCTGTGCACAAGCTAGTGTTGTTAATGCTACATGAAGGAAGTCGGCTGCTCACTTCATTACGTGGAAGCACTCCAAGACACGTTACGCTCACACACTGAATTTCCCGTGCTTATGGGAAAAGCTTCTGGACTCAGTGCTTAGAGGAAGTTAATCTGCTTTGAGCCAAACAGGCTGTTCAGCCTCCCTTTGAGGTAAACCAGACATTTTTACTTACATTATCATTGTTGACCTCCTCTTCCATTGCACTTTGTATGCCATAAGCCAGAAAGCAGAGAATAGCACCGATCCACAACAGGAGCGAGAATCCTCCGAAGAGCTGCCGACAGAACTTAACCCATTCAGGAGTGGTGGGTGGGGGCGTGAGGGAATTTGGGCCATCACGAGCCAGAATCTCAGCTGCACGTGCAGAAGTCAAACCCTAGAAGAGAGGTTTCTTTTACAGGTACTGTGGCAAGACTGAGTGGGGAGGGTAGCTCCAAATTTCTTCATGTTCTACCGCAGAAACAAAGAGATGCTAACAGCTGATGGAGATCTCCACAGCTGACAGGGACCTGCAACATAAAACTGCAGGATATGAAAGCTTAACACCTAAAGAGATGCTACTTGAGAAGCCTGCAGGCCATGGGGCTATGAACACTGAAGCAGGGCAGGACAAGAAGGCTACAGCAGCAGACTTTGAGCTCTGAGAAACAGGCCAGTGCAATCCATCCTATCAAATTATCGAACAAGTGAAAGCTGGGGGCCATAAAGATGATAACACTTTGGATCGGCCTTCCTGGAAGTTTAGCTTTCAGAAGCCAAGGTCTTTGTCAGAAATATGCAAGCCTCTGTGCTGTTACAAAGTAAGAGCAGACTTGTTGTCGTAAGCAATCATGCAAAAAACACGTTAAGCAAAGCAAGAGCAAAGGTACAAAACCACTGCAGTGCTTCTGCACTGGACTTTGAAGTTAGCTAAGATATTTGTACACCTCTTACTATAAAAAGGTAAAATTTTAACTGCTTCTAGCCATCATTAAGTCTCTGGACATGTGCTAACTCTCTAGAGACTACGTTTGCAACAAACATTTGCCTTTATTACAAGCTCCTCGGGGGAAAAAAAAATAAATCCAGGAATCAACTTGACCTTGGAACAATTCAGAGGCAGATAACAGTGACTTTGTTTCTAACAAAGTCACTGAAGTATTGCAGCCAGGCTGTACAGTGGGAGGACGAAGAGAAGTATTTGTGAGCTCAACAGTTTTCCCAAAGCCTGGGAAACTGGAGGAGGGGAGATTATACATGAGAAAAAAAACAACACAACCAAAAAAACCTAACCAGACCACCCAGATCTCCCTTTGTGAAGTGCTCTGAGCCGAAACGGTTCCTTTTCACATCAGTGCAAGGAGGGAGGGAAAACAAAGTTTACCTACCCGACTCAAGTCTGTTCCATATTTACGATGAAGTTCATCAAGGCTCAGCTTGTGGTCATCCTGAAAGACAAGAATTGGTTGAAGGCAGGGGGAAGAGATCACAGACCCTGCAGGCTGATCAGAAAGAGCTCAGCAATTCCTCACCCCAGGTTTCCTATCTGTAAATGTCTGGTGAGATAGCAAGACTCTCTTCTCTGAAGAGAATCTGAACCTCCTTCTGCAACTTCAAGCAGTCTCATCTTTCACATTTTTGTGACTATTTGCACACAACATGACAACTTTTAAAAAAAACCAACTCAGTCTATCTCTCAGTGTAGTCTTAATGTGTCCCAGCAGATTCTGTAAAGCCTCAGTGGCGAGTTTTTTTGTGGGTGGGAGCAAGGGAGAAGGGGAAAGGAAAGCAGTTCAGAAGGAAGGTAGGAATGTACAGAAGTTTAACCCTGTCATTTCATACACTAAGTAATGTTATCAGCTTAAGCAGTGCTTCTTCCCCCAAAGGGGCTCTTTTTCACAGTCAGGCTATTTTTCAGTTGGTGTCAGTCCAAGTTTTATTATCCTCTCTCCCTAACAGAACAGCCAAAAAATGTGAAAGCCCAGACCCAAATCCATAGCACAAACAAAACGTGCATTTGAGGAGGGCAGATTTAAGATGGATGATGCTCATAGACAGATGTATCGCATCATCCAGCATCCACAGATGAGGACTGAAGACACTCCCCACCACCTAAAACATGGTTAGAAAGAATAATACTGAAGTCAGCCTGAGCAGAGGCCAGCAGTAAACGGAGCTGTACAAACTCAACTCTTCAGTTGGAATGAAAACAGCAGTCTCACTCACGTGACAGCACAATAAAGTCTGCAATGCTACTACCCAGACAGTGCTTGCCTGATTGAGGAAATGCAGCTACACTGTGCTACGGGTAACCCAAGGCAAGCACAGGCTTGGGTTCTGTGTCAAGGGCCTTTTGAGAAGTGATGTCTTCAGGGCCTACCATCAGCTCTTTTCTTAGTCACATGAGGTACAGGGCTTTGGGAGGAGTGAGCATTCTTAAAGCTGCTCTTTCCATGCCCTACACTCTTACCATTGAGACTTCCTTTTTAAGCTCCTCCATGTCCCTCTCCTTCCCCTTTCCCTTTCCCTTTTTCTTCGCGCCATGCTCTGATGTAGCAGTGGGCTCATACTTGTCTCTTCCAGCCTGCAAGAGAAGACACAGTACTGTTAGAAACACCTTACAGTCAACTTCAACAGCAGTTAGACGTGAACTATGTGCACCAGACTGCCAGGCAGACAAAATAATTAAGATTTATTAAAATTATGCCACTTCAGTAAGCAAAAAAATGAGCTAGTGAGCAGACAGGTCTGCTCAACAGTATCCCCAATATACAGATCATCTGACTCCAAGTCAGTCATGACAGAATCGCAGAACGGTGTCAGTCTAGCTAGGAGGAAAGCAATCTACATGTTATTCAGTCACTCTTCATGTGTGAGCCTCAGTTCAAGCTGAAAAAGTGATGAAGAGCAGAAACCAATTCCTGAGTGCATACGTATGTTCCCTTCCAGGCATTAACTCCTCCTTCCCCTTCTCAAGTCTTTCACATCCTCTGGCAAGGAGGAGCCTACCAACTGAAGATAAAGAAGATGTGGTATCTCTGGCTGGTAGAATCTAGGGGATAAGTTCCAACACTTTCATTCTCAGTTTGGCACTCTGTCTGTCTGGTTACACAACAGAAATCTGTATTCAATTTATGGCAGTTTGACCAGCAAGAATGATAGACAAAGCAGAAGTACACTTTCAAAGATTGAATCTGTACTCAGTCCTGCTTACACTTCACAGAGCACATGATTCGCTTAAAGCCTCTTTATTCAGATGGCTTTTCACTCACTTACATCACGATTAATTCTACATGAAATCATGCACTGATTTAGATCTTGTCATGATGGGGTAGGAAAAAAAAGCATCTAAAGACAAACAAACTGTGGCTTAGTATATATAAACATCACTTAAAAGACCAAAAAAAAAAAACCAGATACAGAAGGGTTACAGGCAGAAATAAGCCCAAACTACAAGCAAGAAGTTTGGACACCCCCTAAAGATACCAAAACCAGGCATCAGTAGAGTCTCACAGAGCAGTTCCATCATTAAATACTACATACATTTCCAGACACCAATAGCAGTTTTTTCCCTTCCTGCCCTTTTGCATGGGACCTAAACTTTCCTGCCAAGTTTTACGCAACGAGATTTTCACCCAATAAGGTCCCAGAGAAGTATTTTGAGATGAAACAGTAGTTAGTGGCACCACAGTCAAACCATGAACAAGACTAAGAAAAGGTTTCAAAGGCATTAAGCCTTGCTCGGTCTTTGCATGAGCAGCTCAAATCAGAAACAGGATTCCTGCGAGCAATCTGGACACAGACGCTACTGTCCAGTTGAGCTGCAAGCACAGGAAATTTGTATTATTTAGTCAAAAACAAGCAGAAACCAAAACAAAAAGTGAAACTACACAAAAAAAAACCTAAAAAAACAAGGAAAACCCCAGGATTTTTCTAGAAGAGCCTGTCTGTCACATCTAGGTGAGGATTTTTGTTGTTTTGAGAAAGCTCTGTGCATGTCACTCTGCAGCCACAGTAACACATTTTGCATGCACAGAAGCCCTCTCTTGCCCCATTCAGTAAAAGTAGGCTTTGCATTCCCCATATCCTTGCACACAGCCGAAGAGCTGTGCAATGGAAACAGTTTTTAATAAGTGGACCAGAGCCAAGTGGTTTGCCTCCTCTCTTCCAGGAAAAGGACACAGAACTACAGGCTGTCAGCATTCCTGACATTCTCTTTCCTACACCTAAACTCCCATTTCACTTCTTAAAAAAGGGAAAGCCAGGGGACTTTGACCAGCTGCAATCCTTGCATTCCAGCATCACAAGAATTTGCCACAGGGCAGCTGACAAGAAGTCATCATGAAGCATCTTTCAGTCTCCAAAGGAAAAAACTTTGATTTCTGCTAGAGCTCTAGCAGACAAGTCCAAACATAGTCTGCACAAAACACATGCTTCTTCATTACTACTTGAGACAAGAAATGATTTTCTAATGAAGGTGAAGGAGCTGGTGCCTTGACTAGCGGTCCATTACCCTCAGCTTCAATCTCTTTCCTCTAAAAAAAAAGCTTTCCAAGCTCTTGCAGGTGATTGGAAAACCTCCTGGTTCTTGAAACTTCTGTAAGAAGTACAGTTACTCAGCTTACCAGGCGCAGCAGTGAACCACTCAAGAATATAAGAGTATTTAGCTGTTTCAGCTAGAGTCAACCTACAAGTGGGCAAGCATGAAAAGGCTCAGTGCCCTTTTTCAAGCATGACTTGCTTAGGAAAAAAAAAAATGAATAAAAACCACAGTCATCAGCTGTGCTAAGGACACAAGTGGATAGAGTTACGTAAATTCTCAAGTCTTTGGATTTTAATGGAGTCTATCTTACCGAGGAGCTCAGAGTTCCTTAGTTAAAAAAAAAGCTCAATACCTTCCCTTCTATTGTTCTAGTATCATATCCCACCCTTACAGAAAAGCTAAGACAGTGGCATCAGGTTCAACTCTTGCTACAGGCTCACTCCATGCAGAGTCTCAACCTTCTGCTCCATCATCCAAATCTGAACTTGACATATAGATCAGAGTCAAAGTGCTGCCCCTGATCTGTGCCTTCAGGGCTATTGTCTCTCTTCCAGCAAGATGAGCCCGATCTGTTCAACAAAGGCTTGTGCTGCCTGAGCTGCCAGGGGAAGAGGGGTTCATCCCACCCCTCAGCGCTGTAGGATTTCCCTACTCTCCCCTCCTTTTCCTGCTGTACAATGAGAAGGCGGCTTACAGGACTCCAGATCCACATCTTATCAGGATTTAATCACATGGCCTGAACACAAAGGAAAGTCTGTCTCAGAAGTGTCACCCCTGTTACTTGACTTGATGAGGAACTCTGACTCATCAAAACTGACAGAATAGAAAAAACAACACAGCTTTTTTTTTCCATTGGCTTAAGTACAACATTTGTACACTCCAGCCAAGAAGTTTTATACAGCCCCCAGAAAATCCTATTGTCTTTCAGATGTAGCTTATGCTTTTCAGCTCGGGACTAATTGAGCCATTCATGGCTGATGTTCTCAACACAAGCCATGATTGACCAGGAAACGGGAAGGGTGCAAATCAGCAGACAAGCTCAGAAGTACCCTATTCTAACATCACCTAATCCAACCAGAAATGTCAAGTAAGAGCCAAAATAAATTACAGTCTCTGGAGGCCTGGTCTGTTCTAGTACTTATGTCATTATAATCAACTGTGCAGAGAAAACAGAAAACTTACTGTCCTGCTGCCTCACGAGACAGTCTTCAGTAAATATATTAACCAGATGAGTCATGATACGGACTATGCCTATTGGACTGGAAACACCGCTCCATGACCCTACGTAATCTCAGTGAGTGATGCAAATGCCTTCTGTGGATCCGTCTCACTCCCTCTCAAGAGCTGTGTTCAATCTCCTACCTTTAATAAAAAAAAATACATCTAATCGACTGCACCAACTGAACAGACTCAGCACCTAGAAAAGTAAAAAGCGGTTTCTACTCAACAGCTAGTAATTCTTTATGGCCAGTAGATCGATACTTCTGAAATTACAGGAGGATAGTCTCTCCTCCCCTGACAAGGGATACAAACCTTGCAAAGGTTTTCATCGTGAGGGTGAAAACAGGAACACCTACACACCTAAAGTCTTCTCTGGATATCAGGACAAACAGCTCTGCTTCTCATGAAGCTGTGTGAAAACCCAAGAGCAGAGCTGACTCCCCACATGCCACCAACACCAGACAGCTGAGCAGCCCTGATTTTTCAGTGCTATGTCAGCTATGGAGTGTCATCTCGTGCACTTCTTTGCCTGGAGTATCAGTGCATCTTTACCATCCACCCAGACATCTGTAGTAGCTGCCAAACACATAAAGATGAGTAAACTGGACACACTTCTCTCCCAGAAAAGTTGGTGACTTCACCTACCCCTTGAAAAGGCCTGACTGAAGAAGGATCTTCTACAGCTTTCAGGAGGTCAAGATCCCAACTGGGTTACAGGATTGCAACCCACAGGTACAGACCTGAGATATTTCATCCTGTTACACAGCTTTAACAAAAACATGCATTGTCTAGGCCCAGAGTTTTCTTTGGCAAAAGAAACCTGTGGCCTCTAGCCACAGAAATAAAAGTGGGAATGCAAAAGACAGAAGGAGGGAGAGGTATATATTAAGACTTCTTAATTGCACCAGATAAGGATTGCTTTGATTTGCATAATTTCCCCTCAGTTGGCCCATTGTGCAATATGCCTTCCTAGTTTCTGACAGGAAAAAATCCTTAACTGGGGTTCAGGCATTAGCATCGACCTCCAGAAGCAACTCAATGCACACTGCACTAATGACAGTAAGTTATGTCTGTGCAGAGAGGGAGATGGAGTAAAACATGCTGCAGACAGCTTCCAGGCAGCTCCAAACAGAAATGAAATCCCGTCTGCCTTCCTCTGCTACGCACACTCCCTTGGATAATCTGCTTTTTGGGCTGAACAACATAACCGGGCAGCTCATGGCCCTCCCCTTGTCCCATTACCATTTAAAGTAAAACAGACACTCTGCTCAGCTTCTCCTCACAGTCACAGAGAACTTGTTCGCTCACACTCACACTCTTACTTTCTCTTCCATTCTATGCTCCCATGGGAAAGAGGTTTCCTTTACAAGCACCCTAACTGAGGGGCTAGCACATGATGTTCAGCGTTGCATCCACTCACTGCTTCTTTCACAGCCTCGCTCTCTCACATCCCCATTTTTCAGGGGGTCCCCAATTACCCACATGCATTCTCACCGCTAAAGGAACTGATCTCATGACGTGCTACCAGAAGGTAGCCAAACACTGTCAAATTATCCATCATCAGCTCTTCAGTTTCAGGCCAATTTCTTTATTATCCCGAAACCTATGAAATTGGGAATGGAAGTGAGACAGCTAACAACCTTCACTGACAGAAAATGTTTGTACCTCCTCCAAGTCCAGTCAAGGCAGCCTAAGCCCTCAAAGCCTTGTGCTGCAGTCATAGATACACACACAACTCTAAGCCTTCTATGATGACTTAAAGCTCAAAGTCAGAAGACTGCAACAGAAGACTGTAACAACACCAAATCCTCCCACAACGTCTTATCTCTTAGGTGATCTCTTATTGTGCATACTGCCTGTTGCCCACTGGACTGAAATATATCACATTGTGCTGCCAAGCATCAAAAGGACTTCACTAACAAGAAAAACAAAGAAAGAAGTCTCCCAAACCTACCCCACATGCTCTTCAACCCCCTTTGCTGAGTAATTGCCCATTCAGTGTTCTTCCTACAGCTCCCTTATTATTTATGTGGTTATATCAATATTGTATTGCACCAGTGAGGACAATGCAAAGTCAAATCAATGTTTGACCAGCTCTTGGGAACTACAGCACACCTGTGGGCAGGGACAACGCTACCAGCTCTGCGTTTTAAGGCCCTGTGTGGTCACCCTCTCCTCGAGAAGCAGAGAAATTTGGGACTTTTCCAGGAATGTGTCTAAAAAGTAAATAAAAGTCTACACACCAAGTATGCAAGACCCACAGTGAAGTACGTGAAGGGAAAAAAACAAGCATCCAAACAATAAACTCCAGAAAGTGGTCTTTACTTTGTCAATATAAAATAGAATTGGGGCAATCCAAGAGTAGTTCCTGCTCCACACACGGGCATTTGATCACAACACCCAGCTTCAAAACATCTTCACTCCTGTTTCCAAGAGCTTTCATACACCCTTTTGTTTAGATATAAGATAGCATCTGAATTAAAGATTTCTCTTTTTGGGCTGTAAGGGAGAAACAATACTGATGCTGGATGGAAAATGCCGCAAGGCCTTCTGTGAGACTTTGATCTCACCAGTTAACAGGACAGACACACGAAGTGTCCCCTTTCACATCAAGTCAGGGGCGACCACCTCCAGCCTGCCAGCCGCTCCCATCGCGCCCTCACACTGCGACCCATGGGCAAATTAGCCGTAACAATCCTGACAGTTCCCCTCCCTTTCCGCCCCCTATCCCAGGCCCTCGTGTCTCAAGAAGTCTAAAGTACTCTTAGGAGACAGAGGAGCAGCCACGCTCCACAGCTCAGCTCCAAAAGGGCATCAGATAACACCAGCCCCGCAGGCTGAGGGCCCCACACGCCCGGGGACGGGAGGCCCTTTTCCGGGGGGCATCAAGGGGAAGGTAGAGGGGTTTGGGTCGCTCCTCCCTCAACATCACCCCCTTTCTCTCCCCTCACCCACCTCCGCCGGGCTCACCGGGGCACGGGCTCACCGCGGCCACATCTGCGGCCGGGCCCGCGGGGAGAAGCCGCCGGCAGCCCCCCGTGCCTGTGCGTCCCATCCGCCCGCCACGCTGCCCGTTACTTCCTCTGCCGGCGGCGGCGCGCGGCCGCCAGGGCACGCTGCTCGGGGGCAGCCGGCACCGGCACCGCCCTCTAACGGCCGTTACCGCGCGCCCCGGGCCCCGCCGCCCTCACACACGCCGCGGCCGCCGCCCCAACCCGGGCACAAAGCAGAGCCCCGCCCGTCACAGCCGCGGGGGAAGCGGAGAGGGGGGCGGGGAACGGGACCGGCTACGGTCCGACTCCTTGAATTTCCCACTCCCGACCGCACGCCCACGTCCCGGCCACGCGTTCCGCCCCAGCCCGTCCGCTCGGGCCGCCACCCTTACTCACCCCCTTGCCCATGGTGCCGGGGCGACTGCGTGCGGGTCAGGCAGCGGGGGGCGAGGAGCGGCGCCACGTGTCCCGGCCGGCGGCAGGTGCGGAACAATAGCAGCGCCCCAGCCGCCGCTCGCCTTCTTCCTTCTCCTTCCTCAGCTGCTCCTTTCCTTTGCCTCGCCCCCCCCCTGCCCCCGCCTGGGTCGCTCCTCTCAGTCGCCGCAACCACCAGCAGCTCCAAGCGCCGCCGGCTTCCCGCCGCATAAAGAACCCTCGCTGCTCCGCCCCGCCCCAGCCCGGCCCGCCCCTCTGAGGCGGCAGGCGGGCAGGCGTGTACGGGACGGGACGCGACTGGGGTGGGAAGGGGGGCTGGAGGCGGGAACAGTGCACCTTGAGGCTCACCTCGGCTGCCCCAGCCGCGCCTCGCCGGGGTCGACGGAGGCGGGTCAGGGCGCGGGGGCTCCTTCCGCGACGGGGAAGGCTCCTCCTGAAGGCGAGGCCGCCGGGGGGCGCTGCGCCGGGCCTCGCCTCGGTTTCAAAGCCGCCGCCATGCCGGGCCGCAGCGAGCTGTGCTGCGCCGCGCCCGCTGCCGCGCACCTTCCGCCCCGCGCTTCCCCTGCAGGGTGCAGCGGTTTGTCCCTCGCGACTGCCGCCCACGGTCACGGCAGGAGCTCCCCCATGCACACCCGGTCGCGGCCTTCTCAAGTCTTGTGGTTCCCCGTGGGTTTCCAAGACTGGAGCTTGGCTAGGGGACCGTTGTTACAGAACGGGTTGGAAAGACCTTAAAGGTAATCTAGTACGACCCCCGTGCAAATGAGTAGGCTCAGAGACCCATCCAACCTGGCCCTGAATGGTTCCAGGGATAGGGCAGCTATCAAGCTCCCTGGGCAAACCTGTTCCAGTGCCTCACCACCCTCACAGTAAACAACTTATTGCTTCCATATAGTCTAAATCTCTGTCAATTTAAAGCTGTTACCTCTTGTCCTACCACCACCTGCTTCCGTGCGTAGGAGGAATGTAGTTACGGCATCTCCCTGCTAAACAGCTTGAAACTCTCAACAGAAGAAAACGGAATTGAAGCTTAAAACATCTTGCTTAAGAGCTTGCTGGGCAAACTCATTGCCCATGGACCTGTGAATTTAAGGGGAAAGGATGCCACTGCAACCATAGCTATTTTTTTTTTAAAGGTAGTGGAAGGAAGCACCACTAGTGGTGGAGCTTGGTCTCATCACCATGCCCTAGACCTTCCAGAGCTTCTGATGAATCTGGCACTTGCAGACATGCAGGATATTCCTTATTTTGTGATTCCAGCTGGGCTTACAGACAACCCAACCTGCACGGTACTGAGGTGCTTCTGTGACTGAACACAGTGAATTTTAAAGGCAAAAATTATCAGTGAGATCAAATGCAATTTTAGACAGCAGGCCAGCATTTCGGAGACACTTCCTTAGTCTTCTATATAAGCTCATTTTGTGCCTCCGGTGGTCTTCATTGGATGTGTCACTCTGCTGACAGGGAGACTGAGGCTTTTGGTTTACCTAGAAAATACGTGGCACCTGAGCAGCCGTCTCCCTCCCAAGCTGCACTGTCTTAACCCCGAGGCAGTGCTCTCAGCTCTCATTACTCATCTTTGAGGTTTTCTTTTAAGGCTCCCCATTAAAAGCCTGGCTCTTGCAGGCAGGCAGGGAGAAGGGAACTGGGCAGAAATTTCACAGCCTGAAGTCACCATTTAATTTTAAACTCCTTAAGAGCGATCCACTGTACCAAACTTGTCTTTCTATGTGGCAGTGAAACATCATCAGTATGACAATAAAAGAAGGCCCCTTCAGACAACTTCTGAGCCATGTTGCCCCTTGAAGTGCTGCCTAACCAGTGTAGTTGATTTGGCACACTGGGTTTGATCCATCTTTTGCCTTAATGCATTGCCATTTCTTCACAACATGAAACTCTAGCGTGCAACTGTGATGCTGCAAACTCAGACCCGGTGTCTCTTTCAGGAGAAAAAATGTGTCTCAGTTCTGTTACTGGCAGTGATTTAAAGAGAGCAAATCCATATGGGTCAAAGGAAATTTTATTATGTCAAAGCAGATGGGGAGGGGAGGGTAGAGTACTTGTGTTCTCCTCCTGTAATAGCTATCAGGGAGATTAGCTTAAGAAAAATAGGAGAGCTCTGTTTTCAGTATCTACAAGCAATTACAAACTGTTTTTGATACCTTGGCAGGGCAACTGGGAGAAGCAGAGGTAATGTAAAGGAAACTTCACTCCTGCCACACTCTGCCCCCTGAGGGGGGCAGATCGAAATCAGCATTTAATACCTGAAAATTCCTGCTCTTTGGTTTATGCATCCCTCTACCTTCATCCTGGGAGTAACCATGAACTGTTATTTTTCAGATTTGCAGGAATACATTGTGTTTCCCTTCAGACTGCACACTGTGATGAGGTTGTGGGCTGGTGAACAGCAGCTGAATCCTAGGGGTAGGTGGCACGGGATGCGATACAAAGAGAAGAGTGGGCCTCGGGTGAGCAGTGCAAGGGTGTTATGTGAATGCCTGCTTCTGTGGACATCACACAGCCCTTCTGCTGCGTCTTTGAGAATGTTTTATAGCAGGGAGTTTTATTACGGCCATTTTAGGGACAGGAAAAGGGAGTCAGAGAGAGGGAAGATACACTACTTTCTGCTCAGACATATTCCTGCTTCCAGCAACAGACTGCATGTAGCTTGACACAAAGCAGCAAATCTTCTTTATCCCTTTGCACCTGCCACAGCCTAGGGCTGCATTTGCTGGGAAAACTAGGATCCCAGCAGTGGACACTACCCAGAGTAGGAAAGAATGTTATCTCTCACCTGTGTTTTGTTTCTATGACATCTGCCACGTTCATCAACATTTCACATTTGTTGCAACAAGAGCCACACTTTGGCCTTCACCTTGAAAAGCACAGCTGCTTCTTCAGTGGCAATTAATATGTACACGTTGGGGCAGTTGATCTATAATACAGTGCCCTATAGGCGGTACATTGCCCTTCCCAGCTGAGAAGAAAAGCTCCTGCTACTCCCACTTAGGGAAAAAAAACAATAAAATAATGGAGCTGGACTCAAATAAGCTATTTTCCCTCATCCGTTTGTACCTTATCTCAAGAGCCTCCAGAGGATAGGGTTACCTGCAGCAGACTAAAGCAGGCAACAGAAGTGGCAGCAGTGCAGATGGAGTAAGATGTGCTCCACCATGAGGGAGGTCTCTTATCCGTGTGGTTCAGAAAGGTAGATGAAAGGAATCCATGCTTTTTGGAGGGTCATTCCCTTCAGAGGGAAACCAGAGAAGACAAAGCGATTGGATGTAACTGTGTTTCTGTTGACCTTCCCTCTATAATACCAGGTCTCACACCTCCTGCTGTCTTGTCTCCTGCCTTTAATGAGATCACTTTAAGAGATAAGGCAGTGACTCCATTAAATGACAAGGGGGAAAACAATATCTAACTGTGGGGGGAGCAAAGATCAAGATCCGCTCTACCCAGTCAGGCTTGGCTAAGCTTCTTCCCGCACATTTTTTTTTCCTCCTCCAGCTGAAGGACACAAACATTTTGCATTTTTGACAATGTTTTGCATATTTTTTCTGAAGCCTTCCAAGTCATTCAAATACTGTTGTAAAAACATGACAAAGGCTTCTCAAGGGCCCTGTGAAAATAAGGGCTCCGGCCTTTGCCAGTTCATATAAACGGTATTACCTTCCTTCAGAGAGATGGCATCGCGGCCTGCAGAGGCGAAGGGCAGAAATGGGCAGCATTCCTATCATTTCAAGTGCCTCAGTGCTATGCCTGTACAAAATTCCTAGGCACTTCTGTAGGTGGGAACTGGGGCTGCTCAGCCTTTCTCGATGGCAACCTCAAAGTGCCTCAAAGGCCCGAGAACTTAAAAACTGGAGATTATTTGTGTTTTTGCCAGAGAGGAGGTGGAGGCTTACTAGAGTCATGCAGTGAATCAGATCAACGTGTGGGATTTAGGAGAGCGTGGTTCCTGTTTGACTGCTAGGAGACAGGTTTTTACTACTGGTTCACAAATCCTCAAAGACAATTTGGACGGGGGTGGGGGGGGAATGCTATGAGAGCACAAAAAGCAAAGCTGTTGTCAATAGACTGGAATACATCATTTGAGGATTTGTGCTTCTCTGGGAAAATGTTTAGGAGTTCATAAATAATTTTAAAAAAATTTTTAAAAGGTTAAACTGTTGCTCTGGACATGCATTTAAGTGGCACTTCTATTATCGTTCCATTTTTAGTTACCGACACTGTTTTTAATTCGCCCTCTTTGCCAGTGAGTTATCTGGGAGATAAGGCAGCTTTGAAATCCCTAGACTCCCTGGAACCACGGTGTCTATCTGTGTGTGCACTTTGCCATTCCAGAGCAGATAAACTGAGTGCTGTGGAACTTGGGCCTTCTCTGAAAATTGTTTGAGCACTAGCATGGTAATATATCTAAAAGAGCATAAGGTTGAGCCAAAAATGTCTGCATGTACTCTTTCTTTTCCCCCCTCTTTTTCCTCCTGTTTGCACCTGTCTATATTCCGTGGCAGGGAAGTGATTGCATCTAAGTATATACAAGCTGGTGAAAAATGCCAGATTTCACTTTTTTACCCAGCTGAGAGAACAAGTAGGTGTATTACTGATAAGTAAGAGGGAGTTGAAGATTGTTGCTCTAGGGTGAACAGGGAGAAAAAATGAAGTATATGTTGCCAGACTAGAAACAGTTCAGTTTAGCATTTTACTGTGCAACAGGTACGTTTTCAAACACACAAAAGGCATTAATAACTGTCCATTATTTTTTTTTCATTAGAAACATATGGCATTCCCAAAGAGAAACACCTCAAAGCTAGGACATACCAAAGTCCATCCTCTGCTCTCTGTAGCTGCCTGCACGCACTATGTTGCAGCCTTCAGTTACAACATGCTGCTGCATCCAGCATTTCACATGAAGGAGAAGGAATCAGTTGTACTAGGCCAAGGTTTCTTTTCATCTGCCATAGTGCTTCATTTTCCAAGACTAACATTCCCTGAATTCAAGAGCCCCTTGTGGTAGGGTGGCTGAAGGTGTTAAGAGAGAGCAAAGGAGGCTGACAGGGACCCTTGCTGGCTGCAACCTCAGACACTGAGGTGAGCACGGAGCTCAACATCTTGCCTGTTGACTGACAGCCAAGGAGGGGTGACAGTGGGATCTTAAGACCTGTCCAGTGGTGCTCTGTCATACCTTTGGCCGTACCTTCTAATACCTGATCTGGCCTATGAGAGGCCATGCCTTGCTTCCCCTTACCTCATGCAGGCAATAAGGGTACTAAATCTGGATTTTCCTGGTGAGGAAAGAGAGGATATGGCTGGAAGTTGTTGATCTGAAATAGCTTGAATGTGACGAGTTTCTAAGCAACCCACATAAGCCATCAAATTTACAAGGTGCTGGGGGAGGACTGGAAATATTCTTCCCAGCATGACAGGGATGGATTTTCTGGAGGTGGCTGCTTCTGTTCCCGTACAAATGATTAATACAATAAAAAATGAACACTATGAGATTGGGCACCTAAGGCCTTAAGTAGCCACGTCTTTAATTTTCATTTAAGTCTGCATCCATCAATAAAATATTTGATATTGTTCACTAGACAACTGAGTTCTGCACAAGATGTTCAGTCTGGCCCTGGTTCATCAAAACACTTAAGTGCTTTGCTGAATCAGGGACTTACTTCTCATTAGGGCAGGCACTTTTTATTCAAGGAAGGAGAGAGCATGGTGCAACCTTACCTCACTGTGTGGGCTCTCTTGGCAAGTGCTGTGCTGTGCACAGTAATAGGTTATGGATTAGGATCTTGCTCTCAAGGCTGAGGCTCTTACTCTGGGTCTTCTACCAGGCACATTTTTTCATCTAGTAGTTATTAAGTTGGCACAGGAGTGCTTGAGCTTTGAGAAGGAGAGAAGACGATAGTTGTTAGTTAGAAGTAGTACCGATTTGGTTGGATTTTTTTCCCCTCAATCAGGGACATTCTTCTATGTAGCTTCAGAATTACAGAGAAAAGGTTGAAAGTAGCGGGCTCTGAAATGGAGTCATCAGTGTGCAGGTTCACTATTGGGATAAACCAACCCCCATGAAGATGTTTCCAAAAAGCTACAAAACCAGATTTTTTGATAAGGTGAGCACTACAGAACAGACATTTTAGTAGTGCCTCTATTGTAATTGTCTAAAAAAGCAGCATGTGTTAAGGAGGAAAACAAAATGAAAAAAGACATATCCCCCGAGTACATTCAAAAGATGCCTCCCCAAGAAACAAAGAAGTAATCTCATAATTTAGGACTCTGGCACTCTGACTGATTGTCCCAAAACAGCTGTCAGCACTGTCAGGGCAAAAGCTTTGCCTCACCACCATAATCCCCTGTCCCTCCCTTCCCACCCTGGAACTTTGCATCTTTACCAGCAGCTGTGTTGACCCCAGTGCTCTGGACAAACACTGTGAAACAGGTTGGATAACCACTTGGAACAAACATGCAGAAAGTATCCCCTGTGTTTTTTTCCTTGGAGTCTTTTATTTGGGGATCTGCTCTCACATCAGGTCCATACAAACAGCAGTGCTAGCACAAGGCAGCATTGCTGCAAAGTGGTATTGCCACCACAGTGTGGAAGCCAGTGGGAGCCCCCAGACTTCCTAGTAGTCAAGGATAGTTCCTATATGGTTCCCATAGTTTATAGTGGCAAAGTGCTTCACATCTGTTAGGAAAGGCATCCTGCCCACCTGAGATAGGTAAGAAAATGCTCTGGTCTCACTGAGGCACAGAGGTAGGATGCCCCTGGGGTCCTGCAGAGGTGACTGAGATGGAGAAGGAGCTAGGAAAAAACCCAGTCTCACCCTAGTCTGGACTTAGGGCAGTCTGAGTATGGCCCTAAGTTTATGTGCAGAGAAATTGCTTGTCATCTTATCTTAGATGCACAAGAATCATAGAATCTTAAGGGTTGGAAGGGACCTTGAAAGATCATCCAGTCCAACCCCTTTGCCAGAGCAGGACCACCTAGAGTAGGTCACATAGGAACTCATCAAGGTGGGTTTTGAATGTCCCCTGAGAAGGAAACTCCACAACCCACCTGGGCAGCCTGTGCCAGTGTTCCCCCACCTGAACAATGAAGAAGTTTTTCCTTAAGTTTCTTTGGAACCTCTTGTGTTCCAATTTGTACCTGTTGCCCCTTATCCTATCACTGGATATCATTGAGAACAGCCTGGCTCCATCCTCCTGACACCCACCCTTGACATACTTGTAAACATTAATGAGGCCACCCCTCAGTCTCCTCCAAGCTAAAGAGCCCCAGCTCTCTCAGCCTTTCAACACAAGGGAGATGCTCCACTCCCTTCATCATCTTGGTGGCTCTGCACTGAACTCTCTCCAGCAGCTCCCTGTCCTGCTTGAACTGAGGGGCCCAGAAATGGACACAATATTCCAGATGTGGTCTCACGAGGGCAGAGTAGAGGGAGAGGAGAACCTATCTCAGCCTACTGCCCACACCCCTTCTAATACAGCCCAGGATGCCACTGGCCTTCTTGGCCACGAGGGCATATTGCTGGCTCATGGTCATCCTGCTGTCCAGCAAGACCCCCAGGTCCCTTTCCTCTACACTGCTCTCTAACAGCTCATTCCCCAGCCTGTACTGGTACATGGGGTTATTCTTTCCCAGATGCAAGACTCTACAATTGCCCTTGTTGAATTTCATTAGATTTCTCTCTACCTAACTCTCCAGCCTGTCCAGGTCTCATTGAATGGGAGCACAGCCTTCTGGTGTGTCAGCCACTACCTCCAGTTTAGTATCATCAGCAAACTTGCTGACAGTGTCCTCTGCTCCCTCATCAAGGTCATTAATGAATATATTGAATGGTACCAATCCCAGCACCGACCCCTGAGGGACTCCACTAGATAAGGTCTCCAACTACACCCTGCCCCATTGTTCACAACTCTCTACTCTCTGTCACCTACAGCAGTCACAGCCAGTCAGTCTGGTGGCCAGAAGGTATAGGCTCACAATGCTTCTCCTAAGCTGTGTTTGTAGAGGGGGTTCTATACCCTGGGAAACATGAAGCACATATGCATGATTGGTGTTTACATATGGGGCTATTTCAGGACAATATAACTGCTGGGAAAAAGGGATGATTGAAAAAAGGTTTTTAAACAGACAAGACAGCTCCATAAAATCCACCACTGCCTGAGACAGAGAGCCAGCAAAAATAAGCTTCACCGACAAATACAACTCATTCCAGCTTTTGCGGTGGGGAAATAAAACAAGAGAGCTGCCAGAACAGTGGGTTGCAGTTCACGGCGTGAGTGCATTGGTATCATTATAGCCTTGAGATGAGCAGTTACCCTCAGTAAGAAATGCACATTCAGCAGCAAAATTGTTCTATGCAGATGGGCTATAGCCCAAGGATGTGCTGTATTCTCAGAGTGTTTTCTGGCCAGAGCAACTCAAATAGGCATGAGCAAGCAAATAACTGACCAGCTATAGATTTTTGCTCTAAGTTTCTGAGTCTTCCTTATCTGCAACACAATTTGGATTCAGTAAGAAATTCTGGTTTTGCAGAACATCTTTCTCTTCAAGGATTTTAAACCCCACCTGTTTGAACTGATCGCTGTTCTGGGGCGAAAGAAAAGAGCTGCTTATCAACACTCCGTAATATTACCCAATGGAAAAAAAAAAGGAAATTAATTACAAGAAGGGGATTAATGAGAGAGAGAGAACTCAGATGACAGGCACAGTTGACAATGTTGCTGGTGCTTTTGTTAGAATGTCATTTTAGAAATCTTGTGTCTATGTGTTCAGAACCCAAACAAGAAAGCCTAAAAAGCAGCCTTGACTAGTGGTAATTGAGATCTTGAGAAGGGTTCCTTTGTATGGTGGAGAGGTACAGCTTATCTTTAAAAGCAAAGTCTTAGAAATCCATCTGTCCTTTGTCACAAGAGCGCAGCTTCATCCCTTCTCCTTCACTGGCTTTGTTTGGGATTTCTGGTGGCCACAAGGACAAGTGCTAGCACAGAGATTTTTCCAGCAGAGCTTCACACAAATGCATGCACTTATGTTTGCTTCATTTTTTAAATAATCTGAGGATGGTTGCTGTCTGCAACAAGGTGTAGCTTCAGACAGAACCTGCATAAACCTGCATTTTCACCTTTACCATGGATGAAGTTCATTAGACCCAGGGAAATTAGAGCAAAGTGCCAAGAAGTTGCTGCTTACTCTGTATTAACACCAGAGGACACGGGGGCTTTTGTACTTTCATCAGCTTCAACATGCATTGCAAAGAAAGGGTTTGAATGGGCATAGGCATACGACAGGAGCACAGGAGCACAACTGGACACTGCCAGCCTAGCATAGCAACAGTCTGACTGCAGAGCAGAGCAATAAGGAGCTCATATTCTTTCCAAAAGTTAGTGCAGAGTGGTGGTAGCTCAGACTCAAACCAAGGGAGGACCTGCATTGTCTCCCCTAAGTGTGGAAGTCACACAGTCCCTGATGGCAGGGCAGAGCTAGCTGCCGTGAAGAAGCTCTGGGGAGAATGCTGCTCCATTTCTTCCTCCACTTTCTTTTGCCATGGGGTAAAAGATGGTCAAAAGGCTCCTCTAACTTATCTGTCCTGTGCTTCTAAATTATAACTTTCAGCCTACCCCAGGCACATTCCTGTACCAGCAAGGCACCTTGGTGGTCTGCCTGTGCTGGTAAGGAGAACATGGTGATGGGTCCTTTCTTCATGACTAGGGGCCTCCCATCTCCACCTCATTGTACCAGATGGACTATCATGCAGCTCTCTTAGTCTTGGGAAGTTTCCAGCTGAGTTGCACATCAGCCAGAGGCTGTGATAGGCTCTGTCTGAAGGATTACACCCAGATTAAGAAAAAACGATCCTGTGTTCAATCAAATTAGCAGAAGTCTAAAGTACAAGGTGACAGTCAACAGCAGTGCAGACTGTGCACATGGGAACAAGGTATTGCTGGCGAAGGTCATGTGGATTCATAATACATCACATCCCATGGCTGGCCAAGGCCATGCCTGCTGTGGGGAGGATGCAGTCCCACACTGAAAGCCTCATAGTCTACATTAGAGGGGGACAGAAAGAAACACAGCATGGAGGGGAAAGGGTGGGATTGCTGGTGTTTCATACATAGAGAGCACCTCTCCCCAAAGAGCAAATTCATTTTACCATCATCCGGCACTGAACCTGGAGTAAGGTGTCAGTCCAGAAGCCTCCATGTTTCTCCACTAACTTTGGCCCTGTTCAAATACCTAAAGTTTTGAATAAGCTAAAGCAAAGGGCAGTGAATTGCACCAAAACTTGTCTTGCTCGAGCTTCTTGTAAATCCGTGGCAGAGTTAACATCTGCTCATATTCTGCTTGGGATCCCAGTCCCAGGCAAACCTGAAAGCCCAGCCTCTCTTGAGTGGATATCAGAATCACAGAATTACAGAATGGTAGGGGTTGGAAGAGGGACCTCTAAAGATCATCTAGTCCAACCCCGCAATATCAGCTCTTCACCAGGGTACTAATGGCTCCTTTTAATGCCCTTTTGGCACCAACTGTTTTTGGGCAAGTGCAGCTTTACTTTCATGCAAAATATATGTGTACAAGGACCTCAAAGTTGGGTTAACAGCACCTGAAATGATGGTAAATTTGCTGCCTTGTAGCGTGAATTTCTCCCCCCACCCTGAAGAGCCAGGTGCCCACCCCTGGGCTTCTCTCCCAGCACTCTCCTCCATCTCTCTTTGTTCCTTCTCATAGGCTGCTGAAAAAGCAGCATTCCCTGGGGCCATAGGGTTAACATCTATCACTCCAAGAAGGCAATTGCAGTGGAGAGAGTGAGCAGCTCAGAGGACTAGCATGTCCCAGGAGAACGTGCTTTGCTCCTCCAATGACACAGCTCTGTACAGTGCACAGGTATCTGCCAAGTACACGCAGTACAGCAGCCCAGCTCCCTATCCCCCAGTGTGGTTTGGTTTTTAATGATTATATAGTGTTCAGATACATTTAGACCGTGGCTTGCCAGCACATAGCTATTGTCTGCATGGGCATGTCCTCAAGAAACAATGCAGAGAGCCCATTATGGTTAGTGATAGACCTGAGCCACATAATTGAGATCCACCCTTAAGCCTCAAGATATTCTAATCTAATGCTCAAATCCAGAAGATTCTCCCGTTGCAGATAAAAGAAATAAAAATCCCCACCAGAACCAGCATTTCCAGAGCTGATTTTTCCCAGTTTCAAAGAGCCTGAGGATTTTATTTTGGTTTGAGGGCTCAGTGTCAGAGTTCAGATCTTGTTCTCAGATATGAATGTTCAGGAGGACTGCTGGATGCTCTAGCTTGTTTCAAGCCCAGACTATAGTTACATTGGAAGTGTTTAGCAGGGAGAGGCTAATCACGAGTTGAATGAACACCTGGGAAAATGATTTTTAAAGCAGGTGTGTAAGAGTCTCTTTTTGTGCCAGAATAGCAATATTGTTAAGAAACATCTTTTTTTTTTTGTTTCCCCTCACTTTCCTTTTTTTTTTTTTCAATTTATTTGGCAGAGAAGATGAAAAATCCATAATGGCAAAAACCTTAGTGCAAATGCTGTTGAATCCACTTAGAAGTCTTTTTGCCAATGTATACTCATTTTTGTTTCACTTATCAAAATCATTTAAACCAACAGAACTCTCTTGTGACAGCAAAAACAGTACTCCCATGAGGAGGGTTTGCTGCCATAGTTCTTCTGGAATACTTACACCTGAAAATTTCGAGAGCAAGGCCTTGTTGAAGTGAATATATATATATTTATGTTGCAAAGAGGTAGTCAGGAAAACAGCCTGAGTCATCTCCAATCTATCCCAATAGACAGATGAGAAAGCTTTGCCTTGCTTCCAGTTCCTACATAAATAGCGGAGCTTCGTCTCTGTTATTTATGCCCCAGTGAGTAGGAAGACTGCAGTAACAAACTTTACCAGTCTTGTCTTCATTCTTTGCAACTTATTACCCTCACAGTGTGCACACAAGCCTCTCCAAGGGCATTGCTAAACTCACCAGACAGCCTGCCCAAGGTATGTTCTGAAGAGCTAATGCATGTCACGCCCATGCAATCCTCTATTCCTTCATCTCCAGGCAAGGGCACGAACCAACCATAAAAGCACGCAAATCATTCCCTAAGTACTGTAGCAACACATAAAAGAAAGAATTTCCTTGCCCTGAGGAAGTCACAGGCAATGAAAAGATGGAAAAGGCTGGGGCAGAAGTGGAGGGGGGGTCAGCTGTTCGTTCTCTAGCTGAAATAACAGGGGCCTGGAGTTGGAAGAAGCCACGTGATAGGGAAGCCAAAACTGCAATGCTGGCCAGCAAGACCAGGGAGTGGGGCAGAGGGCTACCTTCCTGGCTGTGTGCACCCTCTGAGCTGATCAGCTGCCATGGTCTTTGTCTGGGCACAGGTTGCTGTCCATCTGGCAGGACTGGCATGGATCAGGTGCTGTGCCTGGCCAGGACCTGTCACCCCGCCTGAGCTATCCTGGCTCTCTCAGCCATCACAGGGAACTTCATCTGGCCTTGGCTAATGCCGCCAGCTTGGAGCTAAGGGAAATATGTGTCTTCCGGGGCCCAACTTAGTGCCCAGGGCATTAGCAGAAGCATGTTATTTCAGCTGAGTGAAAGGAGCTGCGGTGGTTGCCCGGGGCCTGCTTGCAAGTGGCTGATGCTCTACCGCCGGCCTTTACAGGAGCTATTGCAGAAAGGGCCTCTTGAATTATACAAATACTGTTTAATCTTGCTTAACAGCTTGAAGAAATGTCTTTTTCCCTCTTCCTTCATCTCTGGGGCAATGTTTCCCAGGTATACTTCTAAACTCAAAACACAGGCTTCCTGATGCAAGCTGAGCATATTGAGCAAGAAGCTGGCATTACTAAATTGGAGCGGTACCACCTTCTTCTGGAGAATCACAGTGAAGGAAACAGAAGGTTTTGCAAACCTAATCAGCTAGTCCTACGGGAAGTCATGAGACCAGCTCCTCTCAAGCCAAATCACTGCATGCTTAAACAACAAATTAAGATGTTGATTAACAGGAAAAAAAGTCTTTTAAATCTATATTGGCCAATTCAGTTCAAAAGGGAGTTTTATTGTTCTAAGTGTATATACTATAAATATGGGGGTTATTTGATGTTCTGAGAATTGCACAACAGACTGTGTCGTGCAGTCTTTAAAAAAAACGGTTTTAGCATGAGTGAGGTGGGTGGTTCTCTGAGGTACTGGATTTCCTGAACATGCTGAGGCTTTTGGGAGAGCTTCCAACCAAAGATAGAAGGATCTGTCATGTTGGAGTTTCTGCTTCTGCCAGGCAACAGAGAACAGACAGGATAAAAGAACATAAGCCCCTGAGAGGTAGGAGAGGCTAAAAAAAAGAGGAACGTTTGGATAAAAGAGAAGGAGAGACTGTTTATTGCTCTTCCAAAGATGAAGTCTGCTCTACATTTGAGTTTTGGAAATACCTTTTGTCTATGTTGCCAAAACAGCCAGTATTGTATTAGGAGTCAGCTAGATTATAGCAGGTTTTTCAGAGTCCTTGACAGCAAAACATGGGCACCTTCATGATTCGTGGCAGTCTAGCAATCCTTAAGTCAGCTTGTAAGATGGTGAGAAAAAGAAATTTAAAAATCACAGCCCAACAAAGACCAGAGTGTGATCAGAGACAGGGGCTCCAGGCAGAGTGCTGTGGCAGCTGTGGCAAGATGGAGAAGAATGGAAAGATGTCAGCTCCCCTTCTTCACCTGAAGGTGTTCAGGGCTGCAGAAAGACCAGAGTATAACTGATACTTCACCTTGTACTGTTCATTTATTAAATTTCCATGCTCATGTTGTGCTATGCGGAGCCTCATTTCCTCTGCTCAAGAACAAGGATCGCAAAAGACAGATGAAAGGCCATTAAAAAACATGATGGTCGGAGAAGGCTGAGGTGGAAAACAACCCTGCAAGTGGATGCAGGTTACACCTCTGGTTCCTTCTGGCAAGCAGTGCTTGTGCCTCTGTTTGTTTGTTTGTTTGATGTGGTTGAGGCAGGAAAGCCAAGCTTCTTGCTGTTAGTCCACCCAAGATAATGAGTATAAACTGGGTTGTTGCCAGTATAAAAAATAATGCCTTGAAGGAAGATTGTAGCATAGTAAAAGAGGTAATCCAAGTACTGCACCTAATTCTGTGCTTAACATTGTGTAGCTGAGATGTTACTCACTCTTACTTGATCTTTACACCAGTCTGACTGTTAGACTAGATTTCTACCCTACATTTGAAAGAGAAAGAAAAGTTTGATGCAAAGGGTAGAGTTTAGATCTGAACCACGAAGATAATCAAGCTGTAAGCTTCACCACAGAGGCATTGCTCCACTTCTAGCCATGTAAAGTATCAAATACCATGTTCTAGTTGGTGAGGATTCACCATGGAACCTAGGAAACTCCAGTTACATCCTAAATGGAAAATAGTAGTTCCCCACTGGACTACGCACTTGAATACAACATGCACCCATGCTTTCTTCTGTAGTGGCACAGCTGGGAGAGCTCTAGCCCTTGTCACCCAGCCTGAGCTGAATGAAGGGGATACGGACTGAATGCGTAACCTCAGCTGAATGAAGGGGATACGGACTGAATGCATACTCCAAAAGCCTTCTTTTAAGGAGGAAGGCCATGAGCTGTACCCAGTTGCCTCATTGATTAGCTCATGCTGACATAACCCACTCATTGCTCTGAGACAGGTTCAAGGATATCTACCCCACCCTGCTTGAACTGCAGAGAGTTTTCAGAACGGATGGCTGTTGGCACAGCAGCAGAGCCTGTGGGTACTTGTTAGAGGACTAAAGACCCTTAAAAACTTTAACAGAGATTCTTAATGCCTACCATAAATCATCCTTATGGTAAATCAAGACAGGCCTGCCTTGCCTCTGTGGAAATGAAGAATAATGCATCACAACTTTTATGAAAGGGCAGGTTTTCTGGTCTCTGCTCAGTTGCTGTGTCAGGAAGAAAATATGCCAGACTCTTCCTCAGAGGTCATGTTTTCTGAGCGCTCTACCCAGCTTGCTGCTTTCTCTTTAAAGTTTTTGCTCACTACTCCAAGTTCTTAACCTGATCTAATGCAAACTTAGTCTGAATTCTGACCCCAACATAAAATTTCTCATGGTTCTAGGTGAACTGTTTTCCTGGTGAGGCAACAGAAAGAAAACTGAAGCATGGGTCTCATCCCTCTATGAGAGCACTTGTCCTTGGGTTATAACTTCATAGCATCTTTTTTAAAAAAGAAAGATTGAGCCAAAATCCTGCCTTTAGCCATCTCCAAACTCTGGATAAACTTACAATTGGAATGAGCACAGGGGCCCAAAAGCAGAGCCTGACCCACATTAATTCCTGAGCAAATGATTAATAATGCAAGAGAAACAGAGACTTGGGACGCTCGGCTTGATTTACCAGAAAGGTTGTGCCCATGGATTGAGTTGCAGGTCTTAGCAGCGAGGCTTGCACGACTGCTCTGTGGCAGCAGGGGTGGAGGAGCCTTTGCAGGTGGCTTTACTCCTCAGTCTATCCCAAGCACGGGCTGCAGAAGGCATGGTGTGCATTACTGACCTGGGTTTCAGCACATCTACACGTGGTAACTGGAGAAGCTGGAGGAGAGCCACAAGGCAGGCAAGCTGAAATCGATCTAAGAACGAGGCAGTCCATCAGGTATCCTGTTGCAAATCCCACTGACAGGATGTCAGTAGAGCAGGACTGGAGATTACTGCAGAACGGGCCTTTCACATCTTATTAATATAAAAAGCAAAATAAATGCAAACCCAACAAGATTGCAGCTTTTGTGTCTGAAAATCTGAGAGAACACATGTAGCAAAGTGATGGCAATAGAGCTGAATCTCACGCGTATCAGCTCGAACCTCTGCAGCTTAGCATCCAGGAGGAAGACTGACATATCTGGAGTGACAGATGATATATAGAGGAGGCCACTACTGTCAAGCCAACAGTCTGGATCTCATCTGTATGATAGCTCTGCCAGGTGGGACTGCATCTGTGCGTTCCCCTCTTGGGTTTGGGAGGAAGGAGTTCATAGCTGTGTAGTACTATAGCCTGAAGGCACTGTACATGCATGGCCAGAGAGGAGGACTGCTGGGGACTTCAGGCTGCGGAGGGAAAAGGAGCTCTTGATGAGCACACAGCAGCACTGGCACAGCTACATTTTGTACCAATGCAGCCAAGCCACCCCAGGTACCCAGGCAAAGCCAGCTGGGCTGGTAATGCTCAGAGAAAGCCCTTACCTGCCAGGCACCCTGCTTGCCCAAGGTCTGCATGTCCTTCTACCCCTGACTGAATTGTTGAGAGGTATAGAGTGATCAGAAACACATGATACCTTTCAGCCCTGCACCTGCCTCAGGAGCTTGGACACCTGGTGCTTCACCGAGAATGCAGGTGGCTGCATCTGCACCTACCCATGCCCTCAGAAGGCTTTTAGTCAGCCTGCCACAGCTCGAGGTGCTCAGGCCTCACCTCCCTTTTCCAGAGCTGGAGATACCTCAAACCTTTGTACAGGGGGTATGAAATCCATATTTCTGTATTCATCTGCCTCTCCCACTATGCTACAGGGCTAACAGAAGACATATTCCCAGTGCTGGGGCTTATCTCTAATTCCCAGCGCCTCTCAACTATGTCCCGTTAATCAGAAACAGACAAGGTGCTCGGAGTCTGCTGCCAGGGCCTATCCCATGCTTGATCTTACCTGGAGGAGAGGGGAAGGTGAACCCTCATTGGTGATCTGACACAGGGCGATGGGGTGAGGGGCTGTCCCTCACGCTTGCTAGCATTGGGACTTCACTGAGAGGCTGCTCGGTAAAAGCCATGGCTGGCAGAACTGCTCTGGAAGCTGTGGTTTTCCAATTGCGTGTCACAGGGGTTATGTCCTTTCAAACTGTGTCTCTTGTCCTCTGCACAACACACTATAGCAATGAAATGAGAAATGGATAAGGTTGATACTCCTGAGATCCTTCACCTGGGTTGTCTGAAAAGCAATACCTAGATGACAACTCCTGCTACTAAGACGGGATTTTTCTGGATGACCTGCTGGGCTCACTCCCGTTCTCCTCTGCTTTACCTGTTCTCTATCCCTTCAAATTTACAAGAGCTAATGAGCTTATTCTCCCTAAGTCAAGCAAGTATCCAGCTGAGTGTGGAGAGGGAAAAAGGACAAGGGATCATGTTAGCAGCCTCAGAATAATGTATTAGAAATTGTGGCCTGTATCCATCACTCAGCTCTGCCACAGAGACTTAGATCGACACTGTTTCTTGTATCTTGTAAAACGGAGATAATCAGTCTTCCCAAATCTGCTGCTGGGAGAAAGTTTGTTATTGCTCATTAAGCCCTTCTAAAGGGCAGGGTATCTGGCCAAACAACTAGACTGTCTGTCACCTGGCTGGAAGGCGCTCTGTGACTGGAAATTCAACAGGCTCCTTCAAGGGGGAGGATCATAAGTTCCACAGGCCATCAGATAAACTGGAGGAAGTGAAAAGACAAAGGGGAAATTTTAAGTCCTTTCCCCTCCCATCTTCTGCCTACTGCCTCCCACCTTTGCCATGCCAACACAACAATACTGGTGTGACAGCCCTCTCCATCATTGCTCAGGGCAAAAGCAGCTTATGGTTATGCTGCACTAGGTCCTGCTGCCCACAGACCACATCTCTCCTTCATCCCTGATCCTTGTCCTCAGTCAGCAGGTGGACAGCCTGAGCAGCACCTCTCCTGGGAAAACACAAAGAGGAACGGTGATGGAGGGGGAAGACAGGGTTGGACGTAGGCAGGGGTAATGGAGGGTTGTAGTATGAAGCAGGATGGAAAAAATGGAGCTGAGCAAAGGCAGAAAGCGGAGATCCTGGGGTAAAAGATGAAAGAGGGTAAAGGAACACACAGACACCCTTGCAAAAGAAAGGCAGTGGGTAGAAACATGGAGGAGGGCCTGGCAATGGTGCTGGTGTTGCACACATTTCCTGGCAACTGGGAAAAAATGAGAGGTTGAACAGAGCCTCCTTCCCAGCACAAGCATCTCTGCAGTTAGAAACCATCTTTAGCTGTGTCCACTGGAGCTGAGTTTTAGGACCAGACCAGCAACATCACCTTCATTTGGTGCAAGCAGTGCCCATTTCCCCAATTCACTCAGCTCCAGCCCCTGCTTGTCTTCCTTGCTGTGGGCTGGTGATCAGTCACAGAGTGGTCACCCAACTTGTTCTACCGCTTTGGTTGGGCAACACGGAACAGTTACAGGAGACTGGAGAGTTCCTGTGAGGGAGAAGACAAGGAAAATAAGGCTGTACTTAAAAGTGCTACCAGTGTGATTGGTTTGAAAGGGGGCTGGGAAGAGAAGGGAAGACGGCACTTTGTCAGAGCAGTAATAACCCAAGCGTAGGTACAGGTATGCTGCAAAAGAACACTTTCACCAGAAAGCTTGTTTTACTTTTATAAGGAGAGCTTATTTCAGTTGGAAATTCCTGCAAATAACATCAACAACTGCTTTGTATGGGGAAGTATGTATATAAGACCCAGGTTGCTGCCCCTAGCAAACTCATGCTCATCAGCTGCATATTGCCTGGGAAGGAGTATCTGCGTTCACAGCACATGCAGGGTCACTGAATATAGCCAAGCAAGGTACAATCATTATTTATTAGTAGTTTGTTACCATCGATACCCTGACAATGTGTCTGCTGCACAAGGAAAATGGGGGAGGAGGCCATATACAACTTTGTGAATAGCATGCTGCTGACAAACCTCTTTGGTGAACACAAAGTCTTCACCAGTTGTTTTCTATTGCACAGAGGAATAGTTGCAGTAGCTGGGCAGAAAAAAAACCACACTGCTGGACAACTTCTCTGCTACAGCTTCCTGGCATAGGTACAGCCACAGAAATGAGACAAAACTACTTTACAGCAGTTAGGTTGTCTGACTTCATCCTGGCAGCTTATGCTCACCCCTAAACTCTCCTTCATCCAGAAGCAGCAACTCTGAGCCCTTGCTGATTGCATCCATTTTTCACATGCCATGCATGCTAAGGCTTGAAAAAAACATTTATGTCAGATATGGATCCTACTGTGACAGACAGGGACCACAGGCTAATCGTATGCCTGGAGGCTGAAAACTACATTCCTCCAAAGGAAGGGTAAAAGAATTTGCCTCTTTGTTTTAGGGATTGTTCTCCCCCAGCCCTAAGCACAAGCTGAATATTCATGAACCTCCTATGTGAATTAACTATCTTCTAAAAGCCAACACAAAGTCCTCATTCTGCATGAGGTGCCCAAGCACAGGACAAAGCCCAGCGTCTGCTCTAGCAGTGGGTTTCCCAGGGACTCTGCATGCTGCCTTAAACCAGTTGCACTTGCCTATTAAAGTGGGATCAAAACTGAACAAAGATCCTTCCAGAGCTGATCAAGGCGGCAGCAGCTAGTTCAGACTTCTACATCTCTTGACCTAACGTGACTTCCAGGCTGCCACATTGTCTGGATGGGAAGCCAGAAAGGAAGCTAACGTGATTTTTATTGTAAGTGCTGCTCACCAGTGCAGTCAATCTAGTTTATGTTAAAGTGTTCAGGTTGCTAAGTAGCTTGCCAGCATAGACGTTCAGCTTCATGTCCAGGCTGTATTTGTGGTAGGAGCAAATGCACGTGTATGAGCACAGATGTGTGTAATGTCTCATTTGCCGGTGTTTGTGGTAGCATGCATGAGGAAAACTGACATCTCAAGAGTGGGAGCAATCGGGAGGTTATTGAAGACATCAGAGACTGGTTCATTATATACATGATGGAGCTGACACGATAGCATTTCAGAAATGAGTATCACTGTGGAGTCAGATCCAGGTCCAAATAAGACGGCAAGAATGTGCCAAAAAAAGCCAAGTGAACTATTGTAAATGTGTGTGCAAAAGGGACAAGACATGCCTACTGCATGTACAGGGTCTGTCTGGGGTGAAGTTGGGAAGTTAACTGTTTTCACAGTAGCCTGTATGGTGTTGTGCTTTGCATTTGTGGCTAAAACAGTGTTGACAGCATGCCTGTGTTTTGGCTGCTACTGAACAATGCTTGAACAGTGTCAAGGCCTTGTCTCACAAGGAAATAGGCTGGGTATGGACGAGAGGTTGGAAGAGGACAGCCAGTACAGCTGACCCAAACTGACCAAAGGGTTATTCTATAGTGTGTGTCTATACCATATATCATACTCAACACTAAAAGCCCAGGTAAAGGAGGAAGGAGAGGGGTCTATGGTTATGGCATTTGTCCTTCCACACAACCAATATGTCTACTGAGGTTCTGCTTCCCAGGACATATCTGGACATTTCTGTGCCATTGGGAAATAGTGAATTCCTATTTTTTGCTTTGCTTCTGTGTGCAGCTTTTGCTGTTCTTATTAAACTGTCATTAGATTGACCATGAGGGATTTTTTTTCATCTTATTTTCTCCCCCTGTCCTGTTGAGGTGGGAGGAGTGAGAGACCAACTGGATGGGTGTCTTGCTGCTGGCCATTTTCAACCTGCCACACTGTCCTGTTGTTCAGGTGGTCTGTGTCCTTCCTGAGCCCCATGTGCAGGCAGCAGGGATTGTTAGAGACACTTAGGAGGCTGGGGAGCTGGTGAGGGCCTGTGTGGGAAGCTGCCTGGGGCTAAGGAATAAGAAGGACTACCAGGGTCAGACTGACTTTGTGCCTGTATGTCTGGGAACACAAGCGTCATTGTCCCTAGAAATACGACCCCGATACCAGTGGTAGTATGCAGTGCAGTGCAGTACCAGTGCTACAGCAGTACCTCAGTATAGCAAGTGCCTCCGGGCTGGCCTTGCCAGGCTGGCCCTTCTCAATCATCAGGGACCCCTGGCTGTCTGCACAGAGAGGTGAGGAGGCTTGTGCTGAGAGCTGGGCTTGTAGGTGCTGCCCATGGCATATGCTGAAGAGCATTCCTCCTCACCCAGCAGACCTGGTTGGTGCACATGGAGATTGCCTACTCACCTACACAGCAGCAGGGCCAAGAACGTCGGACACATGGGTCCCTTTGCCTGTGCTCTGTGCCATCCCCAGGTACACCAACCCCATGCTCTGCCCAGGCCTGTCTCTGCCACTGATTCCTCTCCAGCCCAGAGTGAACATCTCACAGCAAAAGGGCAGATGGTGACTGTCCTTGGTCAGTACCCATTCATTGTGCATCCTCCACCTGTTTTATGCAGGTAGCAGAGAAACCCTCGTACCCCAAAGGACAGACCTGGCAGGTGTCACCAAAATCAGATATTTTCTGCACTACAAGTGCTTGGACTCCACTTTCCCCTTTTTCCCAATCTCTAAATGGGATCAGTCTTTACCCTCAGAAGATACTGAAGGATACCAGAAGGACTGTTAGCTCCATGAGCTAAGTCCACACCCCACAGAAGCAGCAGACACGGGCATGGGCACAGCATGGTTTATGGGGTCCCCAACACAAATCCCTTCTGCAGCATGAAAGCAACCCTGGCACACATGCACCTAGGATGCCCCAGCCCCTCCCCCATCTCCTCAAAGGGCTATGTGTTTTTCTCACTACGCTTTTTACTTGGACCCTCTCCACCTGTGACCTTACCATGTCACAAGGCCTTGGCAGCCTCCTCTTGGCTCTGGATGGGCTGACCAACTGCAGCCTCAGGAGGAGGATGAAGAGCAGGGACCACAGTGACTATTTGTCTCCTGGCACTTTGGATGCTTACAGGGGAAGTTGGAGTCTGCTCTGTGTCCCTTCCTGGCTCCCTCTTCTTTCCCTTTTAACCCTATGACCTTCATCCTTTTTCTCCCATGAGTTGTTCCCATTCATTTCTGCTGTTTTACTTTATGCCCCCACATCTCAAGACCTACATGGTTTAGTTAGGATCAGCTGACAGCCAACCTCAGGGGTAGGGTTTTCCCCAGCAGTCCTTGGCCAGTGGACACATGATTAAAACCGGTGGCATAGTGGCGGCGGGAACCCAATCTGGCATTAATGAGGGTGAGAGGTTGCTGCGTGGCCAAATAGCAGCAGAACAAATGGCACCATGTGTAGCAAAGCTCTTTGTTAGCATAACACGGGTCTTGGGCACACACAGGGTGCTCAGCACTTTCCTAAGCAGCCATATCACATCAGGAGATGGAAGAGATTGGAGCCTACTTGTTTCTTGCAGAAAAATAACAACAACAAAAAGATGTCTTACATTTCTACTTTGGTTGTGTTTGTGTCTTTCTCATCTCTGGAGCTGACAGGGTCCAGATGGAGTTGGTCAGGCTGAGTGACCTGGGATTGAGAGGTGTGGAAGAGAGTTATCTCGCTTCTCTTTGCAGGGAGCCTGCTTCCCCCATCAGCTGGCAAAGCCAGCTAGATGTCCAGAGGCAGGGAAGAGCAGGCAGGATGCAAAGAGTCGGTGGTAGGCTTTGCTGTCAAACAGCTCATTGCATGGATCTGAGCCCTGCTTGAACTTTGCAGGACTTGGTTGCTTTGGGACCTGTCTCTACTGCCTTTCAGACCGTGAAACCCTTGCCTTTTCTTCACGCAGGTGCTTGGTGAGGCTGATTGCAGGCTGCTGGCTGTGAAACTCTCTTGGCTGACCGCTCTCTTGCAAGGTCTGTATTAAGAAACTCCTTCTCAAGGTAGCTCACTGCTATATTGTACAGCAAAACACTTGGGGCTTTACAGTAACTACCAGTATTTCAACTCTTCCATGTACAACACAGCAGGGACTTGCTGACACAGCCCAGTAAGCCAAAGATCACGTTTCTTCACAGCCTTAACTGACAGCAGATGTAGTGAAGTCCTGGTCCTAAAGTCCCTGATGTGAATGTGACCAGAAGCAGTTACATGTTTAGCTATTACTATACCCCCTACACACAACAGTGCTTCTCAATTGAAGGCTTGGAGGCAGTCCATAACCTTTGTGCAATCTTGGGAATTGTTTGTAGTCTGAGGAAGCTGCTGTCTACGTAGGCCACAGACATCAAAACAGGGTATTGCTCACAACATGTCCTTTGCAAGGTATTGTTAGCTAAGGAATGACATAAAATATGTGGTCGTATCTATCATCTGTTTAGCTACACCAGCATAATTCATGCAGTCAAAGAAGTTATGTCAGTAAAATTTCCCAAGTGGGCAAGCCTCGTCATGGTTTTCTGACAACCACATAATAGAACATTTTCACACTGCTCAGAGCAGCTAAGCAAGCATCAGACTTGGCTTTCTGTGTCAGAAACCCTCTGAACAAAAGCAGCATGTTAAAGGGTAGGTCACCATCCAAGAGTTTTTCAGCCTTTTCTGGAGTAGGGAGATGCGTGAATGGTTTCTGCCCTTTTAGAATATGAATTGAGAGTAAATTTTGCTAGGGATTTCAAAAATTGTCATTTGGAGTTGGGAACCTGGCAGGACAGACAGTTTGGACTGCATGCATCAGGAGAGTTTGTACTGGTGACTGCATTTCTGCAGCAGAGATGTGTCTGGTTCAAACCCCAGGTAGAAGGCAGACCAGCACAGGGTTTTGCACTGAGCATGTCTGCTTGCACAGATCTCTGCTGAAAACTTGCCTCAGGGCAGGGCCTCCCAGTTGTGCCCTTGACAGAAGTCATACATGATCATTTATGGTTTTGAGGATGTTTCTTTTGCATGCAGCCTGAGGAGGGGGACCTGTGAGGTTGATCACAGCTTCAAGGCCAGCGAAACAGCTTCTGGAGGGGTGGAGGTGAAGCCATTCAGCACCAAGCACAGAGAGGCTGAGCTGTCAGATGCAATGACTTTAAAAAAAGGGTGCTTACCTGCTCTTGAAAGCTTGTGCAAGGATGTGCTGGGTAGAATGACAAAGATATACTGTGCAATAACAACTTTGTCCTAGGAAAAGCTCCAGTGCCAGAATCTCACCCTAGCTTTGCAGGGCCTTCTACAGAGGTAGCACTTCCATTCTAGCATGGATATCTGGCATATCTAGCTGTACTGGCAAAATCCCTTCTGACAGAGGCAAGGAATGCTTACCAGAAGGGACCCTGGGCATTTCCGAGGCCACTTGTATGACCAGACCAACCACTTCATTACCACACTGTTGGTGGGTCAGAGGCTCGTCTTTCTGAGCATCTGAGGAGGATGATATCAGTATAAGCACATACAGGTGACACAGGGCTCTGTCTGGGCTGCAGGAAAAGTGCAAGGCATGCCATTAATTATGTCTATGTGGTAGCAGAAAGGAATGCTGTGACACTGCACACCAGTTAAGGGGAAGCCTTTGGAGGATAGGGCCACAGTGTTAGATTCTGTCAGCATGCCAAAATGAAGCTACCTGTGCTTAGTCAGCCAAACACCTTCAACACGCCCCAGGCTTCAGCTTGGCTAAGGAGAGCTGTTGAAACATTACCTGCAAACGTGATTTTTTTGCCTTACTGAATACAGCAAGACAGTATTGCTCTCCATTGCAATACTGATGGGGTGACACCAGGTCTTAAGTGTAGGAGGGTTTGACAAAAGCAGTGGAGATAGAAAGTGTGCCTGTGCAATAGGTTACATATGGAGCAATGGCCTGCCATAAACAAAGTTTGGCTTCACCTATGTAGAAGGGATCGTATGTACCATATTACAGAAAACAGGGACCAAATTCTGACATTTCATTAGCTTCAAGAGTGGTGCTGACTCAGAATATAGCTAAATGCAGTTCTAGTTCCCTGTGGACAAAAAGAATTGGTTTTCCTGTAACATGAGAGGAATACTGTACCTATCTGCTTCAGGGCTTTGGTATTTGCAACAGGGATGGGACTTTGGCAGGCCAAGGAGTAGGAGGCAAGAACAAGCCATGAGCTGTATGTGTGAGGCCACACAACAGATGGGGCTGGAGGCAAACTATCCAGATGAAAATTGTCCATGGGTAAAGCAAAGACCTGCTTGCAAAAACCTGTGTCTGAACTTGCCCACGCAGTTTTGAGTTTTGGTCCAAGCCTTCCTGGAAGCTCAGTGGTGTAAGAGGTAAGAGTCAGAGCAGAAGAGATCACAGGGTTCATATCAGTAGAGGGTACATACTGGGTAACAGATTCTAAATCCAGCAGCATCTTTGGTTTGTGACTCATGACAAGGGTAGTTTTGAAAAATTGAAGCTTTAGGTCTTTGGACGGTTTGCCAAAAAGGCGTCTTGGCACTGATGCACGTGAATTGCCCTCAGCTGAGCTCTGTGAGCACAAGAGCATGGGTGGCATTCAACCTCTCCTTGTTTTATCCACTCCCTCCATATCATCACCATCACAGACAGTGGAAGAATTGCACAAAGGGTTGCCTAGCTGCTTTCCCATCACAACCCCCCTGGCCTCTGACTGCGATGGGAGGTCTAGAAGGCATGGCTTGTGATTTCATCCAGTCTGCAGGAGACTGAGAGGAGCCACAGTAATAGGCTTCAAACATGTGAAAGGTCACTGCAGAAGGCAAGGGAATAACCTATTCTCTTTTCTCACTCGGCAAAAGTCAAACTCACGTGCCTGAAACACATTAAGAAGATCCAAGTCAATACTATGAACCATCTCTAAATAATAAGATGAGTGAATCACTTCCTGAGTAGGCTGCAGGATTGGAGAGCTGTTAAAGACATGTCAAAAAAACCTGATCTGTTATGGTATGGGACAGGTTTAGTTAATTGTGCCTTGGAGAGGAGGAAGAGTTACTTTACTATTCTGTGTTCAGTGATTTCACTAATCCTCATAGTATCCAGGGAACAAATGCAGCTATTAAAAGCTTTGTGAGATCCCTACTAGTTTGTGTTACTTCCATTCAAAAAATAAAAATGAACAGACTCACCCGTGGTTTATTTAGGAAGGAAATAGATATTCAAGGAAGGAAAACATCCTCCATTACTCTGTAGCCAATACTTAAGCAAAGACTGTGAGAGGAACTAAGTCCCGCAGTGCTTTCTAAAAGCAGGCAAAACATTCCCTTTGGGAACAAAAAGACATGCCACAGCCAGCACAGCCATTTCTCCCTTAAGTGCCTCTAGTTTCTTGGACTGGTGGGTTTCGACTTTTCTGATTATAGACCTTCACAAGTTGTTCTCTGTTTGAAGATGCAGGCCCTATACAGCGAACTTAAACTGGTCAGCAAAAGGCTTCTCTCCTTAATTAACTTTCACAGACTTTTCAGAAATATGGGGTCTGCAGACTGTAGGCCGAAGGTCACTTTGCTGAAGAGAGTTCAGAGTTAATCTCTTTAAAACCAAGTGCAAGGGATCAGGCATCTGAATGTGATGGTCTATGGTAGGCCTGGGGCTCTACTTTTGATTACACTCCCAGGGAGCATTTTGCATTTTGTAACTATTATTTGGGACAGACCAAAAGGGAATGAGTTCAGAGTGAAGAAAACTCTGGATAAGCAGAAGGGAAAAAAAGAAATCTTTTTGATTAACAAGGGCAGATTGGTCTATAAACCTCCCGGGGCTCGTCAACAACCTCGTGATAACTGCCATGCCTTTCTCACGCATTCAGAGATGTAGCTAGCCATTTCTCACATGCTACACTTGGTGTCTTCCAAGGCCATTTGCAACCCTCACAAAGCACCTGGACACTTGTCTCTCATGGAGGTGATAGCCCACAGCTTTGGGCTCAACGGTAAAAGCCTCGTGGTGAGTTCCTGAGTGCTGCATTTCCCTGAGGGTGGGGAGGCTGACAGGAGTTTCTGTTTCAGCTCATGCCCCAAGGGGCTGGAGCATGCTGTACTGCAGCATGGAGCATTGTTAGCAGAGACCAAAATGGGTTGTGCTTGGCAAGCACAGTGGAAAGGAAAAAGAGGGTGACCTGGGAGCATTGCTGTTCTCACTTCATTTTTCCATTGCATCCCGTTTTTTTTTTTTTTCCTCTGACAAGCTCAAAGAGAGAAATTGAACAGAAAGAAAATATAATCAGGTTCTCTCACCATAAGTACTTCAGGAGGGGAGCACTGTCAGAAAGAACAGAGCAAGAAGGTCTGGATTATAGCCTCCATCCTTCCACTCACCCCCTCTTCTGTCATTCATCCTCTCCTGGACTTGCTTTCTGTCCAGCATCCCACCACCACTGCCACTCAGGGTGCTGAGCTAATCTTTGCACTGCCGCCTTTACAGGGTACAAAGAATTTTGTCACCCAGAGGCTGGCTCTGAAGAGACATTTTTGGAAGAACCTCAGCTCTCCCCACAGTGTGTTGTCAACAGATACAATGGCTCAAATATGGCAGCAATTGAAGGTAACAGGAATGTCATTTCCCCTGTTGCTGGAAGCAGCTTCTGGCTGTTCAGAGGGGCTAGGCATCTCTGTGAGGCATTGACACAAAGCCCCTTGCACAAAGCTCATACCATACAGAAGGTGACCATCTCCTGTAGGACCACCTCCAAATTGCATTTGGCAGAAGCTGAATGTTGTTGGCATCTGCCTCTTTTAAAGAAGCCTGGCCCTTACCAACTGGTCAAACACGACCTCTCTTCTGTCCAGCTCGGCTGAATAGCCAAGGAGTGAATGGTCCAGACAGATCCTGTCCTGCAAAGGGGTACACATGACAAAAGGTTGCTTTCTTACCATCTGGGCCACGCCCTACCTTCCCAAAGGCTACATATGCAGCATGGGGCTCAGGGACACGATGTGTCCATCAAGCAACCTGCTTTGTCCTTCCCTGTCATCAGGTCACCCGCACCACCTGCCTCCTTCCATCCCTGTGCAGCAGGAGAGATAGAACACAGGGAATATCCTTGCTCTGTTGCAGCCTGGCAACTTCAGCTGCCCATTTCCAACACTCTCATGGTCCCCAGAGAAAGGTTTGCAGAGGACAGGATGTCAGGAATCCCCGGAGAAGGTCTATTTGGAGATGATTCCCTTTGGAAGCAGAATCTCAGCCATGGGACCCATAATGACTGACCCGCCTTAGAACTGGATCTAGAGAAAAGGCATTTTTCTGCATATGAGTGGCAACCTCAATCTCAATTTCTCCTGGCAATAGGCACAAGGCAGACCCCTGAACTTGACTCCCTCTTTGCTGGCAGAACTGCAAAGGCTGAGGGAATTGCAGCTCTCACAAGCCTCGGAGCAATTTCCTGGAGAATCCTTTGCTCACACCTGGAAGCAGAAAAGCCGACATTTCTTCCCTCCGTAGCATGGCTCTGAGAACAACGGTTGCCGTGAACTGACTTGAGACTGGGCCGCAGCCAAAAGCACACGGGTCCTAATGCTGGGGAGGAGCCTGTGTTTACATTCTGCTGTTGCCTGTAACCTCAGGCAAGTCACCGCCTCACTTGCCTGCACCTCAAGCCTGCTGAAAGTAACCTTTCCTGATCTTGCTTTGACTCTCCAAGAACGCAGATTCCTCTGCAAGCCCAGCACATACCAGTTTTTGCCTTTAGCTGGCAGATTTTGCGGGCCATGCTGCTGCAAGCAGACCCTCTGGGGCTGTGGATATGCCCTGTAAATGCTGCTCCTTTATTTCAAACGGCTTTTGCAATCCTCCTGTAACCAGAGCAGACAAAATTAGTGCTGGCACTAGAAAGTGGTTACACAGCATCCAGGAGGTGACACCCGTTTGTCATGAGGATGTGAAAGGAGAAATAAGTGGGAGGCTCTGATTGCTGGGGTGAACATTCATGTCTGAGAGGGTGAGGGAGCCCTGGCACAGGCTGCCCAGGGAGCATGTGGAGTCTCCTTCTCTGGAGGTTTCCAAAACTCACCTAAACATGTACCTGTGTGACCTGATCCAGGTGAACCCACTTTAACGGGGGAGTTGGACTGCATGATCCCTAGAGGTCCCTTCCAACCCTGACCTGTAATTCTGTGTCCCCTGAAGAGCCAGGAAAGGGGAAGTGGATGAATCCACTTGAGTGACTGGCTCAATCCTGGCTATTGTTCTACCAAACCATCCTGCAATGAAGCATGGACAGATCTGGACAACAAGCGAATGGCACTGCTAGTGAATGAGGCAAGCCAGATCTGTCCAAGCCTCAAGAGCTACCAGACAGACAGGACACTTTCAGAGATGCTTTTCACCCTGCACGTGTTTCAGGCATCACCAGATGTGAGTGACGTGAGCTGTCCAGAGTTGCCAAGTCAGCCTCACGTTCACTGAATTGTATCATGTGTCCCCTCTCTCAATGCCACCCCAGCTAGGAGAGGGTGCAAACACTGGAGGTTCCTGGGACAGAGTGGGGAAGGTGCCAGGCAATGTGCAGCCTGCAAACCTTGCCATGCCTTGCCGTGGAGCCCTGTTGCTGCCAAGGGCAGGGCTTGGCTGTGGCAGGCCCAGCTCTGGCACATGTGAGCAGTAGGCCATGTCTCCTGTTTCTCTGCACTGGCATGTGCTCTACGCCCTGGCACTGTATGGACTTGAGCTGCCCCATCTCCTCACAGGTGATATCTGAGGCTGGTCTCACCCCTGCTTGCTCTAACCTGTAAAGGCAGGATTTTGCCCACAGCACTGTTTTTCTCCAGCCATGCAAATTAATTTGCTGGTAATCAAGATATGTGATCTAACCAGTGCTCTGCACCATCTACCAGTGTCAGAGCTGCTGAGATTCCTGGCCTCCTTTTCTTTGTGCTCAAGGCCTTCGAGTTGCCAGCTCCCTGTAGCTTCCTTCCCACTCCCAGTTTCAGAGACTCAGCTTCCAGCACTGCCAGCTCTCCTGTGAATGAGTGCCCATCAGCTCCTTGTTGCTTTCTCCTGCATGAGCCATGCAAAATACTTGCACCCTGGCTGCAGAAAAGCCTTGGACCCTGCTTTAGTATCCCTGCAGATATTTAAAAGATCCATCGATGAGGTGCTGAGGGACGTGGCTTAGTGGTGGGCTTGGCAGTGTGAGGTCAGTGGTTGGACTTGCTCTTCAAGGTCTTTTCCAACCAAAATTATGAATCTATGATTATTCCTAATGTTGGCACAGAAGCTGCTTTGCTTTCCCGTGGTTGGTTGAGTGCATTCCTTCCTCCCTCCCCACTTAATTCTGCCCTATGGCAATTTTCAAAGCATTTTTGTGGCATCCAAGACCTGGAGACAAATTCATGAGATGTGGGGATGCGGTTTCTGTCACGTGCGGTTAGCTCCGAGTCCTTGCTAGTGCAGGGGGTGGTGGGTCCACAGGGGCCCAGGCACTGGCCCTATTCCTTTCTTGAGGGTTGGGGTTTGCTTACTGTTTCACAGCTGGCTCCTTTTTAAGTGGCATTAAAATGCTCTCCATGAGCTGATTGGGAAAATATTGTGTCTGCACTCCCTCTCCCAGGTTCCTGACAGCCAAAATAATAATTACATGGCCTGGGAAACAATGATTATTAACTGTAAGCCTGGGAACTGCTTTTGCTATTCAGCTTTATGGGAATCCATACGGCTTCCGTGGAAGGGGATTATTTACCTAGGTCCTGAGAAAAAGCCAAGGAGCCCATGTGCTCCTTCTGGCTATTGTATTGCCAAATCCCACGGCGGTGTAGCCGGAGAGCAGTTTCCTCTAGCTGTCATTAATCCTTGTGAGCTGGGCTGACTCGGCACACTCGATCCTTTGGGTCACTGGCCGCTGGGAAGCCAAGCCATTGTTTTGGGGCTTTTTTCCCAGATGGAAGGCTTGCTGGAGCTGAGGAACCAGGCTTTGCAGGCATTGTACCATCACAAAGTGACTGGCTTGCAGCCTTGCCTAGCTCTGATGCTGGGAAACCATGTGGATTTGGGCCCATTTTGATGAGGAGGAGGGACTGCCCCTGGGATGTCCCAGTATGTGCCATGCTCGCCCCACATGAGCAAGCTTTCCTGCTCAGTCCAGCAAGGACCTGCCTCCATCACCGCTGCCACGGATGGGATAGGACACCCAAGGTCCTCCCTGTTTCCTCCCCGTCCCTGACTCCCAGTCTGATGTTCTAGGTTCTACAGGGAAGAAGCAAGAAGACCCCAATTCAATGCTTGAATTGAAGCAAAGGAGATATTATCTTTCTCTAAGAGCTAAAAGAAAGCTTCCAGGGGAAGGTTTTTAATAGGGATGGTGCCCGTGGCATACGTGTGAACATGTATGTGCAGAGAAGGCCTTTCATTCCTTGCTGTGGGCTTGTGGAGCCCTTTGCATTTTCTCCTTCTTCAAAAGACACGTGTGGTGGCCCTCAGGGAGTGGGAAGGAAAGAGGAAGATGTGAGAGAGCAGTATCAGTGATTCAGTCATCATCAGACCATCACCATCACCCACGGAACAAACGGAACAAACCAGCTCACAGGGACACTTGAGAACAAGGTGGCAATAACGAGCAGGCCAGCTGTCTGCAGGATCTTGAGCTGCCCCTACAATAACCAGGCAGCATATCTTCTCCTGCATACCATCAAACTGACCCACTGCTTCACTGGCTGAACCAGGGTGAGAGGGCCAGCACTTAGGAACGGCCCCTGCTTAGCAAAGCATGTCACCAACCCTCACGAGTCTAAAATTCCCATAACATGTTACAGCCCAGAGCTGTAAGACAGCAAGCTCTGCAAAGGATTCTTACAGTGGAAACCTGTCCTGTTTTCAGCTGGTACAAGGCTCTGTTTTGGATTTGTGCTGAAAAGAATGTTGATAACACAGGACTGTTTTGGTTATTGCTGAGCAGGGCTTGCACAGCATTGAGGCCATTTCTGCATCTCCCTCTGCCCTGCCAGTGAGTGGGCTGAGGGTGCACAAGAAGATAGGGGGGAACATGGCCAGGGCTCAACTGGCTGGGGTTAAACCACGACTGAGCCTTAGGAAAGAAAAGAAATCCGAGTGTTTTCCAAATCAGGGTTCAAAGCAGGTTTATAGCTGTGATGGGAAAGTCTCTTTTCAAGGTTGCTTCTGCATCTACAGAAGACTATGCTTTAGGCACAGCTCAGAAGAAAGCAAGTTGTAGTTTCTTCTGCTGGACGATGGCAGGAAAAGCACCAAGGAGCCTAGAAAGAGGTGTCTTTTCTTTCTCTAGGTGAGGCATAGAGCTGGGAGTGCCTACGTGTGGGCAAGCCCTCACATTGCTCCCCATTCCCGTCCCTCCCAGGGCTGCTGCAAGGCCATGGAGCAAGGCAGGCAGCCTCTACCACCCACCCAGCTCTACCATCACATCGTGACTAGCAGCTCTCCTTGTGGGTTTGCAGGAGGAGCCTCCCTCTTCCAGTCCTCTTCAGGGGCATGAGGTGCAACTGCGGCTGTGCACGTGGCAGCAATATTGTTTTGATGCTGCAGTCAATCCTTTATGATAACTCATTGCTTTGTGAGGTGCTAATGGAGATTAAGAGGGCTGAGAAAGCTACATTTTAAAAGAGTCCAGCAGGGATATCAGGATGTGGTGAAGATCTGTCTGATTGGCCTCAATGAATGGAGCTGGGCTGTTGTCCTCTCCACTGCCACCCAGGCAGAGGACATGGGGAGAGACTGGGGGTCTTCTCAACCTGCATAGCATGGGGTTGCCTCAGAGACCACTGAGCTGGTGCATCTCATGGCCCTGTGTCTGGTGTCAGTCTGGAGCAGGAGCCAGCATGGCTCCATGTCTGGGCTTCTTGCCCATACCTTGAGCATGGAGCTGCTGTCTCAGCCAGCCTCAACACCTTGCAGGGATCACAAAGCACCAACATCACCCAAGGGACCCACTCGAGCCTCCCCTGGGAGCCTGTGGCAGAGTGAAAGCCCAAACTGTGACTACCTGAGTCTCTGCAAAGCAGCACCAGCCTTCAGAGCGTGTGGAGGAGCGTGGCGATGCCGCTCTTGGGTATTGATCACTCCTTCCCCACCCTGCTCTTACCAGGAAGCAGTGTGCAGGGGAGCGGAGGATCACCCTTCCCCTCCCACGTACTCAGCGGATGCGGAGCACAGGGGCAGCCGGACAGAGCCGCTTTCTGCAGCACACTGCTGCTATTGTCCCTCTGGGCCCCAGGGCCTCATCCCTGCCAGGCAGGCAAGGGTGTGACGTCCACAGCCCAGCAGCACAGATGGCAAGGTGAAGGGGATGAAGGCAAGCCTCTGTAGCAGGCAGCCCACTGCTGCATCTCCCTGTCAGAGCCACACCAACTTTTGTGCAAAAGATGGTTTAAAAGAGGACACTAAGGGACTAAAAAAAGGGGAAATCCAAGTGATTTGGATTTAGAGAGGGAAAGGAGAGGTGACAGAGACGTTGAAGCAGAGCCGGGTTGGGAGCTGGAGTCGAAAAGCTGTGAGCCCCATGGGAGTCAGGCAGTGAGAAGAGACAATGTGATGGAGGGGAAGGAGCCGGCTCCCGCTTGGGGACACGTGAGCCCTGTGCAAGGCTGCAATTAGAGAGAGGAGACAGTGTGTCTGCCTGTGCCAGGAAGTCTCCTCTGCCATGGACACAGGCTGGCGCAGGGCTGCCTGTTCTGTGCCTCTCCACACAGCCCCCCTGGCGTCACACCCCCAGGCCAGGCGCTGGCAGTCCCCACAGAGCTTTCCTCTGAAGTGCAGGAGGCTTTGCCCTCCAGTGCTGTGATGAGGTGTCTGGTGGTGCCTTGTGTGTGCTGTCATGGCTGCACAGATGTGCCACAGCTTCTGTCCCCAGGTCAACCTTTCTCTCCTGGCTGCCCCCTCCCGCCTCCTAAAATAGCTGCTGAAATACCAACATCCTCGGGGCATGCAGGTTGCTTGACCGTCTGCCTCTCACAGATGGCAACAGGCCCTTTGTCAAGCTTTTGGGATTTTCCCAGCTGAGGGATGCTACAGGCATAAGCGACCTCAGAGCACAAGCTCTGGTTTTAGCGTCCTCCTCTGCACTGTGGTTATCCAGCCCCCAGTGGAAAATTCAAGTTTGTTTGGAAACAAAGTCTCTGGGTTTGGCTCAGAAAGGCTCAAAAACCACCACACAAGGGTCACAAACTTTTAACACAAACCATGTTTGGCCAGAGCTGTACAAGAGGAGAGAGGCAGAGAAGGAATAGGAGCACACACCTTTTTTTGCTACCACAAAGCTCGTCTGGGAAACATTTTGTGCTTCACTCTCGTTGGACATAAAGGGCCTTGCAAAGAGTTAGATGCTGTAAAAGGAAAGCGAATTAGCAGCGCAGCCAGAGCAACTGATTTCCAAACATGCTTTTTACATTTCATTTTCCCTGCCCAGTGAAGAGGTGAGAGAGTGAAGCAGAGCTACTGCGACCTTCCGCTGGGGTGACAGCAAAGGGAGATGCTTGAAAAGAGCCAGCAACTCGTGGCAGGAAGAGAAGAAATGGGAGAGCACCAGTGAGACAACAGTGGGCTTTTTAAAATGTAAAATAATATACTTCAGACTTGCAGTGGTTTGGGCTTTTTTTTTTGCTTCCTGCTCAACAGTTTGAAACCAACCCCAACTCTTTTTCTGGTCATTTTAAGACCTTTTTTTTTTCAGAGGGAAAATGAAATAGGAGGTGGGAGAGAAGACCTGCTTGTCTCCCTGCCATTCTCACCTGCGTGGCAGCGGCCTTGGCGATGAGGTAAGGCAGCACCGTGTATTGACCCACGTGTCAGAGAGAGAAGATTACAGCAGCCTGTTTAGAGCCATGCAGCAATAACAACTGATTTGTTTTTGCACCAAGAGCGGTTAGGGTTGGTTTTGTTTCATTTTAAATAAAGACATTTGGACTCCAAAGGTCATTTCCGTGGAATAACAATGCTCCTTTCAGAAAGGGGCACCGGCAGGGTCTCCCGCACACCCAATGCGGCCGGTCTGGTTTGAAAGCCGAGCTGCGGCGGGTGAGCATCCCCGGGGCTGCCCTGCACACGATGCAGCGGTTCCACAGCCCGGTGCCCCCACCCCCTGCCACCCAAAACACAGGAGTTTTGGTCAGGAAGGGATGCCGGCTTCTCCGCTGCGCTATCGGCGAGCACTTGGAGCCTATTTGTCAATAAAATGAGGATGGCATCCAGCCCCTCTCCCCGACATGCCACAACTTCAGCTGCACCCCTGTGCCTTTTTGGAGCACTGGTGCATCCTCAGCTGGCAATGTGCAGCCGTGCACTTCCCTCATCCTCACGCGGGAGGATCAGAGGTGACTAAACCCACTGACGGAAAAAGGGTCTGTTTGCAAAGGTTTTCCTGCTGTCTTTAAATGGCAGGTGAATTTGCCTCAGTAAGAAGTGGGTACTGTGGGCTCCCTCCGTGCAGGTCTGCCAAAGGAAGGCGATTCATTCACCTCACAAGGGAAGTTCTCAGTGGAGCTGGAAGCAAAAGCGGGCATCTCAGTTCCCAGTTCCACTTAGATTACATATTTCTTTCTTTACCTCTATGCTTCCTAAAGAGCTACTCAGGCTTTCAGCAGGCAGAAACCAACGGTGCTGCAAAAAAGAGATCATGCTGTTTCTCTATCTTGCAGACACACAAAGCTCCTGTCTGCTGCAGCGCAGCCCTCAGCATCACTTTCTGTCAATTGAACAGGCTTCAGGGCACTTTGCTTTAAAAGCAAATTATCTTTTATTCTGTTTGGGGAAAGAGGCTGCAGAAAGAAAAAAGCCTTTGGGATTAAGAAAAAAAAAAGAAAAAGCTCCCACTGCTGTTTGTCACCCTCTTGGAAATTTGTGAACTCTTTTGCCTGTATTTATCTAACTTCTTTGCTATTTGGGGATTTGCCATAGCTATCTGCACAGATGACTTGGGGGAGAGCTGCTTGGCTGGTATTTTTGGCTGGTGCATTGGTTGTTACTGTGAGCTTGGGTACTGCGGGAGGATGCAGAAAGGAGCCTGAATCCCCTCATTTCTCTGCCTCCTCTCCCTCCTCCTGCCCTGCCCACCAGCAGCACCTCAGAAGTCCCTAGCTGATACGGCCAGCCCAGATGCTGCCAGGAGCACTGAGGACTGGAGGAGTGGAGAGGGGAGAAGGAGGCCGGGATGGACAGCACAGCTGGCTGCAGTGACACTGTCTGGATCTCTTCTCCCCACCCCAGCCATCTCGTGGCCACATCTTGTGGCAGCTGAAGGAGGTCTGCACAATTTTGCCTCCCAGGGACACAGCAGGAACACGATGGCTCACAGGAGAAGGCAGTTTCCCCCTCTGCTCTTTCCAAAGCTGCCCTGATGACTCCCAGACAGCTAGCTCCAGGGTGAGAGAGAAAAGCACAGGACAAACACAGCCACTGCTCACAGAAAGGGAGGTGTGGGTGTACACAGGTTGTATGTACACTCATGCATGTATGCACCTTCATACTCTACAGCTTACAAGACACTCAGAATTTTAAATTTCCTGTCTTACCAGGGGCCTTTCCAAACCAGCTCCAGTCATGGTTAACCTCGGCTGCCCTATGCTGTGCTCAGAGGTGGGCTGTATGGGGAAGAAAGGAGCTGCCACTGTGGCAGTGTCACCTCCACCTCTTCGTTTGTGACTAGGGATGCCCCAGCAGCATGTAAACCAATTCCTTGTATCCTCTAAACAGCATCAATGCATGTTTATGGCTGAGAATGGGGTGAACCCCAGCAGCAAGCAGCAATTGACTCCCATCCCTTCAGGCAGCGATGACACAACAAGGAGACTCATGCTGTCAACCAAAGGCCTGCTCAGAGCCTCTGTGCATCTACTAATGATAAGGCCCTTCCCAATTTCTTAGAGGCTTGTGGGAGCAATTTTTTTCAGCTCTGGAGTTTTGATTAGGGCTTGTCTTCCAGTAGCCAGGAGGTCACAGTGTCTGGATAGATCACAACCTGAACATCTGCATCCTATTACACAGCATGGTGATTATTTTTCAACATTCCCCATGTCTTCTAACAGTGACAGTAGTGATTAAAGCCCGGAGTGGATTCCTGAGTAGCATTTCAACTTCCTTTACTTTCGCATCCTGACCGTAAACAGGAGCAGAGGGCTTTCCTTGGGCACTGGGTCAGGAAGCCCATGTACCTTATGGTGATACCGCCACGCTGATGAAAGCCCAGAGACGTCACCTGGTACAAAGCAGCTGAACAAACCTGCCAAGGGGTGCCAACAATAGCAGGATGTCACTGCAGCTTGCAGGGAGGATGTTTCCATTCAACGATTCGGTTCCCGTGCCAAAAGCCATCCACTCATCCAAGGAATAAAGCCATTGTCTCCAGGAAGTGACCACGAGCAGACCCTGGTGGCTCAGAGAGAGGGATGAGGGTTTGCATTCCCATCTAGCAGCCAGAGCAGCAAGAGGAGGAGGCGTGCGAGGTGAGCTCCGGCCAGGGCACCTCTGGGCAGCCCTGTTTGCACCTCTCACTTGATCTGGAGCTCCTGTTACAACGAGGCTCCATAAACCTTCTCTTTGGAGACTGGGGCTGTATTGTTCTCTTTCTTGGGGGAGAGAAGGGAGGTGAGTTGGGGAGATCAAGGAGCTAAGAGGAAAAGGATTAGTCAGGTCAAGCCTACAGCAAGAGGCTGGAGCTGCCAAGCAAATACTCCAGCCAGAAGACAGCCTCAGAATTTCCTGACCGAGTAAGGATTTTACCTTCTCTCCTCATTATGGGAGGAGGCATTAATGAGCCCACATTTCTAGGCCGTCAGGTTTGGGCTTGTGTGGGTCAGCATTCGACATTCAAAAACCTTCTTTCACCGCAATTTTTCACCACAGGGTTTTGTCAGGCAGCCAAGGCCAGGAAACTGTCTCTAAATGAGCACAACTGCTCCGGGTGGGTCCCGGCGCTGAAAGCAGCTGCTGTCTACACTCTGGATGTGGCCAGCCAGGAGGGAGGAGGCCGGGCTGTCTCCTGGCCACTCACCCCTTCTCTTGGGAAAAGGGCCTGTCCGCAGGCCCTGCATAGCAGCAGCTCCCGGCACTTCTGCAACTCTCCCCATCCTCGCCCCTCTTCACCTGCCTTGTATTTCTCAGCTTGGCTATGCTTATCTCTTCCTCGGCATTTGCAGCCTCCCCATCCCCATCCCCATCTGCCTGCCCATACGTGCACCCACGTTTGTGTGCCTCTCCTTGAGCCCCAGCACGTGCCTTGCTCTTAATAACTGCTCACGTTTCCCTAACAGCGACATGCACATCTGCGTGGGTCCCTATTTTTCTCCTCGGTTACACTCGTGTGCCTCTCCCTGTGCCTGCCTGCATCTCTGCTTACGTTTGTAATCTCCCCTCGCTGGCTCTTTTCATCATGGTAAACAGGACAGACACGTGTACCCAAAGCCTCGTGCTGGCTGGAATCATGCCGGCTGAGAGCTGAGATGGAGGGATGGAGAAGAGGAGGAGGGGAAACACAAAGGGCTATTGCAAAAGGCCTAAGGGACAGCCCATCTTCTTGCTGCCCACACTGGTCTCATGGAAAGATCTCATGAGATAAACCTGCTCATTAAGATAACAACTGGGTGGGTGCTCCTCAGATCTCACTCAGTCTCTGAGAAAAAGAAGGGCAAGAGTGTCCCTAGGCTGATGTCTCTCTTGGGCTGATGGGAGGCTGAGAGTGAGAGGCACAAATGCACACGAGATCTCCGCTGAAAGGGGAGAGCTGCAGAGAGTTGGAAAAGGCAAGCACAAGGTAAAAATATTCCAGTGTCAGAAAAATGCAGGGTAAGTAATTAAGGCCACTTAAAATAGGGGTAATATACATCATTCCCTCACAAAGAAAGGGTGTCCCGGGACCTAGTTTCTAAATACCTCTGCAGAGCCTTGGTTAAAACTTTGTCTCCCACACAATGATGCATTCATCACATCACATACCACCTAGATTGCCACCCACAGTGGGGGACTTGTGCTTCCAGGCATGCATCAGGGAGGATGAAGAGGGAGGATGCTGCAGTGAAGACATGGCAGGACTAAGCATCCAAAAGCAAGGGCGGGGGAGCTGTGGTAGCTGTGAGCAGCTTGGAAAGTGCAGAAGACCCTGATGGGCCAAGCAAGGGGATGCAGAGAGGCATGGGGAGAAACCCTGGAGCAGGAGGGACTGGCAAGGTTTCTGGAGAGATGGAGCAAGCTGGCTTTTACATCCCATGTGGCACATGCCACATAAGTGGTCAGAGCCACCCTGGGGTATTGTGACAATGCTGGTGGCATTCACGTGTGCAGGGAGGCAAGGCAGTGGCTGTGCCAAGGTGAGAGAGGCATAGAGGAGAGCACAGCCCTCAAAACAAGATGAAAATGAGTCAGCTGTACCAGCTGATGACTAGGAGTGTGTCCTGGAAGTTGTCAACATTTCTGTCTCAGTTTCTGGAAAATACCCAGCATCACACACATTCCCCAGTGGAAAACTACTGCAGCAGGAGTCACAAACACGGGGAGGAGAAAGGGCTGGTGAGACCAGGGCTGTGATGATGACCCCTGCTCCGACCTGGTGATGCCAGACCCAGGCTCGGTCAAGCATACTGGCCATCTCCCTCCCCATGTGGCTTTCTAGGTGTCCCCTGTCCCCCACACACATGGCCAGCTCACCTGGGAGCAGCCAGCTCCTCACCTCGGGTACCACCAGATGCACATCTGTGTCTTTGGCTGCTCTCCTCACAGGGGTGCCCACTTGCAGACCAGCCTCTGAGGCTCACCAGCACAAAGTTCAGCAAGGTTTGGCCTTTTTCATTCAGCTGGCATGCTACTTTAAGGATGGTTGTGGTTTTTGGTTTTGGGTTATGCTTTTTTTTCCCCCCACCAGCAGCACTCGTGATGCTCACGGGGATCCAGTAAAAGCAGCAAAGCCACATGTGGAGAGGACCCTTGGCCCAAGCTCCTGCTCACACTGGACACATCAGCTTGTGGGAAGCTTTGATTTGCAGCGTATTTCTGGCCTTTCCTCACCTATCACTAGCAGTTAATTTAAGAGAAATAGTTCAAAATCGGTGCAGCCAAGGCTAAAGGTCAAGAAAGGGGTGCCTGCAGCTGCAAGTGCTCTCAGGTACAGGAGCAAGAGGGGCCATCTTCGCTGCCCATAGAACTTTTCTTCCCCTTAGCCACCCATTTAACTCTCTGTGCCTTCTGCTTGTTTCTTGCTAGCTAATTTAATTTCCTCAGATGAGCGTGTTTCAGGGCAGAAGGCTGGTTAAGGGGGTGTGCAGGTGGCCCTGCTCTTGGCCAGCAGTAGCGAAGGAGCACGTGTGTGTGTGTGTGTGCACCTCACTGCTCCCTGTATCCAAACACCAGACCCAGATGCTTTATACAGTTGGACAGAAACATAACCAAGGGGCACGTTGCAATCTCCAGCAAAGGTTAGGAGATAAGCAGCCCTCCCTTAATGAAGACATGGTATACCTGGCAAGGCTATAGCCCTCAAAGGGAACAACAGACTCTTTCACTCCAGGCACTGGCACAGCTGGAAGCAGTTGCTGGGCAGAGGGAAGTGATGATAAAGCAGTTCAGCACCACCAGGCGTAGGAAGCTGCCACAGGTGTAGGGCAGCCCTGTTAGCCTCACACTTATTGTTAGGTGTCATAGAATGGTAGGGGTTGGAAGGGACCTTTAGAGATCATCCAGTCCAACTCCCCGTTTAAGCAGGTTCATCTCCATCAGGTCACACAGAAAAGTGCCCAGGTGGGTTTGAAAACCTCCAGAGAATGGGACTCCACACCCTCCCTGGGCAGCCTGTGCCAGGGCTCCCTCACCTGAACGGGAAAGATTTTTCCTCATGTTTAAGTGGAACTTTTTGCATTACAGCTTGTGCCCATTACCCATAGTGCTATCACTGGACACTACATAAAAAAGTGCTGCCCCATCCTCCTGATACCTACCCTTTAGGTACTTAATAAATGCTGATGAGATTTTCCCCCTCAGACTTCTCTTCTCCAGGCTGAACAGCTCCAGGTCCCGCTGCCTTTCCTCACTGAAAGATGTTCCAGTCTCCCCATCATCCTGGCAAGCTCTGGAATGCCCCACATTGGATTCCAGCAGCAATTGCAACAGGGAGAGCAAATCTGGAGGACTGCAGCTTTGCTAAAACTGGCTTTTTCAGGGAGGTTCAGATGGGGATAGCAGCTCTCCAGTTCTGAGGGGAAAGCTCCATTTCTGCCTCCCTTATCTGCGAGGCAAGCACATCCCAGTGGGAAAAGGCAGCACTACCTCTGCTTGCTGCTTGAGAGGTGAAGTCCTCCCTGAAAGGGGACAAATCTTTACTGTGCATATACTGAATTATTAAGGAGAAAAGATATCTTAAGGCCACAGGTGGAGCAGAGAGCTCTACAGATGGCTGGTATTGAGTGTAATGGACCTCTGACGGAGAACCACCCGATTGCCTCAGGGTGGTTCCTCAGCAGTGGAGCAACACAGAGCAGCCAGAACGAATGTGGTACAGGTGACCATCTCCCCAGGGAATTATTGGGTTTGGCCATTGCAGCCTTTGGGAGCATTACAGCAAGCATGTGATGGGGAGGTACTCCCTCCCACCCTGCTCTCCGAGAATAGCCTTTGCTGGATGAGCCCAAAACTGCCTTTCCTTGTCACATAGAGCAGTGAAATAGGCCTAGTCAGCCTCCAGAGAAAAAGTCTAGGTAAGGCCAACCAGTGATACCTGATCATGGGGAAACACCATCACTCACATGCAGCAGAGTTCTAATTGAGTACCACACACAGAGCCTGAGGCTCAGCATCTCTGGCTGGCTGGAACAGATCTCTGCAGAGTTTGTTCTGTAAAACTTGGGCTATTTGTCAGCGATGAGGAAACCCTCAAATACCCTGGAACCAGGCTCCTTCCCACCCTCCCGCTTCCACGTGATTAAGGTCATGCAAGAGCTGGCTGTAGTTTCCAGGCCTCCCGAATTTGCCAAAATTAGGCTAGATTTGTGGAAACTGGCTTCTCAAGACCTCAGGCACTTCCTGCTTCAAATGCCAGGCCAAAAACAACACAGCAGAGCTTGCACTCCCAAATTTTGGTGTGACTCCTTTAGTCCCACACGGAGCCACAAGTTACAAAACTCATTGATTTTGAAATCTTGAAGGTCAAATAGTTTGGCTTTTTCAAGGCTTCTGAAGCAGAACATTGCTATGACACTGGGGACAGGAAAATTTTGGAAGTCGATACCTCAAAGAAACACCATCTTCTGGTTGCTAACACTAGCACCAGATAATCCTTTGCTATCGAATAGCACCCTGAGGTCAAAGGAGTCTCTCCTAATGTTGAGCACTTGTGAAAGCTATTGCCACTTATGGGGACCACTGAGTAATGCTTTAAGGGACCTGAAGAGCAGGGAAGGGTGTTACAGCTGACCGCTCTGCTGTGCTGGGACAAGAAAACCTTTGCTCCAAGACCTCATAATCAAATACAAGATGAAGGATGAAATAACCAGGGTGGAGAGGAAGCCAAGGACTGGAGGAAAGCATGATATGTACCAGAGCTGCAGGGACTGAGGCTTCCTCTTCCTAATTAACAGACTCACTTGTCTTGTTTTCTCCTCTAACCACCATATTAGTCTTTTAAATATAGAAGGCTCCTCCCTGGCTATGTACACAGCCAGCCTGGCACCACCATCCATCTCAGCCACCTTGCCACAGGTTGTATTTTCAGAACCAGTCGATGGGTGGATTAATGGCTGCTTTTTTTATTGCCAGCTCCTCAGCTTTCAGGGAGAAAGGAAAAAAAAGGTAAGGAAAAAAAAAAAATCATATGTGAGGTTTTCAGGTGTCGTGAAGATGGCTAAAAAAAGCCAAGATCGGGTTTGTGGGTTTTTTTTAAAGGAATCTGTATGGTTTTTATTTGCTGCTTAGTTTGAGAAATGTGAGGCTTGCAAGCTCGTTTTTCACACTTTCCCCCACACATCCTCAGTCCTGGAGAAACGTTTTATTATTTTTAAATCAAAATATGGTGTTTTTTTCATAAGGACACGGCTCCAAGCTCGGGAACTTTACCAGAGGTAACTACAAACTGTGAGCACTTGCGGCCACTTGCAATGAAATCTTGAGGTTTCCGTCACATTTAAGGTGAAGAACAAGGTCTCCCGTCTTCTCTTTAGGGCTTTGAGATGTAAAATTCAATATGAAAACCATAGATGTGTGTTATAAGGAACTGTGATTGTCAGTGCAGGGTTTTATACAAAATTGTACAAAACAGTACAAACTGGAAAAGGTTGTGAGATGGCTTGTTTGGGGTTTTTTTGGATAGTCACTATCAAGAGGGAAACTACTCAGATTTTAAAGTTTCTCTATAGGTAGCACAAGCAAAACCCCAGCAGGATGCAGAAGGAGGTCTGGGAGCAGGCTGAGAGGAAGACAGCAACCGGTATGTCAAGTGGCAGTGCTAGGAAGGGGAGTGGGAAAAGCAAAAGAGCTACACGACTATCTCTCTCCATCACCCTGCAGAACTGCAGCAAAGCACCACTCCAGTCACAGAACTCCCGCCCAAGCCCGTGTTTCTCATAGTGGAAACCCGAGCCGGCCAAAGGACAGGGAGGGATTATTTTAACCTCTCGTTTGGAGCCAAGTCTCCAGCCGCGCTGCAAGAGGCGGCACGCCGCCCCGATGCTGTTAGTGCTGTGGCGTGGCTCCAGCCCCTGCCCCTGCTGCAAACCCCAGCTCCTGCTACTGCTGCAGCCCTTGCTTCTGCCCCTGCTCCTGCTGCAGCCCCTGCCTCTGCTCCTGCTGCAGCCCCTTCTCTGGGCACCTGCTCCTTCTGCAGCCCCTGCTCCAGCTCCTGCTCCTGCTGCAGCCCCTGCCTCTGTCTCTGCTGCTGCTGCAGCCCCTACCTCTGCTTCTGCTGCAGCCCCTGCCTCTGCTTCTACTGCAGCCCCTACCTCTGCTCCTGCTGCAGCCCCTGCCTCTGCTGCTGCTCCTGCCCAGCCCCTGCCGTGTGCAACTGTGGTGCTGCTCCCACTGTGGGCTGATGCCAGATGGCCCCTCGAACTTTGCATATACCCTCTGCGTCCAGAATGACTCAGCCTCACCCTGGCTCAGCCTGTTGTTCTTTGGAAAAGCAGGGTGACATGAGTCACTTGGTCGCACCAGCATGAGGCCAAGCGCTTTGGGCTGCCAGCAGCTGGCCACACACACCCTCTGCAATCCTCGTGGCTGCGGCTGGAAGCATCGTGGGGGAGGACAGGAGACGCGTGTACCCGGGGCCCCTTAGCAGGCTCAGAAATGCCTGCCTCCCCACCAGCAGCCAGCCACAGGAGAGTGTTATAGACCCTGAACTTATTTACAAGCACCATTTGGACTTGGTGAGAAAATTGCAAGAAAAGGGTTTAACATATCAAAAATGCTAGTGCCGTTTATCTGTTGTGCAGACACCCTTGAGGAGGTCCTGCTCTGGCAGTGGGGATGGACTAGATGATCTGTCACGGTCCCTTCCAACCCTTAAGATTCTGTGATTGTGTGTGATCCTGTGAGTGGGAGCTTGAGAATCAGCTGAGGGAGGGAGCAAGACAGTTAGGTTTTGGCTATAAATTGTGGGACAGAGCAGATAAATAACTTACAAAACAATTTCAGCAAGGCCACAGTGTCCAGAGTGAGGCTTTTGCTTTGTTAAGTGAAAAATTAATATTACAGTTAACACCCCTTTGATACCCCTAAGTATGATAATGAGCTAAAAGGAATACGTGCTACACATAATTGACCATGATCATCAGCCCTCCAGCCATATGATGCTAAACATCACCCTGTATTGCAAATGTACTAGATAGCTGGCAATAGGTCCCCTGGTTGGGACCACGTCCTCCCTGACATCTTATTTCCAACACCCCATCACTTTGCACACCAGGTTGGGCTGGCTGCTGTGCTGCCAGGGCACGTGGAAGAAGATGTATCCCTGCGGGGGTCACCCCTTCCCAGCTGCATCCAGAGGCTGCTGCAGGTTTGAGGGGTTAAGGGCAGGGAGGGGGGCTGCTGACAGGGCATGCTACAGGGGAGCAGCAGCCCGGGGCTGAGCCAGGCAGGGAATCACACCAACAGCCCTGCTGATCTCTGTGCCCTGGGTGCCCACCCAGGGTTGGGCTGACTTGCTGACACGAGAGAATTAATTTGGATACAAGCAGCATTTGCATATTAATTACTCTGCCTAAGTAACACCATGTGTGGAGTAAAGAGCACATGTTTTCCCCCTAGTCTGAACTAACTCCATTTATAGACAAAATCTTTGAGATGGATGAGGCTCAAAGCAGACACCAAGGTACGGCATCACCTTGACTTCGTCAGACTGCTGTGTGGGATCAGGGGAGCCTAGGTCAGAAACACCTTGCTAAGTAACACAGGGTCCTCCCCACACCAGCTATCCTCACACATGGATTTTCCTGCAGGCTGGCACAGCACCAACTGCCTTGATGAGCTGGTATCTGGGGGAGTGAGAAGGAATTTGGACCCAGTAGGATCTGATTACAAGCTCACAGTGCTGCTGTTAAGGAGGCACAGACCTCCACCACAGTGCTAGGACGCCAAGTCTGGACTAGAGATTACATCCAAAGTGCCTGGCTGCTTCTGGACCCTGAGCTGGCTGAGGATGCCTCACTCCCAGCAAGGGAACCTGTGGTGATCAGCAACCTGGAGCCTGCATTTCAGTGTGGAGAAAGGGAGAGGCAATGAATACACCCCTCTCCTCACCCCCCACCCCTCCTCACCTCCCCTCCCAGCTCATCTGCGGGTTTCAAAGCTCTTCCGGAGACGAGAAACAGGAGGAAGCTGCATAAAGGGCTGCTGAGAAATATTTAAAGATTTCAGTTCCCAGCGTTAACTTGAGTCATTTGGAATGGAAAGTTTCCATTGCCCAATAAATCTTGCACACTCATTTAAAAGGGGAAAAAAAAAAACCCCAAAGCCAGACAACTTTTGGTGTTGGTTGGAGCAATATAACAGTGCAGTGTGAAGGCACTGAGGCGCACCACCCAGCAGCAGGTACATGATGTTCTTGGCCCAGGCTGAGGCTGAGGAGGGGCACTGGGAAACGAGGCAGGCACAGGGCAACGGGCACCTTTGCTGCCTGAGGAGAGGCTGCTCACTCATGCTGGCACAGCCTAAGGCAGAGGAAAATTTAGGCTTGGATCAGAGCACCCTGTGTGCCTTTGGATGAAATTAAAATGTATGAGAAGCTTTTCAGGAGGTTGTTGGGCTGGTGTGGGGTTTGGTTTTTTTTTTGGTGGAGCTGCCCAAGTCTGAAGCAACAGCCTGCATTACCTGATAGTGAGGGCAAACTCAGGTCAGGGGTTGCAGACACGCTTCGCTGTGTCTTTCCCCAGGGAGGGCAGGTTTTACTTTGGGCCATTTACCTTAGTGCCCTGGCAGGGATGGCTCTGGTTCTGCATTACCCTGAACCTAGGAGACCTCTGCTTAAAGAGCAGGTAGCAAGATGGGGAGGGAGTGTCAGCTTTACCTGCTCCAGCTCCTGCCACTCTCCATCAGTAGAACTGATTCCTGATGTATGCTTTCCAGAGAAACACTTTCCCCACGTCGGGCTGCTGGAAGGAAAGAAGAAGGTTACGGCGGTGAAAGAAAGAGATTATGAGGGTGAAAGAAGAAGGTTGGGGGGGATGAGAGGGGAGAAAGAGGAAGGTTGGTATGTGCATGGACTGCTACATCCGAGCATCCCCGGCCCCCTGTGATGGTTCCGGGATGGGCAGATGAGGTAGCCCGGGCGGGTGCAGGCCCGCGGGACTACAGTGCTCCCCAGTGGCAGCCGCTCTCCCGCAAACCCCTGCGGGCTGTCCCCGGGGGGAGAATGGCTCTTTCTGCACCCGTCGGAGAATCCTCACCGTCCTCCCTGCCGTGAGAGCCTCCGGCGCAGCCAGCAGCCCTCCCCGGCGCTCTGCTGTGCACCACCGACTCTCTCAGAAAAACCTTGTCGGTATTAGAGACACTTTAGTGCCAGGGAGCTTCTCCCATTGCCCTGCTTTCCTCCCTCCCTCTGCAGCCAAACGAAGAGCTGGCAGAAGGAGCATGGGTGTAGAGTTTGGGGAGCCAGGGGCTGCACCTAGTCGATAAGAGTGTGAAGGAAGCAAAAAGAGTGGTAGAATTCATCATAAAGTGCTGTAATTTAAAACTGTAGGTTGCATCAAAGGCAGCCACTTTTCCTGCTGTAATTAACTGTAAAATATCTAACCTGACAGTTTTTATTGTGGTTACAAGATCTGCATATTTGCTTTTCTGTTTTTTACCGAATTTGTAAGATTTTGTTGTAACAAATCACATACTAATGTTGTGGCCATTACCAGATAATGAACTCTTTCAGATTTTTGAGCTTTTCAAATTCTTAATTAGAATGTATTACAGATTTATTCCAGAGCAGGACCCTTGGCAGCACCTTCTTCCCCAATGCCGAAGAGATGTGGGGCACAAGGGAGAAGACGACCGAGGTGACCTGGATACCCTCAGCCCCTTCTCCTCCAATGCCAAAGAGATATGGGGCACGAGAGAGAAGACAACTGAGGTGACCTGGAGACTTTCAACCCCTTCTCCCCATGGCTCATGGCTCTCTGAGGTCAAGAAGTGAGGCGATTGCACTTTGGGGGGCAGGAGTGGGCAGATGAAGGCAATGGATCATCACCTACCTGCCCCTTTGCCGGCTCACACACACCAGACCCTACAAGCTCAAGGAGTGGAGGAAGAGAGCAAGGAGGGCTCTTTCTGGAAGGCCCACAGGCAGAATTTGAACTACAGGAGCTGCACACCCACTGTCACCTTGATGGACTCCAGAGCATCCAGCTGCCAGCAACAGGGCAGAACAACGTGCTGTCCCTGGTGGGGGGGAAATAAATACACAGAGGTCCCATTCCACCTGTAGATGCAGCTGCTGTGCAGAAACTGCCCCTAAATCCAGTATTAGGTCCCCAGTGTTTTCATGGAGCTGAGACATAGGCGCTCTGACTTGAACAAGTGAGAGATGTAGCAGAAGGAGGGCAGAGAAGTATTGCCTCCCTGCAGCAGCTAAGTCCCAGAGCATCCATTCACACACTGCCACTGTTTCTGGGAAGATAACAACAGTGGTCCAGATACTCCTATAGCTTCCTGCCCAGGCCTGAGAAACAGAATTACAGCAAATACTGCCATTTCTGGTCAGCCTGAGAAATACTCTCTTTCCAGTCACTCCTGCCCAGTTGCAGGACCACCTTTTAAACTGAGGTCAGGGCAGCAGTATATATAATGCCCTCCTCACGACAGCCTTGCATTTACAGCCAGAACCTACTGAAAATGATGAAAGCTATTTACATGCAAGGCACAAGAAATGTTGCAGGTTGAGCAATGCAATTTAACAAGAGGTGGCTCTTGTAATCAGGGAAAAGGAAAACAAAGGGGCTTACTAACAGCAGCAGCTTTTCTGCAGACAGGACACCTACACTCAGAGATGACTTTCTGAGCTCAGCACATGCTAAGGAACCAGGCCAGAGGACTGGGAAAGCTGGGTCCAGGTCTGTCTCTCTTATTCTCTGCTGCATCACCTCAGACAAGCCACAAATCAATACAATTAAGGAGAAGCCTTGAATATGTAACAGCATTATGATGCACAGGACTACCTGTGCCAAATGGCCCTACTTGGAAGGAGAGAAACTACAGCTCCCCCACCTTAAAAGTCCTGCTAAATGCACCTTGAGTCTTACTCAGTCCTTGCAGGCTCTCAGAGGTGGGCTGATGCTCACAGGGCGTTCGTGTCTTGCCTGGGCCAGGGAGAAAAGAGGGCCTGAGGATGCTTTTGAGGATGTGGTGATGACAAATTGAAGGGAAATGAGAGTAAGAAAAAGAGGGAATCCAGGCGATTTAAATGTCCCCCTCTTTCAAAGCACTACCATGTGTCTTACATCACCAGTAGTTCAGAAAAGACTGCAGCATTTCCTTTGACCAGGGTTTCGTTATAGGGCTTTTCCAGTTTGTAAGGGAAGACCACTGAGGAGAAAAAAAATCAATAAAAGCTAAGTTTGAATTGCAACCTCTTACAGAGTGGTCTTTAGAGTGAACCATCATCCAGTGTGTGCAGGTAAGCTCCCACGTAGCTCTCCCTCTCAGTAATACAAGACACTTGCTGGGCTGATGATAGTGCTTCTGTTTATGAAGCCCTAGACTTTGGCACATGTTATAGTTTTCCTTTATTACTGGTCACAGAGCAGATCAGTCCCTCTGATGTGGGGAGCACAGGGATGTGGCTGTTTGTACCTCCAAGTTTTGTGGGAAATGTCAGTGTAAGCTCAGCACAGCAAGTTTGTGGGTACCCAACCAGCCTGCAGAGCTATGCCTGCAACGCCCTGGACACAGGGTAAATGAGAAATGGCTACCAAGGCTCTACTGGATGGCCTTAGGCTGTGTTTCAACTACTGAGTAATGCCAAAATTTCTATCAGTTTTCTGAGATGTTTCTTGTTCAGGAAAACACCTCCAGACCCCAGTCCCCTCCTGTTTACTAACCACATGTTATGCAGAGAGCTCAGTGAGCAGACAGTGGGTTTGGATGCTAGCGTGTTTTTCATCAATTACATATATTTTGGATATAAACAGTGACTGTTTCTTAAAGCATTGTCTTTAGTTTTCTTGTTTGGATTGTAGGCCAAAGGTTCAAAGAGATTCAATCTGAGAATACCAAGAGTGGCCTTTGCTGTGGTTTCCCAAGTAAAAGGGGAAAGTTGAATACTGCAACACAAAGAGGGGTGAGGTCTTCCACTTTGCTCTCATGAAACCGTAGCAAATGAAAGCAACCAGTTGCTACACCTTTTCCATGGCTGCCTGATGAGGTTGCTGTCACCTCTGTGTCCCAACTGCCCTTGCATCCTGACTCCTGGCACATCCCACCAGCTCTCCATATGGCTGTTGCACACACAGCAGGCAGAGCAGTGATCACTCCAGGTCTTTGCTCTTGTTTTGGATTTTTTTTAGCAGCTCTTAAAGTACTTTAATTTGCCGTAGGGTTGGTGCCTATGTCTTTAGGTGTTGCTGTGCCCTTGTCATAAACTCCAAGTCTGTGTATATCACATGGGGTTTGAGTTTATCAGCTCTGATATCACCACCATGCCTCAGACTCGCCTCTCTCAGTGCCTAGTGGAACCTAACTGAAGCCATAAGACGGTGAGTTGCAGCAGCTGCAAGAGGCACATTAAAGAGCAGAGCCTCTCTGCGTGGGAGCTTTAGCAGGATCATTGCCTTTAAGAGCCTTTAATACAAGAACAGGCAGTACCTGGGCACAGGCTACCTTATCTGACAAAGTCACCCGGACAACGGGAGGACAGGATTTGATGGGGTCAGTCTCCTCCTCTCAGCAGTGTGCTTTGCACAGTGCTTGCAGGCACAAGCTGCCTTCGGTTCCAGCTGGGTGCACAGGCAGAGAGAGCTTGGGCCCTGCCCCAAATACCTGTTGCTCGTGTAATTACAGAGAGTGGTGGAGAAAAACATACAGCCTAGGTCTGGCTAGATTGGTACATACATTATGTAATATACATTGTATGCATATTGTGTATAATCACCAATACATTCACAACCTTCAGCAAGACCTGAGAAGCTGAGAGCAGCCTCTTTCCTCATCAGGCATGCTTTTAGGAGTGTATGGTGCTGCTTTCAGACTGCTGCTACACCTAAGGTGGGCTCAGCCTAGTGGAGCAGGATTTGTGCCCCTGCTCCCCTCCCACCATTGCTGTGGGCTGAGCAGAAAAGCCTCCAAGCAATGCCAAAGGGCTCTGCCTCTGGAGCAGCTTCCTCAGCTCCTTGTGGGGCCAGGAGCTTGCTCAAAGTCAACACACTGTACAGAGGTCCCAGGGGCAGTGGTGAGCATCCCCCCCATTCTGCTGCAAGGTTAAAGAGTGTCACAGCTAGATTTATGCTTCCTGTCGTGTGAGTGCCCTTTCTTGTTTTCTGTCAGGCACCAGGAGGGGAAGACAGCCTGCTGCTGTCCTTTTTTTTTAAGGTTGTTAACATTGGATGCGAGCTCCCTGAAGCCAGATAGCAAGCATCTGGCACTGCCATCCCCTGCGTGCTGGCATTTCATCACCCCAAACCAGGGAATGGTGGTAGCAATTGGCATGGCTGGAGCACTGACAAGGAGTAAGGATGTGAGTTTGTCGCCTGTCTGATCCCCACCAAGTGCCTCCTCAGCACCCCAGAAGTTGTCTTGGGTGGCTGGAAAGGCTCTGGTAAATTTGCTGCTGTTTAGATCAGGATCTCCTTCGTTGCTCTGAGATTTGGCTACAGGTTTGCAAGGTGTTAAGTTTCAGGAAGCACAATGAAACTGAAGATCTTTCTATGCCAGGCTCTTGCTCTAAAGTACTTAGGCTCTAGGGAATGGAGAGCAGACAAAAGAGAAGGAAGAGGGTACAATATCTGAGCAAAAGATCAAGCTGATGAGAGAATGTATTATTCATTAAGTGTATCTCCGGGACAAGTAACAGAGGGAGTGTGGGATCAGAGCTTACAGTGGCCCAAGGTACAGGTTTAAAAAATTTATATACCCATATTTAATGTCAACTTCTCTTTGTTTTGACAGCCATTTACTGCATTTGGGATAGGACTCATCCTAGCCACTGTTTCTGAAGGTAGGTATATTTATACATTCCCACTGGTGACGATGGGAAGTGGATGTGATACTGTGAGTGCGTGCACCTCCCCTGAATCTGGAGCTCCCCTGAGCCAAATGGGTTCTCTTTACAGATTTTGCCTCCTCTTTAGCTTTAACTGTCTGTTGACTAAGGGGATAAACCCAGCACAGGGATTCCTGGGCTGCTCTATGGTCATCAACATTAAAAAAAAAGTCTTTTAGGCAGGGTTTGGGCCATCTGCTGCCCTTTGCAATGCCATAGAGAGAGCTGCAGAGGTCTGAGCTTGTTTCTGAAGGTGGTGGTAGCTGGGGTTTCTCCACAAGGCTTGCCTGTTAATGTGCACAGGACAAAGATCGAAGCTGCTTTGACCCATGATCATGTTTCTCTCTGGTGACAGAGATGCCAGAAATTAATCTGCATGTTGCTTTCCTAGCCTGCCAAGTTTTCTCTTATTACTACTTTTAACACTAGCCCAATCTGCCTAGAGGAGGTTGCAGAAGACCATCCAGCTGATATACTCACACTTTGGGGATCCTGATGACTTTTTGAGGCTTCTGCTGCCCCCAGACTACCGAAGGACTCGTAGGACACGGTGCTAAATCCACTGGAGTGGGAAGGAGCAGGGGAACAGCAGTGCAGCTCAAGGAGCTGGGCCTCCAGCACAGAGATAATGGCAATGAAGTGACTGGTGCCAAGGGCACCTCCTGCCAGAAGCACTGCTCTTCAGTGCACACACAGCTTTGGCTTCTAACATCATTTACACCCCCTGGGATTTCCTTCCCCACACCAGCCCTCTATTCAAGCCTTCATTTGGGAAGCAGAGCAGCGTGAACCGACCGTGTTGAGAGGCTGGTGGCTGCAGAGCTAACTTTTATGTTCAAAGTGAGTGCTAAAACCCTCTGCTCAAAACTAAGCAGTGAACTAACCTCCACAGCCCAAACCTCTGCAGACACTTTCTACTCTGCCTCTCTGCCCCAAGCAGAGGTAACTCTGCATTGTCACACAAAATTAAACTTTCTCTTTGTTCTCCAGTCTAATCTCTCCCTCTACAATATGATCCCGAGGTTTAATCTGATTACAATCCTTCATATCATGCTATAACAAATGGCCCCAGCTGCCAAGCTAAGCAGTTTAATGAGATACTGTGTGGGCTATCAAATGGAAGGCAGAGGAGACAGGGCAAACAAAGGCACTGCTTACCCAGAACCATCCCTGGGACACGGTGCACAGGCTGCAAGGAAGCGCTCATGCAACAGAGAAGAGAATCTGCCCTTCTGCAAGAGTTTTGGTGGAGAGCTATGCTTTATCAGGCAGGGTGGAGGATGCTGTGTGATGAGCTGGTACAAACACAGCATTTGCTGGCCATGGGGGTCTGAACACAAGACAGAGGAAATGCAGTTTGTCTGTGTCCAGATGTTATTACATCTTTTCTAGACATAAAACAGTCAGATATATATCAGAGGGCGAATCCATACTGAATGCAACCAGACACGTTTCATTTTCTTCCTGCCTGGGTAAGACCAACCCTTCCCCCTCAGAACTGCAGCCATAACGTAATTCCCTCTCAGCAGCTAATGGCATTCATAAATTACACTCAAGACCTATTGTTCATTTAATCCTTTTTGCTGCTATTAGCTCCGGTCACTGATCTGTTGCCTCTTCAGTCTATGGTATTTTAATGACACAGGTAGAAAAGAGACAAACTCTTCCACTCAGTGGTAAAAAGCCTGAATTGTGTTACAAGGAGGGAGGGTGTCTAACACTGACTGAAAGGGAAGAAGGAGGGGACAAACAGCCCAAAGCTGGCTGTTTGGTGGGAAGGGCAGAAACAGACACGTTGATTCTGGCCCAAGCTCAGGTCTCACTGAGATGATGAACCCGTTGGCTCACAGCCTTGGGAATTCAGTTCACTTCCAAGACAACTGGACCATTTCAACCAGCCTAACCTGGTTTGGCAAAGGTTTGATGATAGTGGCTCCTCCTTTGAAGCTGCAGTTATATTTTAAGGGAACTTGACCCTTGGGTCGAGGGCTTTCCTTAGCAAGGGGGATGTGTCACATGGACTAGTGCTGGTGTGCTGTTACAGGAGGCACTGAAGAGACCCCATCTGGAATGCTGAAAAACCACCCTGGTTATCCATGCTGAGACGAATTACACTTGGAAAAGGTGCAGTGCAGGACTGGAACAGAGGGGTTTTTTTAATCACAGAAGAACAGACCAAACAGTTTGGCATATCTAGTCATCGTTTCACTCAGCTAAAGCCAAGAGAGCTTCTGATTACCCTTGTGATGGTTGCATAGACAGCAAAGAGAAAGCAGCAGCTTGAGTCTGTACTGGTACAAAACCAGACAACTCTGGTTGTCTCTGGAAGAAAGATCAAAGAAAGCTCCTAATGATCTCTGTGTGTGTCCTAAGGAGCCATGGGCAAAGTGTCTAACTACCTTTGAAACAGCTCTCTTGTCATTTTGGGGAAAAGACCAGAAAGAGCAGTGGTTGGATCTGGCAGTTGATGAGATCACTCCCAGCCCTGCATCCTTATCCTTTCAAAAGAGGATCACAGGAATTCACCACTCGATGTTCACCTCCTTAAAAATTCTTTTTGCAAGCAATTGTTTTTATTTTCCTGAGCTGTGTTTTTCTTTTTCCTTCATTACTAGCTTGGTACTGGACTTTCGTAAGCTATCTTGAGTTAACAAAACTCATGCCCTAAGGGTTACCTAGCTCCCTTAAGTCACAGCATGTGCAACCTTGCCCTTCGGGTCCCCCAGCTCTGTCAGTGACAATATCGTCACGACTTGGCCTTTCCCGCTGGGATGCAGTGTAGGGGCAGATGGGCCTAAGGCTGCCTGTAGAAGGGGTTTTGCTGTTTGGGTTGCTGGATAACCAATGATACCCATCTCCTCCAAGGCAACAGCAAAAAAGCCATGGGCCAAGTGCAGCTGGGCCGTGGCTTGGGGTCAAGCTCTGGAGCATCCCTGCGTGTAAAGCGGTGCCCTGCCAGGCTGAAGGAGGCTCAATGCATATTTCTTTGGCCTGTGTAGCTGCCTAATGCCAAGAGTTGCTTCTCTAAGGAAGCGAGCAAGAAGGTATCTAGCTTTTTAATCCAGAAAACCCTAAGCTGAACCAGCCACAGTTGTGCAGCTGCTAATTACCAACACCCAGGGGAGCCTGAGAAAATGCCGTTCTTTTTTTCTAATTACTACAAAGCCTTTCAATCTGATTAATTCTTTCCTTGATGCATTTCCTTGTAATTTCTATTTGTGAGGATGGTGAGGGTAAATTAGAGAATCTTTCCTGTGCAAAATGCATTCTGTACTCTCCACAGGCCTGGCCTGTGGTGGCAGCTGTGCATTCCTCATCGCGTATCCAGGAGATACTTTCAAAGCCAGGCTCTGGCTTCTTTCAGACCAAAACTGTTGCTTGGAGCAGAACTGAGAAATACCTGTGCCATGAGAAAAGCATTTTCTCTTTCTTTGTGCTGCAAGAGTTTGGGTGTGGGCAAGCTAAACTGCGTTTGTTAGCTGGAGGTGTTTAATTTTCTTTGAGACTTCACGTCTTCCTCCAGGTGGAGAAGTCAGACTCCAAACAGGCCAAGGGCACCACACACCTCCTGTGGAGATAACAAAGGTTGGCCTTACAGGGTGAGCAGGGTCTCTTACCGTGTTTTGAGCACTGGTGCTGTGTCACCATCTCATGTGACATTGCAATGGCCTCAAATGAGTGTTCTGGGAGGGCACAGAAATAATAATAATAAAGGATATCTATCCTCAAAACCAGCAATCCTAGCATAGGTAGGGAGAACAACATTTAGCATGAAGGCAGGATTAGCCTTTTATCTTATTTGTCATAGTCCATGTCCCAGTTTTGCTCAGATGGGTTGAGCTGCTCCCACTGGGAACACAGTTTGCAAGGTGCTCTGACTTCGTTGCTGGGCATCACTCCAAAGTAAAGATGGAGCCTAAGGGTGAGGAGGGGTGAGACAGATGGTCTGCAGTGGCCTCTGTGTACCCCTGGGTCCTGTGAAACAAAGGAGAGATGAGGTGCAGTCAGAAATTGTCGTTCCCACCAGAGACAAATGGGTGGCATTAGGAAACTTGTTGAGTGAAAAATCTCTGCTGATGGCATTAGTAGAAGGAGAAAAATAGAGCCAGAGGTGCCCAGGAGATAGGCACATGTGGGAGTTATGGTCACGTTGCCTTCTGAGCAGGGCCCAGTCCCACAGAAGTAGTGCAGGGCACGTACTCTGACGAAGCAGGGTGGTGGCTGTTCCTGAAAGTTCCTTGCTTCCCAGAACCCTGCCTGCACTTCGCTTGTCAGTGCTCTCCCCAGACCAAGCCTGTTGGGAATATCTGCAAGCCCATCTATTGCTGCAGAAAGCAAGAAAAATCCATATTCTGGTTCTTGGAGTGATTCCCAGAGTTTAGAGACTTTTTACCTGAGTCTTGCTATTTATTAGAAAGCTCTCCCGTGGTCTCTTTTCTTCTCTCCTTTTTGGCAATAGAATTTAGCATTAAATCAATCGAGTTCATTTGTCTCAGCTCAGTGATAACTAACAAGATGCTGATGTTAAGATCCTGGATCGGTGTGTGTGCTTGAGAGAGAGATTGCCCTCTAGTGACTTACAGGCCGGCAGTGTAAAGGGACTAAAACATCAAGAGGCTTTTAAGGTTTGTATATGGTAACAGGAACACATTTCAAACTGAAATGTGTGACAGATGGAGCGATGGTGGCTGTGGTGAGGGTTAAGAATATCCCATAGCTATAAGGAGGCCCTTAGCACCCACCATGAGCCATCTCAGCATCCCTTGTCCCATTTAAGGCTCCAGCATAAGACAGTGAGGACAACATACCCCTCTCTGTCCCAGCTAGCATCCTGAACAAGCTATCTTTCAAGTACCTTGAAAAATACCCTCAGTTATCCTGAGTGCCATCACCTTGTGCAAAGGCAGCGGAGGCCAAGAGCTCAGTCATGAGTCAGCTGTAATTCTCTCATAGTTGCTGTTTCATGTCTTCTGAATGGAGGATTTCTGTAAACACTCATTGCCCCCCACGTCTCATCACAAACAAGCATTTTAATTTCTCCCTCTTCAGCTTATGTGACTACTTTGGGAATGTCTGCTGCTTCTGAGCGCTGTGCTTTATGCATATGCAAGATGGCTGCCTTTTGGCCACTGCTTGCCTCTTCTTGTTTTAAAGACAATAATTCAGTTGAGGAGAGAAAGCAAAACTGAGAGGTATGCAAAAAGCCATAGGCAACCATAAAGAAATAATGAAAGTCAAGAATTCTCCTTCTTTCCCTGATAGTGCCTTCGGGAGTCAGCAAACACTCATGAAAGCTATTGCAAAGGGAAGGATAACAAATGATCATAATATTCCTTCCAGATATTCTGAGCAAAGATAGAGCTTTTGACATACTTCAAGAAAGTGTGTTTATCAAGATGCTTACTTGTTTAAGGGAACAAACTAAAAATATTAAACATATTCTGTAGCCAAAACACGATGTGATACCCTTTTTTGGAGGAAAGCTTTGGGATAAGACCCTGATTTTGCAATCTGGCTAGGCACATAAATGAAAAGCTATTTGCAGAAAGTTTACTGTGATAAGAAAAGAAACAAGTACATTTGGCAAAGGGTTGTTTTTCTATGTTTTGTTGGTTTGTTTTTTTTTTTTTTTAAATCAAAGACCTCCTGCACAACTCTCCCTGCACCACAAAAAAACCTGCTTCACAGAAAACCCACACGGACCCAACCAGGCCTGCACTGGATGATAGAAGATTTCATGTAGGATACCTCAAACTGATGTCTGAGATGGAATTATTTCTCATATTCTGCTAATTTTAGTTCTTCCTTCAAAGCCTTTTCCCCTCACTCTTTGCTAGTAGCCAGCTGTGTCCTGTCTCTGGCCATTCTGGAGAAGAAGCTGGGGATGGTTCCCGTGGCATCGTGGTCAGTAGCAATGTATCTTCCTGAGCAGTTTTATATGGTCACGATGATACTTCCTGCATCAGCATGTGTCAGCTGATACATTTGCCTGTGTACCATCAAGAAAAGAGAGAAAAAAGTTGTTCAGACTTGGCTCAAGGTCCTTCATTCTCTGCTTACTTACTGGCTTTGTAGATTCACTCCTGGCTGTGAGAGGCTGCGGCCCTGACAGAGCAGGAGTACCTCCCGCTCATGGCCCCGCAGCTCACGGTGCAAGCCACCCTCGATGTCACTTCATAGCAGGCTGGAATCTGCAGCAAATGAAGACTGATACAGAGCTGCAGCTAAGCTGATATCACCACTGAAATGCTTTTACCCCCAGCTACAAAGGGAAATAAATTCTTCAACAGCCACCACTAAATCCCAAATGGATCATGCATCGGAGCAGTAAAACACCAAACCCAGGATTAAGAGACCCCAGTGTTTTTCAGTGTCCTTTCAAACTGCTTTTGCCCTCCAACTTCAGAAGCTAACTCTTCAACCACAAGACAAAAACAAGGCAAAAGGGGAGACATTATTTTATTGTCACAGCTGTTGGCATCTCTTTGCTCTTTACAGAAACAGCCCTGCTCACCAGAAACAAGAAAGCCATGCTATAATGGAGGATGTCATCAAGAAATGCCCCTTGTGCCCCATTTAGATACGAGGCCAGAGGACAAAGGTTCAGCAAGAGAAGTTACCTGCTGAAAACTGTTCCACACAATGCAGACACTCATGTGGAAAGGCAGCTTGGAGGGTATTTCCAGGTCCTGAACAAAGAGGGTGCCTGTTTATGGTAAAGTCAGGTCTGCATACGGTAGCATCTGATGCAGGAGATCAGTACCAGAAAAAACATATGGCTGGGATCCTGTCTGACCTATATCTTCTCCACTAAAGAACCAACCATAGAAGAAAGCCTACTCCCATACTTGGGTGAAGGAAATGTAAAGAATAGAATAGACTATTTCAGTTGGAAGAGACTTACAATGACCACCTAGTCCTACAGCCTGGCCACTCCCAGGTTGACCAAGAGTTACAGGATGTTGTTAAGGGCATTGTCCAAATGCCTCTTCAACACTGACAGGCTTGAGGCATCACTACTTCTCTAGGAAGACTGTTCCAGTGTTTGACCACCTTCTCAGTAAAGAAATGCTTCCTAATGTCCAGTCTAAATCTCTCTTGGCACAGCTTTGAACCATTCCCACCTATCCTGTCACTAGTTAGCAAGAAGAAGAACTCAGCACCTCCCTCTCCACTTTCCCTCCTCAGGGAGCGGTAGAATGCAATAAGATCACCTCATCCTCTTTTTCTCCAAACTAGACAAACCCAGAGTCCTCAGCTGCTCCTCAGAGGACATATCTTCCAGACCTTTCACCAACTTGTTGCCCTCTGGACACATTCAAGGACCAGAGCTGCACCCCACTCACGGCGAGGCCACCCCAACACTGAATACAGCAGGATCATCACATCTCTTGACTGGCTGGTTCTGCTGTCTGGAACACCCCAGGATGGGGTTTGCCCTCTCAGCTGCCCAAGCACACTGCTGACTTGTACTTAGCCTGCTGTCAACCAGCACCCTCAGGGCCCTTTCTGCAGGGCTGCTTACCAGACACTCCTCTCCCAATCCATACTTGTAACTGGTGCAGAATCCGGCACTTGGACTTGTTAGATTTCACCCCATTAACCATAGTCCAAAGCTCTAATCTCTCTAGATCCCTCTGCAAGGCCTCTTGTCCCTTCAATGAGTCAACAGCTCTCAGTTTGGGATCATCAGCAAACTTGCTAAGGGTGCATTCAACTCCTGCATCCTGATTGTTGTTAAATACATGAAGGGGACTGGCCCTGGAACTCAACCCCGAGGAATGCTGATGGTGACTGGTCTGGTGAACCCTGAGGAACGCTGCTGGTGAACGCAGCCCCATTCACTACAGCCATTTGAGCTCTGCCCTTCAGCCAGCTCTTCCCCCAGCACACCATGAACACACTCATCCCACAGCTGCACGGCTCGTCCAGAAGGATGCTGTGAGGCACAGCGTCAAAAGCTTTGCTAGAATCCAGCAGAGCTACATCCACTGCCTTCCCTTCACCCACCAGGTGGGTGACCTCAGCAGAGGGGGACATCACATTAGTTACACAGGACTTTCCTTTGTGAACCCATCTTGCCTGTGCCTGATGACTGCAGTTCTTTAAATGACTTTCAATAGCACTCACTAATATTTTCAGTGTTTTTCCAAAACTGAGGTTAGACTAGCATGTCTGTGTCTTCCCTCACACCCTTTCTGTAGAGGGAAATAATACTGGCCAGCTTCCAAACAGCAGGGACCACCACAGACTCCCAAGACCTGTGGTAGATGATCGAGAGGGTCCTGCAATAACATCCACTAGCTCTCTGGGGTGAATCCTATCAGGCCCCATGGACTGGTGAACATATATACTCAGTACAAAATCAAGCCAGAAAGCAAGAGGCTGTGCTAAAGACGCATGGTTAGACCACAATATGACACAAGGGGGAGATGCTCTGCCACGGATGGCCATCCACTGCAGCAGCTCCCTGGAGTATGGGCTGGAGATCCTATCTCTACCACCTCCCTTAGCAAAGGAGATAGCTACTTTTCTGCACAGGTTTAAGGGGAAAAAAAGAGAAACTAAACAAAAGCGGGCTGCTATTTTAGTGATTTAATAACATCAAAATCAGTTCTTTATACTCATTCTAGAACTCTGGTTTTTTTTTGAAACACTAAAACTGATTTTTACAAATCCAGACTATTAAAAGCTCTGGGGGTTTTGGAGCTAACAGTATTTGAAAAATATTCTCTTTCTGTACACCACCCAAAAATATGTGGGTGCTAACAACTAGGGAAAGACCTGCTCCTCCTCCAGCCTGCTGGATAGAGCCAGGGGTGGGAGTAAAAACTGCTCTGGCAAAGCCCCCTGCTCTTATGGCACTAACACAACTGGCAAAGGCAAACATGCAGAAAACATATTTGAAGCATCTGGAATTAAAATGGAAGTAGGCATCAAAAATACTGTTCCTCCTTTTGCTTCCCTTGAGCTGTTCAATACCAGCAGCGTGGTTATCTTCATACTGGGGCCGGCTCCCATCTATCTGGAGACAGAGGCCTCCAGCTTCAGTACACTTCAGGGTTGCTCCTCTGCTCTTTTGCAGAGTTGGCCTGTGAGGTAAGCAGGGAACGAACCCCACTGTCCTGGTGAAAAAGGGGCAGGCAGCGAGGATACAGGTGCTGCAGCAGGTAGGCAGCAGAGGCAGTCTTCTCTGCACAGCCTTTCTGCTTAGGTGCCACAAGACTAGAGACAGAGAGCAAGGCAGTTGCCTGTCCCAACCGATACGGCAAGTTGGGTTTCACTGGCTGTAGCTTGTAGGCAGGCTGTCACTGTCGAAAGCAAATTAGATCAGCTGGGCATCAAGCAATACCTCCCATCGGTTTTCACCACCCACTGCTGCCAGCTTGACACTTCTCTTTCACACTGCATGTGCCAACTGTCTTATAAAGCCAGCTGCAACATCTACTGGAAGGACACGAAGAGCAACTGCAGACTGGGAGATGAGGTGGGGGATCAGCTCGTGGTTGGGGTGACCCTTTCCTGCTTTAGTCCAGGCAGAAGACAGGGTTCTCCAAGAAGACTGCGAGCTTGCTGGCCAGAAGGTCCAGGTCACTGGTGTTGGCATATTTGAGCAGATTGGTATTCTTGACAAAGTAATGCTTGAGGAAGTGCTGGCTTACACACTTGTGCAGCTTCTGCACCAGCCTCAGAAAGGCTTCGTGGAAGCAGCGCCAATCCTTGGTGTGTGGGTATTTTTCACACGTCCAGAATAGCACTGTCTGTAAGAAGCAGATGGGAGAGAAGAGGTGTTAGAGGTTCTGTCGAGGGTTCACACAGCTTACTACAGCAGTTTCAGTGCTGGTAAATGGCTGTCAGCCTTGGAAATCAGAGACTCGCGCTGCTGTCTCCCTGCATTCACATTTCTGCAACTGAGGGATCGCAACTAAAGCCTCCTCTGGAGATCAAGCAGAGCAACTCTGACGTGCCTCGTTGGGATCTTTTCCTGAAGGAGCCCCACTCCATTGACTAAAGCTCAAGGAAAACGGTCTTAGTAAGATAACCTTAGCCTGTTTGCCATCCTCCAGCAGCAGCCTCTTCAGAGATGCCAGGCATTTCCTGCTGTAGAAAATAGCCTACTATACAAGCATAGAAGCCAGTAGATGCAATAAGGCAGAGAAGGACCACCAGATTTACATAATTATGTTTTAGCTTCAGCTGTATTTGTATTGAAAATGCACAGAGATCTGCATCCCAAGCAGATTTTCCAAGCAACTATTGGAGGTGCAAGGCATGTTTTCTGGTCAAATGCAGCCTGTGTTTTTTTCTGACTGCCTTGGTCAACCTGAAATCAGTTTTTAAAGTATAAAGTCACCCATCTTGGTTTCAGTCACCCATCTTCTGCTCCATTACTGTTCTCCGTACCTCAATTTTATTTTACAGATTCAGTGACCCCAAAAGAGATTCACAGATGCTGTGAGACATGACCAAACTACAGCCATCAACCTCTCTGTTTCTTCACAGGTAGAACTTCATCAAAATAAACCACACTCTTCTGAATTGGCTGGTTTGGCTTTTGTTACTTCATCAGGCCTCTCAGCGGTTGTATTGCTGATAAATTTCTTCTCAGAGACCTTTTCAAATGCTAGCAATTTTTTGTTCACAGCTGGAATAACCTCAAGGAGATGATTTGTTTGAGGGTTTTCTTTTAATGTTGCCAGGGAACAAAAGCCATAGTGAGGAATTCAAGCTTTAACTCTGCAAGAGCTACTCCTTGGAGGCTTGCAGAGCTGGTCACACTAAAACTACTTCAGCAACATCCACGGGCAGCAGTTGCAACGAAGTTTCTGGAGGCAAGAAAAACAGCACTGCTCTTTCAGTCAGCTGCCAAAGAGATGATCTATCCCCAGCATCTACTGAACTGTCCTTAATTGCCAGCTGTCTACTAGAGGCATCGAGTTGGCTTTCAAAATGTACCTAGGTCTTTTCAGACTTACTAACCTTGAGCTCCATTCCTATGGAGGTAAGCACATTGAGTATGCTTATTCAGTCCTCTAAGGCTTTCACAACATCTGGGGGAAGGATTTCCTTTGTCATAGCCTTTCTCTTTTATGTGGAGTCTTGTTTATTCACAATTGTTAGATACCTCAGACAGTTGAAACCTAATCATGTGAAAAAACCCCTAACATTAGGCATCTGCTCAGATGATAGTTTCTTAACTGACTGTTTCTCTGGGGTGTTTTATCTTTTTTTTTTTTTTTTAAATGTAAGTAATGTTGAAGCATTCCTTCTGCCTGGTAAACCAATCCTTTCTTGCAGTAAAAGCTTGAAGTACATTTACAGTAAAGAACTGAAGAGCTTCTAAAGAGCTTTTTATCTTGATCAAGAGCCCGTGCAACAGCACTTCCTGTGCCTCTTCTCCTTGAGCCAGGGAAATCAGTACTAAGGGTGAAACAGTTTTCCACTTTCTCCTATCTGTAACAGTTTTTCCACTAGGTTGTTCTTACAGGCACTAAGAAGTTTTGCACTCTGCTAAGCTACCCCCAGGCTCATCAGCTCTTTATGGACTCTGTCTTGACCTAGATTCATCCCATGACTATAACAGCATTTGATAGACACAAACTTCTCATTAGGAGAAATTTTGGCATTGCATCTGGTTTTGGACACTGAAAGATCAGTAATTACTGTGGAAATCTGGTGGCTTGAAGCTTCGAGGTGGAAGAACATCCTCCCTCTGGCAGCTCTGAAGCCCAGAAATTGCTCTACTGTCTGATAAATGGTGTTGCCTGCAGTCCAGCAGTGTCTGCAGCTGTCAGATGTGGGGACAGTGTCACAGTAGACCCTTCTGTCCTCTTCACCAGTGCTGTCTGAAGCCATCTTGAACCCTGAAGCATGTACAGGAAGGATGCTACCACCCTGTTTATTTCTTTCTTCCTTTCCCACCCCAGGTGAAACAACACTAGAAGTGTCAGTTTGCACCTCCTTCATGAAATAACACTCAAAGATAATTTTGTTTGGTCCTCAACACACAAACGCACAATTTTCCTTGAGACAGATGGATATGGATGCCTGGGATAGTCAAAAGGAGGAGGTAAGCCTGCAATTAAAGACAGTATTACCATGCCTATGTGAAGGCAAAACAGAGCAAAGGCCTAAGCTCTAACATTATTTATGCTGCTGCAATCATAATGTTCCTACAGGCTTTAGTTTCTTGCTGAAGCTTGGAACATATGCTTACTGTAAAGCAATGCGGTCCAGTTTTGATGGTTACCTTAGAAGACACATAGGAGCTATGGTGATTCGCACCATCACATTTTGATGTTACTGGATGGAAGCCCCTGCAACAGATACTGGCACGGTATCTTTGGTATCACAGTGATGCCCACCTGAAGGTGATAAGCCGTGATGACAGGCTTATTTCCAGCACACCAGACATCTTCCTTCATCTGCCTCAGGACCCTGAAGCACTTCATGCGACAACCACCGTCTTCATCAAGTCCTTCCATGAGTATATGCTCAGCACGGGAGAAGCACAGTTGCCAGTGATAACTGGAGCGGGCCAAAAGGTCAAAACCAAGTGACTGTGGACAAAAGGGGAAGTGGGACATCAGATCAGAGGCAAACTTCTCTGAGCAACACAGAAGTGCTACAAAGAGAATGTGTGACCTCTCTCAAAGAGTATTTTAAACAAGGTTAGCAGAGGCAGCAAACATGGGTCATGCTCCTGCACTAATTCCTAGTCAAATGACAGTGCAATTTGTTTTGTTTCCTCATCGTGCTGATGTTAATTACTACCAGTAGATCCAGCTCTAGAGCCACCAGATGCAGTACCAGCAGTGCTACTACAGTAGAGGTGCAGCTCTGCAGGCACTTGGTCATGGATTAGCAGGTCATGCATGAGAGGGGAGCAGGATTGGAAGGTGTAACTGGACCCACAGGACCATGGGAGTTGGAAATGAGCTGGAGTGCTAGAATCCAGCCATGAGCATTGCAGGGCAAGATGGGATTAGGCCAGAGGAAAAACTGCCCATTTGCAGAAGGCTTACATGAAGCAGAGCAGAACAGCAAGGATGATGCACATCAGCACTGAGCTACACAAGGAGAGCTGTGTGTGAGACTCGTGCAACCAACAGTTAACTCAGGTTTTTCTTCCATAGAATTCACCACTGTAAGGTGAGGCGCAAAATCTCAACAAAGCCTGACAGAATACTTGGAAATGTCACTTCTGTAGAGAATACACCTTCCAACCATGCTGTTGCCTGCCATGCAGTCCTTCAGTTGGGAAACCACTGTCATCAATGTCAGACATCTGTGAGGTAAATCCCAGCACAGACTTGATAGTGCTTTTTACACTGTTAACCTCACTGTTTTTACACTGTTCACCTTGACACACTGCACTTTTTCCTGGGAAGGCCAGCGCTTAAGGCAACGTGGCCACCGGGCTTTCTCGGGCCAGCAAGTTGGAATCTCCACAGCAGGAACCAGCTCCACCTCGACTTGGGATTCTGATGTCTCCACAGCCACTCGGACCACTGAGCTGAAGCTCTCCAGCACCGTCACTTTACCTGTGAAGGAACGGCAAGAGATGATAGTAAAGAAGGAAAGGTCCTTTACTGCAAGCCAAACCAAGTTGTATCTAGGCCCTTGCAGTTCTGTCCTAACACTTTCTCTTTTGTGCCATAAGCAGAACACAAGAGAAAACTTATCATCTTAACCTACTCTGGGGAATGAGAACAGGAAGATGATGAAGGACAACTAAGTTCTCAATTTGACACTCATTTCCCTTGCTTTTGTTTTCCTCTCTGGGTCCTCTCACATCCTAGGACCAGCTTCTTAAAAATACACACAGAAAACTAACATTTCAAATGGTGCAATGCAACAAGGAGATCATTGCAGATTAGAGGGGACCAGATGAATGGTTCATAGCTAAAGATGTCCTCCTTCCTTCAGAGAATCCATTGCTTACCCTTGCCAGTCATTCAGAATGTTTTGTGGGGTATCCATAACTTTTGTTTCTGGAGATGCACAGAACACAATGCCAGAATTTACTGCTCTGTTGTGCACAGCAGTCATACAAAAAAGGGCTAAATGCTTTCCTCATTGGCAAAGCTGAGTGTCAAAAAGAGTCAGTTCTGTGGAGATTTGGAGGAAAGAAGTTTTCTCGGTTAAATAAGAGTGGCTCATCTCCAAGAACAACATGCTCTAAAACAGCTAAAAGGAATGAAAGCTGCAACTAATGGACTTAGTGAGATGTTTCCTTTTGGTCTAGCTGGGTCCATAGAAGTAGTTTTTGTCCCCAGCTTTCCCTGTTACTCTGGCAGGATCACTGTCCCTTCAACTTTGCCAGCTGAACCAATTGTGTGATCATGCTCTCACTCACTGAAGTAAAAGACAGAGTAGATTACCACCAACAGGTTAAATAGTAGTGTGTTAACCCACCTGATTTGACTGGCAATTCGACAAGGAATCCACACATGAGACTTGAAGGGACAGTGATAGGACAAGAAGCAACAGGTACAAGCTAGAACGTAAGAGGTTCCAAAGAAATAGAAGGAAAACTTTCTTCACTGGAACAAGCTCCCAGATGGGTTGTTAAGTCTCCTTCTCTGGAGGCATTTGAAACCCACCTGGATGAGTTCCTGTGTGACTTACTCTAGGTAATCCTGCTCTGGCAGGGAGGTTGGACTAGATGACCTTTCGAGATTCCTTCCAACCCTCAACATTCTGTGATTCTGTGATGAACATCACCTGTCCTCACAGAGGAAATATCTGCCTACTCCCAATTGTAATTTCAAGTTTCATGTAGGAAGCGCAGGGCTCCATCCCAACCAGAACTTTACAACTCTTGGTGAAATCTGAATGTTATTTCCCTGCTTGGCCAAGCCTAGCACCAAAACAGGAATCCCAAGCCTTCAGCAGGGATCCCTAGCACCTCAAGCAACTGCTGAAAAGCAGATAGAAAAGAAAAGCATTAGAGCAACTGCTGTTTCAGCATGCAAATACATTCACAGCATTTCCAAAACTATTTTTCTACCACTGAAAAGTGTGTCACTTAAAAAACTCTGGTGTCAATAGTGCTCAAAGAACTAAAAAAAATAGAGAAGCAATACAATCAGGGATTTTTTTTTCTGTAACTTTAGTTGTGCTGGGGCATAAAGGAAAGTTCCTTCTTCACACAAATGAAAATGGTAGTTACAGCTAACTTAGCAGTAATTCATATAACTTCATTGTAGCTCATCTTCTCTGTGCCAATCTTTTCTCAACTGGCCTTACAAAAAAAGGCATCAGAATCATAAGCTCCCGAGGCCCTTGAAAGTAACTCTTCTGGCTTAATACCTTGATGTATTGCTGCTAGACACAATGGCTGGTTTTCACATGAGCACAATGACTTTCACTTAAGTAAACTAAGATGCAAGCCATTCCATCTGGCCCTTTCTGTGATCCTCGATGGGGAGATTTCACTCCTATCAACCTTTCCATTTCTATGATAACAAGTATTTCCTGAAAGAATGCAAGGATCTAGGTAAGCTTGACTTTCACATGTTCTCTCACGTGACTAAAATTCAGTGTGCATTCAGATGAGTGGGAATGGCTACTATTTCTGTGCAATACAGAAGATTCATGTATCAGGCTGCTGATGAGTAAAGTCATCCTGGAAATGTGCTATGAGAAGAGGCATCACAGTCTGGATTTGATCATTTCACAGTATCTCATTGTGAAAAGATGGGCAGACTGTTTAGCTTGGACCAAGCCAAGTGTTCATTAGCTGAAGTCTATAATGTGCCTCTAGGATGCTGAGAATTAAGCATCACTGTTCAGACAGCATCTTGCTGCAGATGTTGGAGCTATGAAGGCACGTTGCATGCACCACTGATTGCATTATTTCAGTGATCAGCATTTCTAGTGTAATAGCTGCAGGAAATAAACAGACACTTTGGATTGCTCACAGAGAGATCAGCAGCACTACTGAAAGCAAACTTTCCGAGTCTAGTTCTGCTGGACAGGACTGGAGTAGCCTAGACACTGGGGAAAAGAGCACTTGTCCAACAGGATTTAAGAAGTCCTTCTACTTAGTTCCCATCACCCCATGCTGGAAAGCTATGGGCAGCTAAGGATTCCTCAGAGCTAAGGATTCCTCAGGGAAAGAAGTCCTTCTACTTAGCTCCCATCACCCCATGCTGGAAAGCTATGGGCAGCTAAGGATTCCTCAGGGCATTATTTGCCCGATACACATCTTCAAGAACTTTCTCCTCTGGCATGTGAACTTTCCTTGTAGCCAGTTTTCCTATACTATCTTCCTTGATAATCTAGATATACTGCAGGTGCTGTAGCAGAAAAAAAGATTTTTCCCAAATTCCTAAATGTTCTGAAAAATCTGGGTTGCATCTTGGTGGAACTGTGAGGGTGATGTTGCTGGAGACCCTGTCCAAATTCCTAAGAAAGGAACAATATCTTGGGTATGAAGAACCCAAGATCTATTTAATTCTGTCTTCAATGCAGGTCTCTGTGCATCGCTGCAATGGGCTAAATGCTCCCTTATTTTGGAGAGGTTTGCTGTTTCTTAACTTCGGATCACGAGCCAAACAGACACTTTATGTGTGCTGGTTTCCCTTTATCAGCTGCCAAAGACAGCCAGTTCCCCTCATGCCTGTCCCCAGTCAACTCACTGGAGAGGTTACAGGAGATAATCGACTTCTCCACCAGATCCCGGAAGATGATAAGGACTTTGGCTGGAACCAGATCACCTTCGATGTTCACGTCCTTTTCATGCCACTGCTGAAGGCTTTTTGAGAACTGCTCCACCTCCAGCCATTGATGTAATTCCTCGGGGTCCCTCACGGAGGAGAGGAGCTTGGCTCCATGCACGGTGTAATAACGCCAGTGCCGTACCTGGCATTCCCTGTACCCGGTCAGACCACGCAGAGGGACTGTGATGAGGAATTGGCTGGGTGCTAAGACCTAGGAAAATGCAGAGAGGTTGAGACAGGAGACAAGGGCAAATCCAGGAGCCTAACTAAAGTGAGGCAAAGAGGGTTAAGGAAGTAATAGCTAAAACTGTAGGCTTTAGAAAGAAATACAATGGTACAACACAGCCAGGACTTGTTCCATGCCTGTGTAGAGGGTTACTTTGAAGACTAAACAAAAATTGTCTGATGAGTCAGATGTGACAGCTATAATCCATAGAAGACAAGAGCAGATTGACTGATTTGACACCACACCTGTCATGGTTTCTCCCATTCCTTGTCATTTCTAGTCTTAAATTGCACAAGATGTAATATCTAGCAGCTGCCAAGGAGCAGGAAAGCATTAGAGAGTGTGTTTTGAGATCCAGCAAAGGGAAACAAAATAGTGCAAGTTATTACCTCAGAATGGTTACTAGAATAAGCCTAGAGCTCAATAGTACTTAACTATGGCAAGAAGTGCACTTTTCTGATCTCTTTCAAAGTCCACTATAGACATGAGTAAAATAAGGTTATGGCCTAGTCATTTGACAAGTGTTTTTCACTCTACATGACTGTCCTTTAAGAGATAGAGACATGAAGCAAGTGACATGCCTGAGCCTACACAGGCAGTGGCACTGTTACAAATACAGCGAGGTCCTGGCCAGCCATACTGTATGAAACTGCAGCTCCTGCTGAGCAGAAGCCAGAAACAGTGTGAGGACATCTCCAAACACTAGTTGGGAAGCATTTGGCAATTGTGGCTCCAAGCATTCAGAGAGGCCATTCAAACTCCTTCAGACTTTTACTGTGTTGACACAGAAGCTTTTTAACTCCCTTTGCTAGCAAGCCTAACTTACATTGGCTTACATAAAGTGAAGCTACTGCATGAGCAGGATGTGAAGGTGCTTACCTTGAGGTGAAATAAACAGCTTTGTCACTCTCCTGTGATAATCCAAAACATTCTGGTGGCTTTCCTGGTCACTCAGATGATTTAAAATATAACTGCAGAGGTGTCAGGGTCCTGAGGGCACTAACAGGCTTTGACAGCCCCAAGCAGCTTTTCTGGAGTTTCTACCCACACCTTCTGACCACATCTCCACTTCATCACCACCAGGCCACATCACAGGGGTGCTGGTCTCCAGCCATGTGACTGTACTTGTCCTATCTGCAGACTACCTTCCCAGCCTGACCTCAGATCTACCTGGCTGCTATGGACTTGCCTGGCACTCAATGGACTGCATCTGACCCTGGCTTACTGTTAGGGGTCAGGGTCAGACACAGACTCAGAGAGTCCTCCTGGCTTGACCTCAGATCTGCCTTATTTTGCCTGACAATACAGGCTCTCATCTGACCCCAGCTGCTTTCCCTAGGTCTGCCTCACTCAGGGACCATGGTGTGCTCACTGTCATGCTCACCTCCTGGCTCCCTCTCTCACAAGAAGCAGATGTTTTTTCTCTGCTCCCTGGCAAGAGATCTGCAATGCAAAAGACAGCCAGCAAGAGGAACAGAAATGGCAAAGGAAAGACCAGAAAGCCTTTCTTTTGTCAAATAGAAACCATCTAAAGGCAAGAGGATACTGAAAGGATGATTCTGCAGACTGAGCTGACCTGCACAACAGGTTTGGTGGGACTGAGAAATCCTGTGAGTAGCTCAAAGTGCTGGGCTCCATAAAGGTAAAATTACAATGGCTGTCATGCAGTTGCTCATCTCACTGCCTCAGCCACATTTGCAGATAAACAACCATTCCTTCCCATGCCAAGACACTGACTTGTATGCACTGGCACTCAGCAAAGGGCTGCAGATGTTTTTGCAACTGCCTTCAAATACGAGTCAAGATTCTTCCACCTGGGGCTTACCAGGAAACAACAGAAATCACAACACTGAGGATGGCACTGTGGAGCTGGGCAGCTGGTGTCTTCTTGGCCCAAACAAATCCCAGTCCCACACCTACGCTGTGTCACACAACGATCTTAATGTATGATATGCAGACCACAGGCCCCAGTAAGTCACAGACTTACTCAAGAGCCTCAGATTCTAGGGTGTGCAACTTAGGGGAAATTCTGCTGTATTAAAAACCTGTCTGCAGTACACTGTAAGAATTAAATACAGCCTCATTCTTGCAATCCTGGCCAGGATAATCCCAGGGAGGCAGAAACGTTATGTTAGAAATAGAAGATTTATGCTTTGAGAAAATAAAATAAGCAAGTCTCTTGCAGAGAGGATGAAATAGTCACGGGAGGACAGGTGAGGTGGGTGAAGTTGTCTGGAGAAGAAGGTGGTGGGGAGGAAGCAGGCACACAGAAGGGCAGGCACCAGGTGACGGGAATGTTTTGTACCTGGATGGATGGGTGGAACGGGCGCTTCCCCCGAAGCATAGCTGACCACTTGGCCAGTAAAGCTGGCTGATCCTGAGAGAAGCAGAGAGAGGAAAACAAGAAGTAGGCAGAAGAGAGAGAAAGCATGTGCCAGGTCATTCATTCACAGAGCAAAGCTGCAAGCTTCCTCTAAGCTTGTTTGTTAAAGGAAAATCCCCACCACGATTAGTTAAACACTTGGCAATGCCATACTAGTAATTACTCTGAACCAGCCTGCTCATTACGACTTACCAAAACCTTAACAGCTTTTGCATCAGCCCTACACAGTTGACAGCTGTAAAAATGATGGGCCACAACTAAAACAAACACTTACAAATTTTAAAGATTAAAATATTCCCTTTTGTTAATCTGAATTTTTTATTTCTTATTCCAGATTTTGACTTTTGGCACCCAGCCCCACATGTTTAGAAGGAGGCTTGTAGCTTCTCAACAAATCTAGTTCCCCTCACCATGTTAAAACTTATTCCTTGAACGAGAAGCTGAAAGTTTTGAAAATTCACTGTAAATGTAGCTGACAGCAAAAAGATGCTGCACAATTAAACACAGAATAGTTAATACATTGGCTTTCCATTGACGCAAGTCTCCTCTAGGTTATGTCAGTGATGATATCAAAGATTCTAGTGTTTGGAAGCAAGACAGCTCAAGCAAAAGAATTTTTGTATTAACCCATTCTTTGCTCTTCCATACCTACAAGACAAAGTTATCCAGGCCCTCCTAGTGTGACTTCCACAGATTTATAGCACCGAGTTCAGTTAAGTATGAATAACAAATCCATCACTTTAAGAAAACACATTTTGAGGATTTATTTTACCTAGAAGTTGTTCAGATCAGCCTATCATAATACCAAATTACTGCTTAGACTAGATCATCTTGGCTTTGTTCTGCTTTGTTTTCCAGATAAGCAATTTTACCCCGACCCTGGTCCTGTCAGACCTCAGCAGCCAAGCAGGCTTGTTCCGGTACGAGAGGTGGATGACAGACAATGGCACTAAAGAACACATGGACCACGGTGTGACACCATTTCACATCACTGGGGTCATTCCCATTGACAAGACCACATGCCCTAGGATACATGACATTCCAGAAAACATATAGATATAAACGTGTTTGCCCTAGAGCAATAGCCACATTGCAGACCAAATGATTACATTCTGCCTCCACCTCCATACCCTCCCAGCAGCTTGACGTTCTTCCCTTTCAATTCTAGACAGCTGCAAAGGATGCTTCATGCTTTTACATGTTTGATGTACTTCAATCCATTACGTAAGCTGCTTTTCAGCGCAAGGGTTGACATAGCAGAGCTACCATATGCAAAACTCAGGTGAAAAAGATAATTTTCATCTGAGGTTGCCATTGCTGTGATTGTTTCTTATATGCTTACACTAGTCATTCTCGTGTTAAGTACTCACAGGAAATTACCAGCCTTCTCCTGTCACAGCTGAGACAGGACATCTTTATTTCTCTATTTGATCATCTAAAATGAGGAGGCGTTTAGCTTCTCCCACTAATAAGCATATTTCTTCCCTGTAAAATAGAAGTTCCAATCCATGATCAAGGAAAACCATATTTTTCTGAAAGAGCTTTCTAATGTTCAGAGCAGAAGGATTTCTGGTTTTTTTTCCTTTTTTTTTTTAATGAGATGACAGGTTTTCCACCTGTGAAAAATATGAGTCATAGCTCTTGAAGGCATGAGCAGTTTTTTCTTCTTATGTTACTGCTGTACAAGTTTTTCCTTTCTGTCTTCCAAAGAGCTTTGGCTTCTACTTGATTGACAGCTCTGGCAATAGATACTCTTTGTAAAAGCAGCAGCTGTAAAAAGAAGCTCTTTTATCCATTGCTCTCCTATGGTCCTCTAGCTGTAAGGTGTCCACAAGTTAGTGTCCAGTTCCACAGTGAAGTGTCAAACATGTCTGTGGTGTACTGGGTGACATATCTGGCCATATAAACACTTACACAATGAAGAAATCACTGGTTGCCTACAAGCTGCCAGAGGGTACATTAGAGCTCCTGTCCATACCTTTATATTCTCATTGTGAATGCCAGAGCTGGAGATGGCCTGGAATCGTGTGGCCTTGTATCCGATTTCTGCTGTCAGTTGCTGAATGACTTTCTGCACCTCCTCCACTGCTTTGGAAACCAGATAATGTCGCCGTTCCACCTGGCAGTTCCAACAAAGACACTTTGTATTACAGGTAACTGCAGTCTTTGTCTCCAGTGGAAAATAGACAATCAGCTTCAAACATCCCCCAAAAATTGTATCTCTGCTGCACTGGGAATAAAACTTGTTTTTCCCCGTGTGTTACAACCAACTTACCAGGAGACAGAGCTTGTAAACATCAAAAGGCCAGTACTAAAGACTGCTGAGCGTTAATTGATATTTCCATGCCAATGCCATTGGATGGAAAGGAAGGCGTTTACCACATGGATGAATTTGCTACTATCCATCTACAGGTTCATTCTTTATCCATTTGATGCAGAACACCCAGTTATTCCTCTACATGTACTAGCCATTCTCAGAGACAGGATTATGCTTCATCCCAAGAGCTGACTAAGACTTCAAGAATTACAGATGCTCTGCATTACTCAGGTTGCAGGTATACGTGTGGCAGCATTTAGATGCCCATATTACACGTGGAAAGTATCCATATTGTCTCCATATCTGAAACACGGCTGACAGCCTAATCCTAGGTGAGAAAGTTTCTTTCCAAAGCTGGTCCCCACTGAGGACTAGGTGTTTGGGTGCCTTGACGGATAGTTCTTCAATTCAAGCAGCAGTGGCCTAATTATTTATTGAAAATTACTACAGTGGAAGATCTGAGTCTTGGAAGAACTGAGGTGAACGATGGACAACTTAGAAAAGTATAAGATGAACCTGAACCTTCACATATGACTAAAAATGAATGGAGCATAAGGGGATGGTTGAAATACAAACAAGGAGATTCAACAGGAGCAACGTGAAGGAACCATGTTAGTAAATATTTCCCAAAGATCCTTACACATTTACCAATGTGAGAAAGAGATTCAGATACTGTGAATTAAGTTAATAAACATATTCCTTATTACTTATTCATCCAGAATTACCTATGCAGAATGAGATAGGAAGACTGTTTATTGCCCTCTTGTTGCATCTTAATGCTTTGTCTCATTTGGTTGGACTTTGGTTTTCATTTCATCTTGGTTTTTCTTTTTCCTCACTGTATTCTACTAAGATTCATCATTTGCAGGTAAGAAAAAAAAATTAGAAACAGATAGGAGGTTTGAAAAACCTAGATCAGAAAGTGAAAACCCACCTGAATCTAGAACTAAAACCCCAACTGGGCTATTTGCAGGTATGAAACAAGAGCGTTAGGTTATTAACAACTTGGCTAAAGTGAATGATCAATATGCTTTGATATTATTATCAAAGACCAAAGCAAAAGGAAGCAAAAGCATAAGGAAGAAATTTTTTACAATAAGAGTGATGAGGCACTGGAACAAGTCTCTCAGAGAAGCTGTGGATGCCCCATCCTTGGAAGTGTTCAAAGTCTGGTTGAACAAGGGTTTGAGCAACTTGATCTAAGGAAAGATCATAGAAACACAGAATGGTGGGGGTTGGAAGGGACCTTTAGAGATCATCTAGTCCAACCCCCCTGCAGAAGCAGGGTCACCTAGATCAGGTCGCATAGGAACACGTCCAGGCGGGTCTTGAAGACCTCCAAGGAAGGAGACTCCACAACCCCTCTGGGCAGCCTGAAAGATGAGACTGTCTACAGGAGGAAAGTTGCACTATATGATCTTTAAAGATCCCTTCCAACCCAAACCATTCTGTGATTCTATTCTAAAACTCCTCCTGTGTCCTGCTTGCTTAGCATCTTCTTCAGCATCTAAAAACTTTTCCCCCTCTTAGAAAGTAACACTGAAAAGCACTTCCACCTTTATGTCAAATTTTGAACTGTCAGACAAAACACTCAAATGCATAGAAATGGTGCTCAAGCCCTGGGACATGACAGACAGATTTACTTCTGCACAACAACAGGCCACTCAATGGACTGAAAATAACCAGTTAACCAATGAATAGCAATTGACTAACTCTGAACTTGAAGATGAGCAGAGTTTGAATACCTCCCATCCAGCCAAAGTAGTCAATAGTCTTTTTGCTAAGCTTGAATAATTTTCTGGGAATGGGAAATACATCAGACAGCACTATCACGTTCCCTTCTCTGGGCTCTCTTCTACTCTCAACGTTATGATTCTTTGCTATGTTAAAAACACATAGTCACAGAATCACAGAATCTTAAGGGTTGGAAGGGACCTCGAAAGATCGTCTAGTCCAATCCCCCTGCCAGAGCAGGGCCTCCTAGATCAGGTCACACAGGAACTCGTCCAGGTAGGTTTTGAATATCCCCAGGGAAGGAGCCTTCAGAACTCATCAGGGCAGCCTGTTCCAGTGCTCCAGCCCTTATGACTATACAATATTTTTAAATTCCTTTGTAATTCCCCTTTTTCTTCATTCCAATTCATCCTTGGTCTCCAAAACAGTTTTAGCTAGCTTCCACGTACTTTTTTTTTTAATTTACCCTGAAAAATTTCTGCTCATGTTCATTTTCACCTCCTCATTTCAGCTTTCATTTACAGCATTTCTCCATCTGCAGCTAATAGCTATTTTCTCTGACATGTTTTAGTTCCTCCAGAAGAACTCCTCAGAGCAGACCAATAAGTTTGACATGCTCAACAGCATATCTAATGCTTTCTCTAACAAGTGAATGTTATGAGTGGTAGAGAAAGTTGTCCACCTCTAAGGGATTTTGGACACAAAAAACCAGACCTTTTCTTTTGAAAGTATACAATCACTGTGGGTCAGCTCCAATAGAGATCTAAGAGTGCCTCTGTGCACCTTGCTCATGCTATGTTCTCTCTATGAGTCATCTACTAGAAATACTTTCTGCCACCTCCAGTATCCTGGAAGAATCCATCCAATCCAGCCTCGCCTCATTAGTTGTGCCTCTTTCATCACTTACTGGTTAAGCTATCGCAATTGCCATGAAATCTTTAAGAGAGTATAGACTCTCAAAAAAACCCCTGTCAAGGGAGGAACCACTACACACCTTTTTCTGCATGTACTCCTCATCACTGAGTCAGGGATAAAAGAACAAAGAGCATGTGACAGATGGTGTTAACTGTTGCTAATGTTAATTAGCCCCCTAATCATACTATTTGAAAAGAAAACCTACAGAAAGGCAGGCATAAAAATCAGAAGATTTTTATGAGTGAGTGAATGCAGCTTCTGAAGAGCCAAGACATCTAAGATGTCTTTTGCCCCAGCACAGATATGTTGGGAGGAGAAAACAGACTAGGCTCTTTGCTGGACAGCCACTTCTACCACCTACTGATATTCCCCTTACCAGACTCGAACTTTCGAAATCATACCAAAACAAATGCACAAAACCAGACCAACGAGGTCAACTAAGGTTTTAATACAGAAGAAGGAAGAAGGACTGGGATTGTTAAGAACATTTGGGCTTATTTACCCAGACACATTCATGTATATGCACTTGAGTTTTTCCTCTGCTGAGTGGCTTAAGGAGGAAATCTTTGGTATCATCGAGATGCATTGCACCAGGTGGTTGACCTATTTTCAAAACCAGGCAGAATTTGACAAGCAGAACTGGGGCTGCCTGAAGGTTAGGCAGCCTCACTTGGACAGGAGACTCGGGAGCAGGCAGAAACTAGGAATCCAGCAGAGCTGGAAGGCTGCTAGAAAACAGATTTTCAGTAGAACCTAAAATATTGGCAACTATGAGCCTCACTTAACTACACTCTGCTTCTGTTCCCTGTACTTATGGCTGTCATATGAGCATCTTCCTGTGCATGGCTTCCCTCTGTTCCTTCCTCTGTAGCTCTGCTTTTAAATCTTCAGAGAATTGTTCACTGTTACAGCTCACTTTACATATTCTGATGGAATGACTTTTCCAGTGCACAACACTGTATGGCTCAAAATGAACATTCTCACAGAAACATACCTACACCGAAACATTTCCCCAGAGAAAACAAACCTTTCTTAACTAGCCCCTTCATGGTATCAGAATATTTCATCCTTTACAGGAAAGAAAGCCCTTTGGTTTTCCATTTTGAATTTATATTTCACTTTACTGTCTTGCATTTAGTCACGGAAAGCAGACTAAAATAGGATCTAGCTAAGCACCGTGATGAAACATGTCAGCTTTAAAAGATGTTATGGCTCAGAGTTACTTGTTAAACAATATTGTTTCATGGGTGATTTTATTCTGTTTTATTTCATTTCATAATGAGGAAAAAAAAAAGTGTTGGAATACCTCATAAAATCACAAATGTGGTACTAGCCTGCATGTGCTAATGAGACATGTTATTTTAACTACAGTATATAGTGGAGTATCCTTCGCTGAGGTGACAGACCGATGGATGAATTCTAACAATTTTTCTCTCTCTCTAGTTCCTATGTGCAATGGAGAGGCAATGCCTGCTGTGGTTTTGGTTTTGTTTCTGTCAAGCCAAGACCACTGGATGGGGAGAGAGGTAAAGTCCTTTCCTTAGGATTAAATGCTAGTCTGTCAATCTGGAATTCCAGATTAGGAGCAAAAATTCAGGACATCTGAAGAAGAGGACAAGCACCCTGAAAAAAAAGGCTACCAGCTGAGATCCCTGATAACATTTTGCAACAGGAATCTAGACGCCTCATTAGAAATACAGTTCTCATGAAACTTCACCCAATCTTGTCTCAGAAATGAAGACAGCAGGCAAGCAACTATCTGTCAAGTTTGGCACCCTTCAGAATCAACACCTAGTGTGGGAGACAGAAAATCTGGACAGATAAAGCCTTACCTTGCTCTGGATGTACATTTCTACATCTTCATCTGTGAATGGTTTCATGGCAAGATGGTCTTTGCTGCTCTCTAAAGTGTGAATTCACTCTTCACTTGTTCACCTGCCTCTGGAAACAGAGGGACACTCGGAGCAAGCTGTTCAGCAACTTCTTGCACCGTGAAGCTCAGGTCATCTAATTCCTCTGTGGATGAAGGAGGAGAGAGAAGAAAAGGAGTGAGAAGCAATGAATTATGCCTATTTTTAAATTACTGTTTTTTTCTTGGTCTGAGTTACAGTGGTGATATCCAGCTGCTTTCGACAACTAGCTCGAATAATTATTTTCTAAGTGCAATCATTATTATTCATCTTATTACTTTTAAATGGTGGGTCTTGCATGCAGGCACACACAAAAATATCCCAGCTGCTGCTCTGTCTCAGGGCAGGTCTGGAAGCACCTTTCAGATTGCACTGCAGATTCGGACACAGCATTATTATTCTGCATGCCACAAGTTCCTCGCCTCACTAGCCCTTCACTAAACCATTTGTTAAGCACTCTCAGCTATCCCTTGTTGACTTAAATCCATCCACTTTCCTTCTGAAACTGCGCAGGTTGTTTTACTCAGATAATTCATTTGGGTTGCAGTCTGCAGCCTCTGCTTCCCTCTTCTCCCCTCTCCTTATATCTCCTCTCTCCGGCTGTATTGACAGTAAATATCCTGCAGCCTGTCCCCTCCTGCAGTTTGCTTTGCTTTCTTTACAGTAAACAGTCAGAAAGCTGTCTCTCATTTTCTGCCAGCAGCTCAGCTAACAACTCCATATGGATAATTCAGAGGCAAAACCAATTGATCAGGCCTCATTGATCCAGTGAGGGTTGGTGGCTTTCAGAAAAAAAAGGGTACATCAGTCCATAGAAGGGAGTGACAGAGACGAGATCCCACGCTACTAACTGTCCCTCATTAAAGAAGGCACACTCCACTTTAGAGTAAAATCCTTATTTCCCCCTGGAAACTGAACTTTGACATCCCTTAACTGATAATTACCTCTACAGCAGCTGGCAAAAGGCAACACTTGGGTAGGCACCGAGTTCTACCGTTGTTGCTAGTTATCCTTCACGATGTTCCTCATTAACAGTCAAATACTAAGTACATTAATGGACTACCAACACCTGTATGACATCTGGTCCCCTAGAATCTAGAAATCAAACCCTTCTCTGTGCCTCCCAGGCATCTGCCTTCCTCTCTTTGCTGAGGGACTTGAGGACTCCTTCACAAAGGCAGGTAAGCATTTACTTCCCAAATCATCTTCCATGGGAGTTGACACCGAAAAAGATGAGCCTCTCAATTTTTAGGGAACTCATCCTTGTTCTCTTCCAGACTTAATGGCTGTCTTTCACTTGAGGGGTTAAGCAGTGTATGCAGTGTATGCTCTGCTAAGGAAGCCAGACAAAAGGCAGGTTCTGAAAGAATATGAGCAGAACAATAGGTTAGGAAGGACACAAACGGGTAGGTTGGACAGGATGAAGTCCAAGCAGAGTGTGCAAGGGAGAAGAATGAGACTTTCACACAGTCAGATTCCGTTAAAAGTGTGTCCCCCTTGTGCCCCTTCAGACAGCCAGCTGTACATACAGAAGACAAATTCCTTAACACTCCTGATACCATACATTACATTAATATCCAGAACCTCAGATATGTATTAGGAAGCAAGGAGATATTAAGGGTCTCTCTTTCTTGCACCTATGAGGTGTCTCCTCAAGACAGCTTCTCTGGATCCAGAGCTGCTGGCAGATAGGTGAAGAAGGAGGTTCGGTCATTTTTCTTATCTACTTTATGTTTATAATCCTTTTCATAGGATCATAGAATGGTAAGGGTTGGATGGGACCTCTAGAGATCATCTAATCCAACCCCTTGCTAAAGCAGGATTTATTGGGAAGCACTTCCCCAAGAGGGTCTGGATGTCCCCAGTTTTCCCCTCTCATAGTGAGGGAAGGGGGTATAAAGTCTTGGGCAAGGATCATCTTTTTGGTTTACGTTCAAGTACGTTTAAGTACAAGTTTATGCCGAAGTCCAAGGACCCAAGCAATAATTCATGTCTAGTCCTACAGATATCTGAAGAGAATAAATAACTCTAATTTATTATTACTGTTAAGGAGGTGCAGGAGGACATGGCAGAGGAAAAAGAAACAAGAAAGACAGTATCAAAAGTAACATCAAACATCTTGACTTCAAGAACTCCTTGCTCCAGATGTAAGAATTTGCTGCCTCATAATTTCCTTGGACTGCAAAGAATCCAAAGAAAGAAAGAACAGTTATAAGAACTGGATGCAGGAGATCATAGTAGATGGAAAAGTTGCACTGAGTACCTGTGGATTTTATCGTGCTACTTATGAGTATCTGAGTGACAGAAAACACTGCGAGCACAAAGGCTCTTAACTCCAACAGCAAAACAGTATGGGTTAGAGTGACAACAGGCTCTTCTGTAAAGCGAAAAGGAGCATAAAGGTTTTGGAGACAGCAGTCAGTCTTGACCTCATCAAGGAGAGATATCACAAGGACTCTTGTTCGTCCCATGAGGACCAGATAGCACAGAAGAAAAGTAGAGGCAGACGACCATGTGTGAGAAGGGAATACTACTATGGCAAAAAGTTGCATCAGAAAAGAACATGGGGAAAAGGGAATACAGAGAGACAACTGCAGAGATAAAAGTGGGCAGAATGCAGGCTCCTCCAGCGAGATATGCTGAGCTGAAGTGGTGGTGTGGTAGTGAAACCTTCACAGAATCATAAGGGTTGGAAGGGACCTCGAAAGATCATCTAGTCCAACCCCATCAGCCAATAGTCATGGCTTTTGCAGTTCACCCCACTCAAAGATCAAGATTTTTAGATCGATTTTATTTATTTATTTACTCCAATTAATCATCAAAACTACAGAAGCAAACCCATGCTCCCGGTTGTTTGTTCTCAGGGAGCATCTGTCCTGACTGTGCCTGTATAGGAAAGTAAGATTACAAATGGAGAAAAACCAAGATGGACTCAAGCTCCAAACGCTAATAAACACAATCTCCTGAGAGAACACTTCCTCTGAGCCTCCAACAATTTAATGTGCCAGGTACACCAGCAAGAGGGAGCGAAGAAAGGCTGCTTCTTGTTTCTCACTCTTCAAGAAGCACAGAGGGAAAGAATAGTCCTCTAGTCACTCATGATAGTCACTATCTTACTCTCTCCAGGACCAAGCATATCCTTTTCCTTGAAGTAGAACGTTAGCTAACAGTTGCTTTTTGAGCAGCTTACACACAGCTAACACTCCCTGAGCAAGGGAAGCTATGGCCTGCCACAGAAATGTGTCTTCACAGTGTATCAGCCAGGGCAGTGTATTCCTGTCCAGCTCTCCCAAGTGTCAGCCTGACTGCTGAGCCAGCCATGGACTGAACAGACAGCAAAAGCTCATAACTGCTTCAAGGCGATACAAAGCACATGATGAAGCCAGGCAATGACATGGAAACATGAACAGAAAAGGTCTTTTCAGTTCTAGTTAGCTCACAGTCCATCAGATATCATGGATCTGAGCTCTGCAAAGAGCTTTTGAGCTTTGTTAGCTTAATAAATTAAATTCCCCACATATACTTGTTCCTAAGGAGATTCCCATCCACATAGAGAATGGCAGCCTTTCTGACACCTCTGAGTCCTTTTCTTTTCTTTTGAATTTTGAAAGAAGCTTAAGCCTCCACTGGGGTCTGGGCATATTTCTGAGAGCGAGGACCAACCTCAGACAGATCTTATTGAGGACACTGCAACCTGCCTTTCCTTTTTGGTGTCCCTCAGGAGGTTATCAGCCACACTTACTTACCTAGCTGACCATAGACAGAGTCCCCCAAACTCTGCATCATGACAAATCTAGTGATCTATCTGTTCTCAAGCATTTCCAAGCCACATTTCAATCTCTTAGTCTTCTCAAGTCATAGTTCCCTGCTTGCTGATCTGCATCATATTCCCCTCTTTGTTTTCTTTCAGTGCCAACCTCAAAGCATCTTGATCAGTTTGTAGCTAATTTCCTTTGTAGCTGTGTCTTCATTTGCCTATCAGTACCACAAGAGGACTTAAGGATTTCCTAGTATCTGCAAAAATACTGAATCTATGATACATCATCTTCATTCATGGCTTTGGCAATATCCAGAACTAAGTGTGATTGTGGATCCGTGAAACCCACATGAAAGTATTCTGTGAATATATACCTTGAATGGTATTAGATTGGCTCTCGTATCTTCTGAAGCTGCCAATTACTGATGCTTTCCACACTTGCCTGGCCTTCATTTCTTCACTCTTCAGTTTCATAGATATGACTAACATATTTCAAACCAACAATCAAATCTGCCATGAAAGAAGGTAGACTTAGATTAGACATTAGAAAGTTGTTCCCCTTGAGGGTAGTGAGGCACTGGCACAGGTTGCCCAGAGACGTCAGTTGGGTGCTTCATCCCTGGAAGTGATCAAGGCCAGGTTGGATGGGGCTTAGAGCAACCTGGTAAAGTAGAAGGTGTCCCTGCCCATGACAAGAGGGTTAGAACTAGAAGATCTTTAAGGTCCCTTCCAATCTAAACCATTCTTTGACTTAAAAATAATCTGAACTGCGAACTGCACAACACTAAGGAAATCAACATCATGTAAATAAGTGCAGTAACGTTAACTGCATGGGGAAGTTCAATATCATGCCTTTTTCTGTTTGGCAACTATTTAGAAAAACTACTCACACGGAACAGTAAGCATGTATTAAAAAGCCTCTACTAAATCACACAAATGAGTCAGTCCAATGTACTACTTGTGATTCACAGATGATCTGCAGTGGCAACAAATAAGCCCCGCTGAAGATGCTGCCTTCCAGACGAAATACAACCCTTAATTTGCAGTTGCTAATGATGACCCATCACTTCTTGCTCTAATTACCAGAAGCATTAAGTCTGTTGCGCTAGCTGAAGCATGTACTTGGTCAAGAGAGACTATCAAAACGAATCATCACAGTAGATTTAATAATTTCTGTCAGGTCCCTTGCCTTCTTAAACTGTTGCCCCATTTTTCCCCATTAGCGGATTAAGCGACTGTACAAAATGAGTAATTATAGCTTGAATCCCCTATAACATTTATGCTGTAACAGTCTTCAGCAGTGATAGTTCACTACTGGTTCAGAGTCTCCATTCACAGCATACTAGCATAACACAATCAGGCTTTTTGGGGGAACAAGTTCTGTGCATTTGCGTTGTGGCTTTTCCCCCCACTTCGTCTTTTAACAAGTAGATACAGGCAAAGGGGATGTTTCAAGGACAAAAGCCCGAGATGGACTACAGGAAAAAGAAAGTGCTGCTAATTCACTGTGACAGCATCAGAATCACATATGGATGCCAAATTGAAATGCTTCTCCACTCACTCCCACCCCTCACTGATCAATACTTGGCAGGCTTAAAAATGCTCCAAATGCCTATACTGCTTGTTCTCACTGCCACACGTTCTCACATTAGCCTTGGGCCGGCACCTCATATCAACTCAGTTAAAGGTTTATATCCTTCCCAAACTAAGCATAGCATTGGATCAAGTCCAGTGGTTTATCAAGCCTGATATTATTTTTTTCCTTTTGTGGACACACTGGACACATCAGGAAACAGTTTTTCCTAGAAACAAGTTCTCTCAACCTTGGAAGGGTTTTGGAACACACCATTATTTACAGCTTGAATCTTTTCAGGCTGCAACATAGCATTTCCAAAAAAAAAAGTGATCCCTTGAGGATCATTAGCTGAAGATGCGAGGAATTTTGAAAAATGCTGAGATTAAGATGCTGCTACAACACCACTGACCAGCCTTAACTAGCAAATTCACAAGGATCCAGTCAGTCTGGCAGCTGTTGTTAAGAAGCCGCTGAACAGCAAAAAAAAAAAAAAATATAATCATATAGCAGGGCTTCTAGTATTGCCAAGATCTCTAGCACCCAGTGCAGTGACCTCTGGAAAGTCTCAAGTTCACAGTGGTCAGAGGGTGGCAGTAAGGGAGGAAGCTGGGAGCCCTGGTTGCGTCAGCTTTCAGGCTTCCAGGAGAGTTTGCCAAGATGTTAGGCAGGAAAAGTGGCATTTTTGAGTTCTAAAGCTATGTATTGTCCTCTGAAAGTTCAGTGCATCACGATTTAAAAATAAAACACTCCACTAGACCCTTTCCAAGCATCTGCAAAGGACATTTTTGCTCTATATCACTCTGTTTCATACATCACTAAACTACAACTGCTGATCTATTGTTCCAACCAGTATGTCCCACCATCTTGAAAAATTACTTGTGGCCAACATTCATAAAAGCAGGAGCCTTCCAACACATTTATTTAGATGCCTGGGGAAATGGCTTGAATGTCAAAAAGGAAATACTTAATACCAGGAAGCTTTCACTGATTTAAACACGTAGTTAAAGAACAGCATCTGGAGAAAAAACATGATGCTTGGCAGAGCACAGTGAAACGGCAAAAACATTTAGCACTGGAAGTCTTGGCAGGTGAGAAAGAGCTGCCTCATTTTTGATCTCAGCATAGGTTTACTCAGCTCTTTGTAGACTGATTATTTTCAGCTGTCAAGAAAAGCACTTTAAATCTAGAGACACAATAACTCTGAGACACACAGACCACAGCCGAGATTCACAAGAGCCAAAATAAGAAGCATGCTTGCATTGATGCTCTGCCTATAGGAGAGGCTGAATCAGACTGGACCAAATTATTTCCAGGAGCTGATATTTTTTCCATGCCTGCCCTCCAGAACACAAACAATTATTTTTACACTTTGCTGTAGTGTCCAAATTGACCCGATTCAGAACGTATTGCTTGAGTCCATGGCATGTTGAAACAAATTGAATAAATCACCAATGCTAAGTGAGAATTGTCACTCCAGCACAAACTCACTTGGGAGACAGAAGACTGAGACTGGCATCCCTGTTTATAAAGCTTCATCCAGTGACTGACTAGTAGAAAATGTACAAGCGTTCAATGGAGCCAAAACTAGAAATTAGGTCTGATATTTCACAGGCCAATGACAGCTATGTACCCAACAAGACCTATTTCCTTCTCTTGATGAAAATACAATTATTGCAGAACAAAGAGGCCAGCTTCAGCAAGCAGCTGAGAAGGGTCTCCAGACCCAAAGAGCCTGATCCTTGGAAGCTAATTCTGTGTGCTGGGAGATACATTTGCATGGGACAGAAGTGAAATAGAAAAATCCCACAACAACAAAACAAACAAAACTTCAATGAAACAAAAAACCCACCACCAAGAGTGAAGAGGGCTGGACAACCACATTTTGCAAGAGCTTGAATCACATTAAAGCAGCTGTGGTTTTGTATGATCTCAGTTAGTGGTATGGCCAATCTACTGTAAAAGCTCTCTGATCAAACTTCTCAGCTTGTATCGCCTCACACATAGGTAACAGATATCAACCTTACAACTAATAGGTGATCCCTAGGATATGTCCTAGGAACTTGGACAGAGTGTTGTGTTCTGAGGATAATGTGGCACTGAGGAAAGGAGAAGCTGAAGAAACCAATCAGGATAAAGGAAAGTTTTGTCAGTATACCTCTAGAATTGTCACAAGAAAAGCACAGGGAAAGGGCCAGACAACTGCATGCTTTGGGTGGGAAAAAAGTAGGGGAGGAGAGAATCACTGAGACTCTACAGTGTGAAGGCCCTGAGAGAAACAATTGCTATGAGGGAACAATTACTATATAGAGAAGAATAAGAGCACCAGAAGAGGTGAGAAACAGAGGCTTGTTATTAGAAGTATGACAAGGGTGCAACAGAATAGGTCGAGAGATTCAGCAGACAAACTAGTAAGAACCAGCCTTGTCTGAGAGAGAATCTCAACAGAGGCTTCAGTCGAGTCTTTTGAGAGACTTTCTAGACAGATCAGATCACGACCTGCATTGCTACAAGCTCCAGCTTCAGTCACTGCAAAATGAGCTAACAGCCTCCAGTCCAAACTGTGTCTGGCCAATAAGTATGCCAGACATCATCAACATCTAAAACCTTCTCATTATCAAGAGCAAGCAGCAGGAGAAAGAAGGAGGAATACAAATGCATTCTTAAGAAAACATTTCCTCTTAGATCATAAAACTATACAGCTTCATCAGCTGCCCAGCCCTTTCCACTTTATTGGCTGTTTTGTGCAGTCAAAGCCAGATTGCCAAAGGGAGAGGGTCAATCATTTGCACTGCATCTGCTCCAGGCAGGGACAGGACATAGGGTAGATACTTAGGGCTAGAACCAGTTAAATGCAGATCCAGGGCACTGCAAGCAGGGGTAGGAGAGCAGAAACAATCCCGGAATAAAAGCACTGGGAATATCCAGAAAAAGTTGCTCGGCCACACTAGGGCATGAAGAGACAAACCATCCCTTTGCTCCCTAGACTTTCACCAAGGGAGAGGAGGGCAGGCAGATGTGTGTGTGCATGTGTATTTAGGAGAGCAAATAAGGCAATTAAAACTACCAGTTGTCTGGTAGGAGAGGGCAGGACTGCTTTATCATCATGATGACTTTGGGTCAGAAGAGAAGAGGAAGACAAACAGCATTCACAGTAACACAGGGTCACTCAGTCCAGTTTCTGCTATCAGGGGTAACAAAGATCTCACCTGAGAACTTCAGCTCCATTCACTGCTCTCTTAACAAACCAAAGGCTAGCAGAAGAAAAAAACCCAACCTCAAATGGCCACAGCTGTTATCAAAAACTTTTAGACAAGCTGATGAATCTTCAATTCAGAAAACTCCACATCCCTGAAAGAAGACCATTGCACAAGTTCTGCTTTCTCCTGCCCTGGTGTATACTCTTTCTGAAAGCCACACCATCCCAAAAGTTTACCCTCCCTATGCACCATGCAAAGGGTCAAAGCATTAATTTCCTAAGAGTTTTCAGTTCCTCTATGCCAACTTTATGCCAAGTTTAACAGAGGTGCACCCTGACCAACATCGTCATTATAAATGCTAACTTAACATAGTCTGTGATCTGCCAGAATCACACTGGCTCCATTTTACAGATGGGAGTAGGGATGAAGGGCTCAAGAAAGCAACAAACTTTGACGAGAAAAAGTGACTTAGCCAGGGTCAGTGCCAATTTCAGCTTAGAAGATAGCATCTCATATCTAGGGAAAAGGGAGAACCTGTCGGTCAACTGCTTGGACTTGGGCAGAGGCTCTGTCCCAGCAGACAGCTGTATCATGACATTAGCAAAGTCAGCACCTTGTCCTGGCACGTTGATAAGCAGAGCAGCTGGAAGAAAGGGATCAGGAGTCTCATACTGTAAGATGCAGCATCTGAGAGCTAACATAAATCCTAAAAGAAAAAAATAAATAAAAACCACATTAGAGTACATCAGCTTTGGAACTTGGTCTGTGGCTCAAACCACAGCTAAATAAAAAACTAAAGCTGAATTAGAATTAGATATTGAATTGTTTCTGAACTTGCAAACTTCCAAGTAATCTCACTTGCACGGATCAGTCAGCCTTCCCTTTAATGAGTCCTCATGACACTTCCCACCATAGTTTTGCCAATCTACTGCATGGATTATACAAAGTGCAGAGAAACAAACGTAATTAGCTCAGCTTTAGCTGCAGAACAAGTTGCAGGACTGCCGTATCTTTGCTTTCAGTAGCAAAAGTGGAGAAAGGATAACAAGATCACAAGGAATGCTACAGTTTTACTAGTCCATATTACCTCCTTCCTCTCCAAGATGCAGGTACATCAGACCAGTTGCATCTTTACCACCTTTACTAGAAAAAGAAATGGCAAGAATAAGTCACCCGAGAACCACTTGCCCATGTATGACATTCTATTACCTGCTGTTAACCAAGTTTGATAAATAAATCAAGTTTCTCTCTTCCTCCTTGCAGCAAGGAGTGTTCATTGAAGATGCTCTTAAATGAGCAGTAGATCAGATTAGAGACTTTTATTTACCAAGACAGAGAGAAATTAACCACGAGTATTTGTCTTATCTCTGTGTAACCAACAAGATGCAAGATGACAACATTGAAGAGTTGAGCCTCCTCAGAGGCATACTGCTTGGAAACAGTCAGGGAATCCAGTGGAAGTAAGGAAACTTTAGTCAAACTTGGGCCTGGTCCAGTTTGGAAGAGGTGAGTACTTTTACCCAATACTTGCTTGGGCAGGCTTTGGCCATGTTTATTCCTGCCATCTCAACACCAGTACTGGCTGTTATTGGCAAAGAATAAGTACGTTTCTCAAAATCTCCCTGTTTTCCAGAGATGGCACTTTAGTTCCACATCTCTCATTTGAAGGCTTCCAGAGGTGTCTGCCTGTTGGCACTGTAAAAACATATTGACAGCAGAAGTATTACAACAAAGCAACAGTTAAAGCTCCACTGTCTAAAAAACAACCAGGAAAACAAATCCCACAGCTATGTGAACCACAGTCCTGTATGTCATTTGTGGCCCCTTCCCCCATTCTTGATGTCTCACCCTGTTTTTCCTTTTCTTTGCCCAACAAAAAGTACAAAGCAATGGCTGGGTAGCCAAACAGGCTGCAGTTACAGCAAGAAACAGTCAGTTCTCAGACAAAACACAGGCAAGCAAAGCCACATTTAAGAGTGGCCCAAGTCAACTCAGCTTCAAAAGAAAGGCAAGTCAACGTAAATTAGCCCTTGGGGATGGCAGATCATGCCACCATACCCAGTGGCTGCTCACAGAAGCACTCATCCCCATGTAGATGACAACCATATCCTGCAGGCCAGTAGTTCCCCACAGCCTGCAGACTGGGCCTCCAGTCATCACCTCCACGGTGAAACAGCAGCAAAGAGGAAATATGAAGTAAAATCCAGAGCATTTCAAGCACCAGAAATAAGAGCAAGGTTCATGAGAATCAGAAATAACAAGAAACAAAAGATGGCCTTTGTCTGGTAGCTTCAGATCAGGGGATGAGCAATGCAAATGACTTTGGATGCAGGCATATGCTTTGTATATTGTAATTACTCACTGTAGAATGGCTGCTGATGAAAACTTTCGGGAGTTCAAAATACTTCAAAATAACTTGTTTAAAGCTTCAGGAGATTCTAGAAAGCATCACATTAATCAGAAGAGAGATTCCAGATGGCTGAATTATTCTTTTGCAGTACGTAACACAAGAGCAAAGGATGACTTTTGCACTAGTCTGTGCCCAAGAAGCACAAATAGGGAGTCTGGCTGGACTCCTGTTCTTAGCTCCATGTTGAGGAAGGATAAAATGCACCATAACACAAAGTTTGGTAATGTTATCTATCATGTAGACTACCTGTCACGCTTAGTATGTGCACTTTAAAACACTGATAGATGAAGTGCTGTGGCACCTGCTCAAGGGACTCGCTATTCAAGGAGAATCTTTAAACTACCTTTTTTTTTGTAAGCATATGCAGAGGTACAAAAGCTCTGGAACCCAGCAGCTGAAAAGCAGAGTACTGATCCATGTTTCTCACCGTCACCCTTCTCTTTTTTCAGATCCAGCCAATATTTTCCTTGCCACTGGACAGGGGACAGGAAATTGCAGTCAAGCCATTTATCACCTCATTTCCAGGTAATGAAGACAAATGTTAAAATCCTGCCATCCCCTGACAAGATGTTTAGACAGAATCCCTGAGGTCGAGGCCTGTGTTTTTATGCGACTGCATGGCACTTTAAAGAAGGAGTGTTAAGTGCCAAATAGTGTTCAGGGGAACTCTCTCAGTACAAATGTTAGAAACACCACCACCAGACACCGTGCTATGCTAAACCCCCCAAAGTGCTTCCAGTCTTTCAACATCAATCAGCATAACTGAAGCCCGTAGTAAATTGATTCTCACATTCCAGTGGTGCCAGTTTTTGTTAGAAATGATTTGTGATAGATATGGTGGAATATATTGATTAGTACTGACAGTCCCAGTTTCCCAGGCGCTTCTGTAGCGCTGCCATTCCGAAATGACCTGCTTTCCACCTTGTCAATTTTCTTCTGCAAAGCCTGTTATAAATATCTATTCTATTACAAGAGCTGCATCCCCCGCCAGAAAACACAACAAGAAAAGGGTCAGGCAAGTAAAAGAAAATAAAATCAGTGCAATTTCCAGTGTTGCAAAAGAGCTTGTTTTTATTGAGACATTTTGTGTCGGGGAAGAAAAGGCACAAAATAAGTTACAAAGACATTACACAAACTGTATGACTCAGAGGCAGTATCACAGCTGTAACAAATCACCTAAAAGTTGGCTTACCAACCAACATAGTTTAGCATCTACAAACATCTTAAAAGGAAAAAGTCTCAAGTGATCAAAATCATTCAGAAATTAAGTAAGAATGTAAAGACCACCAACATCAGCTTCTGACTTGAATTCACCTGGGCTTACCACCATCGCCTGCTCCTAGAAGACAGATATCACTGGAAAATATGCAGTACTAACAGAATTATTTTTTTAAATTAGTTTACATTTCATAAATTAAGAACCTAATCTTTACCTTTTGTACCTCCAGTGAAGTACAGCACATACAGGTAAGGCAGTATGCATAGGAAACACATTAAGGAAACTGAATAGGTAAGTGCAATTATTCTGAGTATTTCAACGTCTGTTACGGTCCCTCACCTATGGCAAAGAACATCTTAAAAAGAGGGATCCAACAGCTGTTCACAGAACGTATGGATATACCACCATAAAAGGTCTATTGTGGAAAAGCTGATGTCTTTAATTGCTGCTTCTCGGATCAAATATTCTAAAACCAGACTTTTCAGCAATACAACACTGAGTAGGCAACAGCACGCTGATACAGTTAAAGTACTTCTGAGCTCTGTCAGTCCTCATTTTAACGTGGGAAGGCTCGTAACACCCAATATTCAAGCAACCCAAATTAAATGGTTATAAACACACAAACTGACTATATAAAACTTGCATTTTTGTTTGAAGCAGTTAATCTATTCCCCTTTCTTCCTGCTTCCCTGTTACTCAACTCTCAACTGTCAAGGACTTTTGATTGTTGGTTCAAATTAAACTGGCATGAGGAAACAATACAAAGTCTACGGGATATACAGACTGCTTTACAAAGATTTGTTTTCATGATGACGAAGGGTTGAGCATTAAGGAAGTAGTTTACCCTCTTGGCTGCTCCTCTGGTCAAGTGGAGATCTAAGTTCTGTCTTCTGAAATCAGCAGGGATGCAAATGTAACCAGACACAGAACTTTGCTACAAATGTCTGATTATACCCTTAGGAGTTTCATTTACTTGACCTAAGACAACAGTAATGCAGAAAAGGAATACAATACCAACTACTACTTAAAAACCTGTCAGCCTAAACTATAAGGACTTGATTTGTGTAAAAACCATGTACAGTCAAGTACTGAGTATAATCCTCAGGGCTTTGATAAGTGAGGAGACTGCAGCATATCTTGCGTGGGAAGAGACCAAGGGCTGCCCTGTGCTGGTTCCAGCCAGCTCAGCAACAGGCAGCACAGAAATCACAGAATAAGGGAGCTGTGAAGGTCATCTGGTCCAAACCCCTGCTCAAGTAGATCCACCTAACACTATGACCGGATAGCTTTTGAGTATCTCCATGCGTGGATACTTGGCCATCTCTCACAGCAACCTGTGCCAGTGCACCATCATCCTCACAGCAAAAAAGTGCTTCCCTGTGTTCAGATCAGGATCCTGCTGCCCACTGACTCTTGGGCACAGTGGGCACTGACCTGCTGCACTCCACCACTGTCAAAGACATTTCTGGCACTTCTGCAGCAGTATGTTTAAGAAAGGGCAGTAAATGCCAAGAAACAGTGATTACAGTGTTACAGCAGTAGGAGGAAAAAAGGATAAGACCATGCCAGCACAAGAAGAGCAGAAAGGAGAGACAGATGAGCAGGAGAAATGCCAAAGAAAAATCATAGGCTAGGCAGAGGCTGGGAGTAGACTCAGAAGGATCTACAACCCTAAGGAGACTGCAGCTGGTGAAGAAACCCACACAAGAGCGGTTGAGTAAGAAACACGGAGCAGTGAAAGAACAGCAAGCAAAAGAGACTGATCCCAATCTTCTGTGCTGCCTGTTGTCCTGCTGAAGGGACTGAGCATAACGTGCATCCAAGGAACTCGAGACCATTGTGGGGTGGGGGATGGCATAAGGGGAGATAAGGAAGACTGTTGTCCAGAAGAAAGCAGCAGTGTTTTCCCAAAGTGTTGTACTTATTTCTTTCAATAACAAATCCAGTAAATGAAAAGCTCTTTAATTGGCAATGAATTAAATTGATTTTAAACTCCTCAAACCTTTTTATTGCCCTGGGAAAGTCATGTCTTCATCTGAGGTTAGTATTAAGGGCTTTCTGGCCCTTCTAGAAGCAAACAGTACACAAAGGAGAACCCATGTTCTAAGTGTATAATATTCTGCTCCTTCAAAAGTTTAAGTCTTTTAACTCAATTTAATTTGAAAAGCCTTTAAAAAACCCTTTAAACAAAAGGAAGACTTGTGGTCTTTGAGTCATGGATTCCCACATAAATAATAATAAAAAAAAGAAATATTTTGTAGTTTCCTAAAAATCAATTAAATGAAAAATTGACATAAAAAAGCTCAACATAAAGAGGTAGCTTTAAAAAACCCAAAGTATTACTAGACTCAGGAAGGAAAGGTAGTGCAATAAAAGTGTCCATATGAAAAACATCCTTCCAATTTCTACATGACTCTCCCCAAAATTTTAACAAGAGCAAAATAAAATTTGAGTTAGACTTGAAGAAGTGCCAAGGACCAAATACTTGGAAACCAGTCTTTTAGACCTGTACTTGAAATCCCAGAAAACACAATAAATTCTTTTACAACAAATCACCCAGTTGTCTGCTCTATAACCATCATTGTCTGTAGGGTTGGGTTTTTTTTTCTTTTCTACAAACTAACATCAGAAATGCCTGTATCCCTATCGAGTTTCCATAATTTAAAATCATTTTGCTTGACTACAGAACTGCCAGATACCTTTCATAGGTGACCTTTAAATAAACACAACTTTCAATATTGCCATACTTTTTACCTGCCTCCTGGTAAAGCAGTTATAAGCACCTCAGATGTGCTGGTGGGAAGCAGTAAAATGCATGCTAAATACCTGTTTCCTCTACAAATCTTTTGTAAATGAGGGCAGGCAAGTACTTATTTTAACATACTCCATTCTATAAGCTTGCTGTACATATGAGAGGACCCTGACAGCCTGAGATCCTGCTTCAGTCTGCATACACACTGGAGAAGAACGATTATTTCTTTTAAGCCATTCTTTTGGGGGCAGCCAGGTCTCGCTGTGCAAACTTTTAGCCACCTACTTACTGGCAAACAAGCAGCCACAACACAGCAGACTTTCACAGAATTTTAGTTGCAACAGGCATTTAAACCCTTAAGACATCACTATTTAGCCTCAGACAGACTCTGCACTTTACAGAAATCTGCTAGATCCTACAAAGGTCCAGGCAAACTGTTATTAGCAACTTAAGAATGATGAACGAACTAAAAATTGCTGGTTTTAACCAAGTTTAATCAGTCTTGGAGTAAGGTTTTGCAACTCGGAAGCAAACATGCTCTGGAGATTTGTCTATAATGGCTACATGGTATAAATTCTACATGTTCTACAAAATCTTAAATCCTTCATTTGATTTCTTTGGTTTCTCAGAAACAAAAGATACTTAAGGTAACTCAGCAAAGAAAGATAAGCAAACAAAGGTAACTCTCCTTCTGTTCCCTTAAGTTCCAGAGATGCTTGTAAATACCAGTTTAAGCAGGTTGCATGGAAGAGCTCCAAATGAATGCAGCTAGAACTAGTTTTGGACCATTGCTTTCCAGCAAAAACTGTCTTTGGCACTTACATGATCCAATTCTGTGATGTTACTTTACACACAGTCCCATATCAACTTGACTGAGGAAATTAAAGTAAGACTTTTATAAAACAGGCACTTCAAATTAGAACAGAAAAATCTGCTCCTCATTAGGCAATACAGAAGCTTTTTTTTTTTTGTTTCCAGAAGGCCAGAAACAGCAAGAAGTACCAAAAATAAGATGAAGGACTTCAGTAAATTCAGACTGTTGGGGTGAAAGTTTTACTATTAGACTTAAATGTAGCACCTGGAAAATCTGAAGGCTACAATACACTGGACAAAGCATTAAAAAAAATACATGGCATGGAAAAGTTCTAAATTTGTTGATACTTCAATTCTACATTTAGGTATGTCACAGAGGTTTTCCTATGTATCTTTCTTCCACTTAATATATCTTGTAGTAAGACACAAGCAACGAGACTCAAAATACAATTACATTCTGTTTGGTAAACAGATAAATATTGACATTAAGTGTGTCAGGCCAGACTAACTTCCACCATCAAGTGACAGCACCACTCTTGGGCTTTTTTGAGATATTTACTTCAAGGCTCCCAAGCTGCATGTTAAATTCAGCTGTGTCAAGGAGCACGACCAAAGAAACCCTAACAGGGTGGATAGAGGTATAAATAGCACACCATCCTTCAGCTAAAAATAATAATAATAATCAAATCTGCATTCTGTTATTATACAGAAGACTCAGGAACAAGAGTTTCATCTTACATGTTTCAATCAACATATCCTAGGAAAAGCAATTTTTTTCTTCAGTGGCTCCTTTTCCTCAGTACAACAAATCCATTATCTTATTAACAACTTTTATATACTTAGGGGATATAGGCTGGAAAATGTATGGCTCAACTGCACTCGTCATGGTCCTGCGAAGGATATTCTGCTAACTTCAGTACATCTATACAATCTGGAAACCCTGGCACAGACTGAGCTCAGTGACCAAAGGAGCATATGGCTACGATCCTTTAAGCCCTGACTGTAACAACTAGCTACAACCTGCTCCACCTTAATTAGATGTCTCTGGAAAGGTGTGGACATGTCCTTCATTCAGCACTCTGACCTGAAGACTGAGCCACCTTGTGGCCCTCCTTCAACACAGAGCTTCTGAGTTTCTGGTGTGTCTCTGTTCTGGAGTCTCTGAACAGCACTTTCTCAATCCCTAAATGAACACCAGCTTCATTTTCAGAAGTAGTAGTACCAAAGTAATAATACTGAAATAATTTTACATGAAAAAAGAAATGATGGAACTAGTGTCTCCAGTAGGATGTCCTGAAACCAATGCTATCTCTTTCAAGTCAACACAAGCAGCAAGAATATTTCCACCCAACAGTTACTATCTTGTGTTTTCACCTACCCTTGTCCTAAAGCATTTCTGTTGAATCCTCTATTCTTTTGATTCCCTCTAGCTAATTCTCACATTACCTGTCACTCTCCTTCACTCCTAGGCTGTAATTCAAGTATCACCTGTGAGGTCCCCGATAACAGAATCCCAAATATACCTCAGCTGAGACAGTACTAATATCTGACTAAGCATCAACATGGGAAAGCCTCTCTCATCTCTAGCATATCTCACTAAATCAGCTGGCTGGAAAAAAAAAATGACAGCTACAAAAACAAAGGAATTCAGGAAAGGAATTCTCATCTTGGGAGTAGCTATCCTAGTGCCTGTAAAACTAAAAAAACCAGTTAACAGTGCAACTGCTTAGCATACAAAGCTACTCTAACTAAAAATGTGGGATGAGGTTGTCATCCTTCACTCAACTACAGCAAGAATTTTGGGTCTCAGACTCTCACCATTACAATGAAATAAACTGTGATATATCTAGTGTTGTATCAGCCTGTGCTCTCCAGTAGCTCCTCAGGGCAACCTTACTGCCCAGACACTGAGGTTTATTATTTGGGCCTACACAGGCTGCTCACACATAACTACAGTTCTTCCTGACCTCCTGACTCAGGTTTTGAACTAACATAACCGTTAACAGCAGGAACTGTTAAAACTGAAGAACTTCTGCTTAGCAGTAAGTGCTCCATCTAAACAGAGAAAATGCTGACCACAGGCTACAGAACCCCAAATATCCCATACAGCACAAGTATCTCAATATCAGAAAGCATTACACTCTATGGGTTAAGAAAAAAAAGTGATTCTACAAGTTTCTGTACTGGAAGGACAGTTCTTACCAAACCAGCCTCTGTGAAAAGGAACTTCATGCACCTACCAGATTTAGACTATGGAACACAAAGGGAGAGAGCAAGTAATTGCAAGAAGCCTGACACCACATTGCTGAGCTCCTCCTGGAAGGACTGTCTCCCATAAACCTTCTCAATTAAGCTATACAGAGAAAGTAATAGAGAGTTCCTGTGGTCAACATAAAAGATGCTGCCCTTTAAAAGGTGCAAACATAGGTCAGATTTAAGGTTAAAAGTTGCTGTTCTTTTTTTTTTTAATGAAAAAAATGCTGGTTTTTTTTAACAGTTTTACATATGTAAAATTGTTACATACTTATGTACATACTTATGATATAAAAGTGCATGAGTGGAGAAGTACTTTTAATTAAAAAATTGAGGACTGTCACAAAATCCAGCTCAGGTCCTGCAAAGAGTGATCTCCACCTGAAGCATTACAGTACTCTACTATTCTAATGAAACTCATGTTGAGGTGTCCCGTGGCATGACTAGAGTTGCCAGTAGCAGATAGATAATGACAGTAAAACCATGGAGGAAGGAAAGCTACCAATTCCTACCTGTCTCTTGGGTGACTTACTCCACTTACCATCCAAAGAAACAGAGGCAACAAACATCTAAAAAAACCTGTTGGCTCTTGGCAGCATGTTAACACTGCCAGGCTTGCCACTGTTTGCTTATAAGAAAGCAGGTTTTACTTATTTAGAAACCATCAGCAATAAAAAGTCATTTTCCCATCTGTCTGTAATTCAAAATGTGAATCCAAAACAAAAGAAAACAAATTCTGTGGACAGATTCAATCCTTCCAAGTATTTCCCAGCACCTTATTTGGAGCAATTTTCTTGCACACAAAAAGGCCAAACAAGATAGAAAGTGTATTCACCTGGGCTAAAAAAGTGTGCTCCCACACCTATGACAACTATTCAACAGTCTGGAAAAACTAGGTGAAGACCACAGGCAGGAATTCCTCTAACACAGAATACACAATCACAACAATACTGACACAGTGTCCACAGGGCTCAAGTTCCCAGCTTTGCTCGCAGTCAATGCCTGGACCAAGGTCAGACCAAGCAGGAGCACTACATGGGTCAATCTGCAGTCTCTGGTCTGCCCTCAGTGTTACAGTTCCCAGGGCACAAAGTTCAAGCAGCTAGCTGCAAATGTGTCAGAAGCTGTTTACTTTCAACTTCCTTGCAGAGCAAAGGAGTTTCTCAATTGAAGCAGAAAATATTTAGTAGTCAGCTTTGATTTCTTTTTAAATCCATTTTTTTCTAGTCCAACATCCACAAAAAATGGCTAGAAAGCTTGACAATATATTTCCTGCTATTCTGTGGCACTTTGCTAAGAACTCCAAGTATAAACACTAACAAATATTTGCTGGAAATCAATCTTAAATAAGTAGAATGACACAGGTTAGAAGATGACAACAATTAAGAAAACTGAATCCTTGTAAGGCCTCATCCTTGTAGTCAGGACAGTTCATATGTTCATGTTTCCTTCTTTGTTTCAAGATTCCGTATCACTCTAATGAAGCACTCACAGAAAGCTCAGTGTAAACAGGAGGGTAAAGCTGTCTCCCTCAACAAGGTCAAGTAACCAAGTGCTTCAGCAAGCACCTGGTTAAGAAATAACATCAAGTAACCAAATGCTGTCTCAAAGAGGCTTGCACTTTTGGTGTTTTTTTTGGTAAACTTTATCAACACACAGGAATTTTAAATAAATACTAGCAGCTTCCCAGCAATAGTCCCCAAAACGTAACAGCAACCCTTTGTTCCTCTTACCACTTCAGAGTTAAGTTTCTTCCACAAATAAAGACACAGATATGTCCACAAAAGAGTGATATATTCTAACACGCACCTCACACAGAGTATGTGATAAATACCTCACTTATGTCCCACCCACAAAATTATATCCTTCACAAAATTATTTCACTGCACAGAGAAGTTGCTGAGCTTCAATATTTATGGTATGGTGAAGACAAGGTAGAAGGTAGGCCAAGCTATAAACAGCAGTGTTGAGATGTGAGGAATATGTGGCAAATTATGTATAAGACAGAACAAGAAATGTTTGGTGTATGAAAAAAAGAAGAAAATTAAATAATATCCTTTATGTCTGCAGGCTTTATGGTTGCTCTTTTCTGTAGTTGTCTCACAGCCTTCCATTATAATTCAGCTAGTGCACAGCTCATGACCAACCAGCTGCACGTTGTAACTCTACACTGGTGTCTGACTTATGTTCATAGTTGCCTCTCCCCTATTCAATATGCAGAAACCATTTTAATATACAATTTCAAGAATTTGTTCCCATTGCAGTAGCACACAGTACACTCTGATCACTTTCACTCTACAGAAAGAAAAAAAGACTTTTCCAAGTTTATCAATTTATGTTGATTCAAAATCAACCACCTTGAAAACAAAATACAAACGTGCATTGATGATCCGTTCAAACCTGTCTACACCAAGGTAACTTCCTAGGCCTGATGACCCCATCTTTGCTGTCTCACCTGGTTTCAAATGCAGTCCATGCACTGTCATTCTAAACCACAAGAATTTCAACAGCTGTCTTATTATAGTGAGGATCGGTGGTGTAATTAGTCTGAACAGTACTCAACCCCCTCTCCTAGTCAGGGAAAAAACACTGGCACTTGCCCAATAACATTCCCTGCCAGGTGAGGTCTCTGGTACTTGTCTTACAGCTGCACTAACTGCACAAGTAAGAAAAGTCATAAAATAGTCCAGTGTTTCTTCTTTTCATTACTTGATCATATGAGTCTCTTCATTAGCATCATAAAACTCCTCATCTTCACTTTCGCTCCCTGCGGAACTGTCTTTGTCTCCAGACTAGAAACAAAAACAAAGTCATTGGTTAGCACAGAAGCCCCTAAATCAACCCCAAAATATATAAGCATGAAGCATTCTACCTCTGCTGGAATGCTGGTAGGAAAAAAAAAAGAGAGGTCAAATCACTGTATTAAAACTTTGTAAAAGACATCAAGTGAATTAAGATTTTTTTTGGTGTCCTTGGCTCTTTAGAAGAGACAGGCTTCTAGTTGATGGACTTTCTCTGCTCCATCAGTACATGAGAGAATACATGCAAAAGAGACTGCCTAGAATGGTTCTGAAGTGATAGTCAACTTATCTTTTTTAAGTCTAAGGTCCTTACTTTGTGGTGAGTTACAAGATACAGAAGCTCAGAACACACAAATTACTTGATTGGGTAACAGCTTCTCCCTTCTTGAATTACTGCTTCATGTGGAGCATGAGCGCTCTCCTAAACAAGCTGAATTAAAAAGAAACCCCTGCAATACTAACTATAGGTGTCATTGAAAGGAGAAAACACAGTACCACTTTACATTCAAAAAGCCAGCTTCCTATTACAGGCATACCTACTCCATCCACACTCCTTTCAAACAATGTAATTTGTAACATATACCCAAATTGAAGTCAGCTGTTACAGATAAATGATTATTATTTGGCCAGTGTAACATTTTTTCCAGAAAAAATACACAATTATTTCACTTAACAAAGAAATCTCTTGCTAGTATCAACTCCATCTAGTTGAGTATTCAGGATTTTTTCCAGCATGCTTGCATCCACCCCAAGACTTCTGCCTGCCTAGTCATATGATAAGAAGGGTGAGAGAGAGGGTGAAAAGTAGAGAAATGGAAATCATGCTCCTGACTGACAGTACCACGCAAGCAAAATCTGTATCTTTAGATCTGTCTTCAGAGGAGTTTTGCTACAGCAATGTGTGTTAACTGCAACGGAATTTCAAGCAGTTTTGAGCACTAAGACCTGTCAGAAGATATAAAGGGAATCATGTTATGCTTTTCTTCTGGATTTCTAAAATTATTTGAGGAAAGTCAGGCTATCACTGGATGCTGTCCAACTTGAATATCACATTCATATGTGTTAACAGGGACAAGACCTCCACTCTGGGCAACCAGAACACATGTTATCTTGAAAGTGCTACAAAAGGACAATGGACTCCACAGGGGGAATTCAGGGTATGCCAAATAAACTCTACATCTTTCCTACAGAAGCTTTCTAAGACCTCTCCATGGCCTTGTCAAATAGGGTTAATGTTTAACAGCTTTCCGTTTTATCAGTGCTTTCTTTGTGAGCTTTAAAACAAACCCCACGTGTCCCAGACATTCCAGATATAACTTCACTGAAATTACAGGATTACTTCAGGCCTCAACCAATGACTTTTAAAATTTGTATTCAATAATTTTAATCCATCTGGGGAAAAGTGTTCCTGAAGAATGTTTGGAGTTTCTACCTTTTTTTCTTTTGTGGATCCTGTTCAGGTTGAGATTTTTAAGAAACCTGAGGAAGTGCAAGCAGGGAGGACTTAAACTTGAGAAGACTGCTTGACCAAGTTGTGTAAATACTGACCTTACTTGGTTAAAAAAGGAAATCAAAGATGTGACTTTCTCCCCTCTAAATTGAAACACCTGCACTGTTTGCTAGAATTGGGGTTTTTTGTTAGTAAGCCATCTGCACAGCTGAGATGTAATAATGATGTAATTACCAAAATAACAGCTTGTGACAGATTTGTGTGGCCATCAAGATTGTGATGCCATAACAGATTATCCAGTATGGTTAAAAGTGTTTAAAAATGTGCCTGTAAAGCAGCTAAAGTATAAAATTGATTATTACAGAGCTGCCTCTCTCAAGCTTTCTTCCAGGGTGCTTTTGTCATTAAACTGTGCTGTCCTGTCAAGAACTATCACGGCTAAAATGGCTGAACAAGGGAACACACTGAAGCCTTTGAAAGCAAGCAACTGTTCTGATTCTAGAATTAAATGTTACTCTGCCACATGATTTCTGTGAAAATAAGTTTATGACTACCTACAAATCTCACACAGCTTGACCAAAAATTAATGAAACAAAAGTAAAAGGTGTTAAAAGCATCCTGCCTCATCTTAGCTCAATGGGACAACCAACATTTTGTTATGAGTTGCCCTTTAAGTCTTCTGACAACTTAATTTTTTTATTAGTCCATTGATACTTAAAATTTGAGGACCAGGATTTAAACATTAAAATCTTACACAAATTCAAACACCCACTTCTAGCTCCCCAGCTATGTCTCTCTAATCCCACCCTATTCATAGAGGAGCAGCCATGTAAAAAAAACCACTTCCACACAAATGGAAGATGTACACACTTCAAGAAGTGCCCAGGACTTTGGCAAAATGAAGTGATAAGAAAAAACAACATTCAAGGAAATTTCAATGAAAAATATCCTGCTGCCGTATTTATTTATGTTTATGCCTGTGGGTGTTGTAGTTCCAGAGTTTTCAATGAACCTTATTTCCCAGAATCAACAGTGGGACAGAATTCAGAGGTTAGTGTGGCTTTAAACCCTTTTGAAGTCTCTCTAGGAGAGACCAAACAATTGACATTGTAGAACAGACAGTGCAGGTCAGGGCAGAGGTAGTCTACTGTCTTTGAGAACAGCCCTTCACAAACAAGCTTCTGTTTTCTTTAACATCTAAGGTTCCTCAAACTTCACTGGACAGCTTTGCAAGGAGCAGACTGCAGAAGTTTGTCTTACAGATTACAGAGGCACAGGCACCACCGAGTCAGTTACCCCAAAGGAAAAGACTGTAAGCTTTTGGCCTTGAAGGGACAAAGTAACCCAGCTATGTTTCAGCCTGCATTTCCAGACATTTCAGACTATCTTCTGTATTTCCTTGGAGCCTATCCTCCACAGGCCAAGAATCACTTATCCTAATCTGTTTGCAGTGGCACATTCAAGCCAACAATCAAAATAAACACAAAGGATTTACTAGAAAAAAAGAACATTAACGTACCTGTGAGCCATCTAGGGCTTGCAATGACATGGCTTCATCACCCAGCCTCCAGTATGAGCATACCTGCAGGTCTGAAATAGTTTCTAGCAAAGGGCTGTTTAAGGTCTCTGGCAACAATAAACTTAAGAACCCAGACAAAAGACCAGTTGCTCCAAAGACAATATAAGGCAGAGACCACTGTACAGATTTCTAGGAGAAAAGAACAGAGAGAGCTAGGATGAGATCCATTCCTTCTGGCTTATATTGCATATTAAAGCACTTAAGTCTTTACAACCATTCCATCTGGCAAGTGTTTGTGTTCACGTTTAGCATAAAAGTTCCTGATTCTAATGGGGTTTTTAACCAATATTGTCAGTTTCATCTTATCAACACTATGAGATCCACACAGATTTTGGGAAGGCCTTTAAAAGAAATGCCTACTGAATTTATACTCAATTCTTGCACATAACAGATTTCTTTGTTAAAATGCAACATTCCTCTGTAGTAGGGAAGACATACCAGAGAATCACAGACACGCCAGTTGGAAGAGATCTTTGGTTATCTAGGCCAAACACCAACTAAGCATGACTACAGCCAACACTAGACTAAGCTGATCATAGCTTTGTGTAATCACACAAAGTTTGAAAAGATTTTCACAGAGTTTGAAAAAACTGCAAGGATGGAGATTCCCCTTGAACAGACTGTTTCAGGGCTGTATTAAGTCTCTCAAAAAGAATATTTGTCAAATTTCCTCTCTAACCCCCAAGCCAAAACTTGTGGCCATTGACTCCTGCTGAACTGTTCCACAGTGCTGGTAAGATCAAAGGTTCAATATTCCCTCAAGCTTTCATCTGAAGCCATGTGCTCTAGGCCCCTAACCATCTTGATTACCCTCCACTGGGCCCTCCCCAGATTTTTAACATCCCTCTAGCATTGTGAAGTAACTTAATCTGTGAGCCACACACTGAACTGGGCTTGATGTCGCTCAGTGTGAAGTTTGCCTGTTTGTCATGAGAGCAAACTGCTAGCTCCCATTTAACTTGTCATCCATTGTCATACCCAGGTGTTTTCAAGGAAGACTGCTATTTAGCCAGTTGGTTCCCAGCCTGTACTGACCACTTGATTAGTCCACATCAGAAACAGAATATTATTCTTCTTGCTAGTCTTCATGGTTGACTGAGAAGGTCCCACTGGACTCGAGCTCTACCATTTGGTGTGTCAATCATTCCTCCTTATTCCTCTTAAAATATGAGGAGGATGCATTCTGTCTTATCTTCCACTTGTCATGAGCCATCAAATACTGAGCCTGGCACTATCTCTTTGAGCCTGTCAGTCCATGCAATATTCAAATCTAATATTCTTTTCATCCAGGACATACTTCCTCAGTTTCCAAACAAGAGTACTGTGAGACAATGTCAAAAGCCTTGCAAAAGCCTTTCCTGCTCTCCTTTCCTTCCTCATCCATACTATCTTCTGTGATGAAATGGCTGACTATTAAATCAAACTGGCTGAGAATTAATTGTCCTTTGTAAATCCATATTCACTGATCCTGATAACCTCCTTGGCATTCACATGCTCAGAAACAGACTCTGAGAGGTCATCTCCCATGATCTTTCCAGAGATACAGTTTGTGCTGCTAAGCCTGTACTTTCCTGGATCCACCTTCCGATCTTGAAAACAAACATAGCATTAGTTTTCTGCCCCCTGTCCCCCTCCAGTTATCAGTGACCTTCCTTAACAGCAATGGTTTATCACAGATGATGGACACTTGCCTCACTATCAAAGCAACCTCTTTCATTACCTCTTATGAAATCGTATCCTATGGAATAGAAAGCTTTCAGCATTAAGATTTATTATTGAACCTATTGCTCTTCTACTGTTTCCTGGCCCTCTGCTTCAACCATGTTGATATGCACACAGTCTTGGCATGAGGCTTTGCCTATGAAGACTAAAGCAAAAGCGTTACATATTTAAACTTAATTCACAGAATCACAGAACGGTCAGGGTTGGAAGGGATGTCTAAAGATCATCCAGTCCAACCTGCCTGCTCAAGCAGGTCTGCCTAGATCAGGTCGCACAAGAACATGTCCAGGAAGGTTTGAAAACCTCCAGGGAAAGAGACTACACATTCTCCCTGGGCAGCCTGTGCCAGGGCACCATCACCCTCACAGGAAAGAAGTTTTTCCTTGTGTTTAAGTGAAACTTTTTGTGTTCCATCTTATGCCCATTACCCCTGGATTTGTCACTGGATATTATAGAAAAAAATGCTGCCCCATTCTCTTGGCATACACCTTTTAAATATTTGTTAAGTATTAATGAAGTCCCCTCTCAGTCTCCTCTCCTCCAGGATGAACAGTCCCAGATCCTGCAGCCTTTTCTTGTAAGAAAGATGCTCCAGTCCCCTCATCATCTTGGTGTCCGTGTGCTGGACTCTCTCCAGAAGTTCGCTGTCCCTCTTGAGATGGGGAGCCCAGAACTGGACACAGGACTCCAGATGAGGCCTCACCAGGGCAGAGTAGAGGGGGAGGAGAATCTCTCTTGATCTGCTGGCCACACTCTTCTTGATGCATCCCAGGATGCCATTGGTCTTCTTGGCTATAAGAGTACATTGCTGGCTCATGGTTAGTTTGTTATCAACCAACACTCCTGGCTCCCTCTCTGCAGAGCTGCTCTGCAGCAGGTCACCCCCAGCCTGTACTGGTGCATGGAGTTGTTCCTCCCCAGATGCAGGACTCTGCCCTTGCCCTTGTTGAACTTTGTGAGGTTTCTCTCTGCCCAACTCTAAGCCAGTTGAGATCCTGCTGAAGGGCACCACAGTCTTCTGGGGAATCAGTAAGTCCTCCCAGTTTGTTGCCATCAGCGAACTTGCTGAGGGTATTCAATCTCATCCACCAATAAAATATTAATCTCATTCAATAATAAGATAAATATTTTCTTCATTTCTATTAGTTGATGGAATCCTTATTTGTGCTCCTTCACAGTTTCTTCAGAAATTTTTCAGAATTTTGCTTTGGTTTGACAGGCTGCTGTGAAGTTTGTACCCAAAAGTCTTGCCAGTGAATCGGCTCTCCACATCATCTTCATTCATTGAAAGATATCCCACTTTGCTGATAATTATAATCTATGGCTATTCAATGAGTGTACTGACAGTAAAACTATTTATTCTCAGGAAAAAAAAAGGAGTTATCAAGCTCACATGCTTTATCTTGATGTAGCAGATCTTTTAATAATGTGAGCTTTTTGCTGTTGCTCACTTAGGTTTTAAAATTGGGTATTGCTATCTTGGTATTTTGAAATTACTACACTGATAAAGCCCCACTAGCAAAGTCTCAAAATTCTTATAGGGTTAAAACATCTTCTGAACTACATAATGTTACGTTTTTGTCTGATCACAGATTACACGGCAGTGCCTTTGGCCTACCACAATACTGTTAAGACATTCAGTTTACATATCTTAATCTATATATATAATTCATCAAAAATATTGCCACCTCTGTAAGCCTCTGATACATCAGAGCTATACACTAAAAATATATATAACAGTTAGAAGTTCAGACAAACCAATGAAGGGACAAAAGGAGCAATGATTCCACCAACACGAGAAAACATGGAGCAGGCACCCATTCCAACATTCCTAAGAAGAAAAAAACCCTAATTAATCATTGATATTTGCATAGAAGAAATTATGACTTTTGAAAAGTGCCAGTGAGTATGAGAAAAAATTCAGTCATGACCCTAAGCACATTAATTGGCAAAGCAAAGTCAACTCTAAGTGAAAACATCACAAGACAGGAATTAAAACATTCAGAATTCTAACATACATACAGAGAGGGGTAAAAAAAAAAAGCACAATTTTGCTTAATGCATCTTATCTCTGCCTGAAGGTGGCTAAATTCCTTTATCCAAATCCCATTTATCAGTAGATTTTCCCACCCATGAAAAACACCACAATGTAGTTTCACTGGTAGCTGATTATCAACGCAGTTAAAACATCTACTAAAAATTGCACCCACATGATAAGATGTCTTTGTCTGCTCTGTCAGCACAAAGATGGGGGCACTTCTGCCTCTAGAGAGCAAAACCTTACTGTTACTTGCTTATGGCCTACAAAATACCATTACTTCTACAAAGATTATTGACCAGTCATCTTCCATGTTGGTGGTTAAGCAAGCTGAATGTTTAATGTAGTGGTCTGGTTTATAAAGCACTGGAAAAGTTACACATATCAGTCATTAAATATCAGCAATACTACTGTTAGTCTCAATAGTGGAGAGAGCTGTGTGCGTACCAAGCGGTCAAAGGACAATTTTACTATTATGTAAATAATATATGGTTAGCCTGAACAGAATTCTGCAAATTTGAGGGAAGAGGAAGGAAGAAGAGAGTAAGGGAAGAAATGTAGCTTAAAAAACTACAGATAATCATTATATATGACTGAAAATCTCAAATTAAAAGGTATACCTAATAGAAGTAAAAGGTGATCAGGTAAGAAAAACAGAAAAAACAAAGACCTTAAAATTAACTTGTGTTACCTGATCACTGTGGGATAAAGTTCTGATGTGTAGATGTAGACAATGTTAAATGCAGCACTGATTGTCAGTTTCCCCAGCAAAGACAGAGAGCGACTATTCACCACTGCAAACACTCCAGTATCTGATAGAGAAAATGTGACCTTTGTAAAGCTTTAAGCACTCAAATACATCTCCATAATCAGTTCAATCACAAAACAGTATGAAATGAAAAGGAATCTACTGAAGAATCTGCTGCTGTGGCCAAGTGTTTTTCTGTTAAAGGACAGTACTTACAAGTGATCTATACCTTCAGAAGAACTCTCAAAACACAAGAGAATCCAAGGAGCCTTCTTTTAGGCATCACTGGCAGAAATCATCCAACATTTTATATATTCTGTGTCTTCAGATTTATTACCTTTGTGTGTGTAATCAAATTTGTACAAAGAGGAAAAGTCTCTCTTTAATACAATTGGAAAAAAAAATCCTTAAAAATGGATTTTAAACTCATGGCAGATTTGCTACTAGCTCAAAACTGTTTCCATTCTACTAAATATAATCCAGTAGAAAATGACTGGGTGAAATGATTGAACAGTGTCAGGCATTACAGAATGGAACTATTGCTCAATATCAGAAAAAAAAGAGAAACTGAGTTTTCCTTTCCTTGTCCTCAATATTGCAATTAAGTGACACCTCCAAAGTATTGAAATCCTGCATAAAGGCTCTACCAGAACATCAAATTTTAGACACAGAAGATACAAATCCTATAAATATAGTAAAAGGTGAAACTAAAATACAACATTTTCTGAGTCGACCATTAATAAAATACCAAACTAGTTCTGTCTGTAAGCTGAAAAACAATGGATATATTTTTCAAAAGTAAGCAAGACTTTTTAGTAATAAGAGCCCTATCCAGCATCAACTCTATAATGTGATAACACGCTTCTAATACTATTAATTTGGAAGAAAAACAAAAAGACTGTAAGATTCTCTAAAGAACCATATCAAATACCCCACTTAGCTCAGTTTTGTCAGAACAGACAGTGCTTGTTTTCTTATACCAGGCACATCAGAATATGCATTAAATGCCTACAAAGGAAGGCTACAAAAGCTATTACTGCTTTGAACAAAATCATGCTCAGTAGAGACAGCTGCTTGCTTGTGGCTGGTTAGCCATTTCACTTCCTAAGGCACTTTGCTCTTGGCTGACTTTGGCAGTTCAGCACACAGCTGATTTCCTGAGGTCTTGCTGTTCTATCCCCTAAAAAAATCTTTCTTTTTGTATGTTACATACTTGGACTGATAGGCAAAAACTGCTTGATGACTGGTATCAGACTAATCAGAGTATCTGGACTCTAGAATCTGCAACACTTCTAGAAACTTGAGTTATACTCCTTCTAAAAAAAAACCCTATTACCTATTAGATTCATTGTCATCTACAGCAACTTTCACACTTCTCTTATCATAAAGATGTAATATTTTTAAATTATGCTTCCAATGATTGAAGCATTTTTTTTCTCCTTGTAGCAGAGGTTATGCATACAGAAATCTTACAAGCTGAGATGAATTAAACAGTTTTACAAGAAAAATTGTTCACTGTGCAATTTTGTTTCTATCACTTAAAAAAGCATTAAAAAATGAAGACATGAACACATTGTGTTTTCATTTTGCACTTCTTAAAGACCTCTTGCTTCAGATTTTCAGAACGCTCTCAGAACTGAAGTTATGTGGCCATATTACTGATACCACAACCACATCAGCCTTGAACATTACAGAGCAGTGAGGAAAAAAAAAAGGAAACTTGCCCCAAGATTCAGTTCTTAGGATCTTTTGACATTGGTCTTTCACTTAGACAAGGTACATACAAGTTAAATGGGTACTAGTTATATCTACATATCATTTAGCTAATAGAGATACCCCCAATAAATATCAGTCTCTGAGATTAAGTTGGAAAGGCTGGAAAGGAGTGACTGATGTGATCAGAAGGGCAGAATCCATGACAAAAGCTGAAATCCAAACCTTTCTAGCAAGCTTTCCTTAAGGTCTTAGGAAAGTTGCTGCTTAGCCTTTCTGCAAGTTAGCTTCTCTGGCTTGGAAAATTGAGACTCACATGTGGTGTGAGCTTATTAAATCTACTGGCAACTATAAAATTCTTCAGCTGTAGAATGCTGTGTTTACCAATTCTTATCACATACTCCAGAAACAGAAAGAAATGTTTACCTTTCTTTTTAGGAAGAAACATGACAATAAGACAAGCCAATCCTCCCAGGAACAGAAATGCACTCAAAGTTCGCTTCCGACCAAACCTGATGTGCAAGGATAACACAGCTTTATTGTGCATTAGAGCTGCAGTTTGCAAAGCAATGAGTTCCCTAAATTCACACCATCTTATTATTTGCAGTGGAAATTTTGAATGCCATCTCCCACAAAAATTTCCTCTCACACTGATTTTAAAACAAGCTTCTACCACACTCTTAAGACAATGAGCACCAAGAAACCTTTATGTAGTGGCTGACATTTTCTAGGATTTGTAGTTGCTTCCCATCGTGTGTGCATGTTTGTAAAACTCCTGACTCGGGAGACACGTGGAGAAGAGATTGGGAGGTAGCTGAATTCTACAAAAAGTGAAAGACATCGTCCAGAGTATCCTGGCTCAGGAAAAGGATAAATATCTGAATGAACAACTCTGCTAATATATTAGTGCACACAGCAACTCTAAAGTGAAACCACAGGGCAGCTTCACTTGAGTTTAATTGCAACAGCTTTGACAAAACAGTGACAGTGAGGGATTACAAGACAGAGGTGGGAAGAATGCCATCTTGTGTTAGCATAGAGTCAGCACAGCTAGGTTTGACTGATTTAGGAGATCAGCCTCACCTGACACAAACTTAGATGGCTCATTAACAAGTGAGCTACTGAGAACAAGTTAAATTGTTATTCGAAATATATGAGTAGTACTTTCAAGTTGAAGAAGGAAACCCCAACACAACAGATATAAGCTAGGAGATGCTATATACAGGAAATCTATCTTTGAGAAAGAAAAAGGTAACAAAACTTTGAATGGGTTAATTTCATACTTACCATTTTTGATTAATCAAGTAAATACAGATTGGGTACGCTGGGATTTCTATCAACCCTGAAAGGGCTAAATTGGCATAAATACTTCCACCTAAGTCACCCACATTAAGAGTAAGACCATAGTAAACCAAGCTGCACACAAACCTGCAAAAGACAGAAAAAGAGCAAAATCAGAGCTGCTGCCTTACCTGTCAAACCAAAGCACTGGTCTGACACAGTACACTACAAAACTATATTTAGAGTTTCAGAAAACAGGTCAAAAATGTTTCTCTGCAAGTCTATGATGCTTTCTCAGTAAAGAAACCATTTTGTCTCTGCAAAGATCCAATTCCCGACGTATTACTCAGTTACACTTAAGACTACACTTAGGAAGAATGTGCATGAACCAGAATAAGGTAAATGTGATGATTATTTGACTTGAGAAGTTATGTCTTTTTGCTTTTATCACATTACACTTTTGTCCATATTTTTTCCAATTACCGTAAACCCTTTCAAACAGTTCAGATTACACTTCTGCCTTGTTTTAATTTCTACACCCTGGTCTGGACTTATTCACTCTCCAAATCTGATTTTTTACTCTTCTTTTGTAACCCTGACTGATGGACATCTTTACAGGGAGGAAAGGAACAGGTCACCAATTCATTCTGCAGGAAATCAGCAATTCTTACTTAAGGAACAGAAAAAACAACTATTCCACAGTAAGCACTTGGAAAACCAACAGGAACACAGTTCTGTGGTGTCTGTTGACTAACTAACACCTTTTTTTTTCCCCCTAATCAATACATCTTCCCAAAGTATATGCATTGTAAAAGCAACTGTATGAATAGCAATGCCTGAGGATTTGGATACCATGTTGTTCATAAGGTTCACTTGTAGCAGCAAAAGTGCTTAGGGCTAGCAGAGATACCTGGCACAAAAGATGTGCTTTTGGAGTTACATTTTTCTATTGACTTAGAGATAGCATCATGAGTTCCAGCTCCTTACTATAGCAATTTCTAGCACTGCCAGCACTTTCTCTTAAGAAAATAAACATACTCATTAGACAAGGTAGGCCATCCACCTGCTAATCGGCTCCTTACACACAAAACAAAGAACAATCCACAGGATTTAAAGTACTGACACAACACTGGGCCAAACAGGAGGACAACACAACTAATCTCAGAAGCCTTAGAGAGTCAGAAAACAAGGAGGTGCTTCTCGACTATTTTGAGACTCAAAAAACATGACAGAAATGCAAAGATGTTAGAAATGTACTGAGAAAATACTACAATACGAGGGCTCTCTTTAGGTATAGTGTCCCTAATAATACAGGCTGAGACTAAGTACAATGTGCAGGATGAGCCAATTCTCAGTAACATATTCTCTCAAAGACTTAAAGAGGCAACAGTAGCACAGCTGGGCCTACAAAGTATTTGAAGTACCACGTAAACATCATGATCAAGGTGCGTCCCAAGAGAATCCTGTATCGGAACAGATCCAAGAAGCTGCCAGTCTCTCTGCAGCTCCTCTCTGCTGGGAGTTTTAATGAAAAAGTGCACTTCTGCTTGCGGTTCCTCTTGGCAATGAGGTAGAGGGCATCTTCTGCTTCATTCAGCCGGCCTTGTGAGTAGAGCCAGCGGGGGGACTCTGGAATGAATCTGAAACACACATATACACACAGTTTTAGGGATGTTCTTTCCTATGGAAATAAGCCTGAAAAAAATGAAAACATTTCAGTGTAACATAGAATTTTTCAAGTAACTCTTCAGGTATAAAATTCACTTGCTGAAACAAGAGACAAAGCACGTTGAAAGGAAATGGAACATAAATCATATCTAATTTAGATACCAAGAAATTACATTCATATATACATATATACACGTACATATGTGCACAACACTAGAAGTTACAGTATCTTTAGGACTCTGCCTTAAGAGAACTTAGAATTCAAGGGGCATCACATTACTACAAGTAATGCAGTGTATTTTTCTAACACCAACTAGTTGTCTTCCACTTCTCATTTTCCAACTTCTTGACACATTCTCTCCCACAGACAGGAAGGCAGAAACTGTGCGAAGGTCAGGCTCTTGCTTCCCATGCCCACTGTTCTCCTGATAGGTCTGTAGGCCTACCAAACAAATCTTCTTCTATTACTTTCAAATTCATAGAACTATCTTAAACTTTAGTCTGTTGCCAGAAGCTTTCTACAATTTTTGCCTCTGACCAGAAGGGATATTTTTCCTTCACATTTAAACAGAAGTATCTCTATGCTTTTATAAAAGAAAAGAGCTTAGAAAGGAGTATGTTTTCTTCCCTATGCTAAAAAAAAATCTGGTAGCATTTTCCACAGAGTAGTTTGCGAACAGTGTGGGAGGGAGGCAATGTGAAATTTGGAATTAAGAAATCCTTTCTTACAGTAAGACAGACCTCTGAGCACAGCTCTGAAATCCAAAGCATAAAACATTTAAAACAATTGTACACATCTGAAAGTTAATTTTCTTTTTTCCAAAGGCCACAAAGACCACCACATTTTGAAATATCAGAAATGTCATCTCTGCCTTTCACCTCATGTACAGCATCGAATACCTTTCCCTGAGTTCTGATGCTTCCTTTGAAAAGGTTGACTCTCAGCAAAGAGCTTCGTTCAAAAAGTTAGTTACTGAAGTTAAACAGATGTTGGAAAGAAAAAAGCCTTAAATTTAAACAGCAGTTAAAGTTATTTTCTCCTTTCTGTCCCTGACATTTTGCTGTCACAAAGTGTACAAGAAAAGAGCACGCTGCATCATATAGCTTTCAGCACTGAAGCCCACAAAACTCCCCTACTACCTTAATAAAAAGTCTTTTTCCTATTCTTTACTAATCACATTTTAAAAATAAAAGGAAGCTTCCCACTTTTTCTTTTGCAAGTCACCTGTTTAAGATATATGTTAGCAATTTTGTTTCTTCTGTGTAAGCACAATTATAAGAGAAACCTGTTATCACATAACCACAAAAACATTTCTCTTTTAACATGTATATATAGTGTCTTGTAGCATATCAGACAACAATTTAGATCATCTACATATATCAGTTAAGGAATAAGATGTGCTTCTGCATCATTCTAGAGGCTGTTCCCATCTACAGTAATAATACATATGCAATACAATGTACACATTTTGAAATACTGCAGCACTGCTACTTAAAGAAAGCACAGAGGATGAGGCAAGAAAGATTGAGAGAAATACATCAGTTACACTATTTCATGCCATCCCAGGAAGGCACCTTGCCTTAGCTGCTTGGATTGTTCATTGGTTTTGTTTGCTTTGTGATTTTTGACATCTTTATTGATGAAACTCAGTTTGAAAAATAACTTACAGAGACAGAAGAAAGACGACTGTTCCTTCCAGGTTAACCACAACTGCCAGCATCCTCCAGGAACGAATGAAGTACCCTAACAAAGCATACTGGGCAATTCCCACAGCAAAGAACAAGCCACCAATAGATCCTAACATACAACAAAAAACAAAACATTATCACTCCTTCAAGGAACATTATTAACTCTCAATACATGGGATCAGACAGGAATTAATACTTAATGAACAAAAATTTACCCATCAATACAGGCAAAATCACAACTATTTGCCCCCCCAAAATTCTGTCCTTCACCCATGCAGGGCAAAAGTATTACACCTCACTGCAAAGATCACTACAAGTCCAAAAAACACTCTTCCACATCCTTCCCACCCAACAAAGCCCCATAAATAATTCAAGTCTTGTAATGCCATATCTGTTTCATCTTTATATGTGTAAAAAAAAATACCACAAATCACTGCAAAATTGGTATTTTTAGGAATATAGTATTAATTTGTAGCTCTTATGACTTGTAAGACACACTGTTTTAAAACAGCCTCAGCATAGCACTTCTGTGGCACTTGTCACCAACTGGGCAAGTCGGGCCCCATAACCGTAATGGTAAAATTTATCCTCATCGTATCTGAAGGACACTTTCAACACTGGGAAACAAGTAAGTTAAGAGTGTCTGTATCTTTTGTTGCAAATTCTAAGGTTGATTACAAAAGGGGACTTTTTTTTTTTTTTTTACATATAAACAACAGTTGTTTCATCTTCCCATTATATAAAACCACTTTTCATTTATTTGAGAACTGCCAGGAATCAAAGAATAGATATTTAGCATACAAACACTAAGTTCTGTTTATCAGAGTCCAAAATTTTGATTGATAGAGCTCAGCTATTACAAATGCTGGATGAGTACTTAGCTGTGTAACATTCACAGGGGATGCTTCAACTGGACTTTTGTCAATTTGAGTGATGCAGAAACTTGAATGACCTGAAGTCATCTGCTGTGCTTATCTAAGGTTCATATTAAACAAAGCAGGGTTCAAAGATTGTGCTCACACAGACGCAGAGTGAAATTAGTAATGGCTATGGTGTTAGCTCAAGAGGTGTGTGAGACTGAAATCTATGAATTCTGACAGTAAGGACACTGGCACTCAAACTTTACCTGCTAATGCCCAGTAGGCAGTACCCACACACTCATTCAGTAGAACAAAGGCCACCAGTGACATCCCACCATTCATCATCCCTACTAAGAAGCGAGAGATGGCAAAGAATTCATATGAGGGGGAGAATCCATTTGCAATGGCAAACACAATGTCAAGAGCAAAGCCTGGAAAACAAGGCAAAAAAATTCATTTCAGAGGAGAACAAAACAAAACAAAAGCATTTAAACAGTGTTTTCACTTGATGTTTAATGACATCTGTCATAAGTAATCAGTCAATTGCAGGTTTGGGCAGAAATTTAAGCATCTAAAGTAAATATCATAAAGGAGGTGGTGACAAAAGGAATGGCTTCTGACACATAATTTGTACTATTAAACCTTCAAATTCAGTCCACAGCAGACAATTTTTTTTTACTCAGAACTACTGCCTGGCTCCATTAAGATGGCTAGATATTTACCTCCATAGGATATTCCCAAGGTGCAACAAATTCCTAGCAAGTTTTACATGCAAGAACATTGCTAACAAATTACCAGAAATTGCAACCTGTGAAGCACTGCATTGAATCATAGAATTGTTTCATTTGGAAGAGACCTTCAAGATCGAGCCCAGCCTTTGTCCCAGCCCTATCAAACACTAGACCATTTCCCTAAGTGCAACATCCACCTGTCTCTTAAACACTTCCAGGGATGGTGACTCCACCAATTGTCTGGGCAGCCCGTTCCAATACCTGACAACCCCTTCAATAAGCCCTTATTTTTTCTCCAGAACACTGCCCAGATGTTCAGATAGCAACTGAATGGTCAAATATTAATTTCTTGTCCCTGTTTATATTCCTAAAGTATACTGGAAGGACAACAGAAAACAACAACAACAAAATCACAGCACGTGATTCCCTGCTGCACACCAAACTCTCAGCAGAAACTGCTTTTGCCACTGATCTTCAGAGATGACACCTCTACTTCATTCCTTTTGTTAGGTGGCAGTACTTACCTGTAAGATAGACTTTCTTCCTCCCAAAGCGATCTGAGAGCTGGCCAAAGGAGATCGCTCCAATAAACACACCACTGAAGTAGAAAGAACTGGCAGCACTAACTTTGTATGATGTGTTGCCAATTAAAAACCACTGGATGGAGGAAAAAAAGAAAAAGGCAAATTAACCAGAACACAAGCAATTCATCACCACTTAATAGCTGGAGGGGAATGACACATACTTTAAGGCAGGTCAAACTTTGCATAAATCTCCTAAGCATCACATTCAGTCAGTCATTCAGATAGTCACCAAAACACAACTGTTGTCTCCATCTAAACACGTGATAACCAATCTTGAGGTTTCCCCAAATCATGTGCAGTCTTTGATTCTGAAATCAAGGACACATCCCTCAGAATATCTGAATTTTTGTAACCTTCTCCCACTCTTCCTTTTATTGCCTTTTCTAACATAAATCCATTAGCTTAAATACTCAGTCCTACCTCTTGACATATGTCATTGCATAGGCACACTATGCAAAAACAAACACGTGGCTTACGTCCAAAGAGAATCTTGTATATGCTCCTCATTATGAATTGTTGTGCCACTAAGAAACACTTTAGTAGCATTACACAGGTTCTCTGGTATTGCAAATACTCATCCTTTTTACAGTGTACTCTGTGTCTTTTCCAGTTCTTTTATTCCAAATACAAATCTGATCTTCATATATGATTCTTACAGACTTAAATGTCTGATGTTGAACCTGACAGGAAATTAAAACTGTAGAATGAAAATATGCCATACTCTCACTGTTTAACAGTTACTTTCTTTTGTATTCTAAAAGCTCCACATCTTTTGTTCTTTTCTGCTCCTCTTCCACCTTGAGATAATGTTTCCTTTTAGTGACACCCAACTTTTCTTCCTGTGCTTGTAAGCCAGTGATTATGTCATTATCCCTGCCAGTAACACTCTAATCTTCTCTTCATAATCTTCCTCTACCAAAATCCCATCAGATATCCTCTCTAGCAAAGCTTGTATTTTAGCAAAGCTCAGTTATAAACTGCCTCACCATGAGAACAGTGACATGCAAGTAAACCTATCCAAGATTAGGGAGCTAACAAAACAAAAACATTCAAAAGCTCAAAAAAAATAACTTGTTGCTCTCAGTATATGCTTCATTTTGAATTGTCAGTTCAACAGTGAGGTATTTACTGGTACAGTAGGTAATCACAGAATGGCTGGGGTTGGAAGGGACCTCTAAAGATCATCTAATCCAATCCCCCTGCTCAAGCAGGTTCACCTTCATTAGATCACACAGGAACACATCCAGGAAGGTTTTTAAAACCTCCCAGAGGAGACTTCACACCTTCCCTTGGCAGTCTGTGCCAGGGCTCCATCACCCTCACAGGAAGGAATTTTTTCCTTGTGTTTAAGTGGAATTTTTTGTGTTCCAGCTTTTGTCCATCACCCCTTGTACTATCACTGGGCACCACAGAAAAAAAGAGCTGTCCCATCCTCTTCACATGCACCTTTTAAAATACTCGTCAGTATTAATGAGGTCCCCGCTCAGTCTCCTCTTCTCCAGGCTGAACAGTCCCAGATCCTGCAGCCTTTCCTCATCAGAAAGGTGCTTCAGACCCCTCACCATCTTTTTGCCCATAAATCATCCAGACGGACAAAATTCAATTCTAAAACTAGCCATGTGACCACAAATCAGCTTTTTGAAGTTTCTCTAGATTTTATAAACAACTTGCAGGAAAATGCATTCATATAACAATACCATATCAGATTAATTTTATCTTGAAATAACACAGTTTGTTTTATAAGAGCTACAATAATCATGCCCTAACTTTTGGTATAAAATTTTTAAAAGCTGCCAGCAGTAAAACTCAATGACATTAGATGCTTTCTGAATCATTCAGGGATTAACGGATAATTGGATTGTGAAGTAAAACTTATACTGCAAATTAATCTCAACAGCTAATAAGCTCTTTAAAGGGCTCAAGGCTTTTCAACATAAAGCACATTCTATATATGCTTGATATTAATAAATCAAGCTTTTTACATCAGAATATTTTCAATGTAAATTTGCAGAGTGATGCTATGAGACAAGCACTAAAAACATCCTCCTCCAATACAGAAAAAGCTTCCTTAAGCATCAGTAATGAAATTACATTGTGATGAGATAACCCCCAAATAAGTGCAATCTCACTAAAATCTTCATAAAAGATGCATAGACGAAGTACTGAGGGATATGGTTTAGTGATGGGCTTGGCAGTGTGAGGTGACTGGTTGGACTCAATGATCTTAAAGGTCTTTCCATCCATAATGATTCCCATGATTCTATTTAGCATAAAATTTCCAAATAAAAACCATTTGTTAGCCAAATGTGTGGTGTAACAGTGAGAAGCAGAAGAAGTAATAAAATTTTATACACAATGGCTCTTACTGAGAAGTATGTTAAAGAACTAGAAAACAGAATCTGCATTAGTTGTTTTGGGAGGTTTTTTTTCGTTTTGTATTTTTCAAGTTAACTTAATTCTTTACCTGCATTTCTCATTTATCTCATTCTTCACAAGAGTTATGTCCTAAAATACCACTAGGCTCCACAAACGTGTCTGAATTGCCAAGTCTAAGAGAATAAAAGATTCTTGGATGAATTAAAAAGCAAAAACGAAAAAGACGAGAGAAAGTCTGAAAACCTTACTGAGCTTTAAACAATGCTTTAAAAAAACCACCATCCATTAGGATTATAATTTAAATAGCGGAATAAGTACTCATATCCTCTTTTTTACCAGAAAAAGAAGCAATGCTTGGTGTACAAAACTGCTTGGTACTATTCTAAAGGCAATAGCTTTATTAATATGCTCATAACCAATAAAGTGCTTTACAGGACTAATTCAGATAGCATAATGCCTCTGGACAATCGCCATAAATTATCAAGTGATGTTACACTTGACCCAACTATTCAGCTCTAAATTCAGGTCTTGTAACAGATGCATCAGGGCTCTTGCACAGAAGAAATTGACATTAACAGATACTGAAAGCTCCAGGAAGGACAGATGTTGCACACATCACTGCAGAGTCTGGAATAATTTCTGTAAGGACTGTATCTACAACATGAAAGAAGATACAAAACACAGAAGCCACACCAGTAAAGCTAAAGTTTGTTTTGGGACAATATAGGGGGAGTTGCTTTGTCCACCTGACTCCCCACTACCTCGTCTTCTCTTATACCTGGTGCTTCAAAGATCATAGAATCATAGAATGGTAGGGTTGGAAGGGACCTTTAGAGATCATCTAGTCCAACCTCCCTGCAGAAGTAGGTTCACCTAGATCAGGTCGCATAGGAACATGTCCAGGCGGGTCTTGAAGACCTTCAAGGAAGGAGACTCCACAACCTCTTTGGGCAGCCTGTGCCACTGCTCTGTCACCCTCACAGTGAAATAGTTTTTTCTTATATTTAAGTGGAACTTTTTGTGTTCCAGCTTCATCCCATTACCCCTTGTCCTGTTGCTAGCTACTATAGAAAAAAAAGGATGTCCCAATCTCCTGACACCCACCCTTTAGATGGCAGAAACTACTTCCTTTCCAATTCCTCCAGTTAGCTTGCTACTGCATAATGTCTGCACTACACAGATTTGACCTTAGCAAAGGAATAACAAGAGGTGTCCAGAAAAAGCTCAGGGTCCATGACAATTTTTGAGTACTTTAGTAGTGAATGGCATGTTTCCAGCTCAACTGTGGAACTAGGCTACAGGACCCAATACATAACTTCCATTTGGAAAAGGCAGGAAGTTTTAGAACAGAATTTGGTCAAGATCTGCACTGCAAAATAAAGCTTTTTTTTCTTTTTTTGCCCGTAAAGATTATGAATATATTACCTGTTCTCTACCTGTAGGTAGCACCTGTTTCCTTTGCTAATCAAAATCTGCACCGGTATCGAAGAAAGCAGCAGTACAACCAGCCCCCTGCAAGTGATTTCAGATTTACTACCCACACACAAGACAATGAAGCACATTTCAGACCTACCTCAGAGACTATTGAAGTGAAGCTGCTGCTGAAGTGTATGTGCTTATGCACTTCACTGCCGTTGGCACTCAGAAGCCATTCCCCAAATGCCCTCTGCTCACTCGTTGACTGGTTGCTATGGCTCTGATTAGCTGACAGCTCTTGGAGATCCCAGTGGTAAGGAGGAGTTGCGCCCACCAATGCGATGAGGATGGCTTCAGTGGCCACATAGAGCTGGCATGAAAGACAAAAAAACATCAAAGATGCTAAACATCCATCCAAGCAATGTTTCATCTGCAGTGGGATCAAAGCAGTATTAAAAAAAATTCCTACATTGTATTTGCCTTCCTACCACTACAAGGTGCCACATATAGCTCTCATCTACTAAGTACTACCCACTAAAGAACCATAATTTCAACATGGTGTTTCTTGCACTTTTTATATGTTGACTACTTAAAAGAAGTTCCCTCCTGACATGTTTCCCTGTCTCACAGAGGCCCCCCAACTCCCACACATCACAAGTACGCCTCCTGGATGTATGGAAAGTCGCTAGTAGTACTAAGGAGACAAAACAAAACTACTCTTTAATGCAAGCATATTACTCTATCATATCCTCTCCTTCCACTTGTGTTGTTTGTTCTTCTAATTTGGCATTTGGAATAGATCTCCTCCTCACTGTTCCATATCTAATATTTCACACTTTTATCAAAATTAATTCTTTCCTATTTTTCAATAATTTCTTTAAGAGTAAAACGAGTTCACAGAAGGCAGCACACACGTGAACGTAACATATGCATTTTTAAATATATCTACATATTTATCCAGCCACACAAGGTCTAAATACAGTTATCAACAACTGGCTTTGTTCAGGAAAGAATAAATAAAAACTGCTGGAAACCCAGATGCTTCAAGTCTGCTCTAGAGATCAGTTACTGCCACTTAGAAGAATATTCACAGGCCACGTTACAACTCCACCTTAAACCCTAGTGTTTTTTGACCTGTTTCAACACAAAAGTTCCACAAAATCCATAACAGAAGATACATGAGAAAGTCTTCCAAGAAACAAACGCAGTTACTGGTGGTAGCAAAGACCCCTGACGCTCCAAATAAAACTGCCTCCTCTCAAGTCTTCACTGAGAAACAGTAACTCAGCACAGTAGCTCCTGATAAAAACAAACAAAATCCCGTTGCATCTGCCTACTACTTCCTCCAATATAAAAAAAAAAAGCTCAGCCATGCTACACCATTCCTCAAACCCCACTTCAGCCATCTCCTGAACAGAGTCCTTGCTCTGCTCACAGCATCTCCTCCCTATGTTTCTTGGGAAGAATGTACCCACAGGGACTGCGTTCTCAGATTCTCAAAACTGGGAAGTCCACAGACAATATAGAAAAACCAGAAATCTGAGGATCGCCGAGTTCGGATGCAAGCAATACCAGGTAAACCTATTCCATTCTGTACAACAGCTGGCATTACACTCAGATCCAATTGAGAATTACCACTGCATTAACAAAGAGACCTCCAAGTTACTACCTGAAAGCATTTTCATTCCAGCAGCTTCTTTTTGCATTCTACATGATGAACTGCTACTGTAGTGCAGGAGATTAATTAAAAAAAAATATTCTCCTTACATTTTTTAATATAAAATTATAGAAAACCAAAAGTAATCTGGGAGAAAATCCCCAATCTGTTAACTGTATCATTATATAAATTAAAGAACAAGTTCTAGATAGACAAAGAGGAAAGGATCTCACCTGGGAAAGAAGATAATGATTAAGATTATATGGGAAAAGAGGTGTTAAAAAGATGAGTGGCCAATGTTGCTAGGGATGTGTGGATACAGTGCTCTCAAGAACAGTTTGAAATTACTTAGAAATGACAATTAGAGGTCATGATCTCTGGTGCATCCCTGTGCTCCAATTTGGTCAGACAATTCCATGTTAGGACTAAGTGATAACACTCTTTTGTCTTAAAAAATAAACATTTTTGAAGTAGTTCAGGAAATGAAATCCTCAAGGCATTTCGTTCAGAGAAAGAAAGCGTAGCGCTTTTAATTTTTGCTCTAGGTGAAACCCATCCCAGCTACAGAAAAGTAAATTGAAAAATAAGTGATTGCAGGCACACAAAGAAACACTACAGGTATTTTTTCAATTAAAAAAATCAGCCTTAGGCATCTGACTGGCTGCAGCAGCAAGGCTGTAACAAAGACAGAAACATTTTCAACTGATCCGCTAAATCATAAAAATGTATGAAGATGGAAACGTGTTTTGATGTTATAAAATAGTATTAACCTATATTCAAGTTCACTGGAGTCACTGCTGACACAAGACTTTTTCCTAGTGATCACCTGCCATGTCCTTTGGCTAATAAGTACGGTAAATCCTCTTCATTTCATTGCAAAAACAAAAGAAAAAAAAACAAAACAAAACAGAAACACTCTTCAAAATTCATTTAAAATTCTGAAGACCAGAAACATTTTTCTAGAAACTGTCTTAAAATCATGACGAAGCAAACTCTAAACTTAAAAGTAATTCAAAACACAGTTTTTGTCATTCAAGTAAGAGGCAGGAATTGCTGCCAATGAATCTGGAGATTCCCCCCTTAAGAATTCTAAGTGCTTGCACTTAGCAGTAACATAGTTGTATAGACTGGTGAACAATACAAATCACCATGAAATCAACTGGAAATATTACTTAACTTTATAAGGTACAAAATGGCACTGGGACAAAGCAAATCCTTCACTTTTCATTTGTTCTACAAGCCAAGTGTATTGGGTCTGGGATGGTGGTGATTTTCCGCAGCAGCACTTGTAATGCTGTACCTTGTTAGCTTTGTGCTGTGTTGATAGCTAAAAACGTGTATTTGACAGCACATCAATGTTGTGGCTACTGCTCTCGTAGCATCAAGGCTCTCGTAGCATCAAGGCTGTCCCTCCAATATTTCTTCCCCCAGCTTCACCAGAATTGTGGGCAGGCAGGACCATGGGAGGGGCCATGCTCAGGACAGCTGACCCAGACTGACCAAGGAGATATTCCATATCTCTTGACATCAGCTCAGCAATATATTTGGGGAGAGGAAGGGGAAGGTATGGTTCATTTTGGCCTTCCAAAGCAACCATTAAGCATATTGAAGCCCTGCTTCTCCGCAAGTGGCCAGACATCGCTGATGATGGGAAATAGAGAGTAACATCTTTATTTGCTTTGCCTCTCATGCACATGGCTTTGCTATTTCTTTATTAAACCGTTTTTATCTCAACCCATCAATTCCATCTTATTTTCTCGCCTCCCTGGCTTGCTGAGGAGGTGGGTAATAGAGCAACATGATGGGCACCTTGCATTCAGCCAGAGTCAAACCACCACACCAAGTCAAGTCAAATTTATATTATTTATTGTACACCTTCTACTCATGAAAGTTATTAATTGGGTCTGTGTGGATGTTAACATTTCCCTAACAAATTCCATGCACTGATCTCTATTAATCAAGATGCATATCAAGCACTGGGGAAGGAGGCAGCAGCTCGTAATAACTGATGGTGAAATGCTGAGAGTTTTGTTACAAGTTTCTCCTATTGTTTGTATTCTCTGTAGGTTAAAATTCTCTAGTCTGCCTGTATTAGAAGTCTATGGCCTAAGGAGATTTATTAAAAGACCCTGTAAAATTTCACTTTCTCTGCTAAGTAGAAGGAACTTTAATTAGTCATTTATAGCTATTTCATTAACAGGTTTTGAAATTAACTGACAATTAGCATTTTGAAATTAATATTAATAGAAATGCCTGGAATGTGAAAAATGTAGAACTTCTAATAAGACTAGCAAGGGATGGGGAGGGAGAACTTCAATAGTTTTATTTGTGTTTAATGAAAACACACAGACAAATAATATAAGAAACTCTTTTAGACCTCACAACTTACCCACTATGAAGCAAAAATGAAAAACAAAAGCAAGACAAATGTTACTAAGAAGTGCTTTCAACCTTTTTAACCAGGTTATCAGCAATTCACAACGAGCCTGGTCATTCTAGACAAGTATCAGCTGAAGCATTCACTGCTGAACAAAATGAGTAAGCCATTAAATTCTGACCTTTCAAATACAGAAACATTAAAATTACACCTTCAGGAGAGACAGAAATTAAGGAAGAGTGACAAATGACTTTGCTCTGGTAGAAGCCCATGATGAAGGGTTAAATTTTAGGATTAGTCATTTCTGCTGAACCCATGGCAAGCAGCTGAAAAGCTGGAGGGCCACCTTATTTTTGAAAGTCTGATGATCTCATCCACTCTCAGCTATTTCAAAAGGGTGATTTGCCTTTAAATTCACATCATTTTTTCCCTTCAATAACTCATTTATGTAGAAAAGCTGTAAAACGTCTTCCTGACGCAAAATTATTATCCGCTGCTGAAAACTCATTCTTCTATCCAAGTCTGTCTCAACTCAGTTTCATAGCCAGTATCATTTTGGAGGGCAATGGCAGGGGTAGGGGTTTGGTGCTCCTTCTGTTCAGACTGGCCAGAAAGCATACGTGGCAATTAGTCAGGTGACTGCTGCCACCAAACAACACAAGCACACACAAGGGCTGCTTTACTTCCCATCAGCATAGGTAAATATTTGAGTCCCAGGAACAATCAGCTTCCTTGTACAAGTTTTCTGCAAAGATGGTCCAAGTGGGAGCCAAATCCTGTGTACACACCTTCGCTTGGCAGCACCATGGCAACACCACACACACAGCCCCCTTGTACCTGTACCTACCTAATGAAGACAAAACCGGTTATAGCATTGGTGACAGGACTGCAGGACACATACCTAAGCTCTCAATTCCTCAGCTCAAATTGCTTTAATGACTATATTTTGTAGTCTATCACAAAAACAAAAAAAGAATCTACCTTTTTTTCTGACAACATGAAAAAGTGAGCTTTACAAAATGTCGTAAAGTACTTTTGGCTCTGCACTTTTTTCACTAGCGCCATCTGAGAGACTCAGTAATTCTAGGTAAATTGGTATAATCTGAGATTTCTCAGTTCCTCTTAAGGAATTCAAGACAGAAGCTATGTCACAGCTTACTGTTAAGAAGACAGGTGTCAATCTTGCACAGAAGCAGAATCTTGCAAGACAATTATCTATATGACTTGCTCCAGGACAGATGAACAACTTAAGGGACTGAAAAGAGCCCAATAGGATTCCTCTACTGTGGCATACTAATCCTCTTGAATAAATTTGGACCTGGTGCTACCTAACACAGAAACACTAAAAGTTACAAAAAATACTCTTTTTTCCCCTTCAAAGATAACATAGGAGGTACAAGCAATGCACATACAGCTAGAGAGACCTGAAATGGAGAAGCAAGTGCTACAATAATGTGGGGGTGAGGGAGCCCTGGAACAGGCTGCCTGGAGAGGTTGTGGACTCTCCTTCTCTGGAGGTTTTCAAACCTACCTGGCCATGTTCCTGGATCTGATGGAGCTGAACCTGCTTTAGCAGGGGGGTTGGACTGGATGATCTCTAGAGGTCTTTTCCAAGCCCGACCATTCTGTGATTCTAGGTTACAAAGGATACCACCCTGAAAAGAAAATCTCTCAGCCTTGCCCTACAAAGCATCAAGTTCAGTGACAGAAATTAACAGTTTTACTGTATGTTTAAACTGTACAGCAGTTGACTGGTAGATTGAAAAGGAGCCTAGACGTGCTTCAGGCAGTATAGCCTAAAGCAGCTGCGTTTTTGTAGTATGCTGATCTACTTGCAACAACAGTTAAGAAAGGCAAACATCCTTATCTAGCATGGAATACTGTATCTCAAACGGCTGAGATGCCACTTCTCACTGCTATGACTAGGTCACCCTGGGCAAGAGAAGTACCTCACATTGACAGACCTCTGAACATGAGTAAGTTGGAAGTATTATTTTTCTGTCTTTAAAAACAAAAGGCAGAAAGAAAGCCTTATTAAAATATCTACACATAAATTTCCAGTTCCTCTCTGCCAAACATGCTTACACACTGACAAGTTAGAGAAGCATACCAATAAACGTGAACCAAGACCCAAATTTATGAAAAGCACTCTACATACTACCTGTGCTTAAACAGGAATACTTAAGTGTAAGTTAAATTAATGTGCAATCAAGTGCCAAGACTCCTCAGTTTTACACCATGTAGTTTTATCAATACCATCTCACAAGTGCCACTCCATTCTTCTTATGTAAAAGAGGAGTTGTAGAACAAAGCAAAAAAGTGCCCAATGTCTCTATTCCAGATTATGATCATACCACAAACAAGTCCACAACTGAACCATCTCAACGGCGTTACAAGAGAACATGAAGGACAAGTCATCAGCTGCTGTTAAAAAAAGGCAAGAACTGTGGGCTAGCAAGTATTGGGCAGCATTTAGTCCTGCATCCACAAATATGATTACTCTCTTGTCTGTATTTCATCTCTGTACCTTCCAGCCTGCTTTGGCTATCAACATATCTGACTCACAGCCACTACGATAGAGATCAAAGATCACACTTTACGATGCTGGTTCAGGACACTGCCAAAGAATACTGGGTAAACATCTTGGTCGCAACAGAGGGAGTTGTGCTAAGACAATGAGAAGAGCACATTCTCTGCTGTGCCTGGACTTCCTCGCTACCAAATGACTAAGGCATTTCACTTGGTAAAGAGATGCAATAAAAGCATACACTGATTACTTTAGAAGTTTCTGCTGTTGAAGTATCCAGACTAAAATACACTGCTGACATTTGTTTAAGCTGCTTTCGTTTATTCATTGAAAGGACTTGCCTGTGGATAAGCAGTTGGATCTACTTGTGTTTTGTTGGGTTTGTTTTGTATTAGGTTTTTTTTTAAGAAAAAAGGTCTTGGCTTTACTGCTATTTCAGAGCATCAGGATGCTCCATAACTGGAAAAAAAAAAAATCTTTGTTTTTTTCCAATGTTCTTGTGGAACTTGCTAAACCAGCAAGTGTTCAGCTTACAGCCTACAGGCCTCAGAAGTCCCTGAATTGCTTCTTAAAGTTATGGGAAAACAAATTAGAAATACAAGACTGTCAGGAATCTTAAATTTGCTGTACAAGGATTTAACATCTTTGTTGGGAAGTCTGGTGGGGGGTCTCCAAATTGAAAGAGATTGTATTTTTTAAAACACCAATAACTGAATAGTATACCACAAACATAAAGCTGTAATAAGTTATACATGCAACTCTTCAGCTTTCCTTACCTGAGGATCTCAAAAACTTCATGGTGCCTTCCAAGTCAAATTCTTAACACCCTCCCCCCCCCCCACCCCAAGTCCACCAGAATTAGGAAAATTACCAGGTGAACATAAATACAATGTTTAATCAGGATAAGTCCCCCTAACTTATAGATCATACTGTAAACAGACAAGACCTAGAACACAGATGCTATTGCTCCAGAGGGACTCCAGTCCCACTGGGCTGCTACTTGCAAAAAGCAAGCAGAGGTTTTACTTAATGCAAACAATGGATATGTATATGAAGCTCTATGTTACCTATAAATAGAAGTAGTTATATCAACCACTCCAGTTTAAAAAAAAATTAAATCACTTGAGAGCACAAAACTTTATCTGCATCAGAAATAAAGGGAAAGAATCATGTGCAAATTGGAAACAATTGAGTTCAGTTACAAGTCTACCACTTCTAGCACCTGAGAGGAAAGGAAAGTAGTCTCCGCAATAAAGGAAGTGTCACTGAGGAGAGCCCTGGTCGCATGCCAGTGGAAAAATACAGGTAATTTATTGCTGACAAAACAAGTTAGAAACTGCAAGTACATATGGGCAGGGATGAAGGAAAGGGAGATAATATGTCATAGTACTGTATTTTTAATCCACAGCCTCTGCTATCCAGTAGACTTTCAGCTGTTAACTCCCAGGCTCACCTTCTGAGGGTGGTCAGAAGGCAGACTGGCTACATGGATTGTTTCAGCAGCTTGCCAAGCTAAAACCAACTTGATTAACAGCAGAAGATGGACTGCTTCAGCCCCACTGAGTCCCAACTCCATTCCATTGCACAAAATATTCTATGTAACAATAACTTTACTGTTAATAATCTGAAAACATCTACTTGTATTTTACCCACACTCCATATAAAGGTGCCAGTCATCTCTCTGGCACCTTCCATTCCCAGTAGTTAAAAACATTGCAAAAGCAAGGCATTCAGCCACAGCTAGAGTACTTCTCTGCACTTCTCCAAAAACTCATGCTTCTTGCCATGCCCCATCAGCAATAAATCTCTTAAGGTCTTTACAACAGCAAATGGAACAGCTGTCTTCAAGGAGTGAGCTGCACAGAAACCAGCACCAGCCTTGTAAATTCAAATGCAAAAGCCAAAGTGTTTATATGAATACGTACACACAAAACGCAAGGCTTCAGCACGAAAATGAATGTAATGACATTAGAAAAGCATGAAGATCCAGCAGTTGTGAATGACACCTTAGAACCCCCTAAATATGAGCTCAATTACATGTGCATTGCAGTTCAAATGCAGTTGAAGAAGGGGAAAAAAGGCTACAGCTCATGTTTCTTCTATACTTCAAGCTTGCTCTGACCAAACTTTTCCCCTGCATACAAGCATAAATGTAAAGCTTAGCTGTATGGATGATGCACCATTTTGGATTAAAACACAACAGAACTTTGAGGGAAGATGGAGATGTAGGCAGCTGGTAAGGTGTTCACGACTCTCCTCCACTCAGAATTACTTTTTGAAAAAAACAAGAGCAAGTTAGCTATTTAAAACTGATCGGCAAGGAAGCAGTTATTAGAATTCAGCCTTCTGTGTTACACCTGAGAGTTAAGGATCCCACTGCTAGTGAAGTATGTCACAACTTAGCACTGTTATTTCAGGTTTTCTGGAGAATATAGCACAATGTCTGTATCAGCTGCATTCATGCTTTTAAGGTTATAACCATAATATCAGGAAAGAGAAGTGATTTTTAAGGAACAGTTAAAGACCTGAATGAAGTAGTTTCAAAAAAGACAAACCACACCAGGTCTTCGTAATATGTCTGATTCTTCTGGCAGCTGTATTTTATTTGCAGAAGGCCACTAAAGGACCCAAGGAGCCTTGGTTAGCATCTGAATTATTACATGTGAAGTGTAACACATGACCAAAAACCTACCTTTTTTCCCCTTAAAAGATTCCCCTCACCCAATGGGAGCGAATGGTAGGACTGGTCTTCACTTAAGAAGTTCCACCAACTTTAATGTAGAAATATTCTTATTTAAATTAGTAGCAGCATGTCTTTATGTGACTAGTCTCCATATTTACACCTACTTAGATTTTTTTTTCTTCCCAAATAGGAATAAGCTATACCAGAACAAGGAATTCTATTCAGTGATTTAACTACTCTTAAGAGCCTTCATCACCTCTACAAGGAAAGCAACACCATCCCTTAGCATAAGCATGTTCTGAGTAAGATAGAACATACAAAAATATGTGGAAATAAGAAGCTTGCCCCAAGAAATAAAAATCTGGGCCCCTACTTTTTGTATTTGTAGTCACACCATATATGAAAATACTTCTCCACATTAAGTGGCTGCACATGTTGGACATACATATACTGCAACTGCTTTCTTCAGAATTAGAGCGACTTAAAACTCTCACTTCTCCCATAGACGAAGAAAAACAGAAAACAGTGAGGTAATCTATGTGAAGGTAGGCTACACAGCAATTCTGTAAGTTCTTTTTATACCTGCCACCTTGTTTACATACCTTACAGATACCTATAGTTGAACTACATTTAAATTAATAGTCCAAGTAAACCTTGTGTAAACAGCATACTTGTCATGATGGCCCTGGAACATCTTCAGCATCCTGTACTAGCAATTGTAATGCAACTTGTGTAAAACTCATCTCTTTCCTTCATTTTAAACTGTTCACTACATGTCAGATTTGTTTTGCACTTTTTATTCAAGCAAAGTACTAATAGTTCACCTCATCAAAGACTGGGAGTAAGCTGTCCAATTTATGATCAATTTTGTCTAGTTCAAAGAATAGCTTAATAGACTCAGGCAACATAAGTATTAAAAGAAGATTCACTGACTAAGTACTTAATGACTGTCATTACAACTATAGAGCAATATCTCCCACCATTAAAGAGGCAGAATCCATATGGAGTGTAGATAAGAAATGTCAAGAAACAGAGTAAAACAGGCTACATATCTGTGATCCTATCTGAAGACAGACACTACTTCTTTTGAATTATTTCTAAAGATTTGGGATGACTCAATCTTACTTAAGGCACATCTCTTAATATCAGCTTTCCCTCAAAATGTTTGTGCAGATGGGCTGATTAAAGAACAGCCTTCTGCACTGGGATAGCCTCACAACAGAAGTCACACATGAACTTGCTACCAACAGTAAAGACATGTCAGCGGCACCATTCATTATGGCTGCACTGCATAAAGAACAACTTTGTCTCAAAAACAATTATTTGAGAAACTTGATGTTACTATCTTAACTGCTTTTCCACCTTCCCTTCAGTCAGTAATAAATCCCTACAATGGAGGTGAACACCACCTTTGATGACTGTCCATACTGCTGTGCAATGCACATTATTCAACTTTAGGCAAAGTCTTTTTCAGCTTTGCAAACAAGACCTTCCTTTTAAAGTCCTAACAAGTTTTTAAAAGCCTTTGAATAGGGAGATAGGAACACACTTTTATTCTCAGATTTCTGCAGGTTCCATTTGGACTTGGGCAATCCTGTACCTCAGATTCATTGGCAAAGGCAAACCTCTTTCAACCATATATGTTGAGTCGTGACAGAGCAAGAAACCGGGTGTTTTTTTTAATGTGGTTGTACGCTGTCAAGCACCTGATCAAGATGTGAGATTTTGTCTAATACACCAAAACACTAAAAGACACTATTCTTTAATAATGCTTCAAAATAGTTTCTTCAAAAGGTAATGAGAACCTTTCTAGAAATCAATAGATGTCAAGTAATTACTTTTAGTTCTAAGTGAAATCTTAAGTATTTAAAGATTTATTAGCTCCCTTTATTCCTCCCTCACTCTCAAAAATATACTGGAAATGCAAGACTAATCCAGCCTTAAATGCACATCACTAGTTTATCCCCACAGTCTTCAGAGAGGTGTGGTCTTTGGACAATTCCATAGATTTTGTAAAACAGTGTTTTTCTACACTTGCTGCTGTCACTCCAGTGTAACATTAGCAACTACTGCAACAGAACATTCCTAAAAAAATCTTCCAAAGTTCTACTAAGACAGTAGTGAACAAGCCAGACATACATTAATACAGTAACAGCTCAACAAGTTCACTGATAACAGCAGCTGATAGTAGAAGAATAACACAAATCAGAGAAGATGAAAGAAGCAGCCTACAAGACTTAATCTAGTTTTACACTGATAACATACAAAAACATTTTTCTGACTACAAGCAATCTGGAGGTTTTTTGCCAGTGTCAGTAAGCTCACTCCACAGGTTGAGTACGAGTTTGCCCAAGCCCACCTGAAAACTGACTACCATGTGGAAAGTCTCATCCACACAGACTTGTTTGGTGCATTTTGCCTCAAAGAAGTCCCATGAGCTAAACTATGTTTATAATTAGAATTCAGGTACCAGATATGTTGGCATATCAGGAAGGCTACATGGTGGAAGCTGTTAGCTGTAGAAATGTATATGAAAAGAAGAACACTAAGATGAGGGAAAATATCTGTGAAGCATGAAACTCAAGAGGTTAGAAACATGCAGAGATAAAAAAAGTGCAAAAGCCTAGATGAAAAGCAAGAACATCTGTTCAGAATGTTACAGGGCAGGGAAAGCTGAGAGTTTAAGCTCAGTATATTAGCATCAGAGATGAAGGGATTTAACACACTAAAGACAAGAATACCTCATGGGTGCAAACTATTTTTACCTTTAAAAACTTTTTTTAATACCAATCTGACAATCTGAAAATACAAGCCAACCAAGGCAAGGGACAGGGAAACAAGCAATAAAATGGAATAATCAGTCCATGACAGTCAGTGACATAGACTAACAGCAGTTCTCATTCCACAGCCAGATGCTGTATGTAATAAACAAAGAAGCCCGCAATTAACTAAATCTATGACACACGCAGCAGATACATTGCTTTACCTTTGGGTGCATACTCCAAAGTTTGATGATAAACCAGACAAAAGACTACAACCAGTGGCAGAACCTGCCTTCAGTCTTGCTCTTTCATATCCCAGTGACATATTACATAATTTGGCACCAATAAAGGTGCACGGAAAGCAACAAACTACTCAAGCAGGAACCAGTTGTCTAAGTCCAAACCTACTCACAGACTGAAAGAAAACAAGCTCCATATCTAAATCCCCTACAAACTTCTGTGCCTGTGTGATCTAAAGCAAAGGAAACACATCAGCCAGGTGATGATCCTCACTGCTAAAGTTCAACAATTAAAGATAACAAACACAAGAAGAAAACAAACAGACCTGCAAACCTAATAGCCTTTTGTCTTTAGTTATTCTGAATTAGTTATGGGATTTGTAAAGATCTTTGTTTACTTCTCCCAAGAGAAATGCCAGCTAATCCATTAAGAGGAAAACAAACAAACAAAAGCATTACAGAACAGCTGACCCATACTATTTTAAAACTCTGGGAATACAGAGCACTTTTCATAATTGCAGAACTTGACCACCACTGGAAGAAAAAAATAATTATTGCTTCCTTCATCTCTGATCTTCAGTGAGCATACAAATTTCCCGTCCAGACATCCAAAAGAACAAGCTCTAAGCAATTTTAAAGGATTGATCAGCTAAATCAGTTTGGGTATTGATTTTTTTTTTTTAAGAGATAAACAGGAGGAAAAAACAGAAACTCTCAAAGCTTTTGCTATTCATCAGTCAAGTACAGAATTCCCAACTGACAGGACTAGGCATCTGAATTTGCTTTGGTCATCTCATAAAGCTGCTTAATATTTCCTGTAGGTCCCTTAGCTGCCAGCAGAAGATATCTTCAGTCTTACAGCTCATGACTAGAAGTTCTTGATGACCACATAATACCAGTCAGTAGAGGCAAGGGGAGACTTAAATTATCCTCTTCCCTCCTGCAGCTGCCCAATTTCGACAGCGGCAGTAATCTGGCCTTTGTCAGCCTAGCTGAATGCACTACAATGAAGTTTTTGAAGAGTTAACATGCAGTAAACCAAACTTCTGTCAGATTCGTGCTACACTTTATCCCTAGGCCTCACTGAGGTGGTGTATGTACTATCCTCATCGCCCCTCCCCACTCCCACAGGAACAGGCTCAATGATGAAGCAAAGCTGGAAGGTGACAAACCTGGTTGCAGAGAACATCGCTTGGTCATGTGGTCTCTGAATGATACTACAGCACTCTACACTTTCTTTGGACTTTATTTTCATCACAAGACTTAGGAGAGTTCCAGTTTCCCGTCTCACAGAATGCAAATTTGACTACACAACAGAATAGACCCTTGTCAAAATACCTAATGCAGTGATGCTGCCCCTGCATTCTAAGGGTTAAGTCAAGACAAACAGAAGTGGCTTATCAACTGATTAGATAAGCTTCTGCACACAGAGGTATGGATGAACATCTGGGGCTTTTCAAACATTTCTACTACAAATAAGTCACGAGCAACCTAGAAATCACAAGCCTCAGCCATTAACTTTAGGTTGTGTAGAATCCCTGTCTTCCAGTCTAGCTCATGGAAATCTGATTCATCTCCCTTTAATCAGCACTTCATCTGACACGCCGCACATTCCCAATTTACTCACTGAGCGACTCAAGATACAACTCCTCAGGCAGAGGAGATCAACCACTTGCCCCAAATTGACTCTGCTTTTGGACAGAGGTCACGTTTGTCACAGGAGCACAGCAAACTGCTTCAGGCTAAATCCAGACCAGAAGGCCAGTTACATCAGCAAACCTCCAATTCCGACCTTCACACCAGGCAACACTCACCGTAGGAACATCCACTCAATCTCTTGAGAGGAGGCAGCACTCATACCATGCAGGTGGAGACAACCCTCCCGCCACTGCCTCCCCCACAGGCACTCCCAGGCGACACAGGGAGCTGCATCCCAGAAAGGGCGGGAGGGGAGACGGCCTCTCACCTGGAGGAGCACGGCCAGCAAGACGCACAGATACACCTGGTAAGGTCCCATCTGTCCCACCAGCGGGAACGCCTCCTCCACCTCCATCCCGCTCCTCGCCTGCCGAGTAACTCCTACGAGCGGCCGCCGAGTAGCGCATCCCCAGCCCGGCCCCGGGCGGGGCGCTAAGCGGGGCCCTCGCGGAGGAGGAGGAGGAGGAAGAGGAGGAGGAGGAGGAGGGAAAGGCGGGAGGCGCAAGGCGCGAGGCGGCGCTCATGCGCACGCGCCGGGCAGAGCGGCTGCGGAGCGGCCCCGCCCGGCGATGCCGCGCGTAATCTCCCTCTTCCCCCCCCCACGCCTTACCGGTGCCTGCCAGGGAAGCGGAAACGCCGCGGCCGCCGTGACAGGCGCCAGCGCACGCGCGGCATTCTGACTGCCATTGGCCGCGGCCGGGGGGAGGTGGGTGTGAGGGGAGAGGAGCGTGAGGGGGTTCTGGCAGGAGCGTGAGGGAAGAGGGACATGAGCATGGGCTGTGAGGCGGGACGGGGAGAGGGGCGTGAGGGGGGAGTCAGGGAGGCTGGATTGAGAGAGGCGTGAGGGGGGAGATGGTCGTGAGGGGGATCTAGCATGAGTGTGAGCGGAGAGGGGCGTGAGGGGAGTCTATGAGGCGGGACAGGGAAAGGCGGGCGAGGGGGTCTGGTAGGGCCATGAGGGGAGGGGTGTGAGGGCGGTCTGTGAGGTGAGACAGGGAGAGCGGTATGGGGGGGAAGTCTGTGAGGTTGGATTGAGAGGGGCGTGAGGGGAGAGGGGCGTGAGAGGGTCTGGGAAGCAGGGCGGGGAGAGGGGCATGAGGGGATCTGGCATGAGTGTGAGGGGAGAGGGGCACAAGGAGGGTCTGTGAGGTGGGACAGGGAGAGGTGCGTGAAGGAGTCTGGTAGGGGCAAGAGGGGAGAAGGGCATGAGGAGGAAATCTAGGAGGCCGGATTGAGAGGGACCTGAGGGGGCTGGGAGAGTGTCTGAGAGGTGTATAAGGGAGTTTGTGAGCAGACTGAGGTGCTGGGGAAAATGGTTTAGTTTAGTGGTGGGCTTGGCAATGTGAGGTTAGTGGTTGGACTCAGTGATCTTAAAGGTCTTTTCCAACTGTAATGATTCTCTGAGGACCATGAGGGTCTCTGAGGAGTGTGTGAAGGGGTTTGTGAGAAGATTGTGAAGGGTCTGAGGAGGTGTGTGAGAGGTCAGTTAGAGGTGCATGAGAGGGATGAGGGGTGTGTGAAAGGTGTCAGAAAGGCAGCACAGAGGTGCCTTGAGTGGCCGGGTTGCTTAAAGCGAGGAGGGCACAAGACTGGGGAGATGGGGGTATACCTCATGAGGTGCAGCAGCTCTGGTCGTCGTTGTTTGGAAAGAGAGGGGAAAAGACTCAGTACCCCTGGACCTTTGGTTAGACCAAGGCAGCGCACTGGCTCTGCAAGGGTTTGGCAAGAAGGCTGCATCGGGTCCATGCTAATGCGGTAGTTCTGAGTTTTATGGCATTCTCTATGCACAACTTATCTCTGATTCAGTTTTATCATAAGAGCACAGCTAAGTTGGAGTGTGTCCTCAGTGGGTTTGCACCTTCATTGAACAGCCTTGTGTCTGGGAAAGTGTACCCACATAGTGCACTCTGCTTTAGTTCTGTGAGTTCATGCAGGACCTCTAAATGCTGACTTATGTCAGCTGTGGAATAATCTGTGATTATGCTTCATAGCATAGCTGCTGGTAGTTGAAGAAAACCCCAACTTTGGCATGAGACTATTACATAGGAGCCACTAGAGTTCAATTTGAATCTATGCAAATCTTGCTGTTCTCAATTTAATGCCTAGTTAGGACACACCTCTCTCTGTTACAGCAGTTTTTCGTAAAACCGTAGCTGTGATACATTTTATGAAAACTATTTGCCATTTATCTGGAGAGCCTTCATCGTGAACATGTGGTTCTCACTTGGAAGTAATGGGGCTGGGTTGTGAAGGAACGTCAATTCTACTGAGTAGGAAGGGAAGGGAGATAAATACATCTGCAAAATAATAATACTTAGGTGAAGTAGCTGTGAGCTTTTCGTGGTCTGTGTCTTTCATTCCACCTTTACAATAAAGCTTGGAGAACATGAAACAACTTAAAGACTGTTGAGACTTTCTTTTGCCTGATGATACCAAAAAGCAGCATCAGTGTCTTTATGCTTGTCGCTTTCATTGTATGAACAACTGGAGAGAAAGGAAGAGTTGTGTTGTGAGGTGTGACCTTTAGGACCAGGCCAGGAAATAATGCCATTTCCTTGCTGTAAAAATCTCAGCAAATTGACAAGCATCAAAGCAATTTACTCTTAATATGAAATTCACCTTTGCCCTAAGCACTTCTTTTCATATTTGAAGCTTAGTACAGATTGATTAAAGGCAAAACAGCAAAGGATTTCTGAAATGTCAAGACCTTTCTGGTGTTCACCCAACCGCGGTGGTCTCATTTTATTGCTCAGCTAAGATGCAGGGGACGTTTCCCAGTGCTAGAGATGCTCTACGTCCCTCTGCACCCTCCCAGTCAGTTCAGCTGCACTATGGCAACCATAGCTTTATCCCAACTTGCCCAGGACCAGGGAGGGCTGTTGCCTTTGCCACCGACCCTCAGCCCCTCCTTGACTCTGGAGCCAGAGTGAGCAGAGTTAGGGTAAGGTGTTGGTGCTTAGGACCTCCAGCACCTCCATCTGGGAGTTTTCCTTCCTTCCTACGTTCCTTGCTTCCTCACAGTCACCCAAGCCACAGACTCTGCCTGCTGCCTGGGCAGCTGTCAAAACTGGCAGCTTTCTGCTGTAGTCACCTCCACATCATGTTGCCTTACAGATGATGCTCTTACTCCACTCCTGCCACAGTTCTGTTGACATAACGCTACTGACGCCTCCAGCCTTGATGGTAACAAAGTGACTGGGTTGGCTCTCAGTGTGTCCACAACACCCAGTGATGCCCTGCGGCTGGGGAAAATAGCTATCAGGGAGCCATACCCTCTTGTGTGGCTGGTTCCCAAATGGAGTCTAGCAGAGGACCATGAAGATGAAGGGACTGGAGCATCTGTCAAATGAAGAAAGGCTGAGAGAGATAGGAATGTTCAGCCAGGAGCAGAGAAGGCTAAAGGAAGCACTTCCCAACCTGTATTAATACCTAATGGGAAGGAATGAAGAGGAGGAGCCTAGGCTGTTCTGATGAGTGGTGCCTGCCAACAGGACAAGAGGCAATGGGCACAAATTAAAAAAACCCATGAAACTCAATGTGAATGCAATTACAATTTCTTTATACTTTGAGAGTGGTCTGACACTGGAACAGGTTGCCTAGACAGGTTATGAGGTGTTTGTCTGTGGAGGTCAATACCGAGTTGGACACGATCCTGAACTGTCTGCTCTAGCTGACCCTGCTTGAGCAGAGGCAGTAGATGTCCAGAGGTCATTTTCCAGCATTTTATGATTCTGTAGTTTGCATGTCCCAGCTATGACTGAGCATCTCATATTCTTACATCATTCTAAACCTCACAGGTTCTGGTCACACCACCAAAAGAGCTTAATTTTAGTGGAGATTAGGCTTTTTTTTTCAGTGAAACCTCCATGCTGGCACAAAGTGTGCTCTTTCAGGGTCAGTCTGAAGGATGGGACACTGACCAGAGGTATGAAGCAAAGAACCCAGGTGGAGTGTAGGGGAAGGAGAGGAAGAACTGACTGGTTAAAGTAAAATACCCATTAACTACCACCCTAAACGCCAAACATGTAGGTCTCCTCATGTCACATTCTGTAACGACCATACAGTGAATTTAGAGGAAAACAAGCCTTTTCATCTTTCTGATTTTTACTGACAGTGAAAGGCATCTGCCCCGTGAGGCAGGAGGTTTTGGAGAGGACTGGATGAACTGGAAGCCCTCAGATCTTCCCAGAGTCTTATTGTCTGTGAAGTTCTTTAATGTGCAATTTGCTCCCTCCTCCTCCTCCTCATTAATAACCATGTCAAATAAGAATAATCTTAACAACCCTGTCTGGAGGGAATATTTCTTTCAATGAGAGTGATTCAGGCTTCTCAGTCAGCCATAAATACAGTATCCTCCAGGTTTTCCCATATCACTCCCAACCCCCTTTCTGTTACTACTGCTTCATGGCTTTGTTGCTCTTCTGAGGCACACGTGCCAAATTCACATGGGCACCCTCAAACTGAGGCAGCTGCATGGCTTCTTTCTCAGCCTTTCTGAAATAATAGTTCCATACGTGTTCAGCCCCTTTCTATCTGTATGTAATGATGACCCAGAGCATTCAAAGCACTAGATGTATGTAAATGCGAAGGGATAGCCCTAGGCTAAGTTCTTCTCTCAAAAAGATGTTAAATTGGATATCTTAGAGCTAAAAATTCATTCTGGTTCATTGACATTATGTTTCCTGATCTGTTGTATTCATTTGTAGTGGGTTCTGACCTGACTGTTAATTTTACCTTGGAAACTACCAATAATAGTTTGAAAAAACACCTCAAAAGAACTATTGATTTTCCCACCTTCTAGGTGGGGATTTCTCACCCATTTAAAGGGTGACCATGCAACACTTAGCACAGCCAAGATGTAAAGAGCTGCTCCTGATGGAGGAAGTTTCAGCTGCTCCATCAGTGGACACTGTAAGACAGTGAAACTCCTTAGGCTAGCCTGCTGTGGATGCCAGAAGATCAAGTGGGTTCAAGTGAAGGCTCAATGACTATACAAAAAGAAAGTCCACTGAGGTTTATCTCATGCAAAGAGGAAACACCTCTGGCTCTGGAAAATCCCCAAGAGACAAACTGTTCAAAGCTGATATCTGGAGGAAATACCCTCTCTTCTTACACTCCTGCCTAAGCATCAGCTTTTGTCCACAGCAGGAGCTCTGGGGCAAAAAGGGCATTTGATGTCTTGCTGCACAGTCACTTTTGTGATCTTGCACTTCATCAAATTCCCACCTCCTAATGTTCATCCCCTTAACTCACAGGAGGTTTCCACCACATCAGCTGAGCCAAATGCTGAATGGTGAATGACTGAGCTCTGACTGAAGCAGTAAGAATGGCAGCTGCAGGAAGAGGTGGAGTGGAAACCTCTTCCATAAAGAGAATAAAGAGTCACGGTTCAGAATAATAGTTATTGTTAAACAAGCAGAGGGCTAAAGGAGGGTCCCTCCTTTAGGACAAAAACAAAGCAGAGGTTCTCGTTCTTTCCTGGCTCCATCTGATGCCCAGCAAAATGACAGGAGCAGTCAGAGAGGTTGACGGTACCTGCCGGAATGCTTGCCTTTGCTGGCCTCCTGATATGGAAAATGAAGATTTTTCCGACCAGACTAATCAGCTGCTTGTTGCAGCTGGCTTATCCTGTAACGCTATGCAGAGCTAGCATATGGCACATTACAATATACCCTGACTAAGTGTTCAGCCAAACAATCCACCAAGGCATTTTTGCTTCTCTGATGTGCCGTTTGCACTTTTTGCAAACAAAGCAACAAACAATTCCTTTGGAGACACTTTACAATTTTACATGAGACTTGGGGATGCTGATTTTCTGTCTGTACGGTGAATAATGTTACAAGCTGATTGCCTACCCCTTGCTAGATGGACAGCTGTCTGTTGCAAATCAGCTCCAGTTCAAGTTTCAGAGAGATCTGAGCGTCCTCACACATCACGTATCTTTGACTCTCGATAGTTGCTTTCAAGATGTCTCCTCTTGTCATATCCCAAGGTGTGTCATCTGTGTGTAACATCCTTCTTGGTCAACAGCATCTGTAACTACTCTTCTGGTCCTGCTCAGTTTCCCATCACTTAGACATTAACTGCACTGTTCACCCTGGGATGAGAGCTCTGGTTTCACCACAAACACTTTCAGGGGTTTCAGGTTGAGCAAAGAAGTTTATGAACCACACTTCATAAGTAAACACACTGAAAACTTAGACATAAAAAAAACAAAACAAAAAAAACCCCACACAAACCAGAGTAGTCCTAAGAGGGCAGGCAGACTGGCTATTGTGGTCTCTCAGCAGTGGCCAAGACAGAGATCATAGAATCATAGAATGGTAGGGATTGGAAGGGACCTTTAGAGATCATCTAGTCCAACTCCCCTGCAGAAGCAGGTTCACCTAGATCAGGTCGCATAGGAACATGTCCAGGTGGGTCTTGAAGACCTCCAAGGAAGGAGACTCCACAACCCCTCTGGGCAGCCTGTTCCAATGCTCCGTCACCCTCACAGTGAAATAGTTTTAAGTGAAACTTTTTGTGTTCTAGCTTCATCCCATTACCCCTTGTCCTGTTGCTAGCTACTATAGAAAAAAGGAACGTCCCAACCTCCTGACACCCACCCTTTAGATATTTATAAATGTTAATAAGGTCTCCTCTCGATCGTATCTTCTCCAGACTAAACAGCCCCAGTTCCCGCAGCCTTTCCTCATATGAAAGATGTTCCAGTCCCCTGATCATCTTAGTGACCCTGAGCTGGACTCTCTCCAGCACTTCAGATCATAATGTTGAACATAATGGTGAGCGCTTGTACCTCAAAATGGTTCTCCTTAACAGTTGTGCTGCACAGCCTTTGGAAGAACCCATGTGTGCTTTATAGGCTCTTTTCTCTCCAAGCAGTCATCATTTGGCTGGAGTAGTGCTCATAATCTTGACATTGAAACCCTCCATTACCACATCTTATCCCCAGCATACAGAAGATTTGTTTGGACCGTGCTTCTTGCTATGGAGACTGACAAAGATAGCACAGAATTACACAGAAGCACTTACAGGTGATTTGTCTGGCAGAAGTAATGGCAGTCCAGGTTTGGAGGCAGAGAGGGTGCTTGGCTGGTGATACCTTCCTTGCAATGCCTCACAACGCCAAAAACCCTTAACAAGTACAACTGCATGGATTTTAGCAGCTATTCCTACTCCAGGTAGTCCATGTAGTGTAGTATTGATATTCTGCTTGCTATGTTTGTCCCCCATTAAATTTCTTAATCACTGCTGCTGCAGTTAATCACAGGATTATCTTGTCCTTCAACATCAGCTCCAAACTGCAAAATAAAGCTTTTGGTTTCATCCTGCCCTTGCCAGAAAAAAAAAAAAGTGAGATAACTTAGGAAAATCCCTCAGAAATGAAGGTGTAAAGACAGCCAGATATTAGGCAGGAGCTGCTAAGTGTCAGGTAGAATCTCACAGCAAAAAATAGCAGAAGTCTGTAGACCTGAGAGCACTTTGACAGCAACAGAGAAAAGTCTCATGAGGTTCTACTTGTCTGACCTGATGAGTTTCCACAGACTGTGCTACATGGACTGCAGGCACTGACTGGCCCTAGCTCAGGGCTACCCAAAAATATGATCTACTGCACTGTGAAGACATAACTTAGGCTTCTGCACAAAAAGAGAAAGCATCCATGGGTGATGGGATTCTGCATTTTTAGCTTTAGACATGGGAGGTAGAGGATACTCATCATGTCTATAACCACCATGCCATCACAGAGGTTTCTCCAGCACACAGGTTTGCATCTTGGGAGTAGTTCCTAAGATACTAAGGTCATGTGTGCCAGTCTCAGGACAGTTGGCTTAGGGCAACATGCTGAAAAACACTAAACCCACTCAGGATTGCTGAAGAGGGAGCACTGCCATGAGCAAGTGCCGGCCCTGCTGTACGCAAGCCCCCAATTTATTGTCAAAGTTACATAATATCTGTTTTTGCTTTTACATCCTGCTGACCTTCAGGCTTTGCCTGTTTTCCACTCTCATGCTGCTGCTTCTCACACTCGCAACCGGTAATTGTATAACATGATCTCATTCACCAACAATCAGTCTCATACTCTGAAGGTCAGTTTACATTTTTTTGCCAATTACCAGTCCTTGATTCCCACACTTATGGACTTCATCTCTCCACACTCTGTGGAGAGTTGTTCTCAGTAGGAGCATCTATAAAAGATGTCTGCAAGATTATCCTTATATTCAGACATTCCAGCTGATGTGTGGGGAAAAGAAAGGCATCAAACTGCTTACCCAGCACAGCATCCCACAGCTGTCTTTGCTCTGCACCTCCTAGACATCTAACATATAGTCAGAAGGATCTCTCAGCCATCCATGATATTAGTTTTGGTTTTCCTGAGTTGATTGTTTCCTCAGAAACTTACAGTCTGTTGAAAGACATGAGTCAATGAGAGCAATGGGGGACAGTGGAACAAGGAAATGGCTATGCAAATCCAAATGATTCCACAAGTTATGGAGATGCAGAAAACATGGAGACAATGGGGTTTGTTACTGAGGTAGATGGTACAATACAAATGAAATACACTCGCTGGCACCAAACTGCCCATTACAGCTAATACATGCCGGCAGATTTCCACAGCCACTCAGGTAGAAAGAGGTCCTGAGTGGAAAAGGAAGGCATTCAAATAGAGTAGATCTGGACTGTATGGGATTTTTCCAGCAGAAGTGGTAGACCTGTACTATCTATATGGGATCTCTCCAACAGAGGTGATGGCTGGGGATGTTAATGTATCCTGGATATGAAAGTTTGATTGGTAATACTATGATACCTTGACAACAGAAACTAAGGTCCTCTGGAAGCCTGGAGGTCTCACCTGGGATCTTTCAGTACATTTAGTTCGGGGCAACCTACAAACCACTGCAATCGGATGATCATCCCTCAGGGGTCAAAATATTCATCTGCCTATAGAAAAAAACAACATGACTACATCTGAATTTTGGAGAAGGTCAGATCTGTACCAAAGCTGACTGTCCCATTGCTTATAGTCTGAATATTAGTAGCTGTTGGTGAGACTGGGAAGGAACTTCTGGACTCAAAACACTTCAGCCTCACCATTTTTTATTTTATTATTACTATGCAGTTAAAATAAGCTTTAACACAAGCTTAAATTACCTAAGCACTAAAGCTGTGCATAAAGACTGAACAAATTCCAAAGATAGGTCCAAGAACAGGGCTTTGCAACTCAGCTGGCCAGGATGAATGTCCTGTTTTTTTTGTACAGAGCAACGTTCCTGCCCAACATCCTCAGCAATTCACCGTTTTGGAAAATGAACTGGGTGGGAGGAAAGCAAAGTGTACCCTTCAGATTTGGGGCTGAGGTTCCCTCCGAGCCTCAATGCCTTCCTGGCACAGACGAACCAAACGTGGGAGGGCAGGACCCTTCCACCGGCAAAATGGCTGCCACGCAGCAGAACCGAGGAAGATGCCTAAATCCTTTTTCAAGATGGGGAAAAAAAAACCCAAACAAACAAAACAACCAACCCCTAAACATAAATAAATAAGCAGCAGCGTGTTCTTCCCTCCGCCCTGGGAACAAAGACTGCCTGCGGCGCCGGCCAGGGCCAGCAGGGAGCGGCCGAGCGCTGCTGTGCCCGCGGGGCCGGGGCCTTGTGGCAGCCGGGAAGGTCGTAGCGCGTGTAAATGTCCCCAGTAGCGCTGTGGAAGGTTTTCTCCCTCATCCGATGAGAAGGCGGTGGGGAGCAAGGAGGGACTTCACCGTGCGTTTTATTTAATCTCTATGAATTAGTTCTGTGGCTGCGCGAGTGCCGGTTGCACAGGAGCGGCACTGAAGCAGCGTCAGTGCTCTCTGTGCTCTGCATAAGCAGGAGTTGCATGGGCCACTGCAACAACTCACGCATCTTTCTGCTTAAACACGTGTTTTAAACGTGACCGTGCTGGCGCGTTTGAAACCTGGCCTTGAATGCCATAGCCTGGATTAATCTTTGTCAGAATATGACGGCGGTCTCGTCATATGTTTCTGGCAAAACAGGCAAATTTGCCTCAGACTTGTAAAGATCTAGTTCTTAATAGCTGTTACTATCAGGCACGGTGCCCACCGTTGCACCATGCTATAACAGGCATAGAGCTATAACATACAATGCAAGCCAAAGAAGATCTTTCTACCAGAGGTGAGAGAAGCAGCTGCTCTATGGAGGATTGATTTACCCAGCATGGCAACACCACCTCTTGAGTTTACCAGTGTATTGGTCACTTGGCTATCATGTTCACATTTTCCAGACTGCTGGGGAGTAATGAGTTGCCATAACAGGTACAAGATAGCTGCAAAATTTGTTTATGATGGCAAAACCTGGGGGAAGTGCAGAGAGAGAATGTGGCTGCTCCAGGTCGAAATCTTGTAGTTGAATTCCTGGAGGTAAATGGATGTGGTATTTTTATATCTATTGAAGCCTCTGGATTATACCACAGAAACAAATTTGTCTTGAGTTATCTTAGGCTGAATGGGAGGAAATCCTTCCAGAAAACTGGAACAGTGGTATCCAAGTTTTGTGTAACCAATTCAGAGACTTTTGAGTTCCAAAAGGAAAAATATGTCTCCACATTAAAAATATCTGCCTTTCTGGTACAATGCATTCTAGAACTTAAAATACATTCAGCAAGAGGAAACCAAATTTCTGGTCTTTTCTGGAGTGGTATGATAAAGGAAGGGGAGATCTTAATTCCACTAATATTTTTATCCTGGAAATTGTGGGTGATTGTTCAGAGAATCCTCACCATCTGCCAATGCCTTCTTATTTGCCTTGGGAAATGGAGGAGGCTTCACATCCTCTGTTCTACTTGTAGTTTTATAAACTTTGATGGACACTGTTAGGTTTCCTGCTGTTATTCTGGAACGTTGCACAGAAGCTTCCTGAGGAAAGCTTCTTAGCTGGAAACACAAAGAGAAAGTGTGTGAAAAGTTCTTAGATGTGTGATTTTCTGTGACTAGCTTCCAAACCACTTTGCTCAGTCCAGAGTCAGCAATTTGGAGCAGTCGGGACTGTTGATACACATGAAATGAGAGCTGAAGAGAACTTTTGCTTTTGAAGGTGGCAGTGATGCTAAACATAAGCTACACATAGCCTACCTACTTCTCAGTGAAGGTTACAAGCAGTGCTGCTGTTGCATTTCATCCTTCTGGGAGATCTGGATTTTAAGGGTAGTCTGTCCAATCAAGTTTGGTTTTACAGTTTAATTATTTCTGATAGTGGCAAGAAAAGGTACAATAAACATTCCTCCTCACCAAAAATCTATACATCCACAAGCTGTACTTGTCAGCTGGCCTCAGACCCTGCAGTTCTTCCTGGAACTGCCCATCTACCCCCTGTTGTGGATGAGCGATTTTACGAGTCATATGAGAGAGTCATTTAAAGAATCACTGACAGAAGTGTTAGCAAAAGTGATTTTAATATAAAGTTAAGTGCAACATAGCAGAATTCAGTGGTAAGGTTCACTCTGTTACTACAGGGAAGAAACATAAAAAGGAAGATTGAATTAGAGTCAGTTTAGAATGATTCACAGAGAGACTGGAGACAGAAAGGGTGAGGAAGACCAACCCATCGAGTCACAAGAATCGACCCTCTTGTTTTCAAAACTCCTCTCAGAGAGAAGTGTAGGTGCAATTGGATACAGACTTAGTCCCAGACTTGGTCAACAGTTTGTGTCTAATGAAATTAATCCAAAGGCTGAGGAAAACCTCCTTAGCAATGCTTAATATCAGTCAATACTAGAATGATTAAAAAAAATTGCTATGATAAACACGGTGATTTAGTTAAAGATTAAAAAACAGCAGTGTTCACACAAGCCTTACAACAAAGTTCTGTAAATCAAATCAAATCACACACACACACACACACACAGAGATTAACCTAGATTTTTTTTCTCCTTCAAATTGTAATAAATTATTGGTACCGAATGATCTTGAAAACATAACAAAATCTAATTTTAGTGAGTTACTTGCTATTCTTCTCCATCGTCATTTGTCAGCAGATGATCTTTGGCCCTTCTTCTTTATTAGCATCTATCAGCAGATGATCTTGGAAATCTTCAAGAAATTTAGCCTGAGAGGCATCTCAAATAAGGGGGAGATTCTGGGTCACAGGCTGCTACTATCCCAGGGAGCTCCAAGGGCCTCACTTAGGATCACCATATTTGGGATCCGAGATGATTGACTTTGGTCAGTAAGATTTTTCTTTTTGGCCACAGTTCTTGTCAGGTAATTCTTGTACCTTTCAGGACAGGTACAATTTCAGGTACAGTTCCCAGGCAACAGGAGTTTCAAATATGGTTAGGAAGTGCCTAAACATCCTAACACACTGCACTTGTAACTAGAACAAGAAAGTACCGTATTGTCCCAACTCACTGCACTTGTAGCCAAGACAAGAGAATGCCAGATCATCCCAGCCCAAGACAAGAGCACAGTGTTGGCTGGTCCTGACATTGCAATACGAACCAGGAGACCTGTGTGGAGACAAAGGAAGAAGTTTCCTGAGCAGGAGACAGTTCACACAAGTGGCTCTATCAAATTCTGGTGACAAGCCACATTAGTAGGAACTGACATCTACGCTGAGCCCCAGTAGGCAGCAGCATCAGAAAAAAGTCTCTTCTGCTGTTTCCACTACTGCCACTCAGGGCCTGAGGCCTCCTCTTGGAGACCAGGTTCATTCTTCATTGCTTAGCTGCTCATTGACTCAGACTGCCAAAGAAGACATCTGGTAGCAAAGGGAGCTGGTGCTTTTTCTGAGGCGCGAAGACAGTATCTTTATTAGCAGCTGAATTTAGACTTCTAACTAATTTCATCTAGGCCACTGAACAGTTGGAAGATGACAGCAACTCCACTGAGTTTTGAGGGTACAAGTGCACCTAAAGGCTTCAGCTGTATTAACATGTTTGGCTACTGTGTGACAGATCTGCCGTTGGGTATGAATTCAGGGATGGCATTCTAAGAGGAGCTGGCATTTTTGATCGGTTCGTTGGTCATGACACCTGAGGCAGGAGTTTGCATAAGTCTCAGACCCTATTTCCAACGCCTTTAATGATTGCAGTCACTGAAGTGAGTTGTGTCGAGGGGACAGGGACTCTATTAGGAGGGATAAAGGAACCACAAGTGTGAACAGCTGCGTTACTCTTCAATGGGGCTGGGAAATCCATCTGAACCCCAGGGTGGGCAAGAGAAGGGGCTCCAAGCTTCTCGGCAGATATTAACTACCTCACTGCTTCACCGTTTATTTTGTAAATTCTCACATCTGAGTACTGGGAACTGAATCCCACCCTAGATTATCAGATATACCAATGGGTACAGTGGAGCAAGGACTCAGAAATTGGTGTAGGAGACTTGGGAAAATGGAAGCCATGAGCTAAATTAATTTTGTAAGCTTCAATGAGATGCACATAGAGTCAGCAACAGTGCTGGAAGATGTTCAGAGGTCTTTTTCCAACTGTAGCTGTGAAGTGGACTGCAACTAGACCTGGTTTTGTTGCACAATGTGTAGTGAATAGAGGAGCAGATATGAGATTTGATGAGGAAGGCCCAGAACATAACATGCTCTGGGCTGGCAACCTTCCCGCAGGGAGGGGGCCAATGGTAGAAAACTCCCAATAAGGGTAGATAATAGGAAAAACAGAGATCTAGGAGGATAAAGCAGGTTTCTACAGGGATTTGGATTTTAAATAATTTGCAAGTTGCACAGGAAGCCAGAAGGGTTTTAAAAAGGGATTGTAGGGACAAGCTCATTGCTCAAGCAAGGAGAATCCTGATCCAATTGATGCTTCAAATGCGTGCTACATTTTTTATACAGAGTGGAAAAAGAAACCTGACTTCTTGGACTTGCTTTGCTTCCTGTGTAATGTGTTTCTGAGGATCAATTTGTGGAGCTGAAGGTGCAAGGGACATGAACAGAGTATGGTGCAGTGATGCTAACACACCATAGCATTTCCACTATCCTGAATCAGGTATCCCTGCATGGCACAGGGTGGACCTACCAGCTCATTCAAAAACAGCTTACAACTATTAGCCTTGACATCCACTTGTATAACAGATTCATCCATTCAGAGATTACTGAAAGAGACTTTGCTTGTTCTTTCTTTGCTGGACGTATTTTTTTTCTAGTCAAAAACTCCATGTCAGTCCATGCCTGTTCAGTTCAAGTTATAGTGGTGAGAGAGGGAAAGCTACCAATGTTTGCTTTCTGTACTGGGAACAATAATACTGGAAGCACTAAAGGAGAGTAGGAAGGATGTTTTCATAGAAAACATGTTGCCTACGTTTCATCTGAGAATGCGAAAAAAACTGTGGTTGCCAGCTCTAAACTTGACAGGTTGCTGCCAAAACAGAAGCATTGCCAATAAAAGCAAGGAAAGATTTGCTAAGAATACAAGCAGAGCTGCCTTTGCTCCTTGTGAGAGGAGAAGAGTTGGGAAGTGGATAGTCCACAATGTCACTTAGAACAACTTTATCATGTGTGCTATGTGGACTGCAATCCAAACTTCTCTATAGCTGAATATTTGCTAATAAAGAAAGAAGCAGAAGGAAGTGGAAAAAAAAAATGTATATATGTCTATGTAGACTGAAAGGAAAAAAGTCAAAATGGAAACTGTCTTTTTTTGGCAGGGATTCACTGCTAGACTTAGAAGCAAGCAGTCTAGAGGTGACACCCCCATATTTGACCATGGGGAGAAGAGAAGAGAAGAGAAGAGAAGAGAAGAGAAGAGAAGAGAAGAGAAGAGAAGAGAAGAGAAGAGAAGAGAAGAGAAGAGAAGAGAAGAGAAGAGAAGAGAAGAGAAGAGAAGAGAAGAGAAGAACTAGCCATCAGCCAGCATGGATGATACAGCTCCTGAGAAAGGGATGCAATGTTTGAGGTAGAACTGAATAGCTCCTTCTTTTAAAACCTGCTGTGATTTTAGTAGTCTGAGCAGAGTCCTATAATCCCCTCTGACATGTTTTGGACCACCTTGTCTGCTAGTTATCTTCTTAATGCACAAAACAGAGCTACACTTCATAACTCAGATGAGGATCTAGTGTTCCAGCTATTTAAAAGTCAGTAGAGACTTGTCAATTGAGAGCTGTGATCAGATCTGGGTCAGTCCTGTGCAGAAACCACAGCACCTGAGTTGGGAGATCAATGTTTACCCTAAGATGGGAAAAGCTGTTGCCACCTCATCCATCTGTTCATCTTAATTGCCTCTAATTTTAAGTATATACTAATTAATTGCTGATTTCTTTGGAGTTCCAGTTGGGCTCACTGAGCGAGTTTATATTCCATTTCCAATTGCCTGTAAATAAAGCATAACAGCTACACAGACACCGAAGAAGAGGGAATGCAGAAGTGGAAGAGAGAATAGTCAAGGGAGCTTTTTGGATTCAATTAAAAGAAGTTTGTCCTTAATACATGTTATACCAAATCCATATGAGGCTTTGGGATTTTTTTTTTTTTTCAGACTGAAAAGTTTCTTGAAGCAATTTGAATTTGAAGTTTAGCTCATTTCACATAAACTGAACATCCTCATCCCATGGTCAGTACTTCCTAAACTATATGTATTTACCTAATGTCAATCTCAGGTTATCCAAGCAGCACAAGGTAGGCTGTTTCATCTCTGTGCCTTCATTCCCCCTCCCTGCTCCCTACCATTGCCCCCAAGGAAATAGATTGTTCTTCTTGCCTACATGCCAGGATTTTCCAGAACCTGCGTATTTCCTTATTTTGGCACTGATCCAAAAGTTACTTAAGGTCAATGCAAAGATTTCAACTGATTTCCCTGGGCTTTACCTTAGTTAATAAATATGCTCTGAAGTCTTTGGACAAATAGCACTGTAGAAATGCAATGCAAGTACTAGTGCACCTTATTCAGTCAGTTCTTCGGCTCGTAATATTCCCACAGAAGACGGGCTGAAAGCCAAGTGTCAAGCACCAGATTTCACCCATTTCACCCAGCTGGGGAGATCTAAGTTTTTGTTACATCCTAAGCAGTATAAACCGAAAGAGAGCATCTCTAGTGAGCAGTATTTTCTAAGTAGGGAAGAAGAGGCAATGACAGTTTAAAGTCAAGCACCTGGCAGACAACAGGAAACTTCCCATTAGCCTCAGAAGTGCCTAGATTTATCTAATGAACAAGTGGGGAACTGACCTAAATCTCCCACAAGCAACAGCAGCTCTGCAGAATGGCCCCATGACTCTGCTCCTCTTTTTAGCATTGTCTAAACTCCTTGCATTCATCTAGTTGTGTTGATGAATGGTTGTTGGCTTTGGCCTTTCAGCAGTGCTGGGAAACAATGTGGGGCACTTCTGGCCCTTCAGGTCTCATTTGGTTTAACACTGATCTGCTGAGGTCCCTGGTCGGTGCTTAAGACCCTAACATGAATCTTTCTGTGGTAAAGATCCAGTGCCAGTTAATACTGGAAAAGAATCCTGCCAGACAGAGAAATCCTGCAACGTTTCCTTGGTGTCTCCCAGGCTGTAAGAGTTTACCTCTTAACAAGATCGCTGAGATGAACAGATGCGCCCTGACCTGAAAATTCTCAGCGTTTTGATCAGTGTATTAACACACAACACTCGAATTGTCAAAGTCATTTACACCTCCAAGCACGTTCCTTTTGCCAGGCAGTCAGAAGCAGCATGTTGAATGTCTTAACAAAGGCGCTGACCTATAGGTGCGACTCAGGCGGCTCTTTGGATCGCACACCCTGTAATGTTGCTTGTCAAGAGCAGAACAGAGGTAGCAGTCCCTGAGTCCAAATTGCCACTCTGAAGTCACATCAGCCATGACAGAGGGTTTTTTCTGTCCTAGAAGAGGTGCTGCATGCAGAGAATTCCCTGCAAGCTTCAGTGGAGCCGCTCGTACAAGTATTGTGTGTCAGATGAGTAAGCAGGGAAAGTCAATCATGCTACTTCTCGCAAGCTGCGTCCCAGCATTTATGGTCAGATAAAAGTCAGTAATCAGAAGGTTTCAGGGCACATTTCTGTGATCTGTTCATCTTCAGATCCTGTTGCAAAAATGCACTGTAGCATTCATCCTCAGAGGTTGTCTTTGAGGGGCAGAGGCTGAAGATGTCAGTTTTCGTAGCTTAGGATGTATTTGAGTAGCTGCCAACATCTTACTTCTGTCTGTCAAGTAATACACAAAAATATTGGTTCATCTCAGAGAAGACCCAGGGAGCAAGGAAGAAATGGACAACAATAATTCATTGTTAGATCTGGACTGTTTCCTCCTTCCACTAATGGATAGCTTAGATATAAGGGATAAAAACATTACTTCCAGCAGGAGGGATTTGTGAACACATCTGCTTGACACAAACAAAATAACTACTAAACAAAGTGGAGAGTCCAGCTTTTGAAACCTATATGTCTATTGTATGGAGCTCAGGGCTGACAATTTCTTGGGCCTCATCTGTGGGGATTCTGAGGATCCAACAAGTGTACTAGTCTATGTTGAACAGGGAAGAAAATATTGGGGGACTGTTAAGTCAATATACACACGTGCCACATCATTGTAAAGGGGTATCTGTAAGGAGACCTCTTTTACAGATGAAGCACTGGGTTCTTACCCAGTGAACATGTGGCAATATGCAAGAGGACAACTGCCTGCAGTCTTGAGAGATCCACAGTAAGGAGACTAGATGGAAATAAAGTAACTTGCAGAAATAGTGCAGTGATATGCTATTTCCAGCCTCAAATTGCTGCTTTTGAGGAAGTTACAATGTACTGGTGTTTATACAAACACATAATGCAGAAGAAACATATACTAAAGAAGAAACATATGCTTCAAGCAAGATACCTGCAAGTGATCCCAGGTCTGAATCAAGAGAATTCCAGTTTTTCCAGAGACAGAGACAGACTCGGGGAAAAAGTAACAAGAGCTGGTGAACTCAACCAGAGACAGCATCAAAACAATGACTGCTACAGTATAGCAACTGTATCTGCCAGAGCTAACAGTTTTCATGAAGCAGGTAAGCTGACTAATAAATCATAATCCAGTTCACACCCCACTGAAACAATTCAAGAGACATGGAGGATAACATACAGGCCATGAGCAGGTGTGGGACATGTTGGAGAAACAGCACCATTTCACCTCTCAGTGGGGTATCTTCTGCAGAAGGAAAGCACAGCTGTGTAATGGATGGTAAGGTACATGACACAGACATCCAGTGAAGGGGATTTCTGTAGTGTGATAAGAACCAGGAAGATTCACACATGCTAAGCACATCTCTGAGGATTGCCATTCAGCTACCACTGTAGTAACTTTGCTCCAAGATTAAGGACCAGTGCTGGGCTGCAGACTCAGCTGCTGTGTAATACTAACAAACGATAGGGAAATGAGCTGGGAGAATTACATCCATGTGCTGATGACATGCACTGACCACTGAAGGACAAATGCAATTCATAATAGGAAATGCATTATTCTGTACAAGAAACATAAACCTATTATGTGCTTGAAACAGTTAAACACATCCTGCTCTCAGGAAGGATTCAAAGGAAGCCACAACCGTGCTTTACAGGAGCAAAATTGCCACAGTGGGAAGATTTTCAATATTGATGTGGGCAATGTACTAAAGGAAGCTTACGTGGGGGCTAACATCTCCCTGAAGGTTACAGGGATGATGACTTCCTTGTCTCTCTGGATCTGCCTCAACAACATTGGGCAATTTCTCCTGACAACAAGAAAAAAATTGATTGCTTCTTAGTGCCATGGATCTGACCAGACAGGACATGCCTAACAGTACCAATATGACGCTTTTCCAGGAGCAGCATGATAAAGGCTACTCCACAAGGGAGAGTAGGCAGGGAGCTGAGGGTGACCTCAGCACAGACAGGGCAGCACCTTCACCAACACAGTCTCATAATACCTGACTAGTGACAGCCCACTGACAGTCCCAGACAAGGTGAAGTGATATGTCAGGTCAGGGAGACTGATCAGGGGCAGCAAGAGACAAAGTCAGAGCCAGGACTTGGAATACAGTTCCTTACAACACAGGTCTGGCATCCAGCCTTGAAAACCAGCCAGTAAGACAGGATGAGGCAGAGGTACATCTGACACACAGCTCAGGCTAGATCTGGGGACCTGTGCCCTGAGCTTATGCAGAGTCCCTGGACCTATGGGACAGTGGATGTGTTGATGGAGAGTCTATAAAGGCTGCACAGGGCAATCAAAGTCAGTTAGTGTTCTCAGGTCCTAATAGCACTCAGAAACACCCTTCTCAAGTAGTAAACATTTAAAACTTTAAATTTGAAAACCTCAGGAGAGATGCTATTGCTTAGTTTATGATATAGGATCATGGTGGAATGCCAGAATACTGTCCCCATATGTAAGGATGAAGAGGTTATAGTAAATCATATCCAGAACGGTAGCAAAATATTTCAAGAAGGTGAAAGCCCTGCAAGACTACATTAAACTTAAGTGTTGACCCTTCTGCACCACCTAGTTCTGCTGGCCTTGACTGTCAAGCCAGCAAACAATGAAGAACAGATCTGCATCAATGGCCATCTACAGATTTTTTATGACAACATGAAGAAGAAAAGCCAGTGGCAAGGCAAGCCCAGGTTGTCTGGTGAAAATGAAGTATGTGGTCTACCACAGGCACATACAGAGCTCATGGTCAGACACGGTGTTAAAATGGTAAGTTCCACAAATGACTGGACCCTTAGAAACTCAGATATGCCAAAGATGTAATGAGAATACAGAGACAAATAGATTCTGCCTATGTCACTGGGGAGTGTACAAGCCCTTGAATCAGGCCACACACTGTGGGTACATTCTACAGTGTTTTGAGTCCAACTCTGGATGTACACTTAAAATCAAACTTAGCTCGTATCATCAGCACACACCAAAGTAACATCTGCCTTCAGATGCTTCTTAACAAGAAGATCAATGTGACCTGGCAACGTACACTTGCACCCCAGAAGGTCAACCATATCCTGGTTGACCAGCAAGTTGATGAAGGGAATTATCCCCGCCTGAAGTGGGGAGAGCATCCAGCTCTGGGGCCTCCAATGTAAGAAGGACATGGATCTGTTGTAGCGAGTTCAGAGGAGTGCCATGAAGATGATCAGAGGACTGGAGCACCTCTCATATGAACACTGATTGAAGGAGTTGGGATTGTTCAGCCTAGAGAAGAGAGGGTTCTGGGGAGACCTTAAGAGCTGCCTTCCAGTACCTAAAGGGGCCTGCAAGAACGCTGAAGAGGCACTTTTTACAAAGATGTAAAACCTACACTTTTACAGGACAAGGTGTAATGGCTTCATACTGAAAGAGAGAAGATTTGGATTAGATATTAGGAAGAGGTTCTTCCCTGTGAGGATGGTTGAGGCATTGGAACAGGTTACCAAGAGATGCTGTGGCAGCCTCATGACAGGCAATGTTCAAGGGCAGGTTGCATGGGGCTTTGAGAAACCTGGTTTAGAGAAAGGTGTCCCTACCCATGACAAGGAGTTGGACTAGACAATCTTTAAGGCCCCTTCCAACTCAAACCATTCTACAATTCTATGATTCAGTGTAGACAATGGGAGACATAGTTTCCAGCCTGAGGCTGCCACCACGATTCATATCCACATATAGTCACAGTGATACCAGATGGACAGTGTTGGGCAGATAAGACCTATGTTTGGTCCTTATGATGCCATGAACCACAAAGATCCCTGCAAATCCTAAATGGCCCAAAGCATGAGGACACACAGCAAGTTGCAAAAAGACTTTTGAAAAGAAATCACATGGAAGGAATCAAACTTGACACTCTATAATTTCTGTGATTTTTAAGAGATCTCCAAACTAGTGACACTGGAGAACAAGTCTGTGAGACTTGAAAGGCAGTAATAAATGTTTTTTCAAGATGGAGTTGTGCACTGGTAACTGTGGGGTATTGCAAGTCAGCAGACATTCAGACAAAACAGCAATAAAAGCAGCTAAAAAGGTGGAATGGCAAGCTGCATGGGCCATGGAGCAGCTAGTGCAGGCTTGGAGGAGGCTCGAGTTTGGGGGATGCCCTAGGAAGTCTATCCAGCCACATGCAGGTACAACGCCTGCTGCAGCTGCAATGCCTCTAAAACATCTATTACCAGTCAAGCAGAGATTCAGTCTTAGAAACATTGCACTGTTCTTTGCTGTGTGACCTACTAAGCAGTGCGTAAAATCTTCTCAAAAGCTGTACTCCAGGTTGAATTCTCTGCCAGTGGCCCCAGAGAGATGTAAGGCTCTCCTGCTGCCTAAAACTGCATCATCCCTAGGACAGGGCAGATTTCTAGAACATCAGGACCAAACCATACCAAGACCCCTGATTTTACAATTTAATTGGCTTTGGGGCTACTGAAGGCGAGCAAAGCAGTGTGATAAGACACCCTGGAACGCCTGAGCTGAAGCCCCTGTTTCCAACTCTTCAGAAACAAATAGCATGCAAGAAAAAAAACAAAAAAGGAGCAGGTTTTAACCAGCCTTGGTTTGCAGCCAACGTGGGCACATGGTTAGCTTTAGCAGGACTGGACAGCATATGGCACAGCGACCTGGCTTGTTGTGAATAATGGAGTATAATAAAACCTGTCAAACTGCAATTGGCAGCTAGGGTGAGGAAAAACTCTGCTCACAGACAGTTTGTGAAAACCTACTTGTCACTGCCATGCAAACTATTTAACAGCAGTAAATATCTATTAGCAAAGTGCCTCTCAGCCTAGGATGTTTTATCTCAGTTTCTCAAATTCTACAGGAATCCTGCACTACTGTGGGGATGGCAAAGTAGGAAATGCTAACAGCTGGGAGGAACAAAAAACAGGTGCACAGGGAGGGGAAAGAGAAGGGAAAGAGCCAAGAAACAGGCCCAGAAGCAAGAACAGCAGGAGGAGCTAGGAGGGGTGGTAGGAGGACAGAGGAGAGTCATGGCCACCAGCAGGTGCGTTGGCTGAGAAGCACATGAGGGGGCTGTCTGGTGGCCAACATGGAAGAGGGTGCAATGGTGAGTCCTCAGCCAGACAAACGGAGGAGGAGGAAGCAGGATCCTGCTGGAGATGGTAGCAGTGTCTGGCTCTGTGACTGTAGTGGACTTTGTGGGTGATGGAGAGTCTGTGTTTCGCAGCTAAAGCTTGAAGGCAAGGAATGAATAGAGGAGTGTCTTTGAAATCCACTCGCCCTCAGCCAGTGCCAGCAGGGAAATGTGGCATAGGGAAAGTGCAGCTCTTTACCTATGAAAGTTCAGTCCATGCATGGCCTCCATAACATCTCTGCTGAGCATGTGGGGTCGTGAGGTGGGCTTATGAGTGCAACTCTGGCTGACATGCTGGGGATTCCAAGTCCCAGTTCCACCCTCAGCCTGGGAAGGCTGATCAGAGCTCTGCCAGAGCAGCACAGATTAGAATTAGACTTGAATTTTCACGTCTTGAGTCATCAGCCTGAGCTTTGATTTTAGACAGCGTCTCTGGACAAAAGCAAGTACCTCAAGGTTTAAGAGCAGCTCAGCCTGAGCTTGTTTGTGCCCTGCAATGTTCTTCTCCCTCTGGCCTTGAATTTGGCTGATTTCTGAAGTTGTCCTGCTCCCTGAGAGTGTAACAGGGAAGGAGGAGCACTGCTTAGTCATAATATCCTGCTATTTCAAGCATCAATCTCCTTTTCTTTTTTTGAGAAAATGCTGAAAGTACTTCCCTTATATCCTCAAATGCCTTGAAACACTGCTATTGCTGCTTGGGGTGTCTGGTTTGTAATATCAATGATCTCTAAAGATCCCTTCCAACCCTACCATTCTATGATTCTATGATCAACTGCTTACTTTAGCTGTGCTAAATGCGCTTACTTTAGCTGTGCTAAATGCACTTACTTGGGAGCAATAGCAACAATCTGGAATTCAGAAAGTCTACAAACAGGCAGCCCCGTTTTAATTAGTTGAGTAGAGAGACTAATTAATATGCAAATGAGGAGCTTACCAATATTAATCATCTGTTTTACTAGGCTGCTTTACTACAGAGTTTCTGACAAATTCGCAGATGAAGTTTCCATGACATTAAAAATCAGCTAAACACCTATCTGAGAAATACTCTCCATTTAATATAAGGGAAAGAGAGAAAGGGAGAGTGGGGCTTTGTTGTTTTGGAAGGCAAACAGCAGCAACTAAAACTAATTTTGTCTTTGGCAAGTGACACTTAGACTGACTGAGTCAACCTTTTCCAAACCCTAATTGAAAGCATTTCAGCAATCTCGACACCAAGCAGCACTTGGACCAGTGGCCACACACGCGCATCCGTGTGTGCAATATCTGCCTGACTACAAAAATCACACAGTTCATGACTAAAAGCATGACTGACTGAAAAATTGCTTTCTACCTTCGGTATCCATCCATAGCTGCCAACACTGTGGGACATAACCCCCAAGTAAAATCACAGTGGGGTATACCTTCTGTGATTTTTTTATCTCTTTCTATTCCTGTTACTAATGCCTTAAAACATGGTAACTGAAATCCTGCCCCTGAGCTACGTCAGTCTTTACTCTGCTGGGTTTGCATTTGGCACTTCGCTGAGCTTCTAGGTGAGTTTGGTGGAGCTTCTTGTTAAATTCATTGTCTGACTGCTTCAATGCAATTGCATATGGGTTCCTCTCGCTGCCCCAGGGAATGCAGAAATCAAATAAAGAATGTTTTCATTTCTAACAAATCTGCCAAAGCACTTCTGTACCTCCTTGTTTTCTTTTCATATCTCTTTACCCTCACATTCCCTCTATTAAAAGCAGAGCGTAGTGTCCCTTTAAATGACTGAAAAAGTGAGAATGAGATTTGCAAATCTCTTCTTGAGTCACAGGTGGGACCAGAAATCCGCCAGCAAGATACTTCAAAAAATTAAAGACAGCCTTAAAAATGAATCCAAAAACACTGGCTGATCTTCAGTGCCAGTGAATGGAGCTTGGCGGGTGGTTTGGATTAAAGAGGTCCCTGAGGTTGCAGAGCTGGAAAATGGAAATAGCTCAGCAGCACCTGCCATCACTCCTGAAATAGGCTTCTCCCTCCCAGCTGACCACGTGGAAGATACACATTTCATTTATTCAGAAACCAGACCTGGGCTGAGGCTGCCCTTGCTCTTCATTCACCTGCGTTTAAGTGACAGGCAGGGCATGTTTCCTTCCTGAGCTGGGGATATGGAGATGAGAAGGGTAACTGAGCCTTGTGCTCACTCCCAACATCACCTGAAAAATCCTACTAGGTGCTAACTGGTAACCAGTTTTCCTATAACTGTCTGCAACATGGAAAATTGCTTTCATTTTAGTTTTCATGTTTAATGCAGGAGAATTGTTCATTGTTCCTGCCAGCACTCTCTCTTCTCATCACTCCTTCCATGATGCTTTTACCTACTGCCTTCAGGAGCTCTTGGTGCAGTGCAATAGTACTAGAGGAGCACTGGGGACATAGGTCACATTGAGGTGTTTTTAGGACGTTGCTGGGGACAGAGGAAATGCAAAGGAGAAAGAATGGGCAGTGGGTGCATGTCTGGAAGATACTGGTGTGCTTGTACACAGAGTACAAAAGAGAAGCAAAGTCAGGGAAGTAAAGACAGGGGGATGTCATGGTAGTGTAGGAGAGTCCCAAGGGCTTGAACCCAGATGGGAAAGAGGATTTAGTGCTGACTACCCTTGCTGCTGTGAGTGTGTGATACTCCTCCTTGTCTGAGCTAACCTAAATCCTGTTTTTGTGGGAAGAGCTGAGGTGTGAACCAGGGCTGTTTCCCTGGGTGTTTCAGCTCTTTCAGAGGGACTAGGGTGTTAGACAGATGTGTAGTCTCTCCTTCTATACTCCATTCAGTACAGAGAGCTTTGCTTTCTTCTCTTCCTTCTTTCACAGTGTTTCCACATATAGCTTCGTTTCTTTGCTCATGTCTCAACATCACTTGGACAAGACATCCTTCCTGCTGCCTGGAGTATGCAGGAGGAATTTTGTCTCTCTCCTCCCTCAGCCTACCCGCTCTCACCTTACACAACCCTTCCTGTCACAACCCCCACTCTAGATCCTACCCTTATGCTCCCACATACCTCCCACATGTGAAGATGTGAGCCACATCTCTTTTGTTAATTGTAGCACATCCCATCTCCTCAGTTTGTGCTCCCTTCCTCTCTCTGCCTTCACCCTCAGGAGCTAGAGATACCAGTCCTGGCACCTACCAAGTCCTGAATCACAAGTCCTGAATGGAGCAAGCCAGGGGATAGGAGCTTGTAAATCTCCTTGTAGAGATTAAAGGTCCTCTTCACCCTGAGGGAGGTCTTCCTACCACCCTTCAGACAGAAATATCTCCAAAAGAACTGCTGAATGTGATGGGCTCATCTTTCCCAGACAAATCCACCTCCGAGTGGTCACGAGGAACCAGCAGGTTGCAGTCTCCAGAATGAACATTTTAGAAAGTTATGAGTGACTGAAAATTGGCAGATGGAAGAAAAATGTTTAGCTGGCTTTAGCTATAGCTGTCGCTAGCACAACACCCACATCAGCAGGCAGAAGGAAGGTGAGTGCAAGAGGTGGGGAGGTGTGATAAATACAGGCAAGCCATGTTAAAAGAAATGTTAATGTTAAAAAGCAAAGGGCTGCCATTTTGCTGATCTGAGCGAGTTAAAGCAGCCTCAAACTTCAAGGTCTGTGAAACAAGCTCTTTCAAAGCTTAAGACTAATAGTAACATTCTCACGGCGGGGACAAAAAGATATTTTTAACAGGGAAATGTTTTCTCTCAGTATTAGCAATGCAAATAATGACACGGTGCTGGAGTTTGGGACTGGAAGGATTAAGTGGCGTAGAAAACGACTGAGGAAAAAACAGAAAGCACGATTTTTTCCCTTTTTTTCTGTTGAAAGGTAAGCAGAACTGAATGGGATTTAAAAGAAAATAATCGGGTGGGTTGTTTCAGGCTATTCTGTACAGGAAATTCCCATTGTGTACTTAGTCAAACTTCTGAGGCAATTTTGGTTTGGTTTGGGTTTTGGGTTTGTTTGGTTGGTTGTGTTTTTTTAATGTACAATTTTAATGTGGCTTCATTGTTTTTACCACGTGTTAAAAGTTTCAGGGGAAGCAATCTTCTTGTTGTTTGAAGGAAGCACAAGGATAAAAGAAAAGATAAAAAGAATAAAAAAGAGCAAGTTAGGATTAACAGAAGCAGAAAATTGTCTTGCCTCTGTTCCAGAATTCAATGAAGAAGACCGTTGAAATGGTCTTTCCAAGCCCTGATGTCCTGTCTCTGCACAATCCCTTAAAAATAGTGTCAACTTCAGTGATTATTAATATAATTTTGGTTGCTTATATGAATCTTGAGGGGGAAAGGAAGCTTCTGCCATTTTAATTCCTTTGTTAATGTCTTTATGAATGCAATTAGCACTTCATTCACGCTTCTTTGTTTCTGGATCCTATTATGATATGGCTTATGCCAACTTCTCTCTCCCAGGAGAGGTGAGGCATCAGGCAGCACTCCACTCAGCTGTGTGGCTGAGCACTGACAAACTCAATTTACTGGAGGAGACTGTGAGATGACACCGTACAGTCACTGTTTCTGTGATATGGACAAATGGCCTCTTTTGTTCCAAACAAGACATCACCTATCCTGGGGAAACGTGTCTGTAAGTAGGTAAATGAAAGATAAACAAGGTTGATTTACCTGACAAGAAAGTAACCTACCACAGCTGGTCTTAAAACTGAAATACCTAATTATTTAATCCCTTTTTAACTGCTGTACCTCGCCCACTTACGAGATATCCATTCAGTTGCTTTTCATCTCTAAACGTGATGCTAAAGTCATCCCTGTTATAACCTCATCACTCTCTACAGTCCTAAACCAGGGTTGAATTTGGCACCTCAGTTTTTTTCCTGTCTGCTCCAAACAGCTTTGACATGAGCTGAATGTCACAAGCTCCAGCTCCTGAGGCTGCACAGCTGGCAGGCAGGTCTTTGCATTACCAGGGGCTTGGGCTCGCTGGCTGTCCGATCCTGACCTCATGGTCCATCAGTGCAAGTTAGAAGGAGATGAAAGGGCTTGCAGTGGTGCAAAGCTAAAGTCAGAAGGAGCTCAAACCTATCAGTCTGTGAAGGAAGCTTTTCAGTGCTACGTGGACATTTACAGACGTGGGGATTGTAAGCATTGTGTCCTTGAGTGCTGCAGCACCCATGGGCACTGAGGAGCCTAGGTGTTTGTAAACATTCACCAGCTATCAAATCACACCCAAGTACTTTAAGAAATCTGGTTCTGGACTTCTCTGATGCAAGGAGCCAAACAGCATCCCTGATTCAGGAGAGTCCTAACCTATGCACAGCTGGGAAAATCCAGAGAGATTTGAGCCTGTTGGAGCCCAGCAATGCTCCAAGACTCCAAGACGAGGTTTTTGCAGCCTCTGTCAGGACAGAGGATGGAGGTGGATGTAGTTTACCTGCAATATCATGTCTTTAAAATGACCACAAATGTTCCATGAAGGTTGAAGACTTCTCTCTCCAGATAGTAAGAGGAAGGCAGTGAAACCATCAACTGTTCCTCCTGTCAAAAACCTCCTGGAGCAGGGGACTGGGGGAAGGTGGTTTACAGTGTTGTGGACCCTTTCTCCCTCTTTCCATGCTGATCCCATGCACTCTTTGCCTTCCTCAGTACATCCTGGCACACAAAGCACATCAGCAGATACTGAAGTCCAGACACTCCCTGTGGGCTCCAGATCTCCTCTTGCACTACCTCGACATCCCCAAGGAACCTACTGCCATGTAAAGGAGGTCGTTCTTTCCATCACAAAACAGAAGGGGGGGAGGAAAAAATTGTGGACTAAAAGCCCAAGGAAAAGAGACGGGAATTCTTTATCACTTATTAAATGTGCAAGTCAAAACCTGGTGAATAGGGAGATGAAGAGCTCCTGCTGAGAAATGGAGAGAGAAATTGCATTTTGGCCTCAGGGAAACCCGTGCCTATAATATTAAAGATGTGCAAATAAATAAATAAAGGCAATAGCTAGATTTACATGCCTAATATCCTCTCGTGCCGTGATCAATGTCGATATTTTACTTTTTTATGAGGTTCTCCAAAAATCTATGGCCCTTTCCTTTTATTAATTGTAGATCCTCATCGCAAAGGTCTTTTTGCATGTCTCCAGCAACTAGGTCTTAGCTGTCAACTCCATTAAATTCTATTATAATATGGCATGATTGAATGCCCCAGTGGGATTGGCCAGCCAGTGTGTATTAATATATTATGGAGCACGCAGAGGCAGGCACCAGCACCTTGCTGCATTCACAAAGATGCTGTTGTGTTTACATTGTGGAGGGTGTTCTTTTTCCCCCCTCTCCACGTCTGCTGTTTGAGTGCAAACGGGCTTCACTGTAAATTATCCTTTCCCTGGGATGTGGCAGCCAGCGGCCTTCCCTCCAGCCAACAGATTCGCATTCCCTGCCTGGGATGTATTTGTATGACTTTAATTAGTTTGTGTTTGTTTAGTATGAGAATCAAGGAGGCCTATGGTATTTAATGTTAGGGAGTATGGAAGAGCAGAGGATTTCCCACCCTGCTGGCTAGAAACAAGGATGTTATGCTGCTGGGAGGAAACAGAATCAGAATTCAAATAGATGGCATCATGGATGTTTTTTTTTTTTCAAAGCAGGCTAAACTGTAACATCACCCCTGGGCACCTACAAATGAGGAAGTATTTTCTAATCAAAGGAGGTTGTGGGATATATTTTTTGAAGGCTGGAGAGACGATTTCTGTGGTACAAACGCCACATCTTTCCACACCAAAAGCTCTATTTGCAGTCCCTGTGGAAGGAAGAAGTACCTGATATGGCAACAAAGCTCATCTTCACAGTCTGTTCCTTCTCTCAGAGCCTGAGCATCCAGCTAGTGCAGAGCTCAGAGCTGGTGTGAGCTGAAACAGCCTCCTGCAAGCTGCTCCCCTCTCAAAACTAAGGAAAGTCCCTGGCTGTCCCCCTGCCTCCTCCTGCCCCATCACGTTTCCTGCTTCATCGTCTCACACTCACCCTCACCCTTCCTTGCAGGTGTGGACATGGCTAGATTCGTGCACTTCTGGGGTATTTGCACCAATTCAGGATAACGTCTTGCTCCAAAAGTCAGGTTGGGGCTCAGCTGTCTAATGGTCTTTAAAACTCTTATAGCATATAAAAGAGTTTGACAGATCATACGTAGGCTTAGTTGAAGACCTATGCCTTTTTGGGGCAGTGCACGTAGAGTGGATAGGACGTCACCTGCCATGATACCGACAATTTAATCCCACCCCCTGCATATTTGCAGCCTGAACTGAGCAACTCAACTTTGGCACTTTCTGCTTTTGCTAGGAAGGCAAAAAACCAAAGCAAGACCACAGGCTCCAACTGAAAATCAGTTAACTTCAGAACTGGGGAAGAGAAAAGACATGTAAAGCATATCACCCTCTCAAACCACATGAGATCTTGACTTGTCTAGGGATGCCCTGAGCGGATGCTTTATGTCTTTAGAGAGTTCTGCTGGGTCATCAGCCTCTCAACCCATTGTAGTCCTGGACATTGGCGCTATTAGCTCCCTTTGCCTGTGTTTGCACTTGGTATTTCCAAAGCCCTGTGTGCTACCTTGAGCAGGAATGTGACCAGGGCAGCCCTAGCCACAGCATTGCAATGCACAAGCTTTGATGAGCATTAACGCTGTGGCTACAGCCAGAAGACAGAGGATATGGCTTGATTGCCTTTCTGAGGGCCATGCTGAGGTCAAATCGAAGACTGATTCATGTCTGCTCATCCAGGATATGGCTGACAGGGAAGGAGGCTTGGTCCTGGTAGTGTGCTGTAGGCAAACTTTGTGAAAGTCCTGAAGGCCCTTATTGAAGGGCGGCTGCCACAATGATATCACCTGAAATGCAGCACCCTCCTCCTCCCCCAGTTCACGCAGGATCATATTCTGCACCGCTCAGTTCCAATTCCTGTGCTCCCGACACACTAATTGCTACGGTCAGAGACGCTGCCGTGCCCAACTCAATCTGCTTTTAAAGACGAAAACCTCCCCTAATTCCATAATTCATCCTTAGCATCACACTCCACTTGCTTCCAAACAGGAATCGCAGACAGATTGATTGATCTGTCACAACAAGGGCTAAAGACGGTCTAGTATTGGGGGCTGAGGCCAGGGAGAAAAAGATGCTGTTCCTACTAATAGACAGCAGTTCTTTTCCCGGAGGATACCATTGCCTTTAGCCAATTCGAGAGACTAACCATTCAATTTAGGAGAATAAAAATAATCATTACGGTTACAACAGTGACCGGAGGGGGAGGGGAGGAAAAAAGGAGAAGAAAAAAAAAAAAGAGAAGCAAAAAAAACCCCAAACAAACCTTTCATAGAAGCAAAAGGGGAAAGAGGAGCTTTTCCTGCTTTCCCAAAGATGCGCTTCACCTTTGTGCCTGCGCTGCGCAGGGAGGAAAACGAGTCTGCTTTGTTCCTCCTGGAGCCAAGTCAAGGGGTAACAGCGTACAACAGAAGCAGGGGCTCTGTTTACCTAGATCCAAGGAAGATGTAAATGTGTAAAATGTGGTGGAAGAGGTTTTGGTTTGTATTTTTTTTTATTCTTTTTTTCTTTTTTCTTTTTTTTTTTAAATTTTTTTATTATTTCTCTCAGGAATGGTCTGACAGCCCCAGGCTGGAGTATGTGTCTCTCCCAACTACTCTGTCACCCAGGTAACCATGGAGACCATGACGATCGATTAGATGCCATCTGATCTCAACCTCATAAAAAAACCCCCACGTGCACCCGTGCGCGCGCATACGTGCACGCACTCACAAAAAAAACCACCCACCCCTAAACCCAAACAACCCAGGCAGCAGATGGCAACTAGGCCACTAGAACCGTCTCCAGAGAGAGAGCTGGGGAGAGGGACTGAGGGATGGAGGCAGAGGGAGATCATGAGGGAAAGGAGAAAGAAAAAAAAAAGAGACAAAGACAGAAAAGGTGGGGTTGGGGGGGGGAGACGTAAAGAAGCAAAGAGATCAGAAGAAGGAAAAAGAGAGCTGGTGTGATTTCTGTGGTACCTCTTCGGGTGGAGCAGTGATCATTTACACTGCCTGCAAGTCTGTCTTGCACAGAGGGCGGAGAGTGAGGCTGAGAGAGATCGAGGAAGAGGAGAAGAGTATAAAAGCACTTTTTCAAATCCAAAGGAAAGCCTGTGGAAGTGTGTCTTTGTGCACTCCTGCTCCTCCAACAGCTAACATCTCCTGAGACTGGCCAAGGCCAGACAAGGCCTCTCTCTGAGGATGTGAGAAGGGGAGATCAGAGCTCCTTACCCTGCCAAGGCCAGAGCAGGTGTGATCTGAGATCTCCTGCACTAGCTCCGTGACACCAAGAGACCTGCTGCTATGCTCCGGTCAGGTCATCCTGTCAGATGGGGATCCACACACTGTGAGGGATGGAGCCAGAGGAGCTGCCTTACCTGCACTTCACCTCTGAAGACCCATGGGTTGTCTGACCAAACACATTCTCACTACACTGGAGGTGACTAGCAGGTGTAAAACTGCCTAAAATCCTTCACAGCAGGAACTCTTATGTCTGTACATCACCTGCCCTCCACCTGATGGAGGGTACTGTGGAAATGCCAGATAACCAAATAAATCATAAAGAGATCTTGCAATTGTAGGACAGGTGATTAGACTGAGAGATGAACACTGCCTGGAAAAAAAAAAACCTGGGGCTTTGACCATCACTCTGTAGGGAGACACCACAATGACTCAGGTTACAGATTCTCCAAAACCACACAGCATGGGGCCTGGGGTCCTTTCTTCTGCTGTTATCAGCTGGGGAAAAAGTGGAAATTCTTTTTTTCATACGAACTAGTTTGAAAATGAGGAGACCCAGAGTGGAGAAGTGAGAGAGCAAGGAGCAGAAGCTCAGCTGAGGAGAAGGGCAGACCCACACTTGTGACAGTATGGGCCTCTTCTGGAAGCCAGGGCTGGGATTAACATGATCAGTGCCAAGCATCTCCATCTGGAGTCATCAGTTTGGGCTCCCTTTAGTAGGGAGAAATAGATCCTTCTTTTGGGTACTTCACCTCACCTAATTGACAGTACCTAATTATTAAAGTTAACAATATCTAGTTTAAATGGCGAAATAAGCATCACCCTTGCCTGAATTTTCTCTGGTCTTGCGGGAGGAGGAAGAGGGTAGGGAGCTGATGACTCTGTGAAGTGGGACTTCTTTAAGACTAGCTCCCAAGAAGGAGCTAACTAGCCTCTACTTTAAGGAGTGAAGAGGACCAAATCTGCATGCATACTCCATAGAGATTAACATATGCTTTCCCTTTCCTGGAGTTTCCTGAAATGTTCAAAACAGGATATTACTGACACTTATATCTAAGGTTGCTTCTTAGATTGCCCCTTACACTAGTCGGCACATTAATCCAAACCTGAGTGAAGAACATTAACCATGAATACTGGTGAATTCAGAGAATAGTTCTGCAGATCCCCAGGGTGGGCTACAGACAAAACCTTTATTTTCAGAATTGTCAATTTTCCTGACTTCTTCTCTGAATCACTCCTATTTAAAAAAAGCTTCATTTACCTATGCTCAGGTAAACACAGAAGGCAAACAAATCAGAAAGGCGAGTAGAGATTGGTGATGTTGAACTGCACCCCTGAAAGCATTTTTTCCTAGGAACCTTCAAGGAAGATGAAGGCACAAAGTCATCTTCTATTCTCAGTTGCCCCTCTGAAATGGAGTATTTCTGCTACCAAAAAGTTACACTTGGTTTACAATGAAGAAACTCAAAAGGTAACATGACAAGTCATCTCACAGCAGCCTGATCAAACCTAATGTAATCTACCTGACCACACTGGTTATTCCACTCAACCTTAGTCCTTCATCAGAAAAGTGTCCTGCACTTATCTGAGTGTGAGCCAGTGACGTTTGGGTTAGTGTTGGTAACGGATTAAATTGTTATAAGATTAAGAGTCTGGCCATCATATTTATGATTCCTGAAATGAATGGGAAACGGGTCAGGCATCCAGAAAGAGCTGAGCCATGGGACTGTTAGAGCAGTGTCATGTCTAATGACCAGCACTGTTTCAGATAAAAATTGTTTTATAAAGCACTAGATTAAAAGCAGAAAGAGCCAAGGAATATTTTGTGACCTGTATTACATGGGACAAAAAAAACCCCTCTCAAAACATCATTGTTTTGATCCATTTCTCAGCCTGGAGGTAAAATCCCGTTCCCTTGAAATCAAGAGGAACTTCTTCTGGGGTTCAAATTTTACTCTCTGGGTTTTCTTAGCAGATGAGCAACAGAGAAATAAGGGATGTGCCCCGTGTTATCCAGAAACATGTGGCACTGACCACTTGCGGAGGGAAGAATTTGATTAGTGTTTGGTGTTTAACCAACTTCAGTGCTCACAACCAGCTGCTGAGACTTTTTTGATTTTGTCTGAGATGATAGGCCCAAAACCTCCCAAATAATTTCTGGCTTCAGAGAGAGATGACAGAATTGATGTTTCAGGTTCTGCTAAGAGTCCACCGGGGGCTCATACCAAACTTCCCTACTCTCCACAGCCTTTACACAGGTTGTAGCAACTGATGGAGCCTAAGATGGGAACAACAGCTTTACCAACATTTATCACACAGTAAGAGATGGTTCAGGACACTTCACCATCAGCAAGGATAGATGTATGGCCTAGTGAGAGGGATATTTTGTTTTAGGTTGACATCAAGTTGAGTATCAGCTGGCAAGGTGAAGGCAAATTCTGACATTTGCTAATTACTAATGCATCTATCTCTCAAAAGAATTGAGTGTTTACCATCCTCTGGGACAGAGGGCAACATTATTGCTGCAGTGTTTTGTCACCAGGCTACCGTGTCGAGACGTGGCAGTGTGTGATACCATATTTTTAAGCAAATGATTCTAAATCTCACCTGATTAGTAAAAAAAGTACAAATGTAGGCTCAATTCCTCCTCAGAGGTACTGCAAGAAGAACAGGAACTGGACAAAGGGCTGAATTTGGTCTGTTGGGTTGACAGGGATTTGCTTGACAAGCAAGCTGTGTTCCTTTCTTCTGCCTGCCAAAAGACGACTGAGACGCCCAGTTTGGAGCAAATCACCAGAGTGTTACCCAGGGAATTTTCTGAAATACACAATAAGGGAAATCAATATCCTGTAATGATGTAACACAGGAGTACAAGAAAACTGGCATGTTTGGTGTCTGTGACAAGTTCTGAGTAGCTGATTTCTCTCTCTTGGCTTAATTGCTGTGGACTACATGATCATATCCTTAGGGATCCAGCACAGAACATTTTGATTTGTGGGACCATAGTCAAGTTCTCCAAAATCAAGGGGCACTGAAGCAAACATGGCCTCATCTTCATAGCTCTGTTCATAAACCCTCTAACCTTAGCTGCTGTGGAGAGTAAGTGACATTTTTATGCGGATGGCAGGATCTGAAAGATTCATTTTATTCGCTCAGGTATAAGAATATAAACCACTGTGCTTGTATAAGTAATTCATAGTCCTTGAGGGGATTTCTCTTGAAATGACACCCATGATGGACACTTATCAAACCGAGCTGACTGTTCTTGCTTTTTAGATAAAAGTTCTTTTCTCACTGGTTTGACTGGGACAGGCAGCAGAAGAAAGTACTTCCCTGCAGCCTGTTATCACCTGTCCCCATTCCCAAGAGCCATACTGGCCATTCTATGAGCCATAAAGCTCCCCTTCCCTTCAGTAAAGTGAAAGTACTCTCCACTTCTGTTTTTCTGTTTTCAGCCAAACTCTATGTTTTCCTACAACTCTGCCTCTTCATCCTGCATCTCATTTTCCACCTGTACTCTTAGCCCAGCTGTCCCAGAAGACCGTGACCATTTCAGCCTCCTCCATGCCAAGAGCCACTCCTCTTGCATATAATTTCTGAGAGCTTTTCCAAGTCTTATTTAACCAACAAGGATATTCTTATTTCACCCCCAGGCTCTCAAACTTAAAGGCATCAGCTCAGAAATCAGAACAAGGACAGATTCTATTTAAAGATCCTCAAAATGACCTTTTTGCCTGGTGAAGTCATTGTAAATACCTGATTTCCACAGAGACAAGAACAAACTATGAGGGAGAAACTGAAGAGCAATAATAGTAACCTCAGGTTGGGGAGAGAGGGTTTTATTTTAAAGGAGAATGTATAGGAAGAGTACCTAGCTTAGCTAGGCAGCAACCAAGGGAGCACAGCGCACATTACTCACAAGTATAAGGCAAGTATTGTAAGGATGCAGTTAGGAACAAAACAAGAAAGCATATGCAGCACAGCAGTAAGAAAATCTGAACCGGGCTCTTAAAGACAGAGGTTGCCAATGAGTGGGTGGCCACACACACAGGCCTGAATCACCATGAGCAAGAGGGTGGTGGGCACAGCCTGAAGTCGGTGGAGGACCTTGGTGGCAGAGTGTTAATAATGAGAAGTGTGGGAATCCATTAGTTTTGTGGGTAAATCACTCTTGCTATCACTACCTGAAACAAAACAGCCACCTGAAATTGAACAAAACCGTACTGAAATGCTTCTGAGTGTCTGAGTGACACCACGGCCTTTGATTGGCCTGATATAGCTCAGACAGTAACAAGCCAGACAACATCTTGAGCATGTTTGCCCTCTTCAAGTCTGACCCCCTGTCTGACCCCCTGTGGGGTGCTGGAGAAGGTCTCTTGTTGATGAAAAAACCTCCCACGGGACATGGAAGTCCTGCTGGATACGGTATTTAAAACTAAGCAAAACACTAGTAAAGATACTTTCATTCCTCATATGCCATGAGGAAAGAAGAAAGGAACATATGGAACCTCATAAATCTTTTCCATCTCTTGTTTTCATGAGCCCCTTTTCTATTTGGTATTACCCCATGCCTGTGTGCTATATACGTAAGGCAGTCAGCAGAAGGATGACCCTATCAATATTTGTATTTACATCTATGTTCATTAAAGAAATAATGACACTAGCAATAGTAATAGTGTGAAGCAAAAGCTTTGAAGAGACCTAAGCTCTGGACCAGAAGAAGGAGGCCTTGGGAAACCCATATAAGCAACAGCCTTCAGCCAGGCTGTCCTTCTGAAAGGGAAAGGACAACTAACACTGGAGCCTGAGTTTTGCTTCTGGCTCTGGGTGGTTTTGTGTCTTTGTTATGAAGCTATTTAGAGTTTAACAGGTCTCTGTACTTGCTCAGCCATCTTGCTTTTTAGGCTTTAGACTAAAGAACAAGAGGGCCACTTAGTTCCAGCTGCTCTGGATGGGACAAATTCATTCATTTTGAGCCCTCCTAGGTTTATTTTCCTGTTGACGTGGCCCTAATCATAGAGACCAGCAATGAAACTCATCTTTAGATCCTTACTTTTCCCAAGTTTTGTTTTCATCTCAATTAAAAAATCATGCAGAATTCCTAAGTGTGAAGAATTTACATTAGGGGATGGTGTGACAGATTAACACACTCAGATAAGTTTCCCCCACAAGTCAAGGGACTTGATCTTACTGCTAGGAACTCTTTTCCTTTTTTCCTTTATCTTTTCCCTCTTTTCCTCCTTGCAGCACACTGTCACCTCTCCTTGTTCTTAGTACAAAGCCCTGCTTTATCTCAGCAGAGCTGGATTCAGAAAAGTTGACCCAGAGTGGGTGCTCACAGCTTCCAGATCTCATTCAGACAGTGCTTAACCCAACAACTCTCTTCCTCATGCAGCTTTTTCTCAAGGCTTGTTCTGGATTTTATTCCCCCCAGCCCTCACTATTACATCCCAGCAGTTTGATATAGTGCAATGCCAATTATTTCAGCTGTGACATGTGAGGATAAAGTTGTGGGGGAGGAGGCTGAATAAGTCCCTGAGAAATCACACTGGCCAGATCTTCAGAAGCACTGAAGAAACTAATTCCCTTCAAAATCAATACCGCAATGCCGTGGAGAAATCAGAGCAATGTTCTTGAGCGAGCGCAGAGCTGAATATACCTGTGAACAAGTGTCCTGATCGCATACACCATGACGCCTTGATGCCCTCTCCTTTGCAATATTACAGGTCACGAGGCAATTAATTGCAGTTCACAGGGCAGTGCAGTCATAAAGCATGGGTAAATGAGTGGAGACTCAGGACCAATACAGATACACTCGCAGTGATCGAAACATTCTTTGCCAGCCCATTTTTTCTTCAACTTCTATTTTTTGTCTTCTCCTCTTCATGCTTAACTTCACTTCCCCGGCTTCCTAACATTGTGATTATTATTATTACTATTATTATTATCACTGTTGCTTTGTAGGCTGAGAGTTGCAGATCTCAAGAGTAAAGCAGATGTCAGCAGCTCCGAAGGATCCTGTTCTATTGTACCGCAGAACAAATGAGTATGTCAAGGAAAGGCTCTCCAGTCTAACAAGAAAACAGCACAAACAGACACAAAATAAATAAATAAAGCAAGCCTACGGGGACAGGCAGGCTCATTCTGATGAGATATTATGCTAACACGATGCCTACTTTCTAAGCTAACAGTGTTTTAATACATTTAAATGATACTGGGGAAATAAGTCATGAAATAGGAGAAGAAACCTTCTTGTCAGAAACAATTAAGATTATTGGAGGGGGCCAGCCCTGCCTCTCCCACAGAAAGGTGACTCGCAGTGTGGGATTATGAATGTAGCCCAAGTGGCATTTACACAGCGTGCCTGACGCCATCTCAGCACCTCTGCAAAGGATTTTGCATTCCCCAGCTGCTGGAAGAGCAGTCCAGCTGGTGAGGAGGAGCAGGAGGAGGCTGGCACCGAGGGCTGCACCGCAGCAAAGTCCCAGCCTCTGCTGAGGCTCCAGGGAGGCTTTTCAGTGAAATGCTGCAGGGGAGATGCCTGAGCAGCCAAAAGAGAGGCTCTTACGTAAGGGCTGGAGGCAGCTGCCACCTTGATGCCCACACTTGGCACTTGCAGAGGGTGCATGTCCACCTTCTGCGTTCCTGCAGGGCCACAAGCCGAGTAGAGCTCTTTGGAAATGCACGTTTCCAGAGCAAAGCTGTGCTCCAGAGAGGATTCCCCGTCCAAACTATCCAAGAAGGGAGAAAAACGAGTCTTAACTGACTTAGCCTGTAGTTTTTCATTTTCCTTTTCTCCCCAGTTACTTTCCTGTGCTCCTGCATCCCACAGACAAGGGTAACTCTTTTCTCTTTAGGGACTTGCATAAAAAACCTGAATATACATGTCAAGCTCCATGCAGCAATAATAATTCTGCTTGTGAAACTGCAACCTTGGGAGCAGCTTTGCAGCTCTGGTAAATGGCCATTTATGAGCTGCAGTCCATAATTTGCTTCATCCTATGACCCATCCTGTAATTTTCCTTGAGATGACAAGCTCAAAATGAAAAGCATACATATTTTTTTCTAGCTGTAGCATGTGAAACACAGACATGGGTATGAAATCTTGAATCCCTCAAGAAAGCAGAGTTCTTCCCATTTAGGAAAGGTAGCTTCCTAAGGCTCTAAGGACCCAGGGCTAGGCTGCAGTCTCCATACTCTGTGAGCTGGAGTCTGCTCAGGCACAAAGCAATGATACTGATCCCAATTACCAGTAACTTGATTCACTCAAGTGCTCTGACAGATGAGCTTTGATGAGCCCCACAGCAGTAGTTTAAGAACTTCCTGGTGACCCTCCTCTCATTGTTCCCTTTGTAGACTGGGCAGATGGGAATGTGTGTCCTCCCCTGACTCTGCCATGGCAGAGTCTGGTGCATTAGCTTAAAAGCACTGAGACACCAGATGATGAACTGGAGCTACTGAGACTTTCTGTCACAGGGGCAATAACTTGTGGCTGATGGACGAGGCAGACAGCTGGATATGAAAGTAGCCTAAACTGCCACAAAAAGACTTGCCAGCTCATCTGTCAACTGTAAGTGAGCGGTGAATCAAACTGCATTATCTTCTGCTCAATACTGCAGAGCAGCAGTTGTCAGGAAGATCGTACCCAGGATGCACATGGAGGCAACTCACAACTCAGTCCCCTTTTTAAAAGACAATGGAGAAAGTGAGCATAGGAGAGACCATATGTGAGAAAACAAGACGACTTCAAGGTGGCCTAACATACAGCTTTATTTCTTTAAACCTAGACTCTGAATACAAACAAAGGATGGCCAATAACAAGCTAGAGTCATTGTAGTCTGAAAGCAGCTTAGAAGTTTGATTTTGTGGACCTCAGGACTTGAGGATGCTGTGCTTCACAAGTGTCCCTTGGGAATGTTCCCCAAACATCAGGGCCAGAGAATTACGACATCAGTGGACCTGGGAATATGGGCTTGTTTGGTTTAGCAGAGCAATCATATTACTCTTCTATCCTAGGCCACCTCATGGAGGTAGGCAGGGGCCTGTTCTCCTCTTGCATACAAATCCCTGACATCTGAGTCTTGGTGGAGAGATGATTGGGTCATATTCCCATCAGCCCTCTACTAGATTTCTTCTGTGCCTGTAATTCACCCATACTCGGTCTCCCCTTTCCCATAAAGCAAGACTGGTGAAGCTATTTGGAGTTTAAAAAACACTTTGAGATCAATGAGTAGAAATCTCTGTGAACAAGTGGTATTATACTGAAGTCATTCAACAAGAGTCTCCTGGGGCAATAGGCACAGCCATGACAGGGAGAAAGGCAGCTGAAGTGGAGCTACGTGGAGCTGAAAGCTTAACTACAATCTGCAGAAATGGAAATGTCTTCTCCCTCACAGCCTTCAACATCAGGCACTCCTCACCACTTGGAAATGCATACACTCACTAAGCCATATTGGGGTTTAAGTGCTTGATAGAGTCCTATTGTGACCTCTGGTCTTATGAACAATCTTGTGAGTGACTGTGCACAACAAAACTAGACTCCAACAAAATGATGCAAGATAGATCATATCTCATAGACTTTTGACCTCAGAACACTGCATACACATTCAGACTTCTCTGCATCTAATGGTCTCCAGGCATATTTTCATCTGAAAACCAGGTGGACTAAAAGAACTTTTTTAAGGATGTGCTGTAATTTTCTATAATCAAGACTCCAGAAGAAATCCAGGTTTGCTAAACAGAGGTAAGACACAGTATAACGCTGCAGAGGTGAACATACAGGCCACAGAAGATGAAGTAAATGAGAATGTGAATTGTAAGATGCTATTTCATAGACATGCACTTTTCCTGCTTTTTTTTTTCCTTCTTTAAATGTAGCCTTAAAGTAGAGTTTTCTTGAGAAGACAAGCAGAAAATCTGGAGACTGAGAAGAATCTAAAGCAGGAGCCTTACAAATGTGCCTATCTGAATACATATGCATACATATGTATATATATATATATATAAAAAGTTATTGCCTTAGGAAGCTTCAGTAGAGCTCCTACAGACATCAGACATTGTCCTAGATACAAATAGGAATGATCTGAGCTCATGAGGACATCTTGAAAAGATAACAGATGTTACTTTATCCTTCAGGTTGGCTGTTCTCAGCTTGGATTGAGTGCTGACCAACCAGTCTCCTTGGTAAGACTTCTTCCCTTCAAAGAAGGGACCACTCAACTCAGTGGTCTGAGAATCATTTATGATGAAGAGAACATAAGGAAACAAAGGACAACTGTGCAGGCACATAACTGTGGGCAACTGACTTCTCGTGTTGAGAAAAAATACGAGGAAACGCATTCAAGAAGAGAACGCAAAAACAATTCTGGAGCCTACAGCAAGAGACAGAAATCAAAAATATGCAATAGAAGGAGAGGAACATCCAGCAGTTTGTGACACAGCTGATTTCAGTTCAAAGAGGATCTCAAAAATCAGGAGGGCAGTGCTACATAACACCAGTGGGATGGGCGAAGGTGGTCAATGGAGGTGACTGAGAATGCAAAAGAACCAACAGCACCTGCCATATGCTCAGGACCAGAGAGACAGAGGCCTGGATGTGGAGGGAAAAGCAGCTGCCGGAGTACAGAGGGAAGTTAAAGCCTGCACTGAGACGGAGTCTAGGAAATGATGTGGACCTCTATGGGAAGGGAATGGCTTTTTAGACATCCAATTGTATTCCCTGGAAATATCTTGTTAGAAAAAACAATTTGTTAGACCTGAGTGACTTCTTGGAGTAAATCAACTTTCCTCCTGTGCTAGGAATACCATACAACTCACAGAATGCAGTATAAAGCCAGGTACAGCTGGCCCAAGCTATACAAGTGGAAATAAATTGGTTGGTCAGCACCTCTGAATGCTCTGCACACTAGTGATACCCTTGCTTCTCATTGCAGGTGTTAAAGTGTTTTGAATTTTCATTGTGCTTCTTCATTATTATTTAGTTTTAGTCCCTCTTTACAAGTGAGTCAGAACACAGGGAACACAACAAGCCAGAGAAGGATGTGAAGAAGAACAACTTTCATTGTGTGAACATAATTAGGGCTCACCCTAATTAACGCTGCCTTCTCTTTCCTGACATCATTCATCCAGGAATCTCAAGCACACTCCCCTTACTTCACACTATTTCTTTTGCATTGAATTAGGAAACTCCCTTTCTCTTGGGGACCGAGCTGAGACACAGAGGGGTGAAAATGTTTGAGACCACTTTCTGACTCGATTTTAAGCCTGGGCTTAGACCCAAGAAGTCCTGGCTTCCTCTTCATCCAGTACCACACCAGACACATCTGGGCCTCCCATCCAGGCATAAAACTACTGGGAATGAAGGCTGAATGAGCAGCCACTTTGGGAGTTGACTGTACCATACAGGGAAAGAATGGTGACATAAGCAGAAGCACCATTATGTCACCATATGAATCTATCACTTCCATCTTGAAGAGTACTTTCTGGTGCTATCCCCACAGCAAATGTCATAGTAGAACATGTCTTTGGAGAGGAAAGGCAGTAAGGATGGGCAGAGGTATGTGGCTGCTCCCATGCAAGTTACTACATGGATAAAGTAGCCAGTAGCTACATGGACTTGGGAATTGTGTGAAAGGAAAACAGACCTCTAGGGAGAAACATACGATAGAGGTGTGCTGATACCACAAAAGTCAGCCTGTCCTAACATCCTAAGGTATCACTACAAAAGCAGGAACAGTGGAAAAGGTAGTGCATAGGAAGAGAAGAGCAAGGAATGATTGTTCACTGTTCCTAGAAATCAAGGAGGTAAATAAAGTACAGCATGTTCAGGACAAACAAAAGCAAGGATATGTGGGTATGATTGAAAAAAAATAAAAGTGGGGGATACATGAGACAAAATCAAGGAAAAAGAATCCTTCACAGAGATTGTTAAACCCTCTCAAATCACTTCTGACCCCCAGAAATAACAAGTCACAGTTTGCTAGAAGACAGACCGTGCCTGGCAATGTTACCTCGTTCTCATCCTCCTCCTCTAAGCCTCTGCTACACAAATCAGTGCCAATATAGGGCAAGATAGCCCTCTGACATGACACAAAAGAGCCACTCAGATGTCTTTAGGCTAATGAGTAGCTGCTCTCTCACCTGCTCACCTGCTTAGACTTCTCCTGAAGAGCATAAAATTCAAAATCCTTCAAATTTTCAAATTCGAATTACTCTTGCAAAGCTACAGAAGGCTTTGTGTAACTCAGTTTGCAATCTGAGGTAAACCTTAAAATGACGTGACTGCCTGGTTGCTAGGTGCCCATTGTGTCACTCCTACAGATGCTCTTAACATTTGAACTCTGTTTCATATGGGTACATCCTACTTTCAGGTTACAACACTAGACATTTGCATCAGCATCTCCCACAGCGTTCAGTGTGTCCACTTGTGATTGGGGGAAAGGGGAAAGGACACTGACCTGAGCAGAGCACCTGGGTCCTCCAGTGATGCAGTCCTTTCGCCTCATATATAGCATGGCAGGGTTCTGCTTTCCTGGTCAGTTGGCCTAAGCTGGACAGTTACAATCACTGGGATTTGGTTTACCAGTTTGACTTCTTACAAGTAAAGAAAGGAGACCTGGGGGCTGGGTTGTGTGGCATCAATGGAGGAAGAAATATGTGCTTATGGAATGCAGGTGGCTTCAAAATCTCAGGGGTTTTTTTTTTTCCTTTTTTTTTTTTTTTATTTTTCACAAGAAAGAGCATTCCCCATGGCTACACACACAGACATCAGATTTAAAAATAGCCAAGTTCTACCTCGACTGTGGGGGAGTGAAAGACAGAAGGCAGATGCATTGGCTGCCAGCTAGACTTGACATCCACTTTTTCTTTCCTCACCCTGGCAGCCAGCAGTTGCATACACGTGCAGGTAAAGTCCTTGGTGGCAAAGCACACCGTGTTTGCTTCCCCTTCAATTCAGTGACTGCTGCACCCCAGCAGCCCACTGTGAGTTTGGGAGTTGCATAAGCACTCCTCACCACACATACACATTTAATACAAATGGCGTGTACCAAAACCACCACATTCCTCCTATTTGTCCTGCCTAATTCACAAACTACTCGCTAGCCATTTGTGTGTTAGTATGTTGCAAAGGTTACCATTCAAGTCTCTATTTCTGACTTTCTTTGTTAACTGCTTTAGTTTACTGTTAAATGCTTGAGTGCTTGCTCCACCCAGCCACTTCCCATGGCTCCAACCTAAATAAGAAACCTGTGTGCCATGTGCATGACTGGTCCTTGACCCAGGACAATTTAAGCTGATCAGCTGCTCTCAAGGAGCCAAACCTTGGTCTTTCTACTTTCCCTCCCATTCAGGCAGTGTGAGATTCCTCCTCTTTTCTCTGTCTGGCTACAATCCACCCACTATTTATGCTTTCAACCAAACGCATTCGTTGAAAACATAAGGCACTGCTGCCCACCTACTCAGCGCTACTCTTCATGTGCTCACCAGCAGCAGAAGCCACGGTAATAGAGCAAACTTGGCTCGTTCACTTGCAAACATGTTTAAAAGCATCTCTTTATGGGTTTAATTAAATTGAATGGCTCACAGAGAACTCCCTGCCCTGGGAAATTATGAATGCTGCAAGTTTACACGAATTCAAAAAGCAGCTTGACAAATTCATAGAAGAAAAGTTCATTCAGTGCATTAAACTGCAATTAACTGAGTATCAGGAGAATATTCAGGGGAAGTATTACTGTAGATTTATGTTATTCTCACAGATTTCGCAGGCATGCTCTTTTGGACACTTGAAAACACGATACCTTTGGTCTAACCCACTGTCGCCATTTCTGGGTTCTTTCATGTGCTTTCTGTGATTTTAGTATGACATGATTTCTAACATGCCTGTCCTGGGAGCATCCAGGCTGCATTAGGATCTTATAGATACAGTGAAAAGCATGAAATGTATTTCTCGTTCCATATTCAGAGCTTGGCATGCTAAGCATCTGATTTCTGGGCTAGGATTATGGTCTGTAAGGATGAGAAATACCCCAGACCAGAACCACCTTAAAAAGAAAGTGGGAATGATGACAAGGTATTTAAACCTGTTCAGTTTAACAGCAACAAAAAAGAAGACTGAAGAATTGATTGATACAGCCACTGCTAATGAATACTGACCCAGGAAGGACCGACAGGTGTCTGGGTTTACTCAGCCATGTCATCTCTCTCTGCCTGAAATGTTTGTCCAGGTGGAATTTTCCCATTTGTCCAAAATTTCCAGCCGTCTGCCCAGAGCAGCAGCATTAGCTGTAGCCAGGTTCTGCATGACCGCAAAGTCCAAGCTAATAACTCGTGCACACAGGCATATCAGCTGTACAGCACACACGCATACACGTGCTTACAAAATCCTTACCTAAACCTAATGATATGATAACAGAGAGCTCTTAACCCAGGGGACAAAGATCCCCAAAACAATAAAACCCCACAGCTGGATGCTGAAGGTGTTTGTTTCCCACATTGGTGTTTTCAACAGTGGGGAGAAATGTCTGGTGGAGTACGTTACCAAGGATCACAATGAATCCTCCAACAACAATGCTTATACTACATTGCCAAAGGTTCTGGGGCACTAGTCTCATGAGGAAGCTGAGGAAGCTGAGGGCATTTTGTCTGGAAAAGAGGAGGCTGAGAGGAAACATGATCACTCTCTACAACTACCTGAAGGGGAGTTGTAGTAAGGTAAGGGTCATTCTCTTCTCCCCAGTAATGAACGATAAGACAACGGGAAATTACTTCAAGTTGCACCAGGGGAGGTTTAGATTGAACGTTAGGAAGAACTTTTTCACCAGGATGGTTGGTGAAAGCATTGGAATGGGCTGCCCAGGGAGGTGCTGGAGTCACCACCCCTGGAGATGTTTAAAAGATGCATAGATGAGGTGCTGAGGGACACGGTTTAGTGGTGGGTTTGGCAGTGTGAGGTTAGTGGTTGAACTCTATGATTTTAAAGGTCTTTTCTAACCAAAATGGTTCTATGAATCTGTGATTATATGTGTTAATATTATTTCTGAAAAACACATATTCACACAGGAAAAAAATAGGGAAGTCCTGTGGCCTTTGACCTGCAGAGAGATGCTCATGGTGGTCCCTTTTGCCTTTAAATGCTCTGCAGCATCCTCCATCTCCTGAGACACTCCATCCCGCAGAGAGCTATGAATATTAACTAACGTTGTAAGGATAATCTTCGGAGATGTCAAGACAATATGGCAGTGGAGGGTCATGAACACCTTTGTGATGGCACCTGTTTCTTTACAGTAGCAGCTAGAGCTTGAACTTAATGTCACGGCTCCTCTAGTCCAGCTGGCAAAGGAAAAGACTTGAATCAAAACAGAAGCCAAGGGGCATGCACCAAAGGCTGCAACTAGGCAAAACCAGTCTTTTGTTCAAAAGTCATAGGCTTCAACCATTAGCTGGCTTGGAGACTACTAGTTTAAACACAACAGCCAGTCCCAGAGACAGTCACACTCACATTTGCAAGGGAGCAGCTGAGGAGGCCTGCCTGTCCCATAAACACTGGCAGACCTCAGCCAAGGTGGCCTCGCATCCAGATCTGGTGTCCCCGGTACCTCCGTTCGTGGCCCAGATGGGAAACTATTATTTCACCTTCTGCAGTTATAGGCCGTTCCTGCCAGAAGCCTCAAAGCTCCTGACCCATTATTAAAGCAGCCACAATCCCACTGCCTCGAGAAAACAAACACAACCAGTGGAAAGCAAAAAAAATGCCGCCCAGACATCCAAGGAAACCACAAGCAGTGGCGCTGAGCTATACCCAGCACAGATTTTTCAAAAGGACAAGGATTTTCATGGCTCAGCGTTCTAATTTGTTTGACCGTTTATTTCCAAGGAACACATCCAAGAGTGACAAGCTCCATTTGTTTCAATGGGCAGCATATGCCAGCAACGCGACTGGCGTATGCTATAAAAGAGAATGGATGTTCTCAAGCATCCTGGAAAGCTGTCCTTCTGACAGAATAGAGGACGTGTCAGTAATGGAAGTGCAGCTCTTGTTCTGACAAGCAAAGCCATAAATGTGGTGCTGTGGGTTCCCGTGCTTGATGTCTTCCCCACTGACAACCTTGTGAGATTTGCTGGCTTCTCTGTGGCAGTTTCAGCACCACCTACCACTTGATATGCTTTGGTGGTCTGTAACACTTTGCTGTAAGTCTCGTAGCAGTGGGCAGCTTTTATTCACTCTCATTAATGAATTAACTAATATTAGTTCCATGCTATGTCTTATCTAGTGAGTTATCTGGGTCACAAGGTTTTATTGGCTAGACAGCAATCCCTGGAAGTCAAAGCAGAGTGATTTTCTTCTCGGTTTTCAGCGTGGTGGGCCCTACAAAGGTGGGATGTGGATTTTTTTTTTTATACTGAATCTTTCTTTGGCCACCTTTCATTCTTATTAAACTTACAAGGTTGCTGGGAAGGAGTTGGGTGTTGTGTGAGCTGCAATGCCATCCACAGGAAAACAGTTCCACTTCTTATACCTCCAGCCCTGGGAGTAACATCTCAAGATGGGTAAAGAAGAAGAGATGATGGCTCCCTTACAAGTCTCCAGCATGGCAACATGAAATCCCAGATTCTCCTCCAGCAGATGTCTATCTACTTGTGCTTCAAGGTTGACTATCATGGACTTGGTCTGCAGTAAAGCCACAGCCACGTGGTGTCCCTGGATAGCCACCATACACCTTGTTATGGAGACCCTTGTTGTTTTGCTATTCACTTTCACTTCATTGGGTGCAGCTTGGAGGCCGCAGTTTCACCTTGTACAGAGAAGTGAAACCAAGGCTACCCACATGCCATTGAGGTCACCATTTGGGAATTTCAGCTTTCTTAATGCTTGTGAGGTGCTTATTTAGTGAAGAGACCACCCATAAGCTTGCACTGGCCTACAAGGATGCAAGCCATAGAGTGGCCCTGCACCTATGCAGCTTCCCTTGGGACCATACAGATTCCTAACAGTCAGGCTGTATTCTAAGAACAAAGGCAGAGAGTGCTTGAGGAAGAACTTTAGTCATCCCTCCTCTGCCAAAATGGAACTGGTTTAGTTTCCATCAACTGCACTTTTGCCTCAAAATTTATGATCATTTCTGGTGATCTCCACATCTGGGCCAATCAGATCAGGATTGTTGAACACTAGAAACCAAACTCTTCCTCTAAGTGGGAGAATTTGGCCCTGCTTATGGGCCTTGGGGTTTTGTCTGCTCAGAGAAGAGCCAGGTTGTCGGCTTCAGCAGTTCTGACTGCCTTCTTAGGGCTAAAGACACTGAGGTTACACTCTGGCTCTTGCAGTTGACGTGAGAGGATTTGAGGTATCCCAGCAGGGCCATTTAGGTAAATGCCAGAGGCCTGAGGGCATGTTGAGTGAGGGCAGTGTGGGAAGCTTTAGGTATAATGTGTCTGGGAGCAGAGCAGTGGGTGAAAATCTCATCCCAGTGACAGTAAACAGTGTTTTATGAGGTGTCAGAAATGTCCACTCAGAACTGAAGGGCATCAAGAAGTAACTGTTTGGTCTCTCCCTGGAAATTAAAAAGCAAGCTATGTGATGGCAGCATCTGCAGCAGAGAACAGGGTGGCTTGCATGAGTTAGCAGATTTCTGGCTGTTACCTACAGCAGTCTTAGCCAGCTACTTGTTCCATCAAGCGCAGCTTCTGTGGGCTGAGGCCTCAGGCTTACACCTTGCAGACCAAAGCCCCAAGCACTGAGCCTCAGTCAAGCAAGAGCTGGAGACTCAATCAAGCACGAGCTTGGAGGAGCAAGCTCCTTCACAGCTTGCTCCTCAAAATGTGGCAGGGTGATCATTTGATGGAATGAGACCATGCAACGGTCTTGCAATGTGGAGCGCAGTGACCTTGAACTTTTCAGATTCTGATCTCCAAAGAGCACCTGTGAAGGTTACCAGAGAGCTGAGCTGAGTGGAGACATGCCACAGCCTTGGCCATTTGCATCTGCATCTTCCTGGTAGCTGAGATTTCAGTTACCTCTCTTCACAGTAGCAAAGGCATATACTGAGTCCCCATGTCTAGAATCCCAAACACCCTCCTCAAACACCTGTGTAACTCACCTTTCCATACAGACCAGATACCATACAGGCTCTGGCTCCTCCCAAGCTCATCTGGAGGCTTTCTGAAGATCTAGGAAGCCTCTCGTTGTGACTGGCAGAAAAGCGGTCTGAGGGCATACATGTTTCAGACCCTCCCAGTCAGAGGCTGCACAGCACTTCTACACTGCCTTCCCCAGTGGGTCTCTGACAAGCATGTCCCATGGCAGCCAAGGATGGACCAAGCATCTTCAGAAACCCCACTGGGATCTTGTTGGATATTCATGAATCCAGTGTCAGTATGTGGAGTTAGAACATCTACACAAGTGACAGCCTCTTGCTGCCTTGGAGACCTGGTATAGGCAGCTTGATAGGCACCTGATATACGTTTTGCTGGAAGAAACATCTACTAGGATCCCCTTGCAGATGTTTCCTTTGCTAGGGGGCCAGGTGACCTGCAGGGAGATTGTATCCTTTGCCAATCTATCTATTGCTTTCAAAAAAATCGTCAAAATCCAAAATTATTCAGGCAAGTTACTTATTCCTGTTAAGGGCCTGTGAATCATATCAAGAGAAGAACCTCTCCCCCTTCAGACATCTCACAGCCTGTTGCATATATTAGTGGGCAAACCTCAAGGACCCCTGCAAGTGTTTCCCTGCTATCCCCACCCCCAACCATTGTGCTGGTAAGACCCAGGAAGAGAAGCGTCTCTGTAACACCAAGCACCCACGGAGCCACTGGCAAGTGCTGGAGGCCACTACCTCACCCTCCCCTTCTGCTGCCCCTTTGGGGATGCTCCAGAGAGAGACTGCCAGCACAGACTCCTGGCACAGAAAAGTCCCCGGGGAGGAAGATGATTACACCAAGAAAAGTGGCTATGGCCCCCATTTGATGGGATCTGCAGGGATGGAGATAGGGAAAAGGGGATCAGAGCAGAGAAGGTGCCACCAGCTGGGAGGGGGCTGGGGGATGGTAGCAGAGAGGAGAGTCACCTCGGTCACAGACCTGGCTCTGGTGTGACAGGGCCTGGCTCCATCCAGCCACTCATGAGCAGAAAAGCCACAGAACCCTGGTTGGCTCCCTCACCTCATTGTCTGAGTGCTGGAGCAGGAAGGCTGGCGGTCAGAGGGACTGGGTAAAGGCTCTTTATGCTCCCCTGGCTCGGGCAAGGCTTTGCTTGCCGTGAACTGGGGTTGGAGGAACTGGGGGAGACACTGCAAAAATAAATGCACTAGAAAAACAGCCTGACGATTCCCCACGTGCTCGGTGTACATTATGCAAATTGATGTTTAAAGCTTATTTATTAGCTTGCATGGGAAATGCCGGTGGTGTTTTTCTAGATCAGTGGGTATCTGATATTTTTTTTGAGGGGAGGAGGAAGGACATAGTAGCGGTGGGAACAAGAGTGGCTAGAGACTGTATATCCAGAGGCTAGGGTTTATATCATGGGCTGCTCTCGACAGTTATAATTTGTGGCACAGATTCAGCGAGAATCTGATCTGCTGAAAATATTTGGGCTGTGAAAACTCCCACACTGTGACAGATGTCAAGTCCAATTAAGTGACTCGCGTCCAGGTTTCTGTCCAATAGGCTTTCCCATTAAATATCAATTTAAAAGGGAAAAAATGCCGTCCCCTTTTCTCCGAGCCTTTATCTCATCCGACCATCTCTAGGCTAAATCCTCTGGTACCAGGAGCGGATTCGCACGCATCTCGGCTCTGTCTGTCTGCCTGGCCCCTGCCACCTTCCACATCCCTCCTTGGCTTCTCTACCACTCCGGGAGGGGTGGGAGGAGGAACTGCACTTTCTTTTTTGTGCCTGTGAGCGAATCTTTTCCCGCACCTTTAGCTCTCGCAGTCGCTCCGAACCCGTGCCGAGATTTTCCCTTTATTTTGTTTTGGGGTGGTTTTTTTTTGTTGTTGTTGTGGTGTTTGGGTTTTTTTTTCTCTTGTCGGCTGTCACTTTTTTTCCTTTATTCTCACTCGAGAGATGCAGAAGGACTTCGGAAGCTCAGGGACGGATGGACGTTTCGTTTATCTATTTTCTTCCCCTACTCGCCGGCTCTTGAAGAACCAGAAGAAAAACTAAACCAAACATTCATTTTCCGACGGCCTCTCTCTCCCCCTCCTGCCTCTCTCCACCGGACCGCACGTTACACCCACCACCACCCCCCCGCCCCCCTTCCTCCCCCCCCAAAAAAAAGAGAAGAAAGGAGGGAGCGACGCATTGTTACCCCGACCCGTGGCTGCCTACGCGCCGGGCCGCGGCGGAACAAAGCCGTCGGCACCGCTCCGGTCTCGGCGCAGCGAGCAGCGGGCACCGGGCTCCGCGCCCCGGGCTCCGAGCCCGGCCCGGCCCGGCCCGGGCTCGGCGGGCTGCGGCTCGGCTGGGAAGGAAAGCCCCAGGGGGGTGGGGGAGAGGGAATAATCCCGACCGGTGCTATCTCCGCATCCCTTTTGTTGTTTATCGCGATCGAGGGAAGAGGAGGAAGAAGAGCTGGGGAGCCGGCGCTGCCCAGCGCGATTTACACACACACACGTAACGCCGCTAAACCCGACTCTCTGCAGCAGCCCGAATTAACGGGCGGAGGCGGACTTTTTCTTCCTTTTTTTTTTTCTTTTGACGAGGGAAACGCTTTTCTCCCCCCCCCTCCGCCCCAATGCATCGTAAGTAACTTAAGTTGTTATTGATACTCCGCAAAGAAACACGGCGATAACGTTTCCCGTCTCTGGAGCGCTGGAGGCCGCGGCGAGGGATGAGATCTGCCTTTCCCCACCCGAGCAGGACACTTTTCCGCTCGTAAATCATTTGATTTGATTTTTATTTTGATTTTTAATTTTTTTTTTTAACGTATTTCCATGCTCCTCTCCCGGAGAGTCATTTGAACTGTAAAGGAATCGCCGAGGGGGCGAGGGGACCTGGAGAGAAAGGCTGTCCGCACGACTCCGCCGAGGTAAGCAGCCTGAACGATATAGCCCTTTTCCAGGTAGCTTGGGCAAGGGGTTTGCTGACAAATGGTGGTTTTAAAAATTATTGTTATTATTTTTTAAAAGGAAAAATAAAAGGGGTGTAAAGCCTCTTCCCGACTCAGCTGTCCAAATGCCACCGTGTTGGATAAACCCAAATCAAACGGGAAAATACCACACACACCGTAGAGAAATCTTTCAGCAACTTTCTCCAGGAACTACCTCTGTAATTGCCCCTTTTCATACAAGCAGACTGTAAGTCCTCCCCCCTGTCAGTCTGCTTTCGCATCAACCCCCTCACTGGGATCTCAGCGGAAAGATTATTTCTAACCTTTCCTATTTATTTATTTTATCTTTGTTTGTTTGTTTGACTGTTTGTTTGTTTTTTCCAAGAGATCGCTGGTCCCTGACCTGCTCGCTGCCCGGCTTTATTCCCAGCTCCTGCCTTGTGGGCCTGATTAACGCTCCTCATTAAAACTAGCAGAGGCAGCGTTCCCCATGGCCCCCCGTTCCCAGGGAAGCAGCCTCTCTCCCCCACCGCCTCCTCGGGCCTTTTCCCCTCACGCGTGTCCCGCGTCGCGCCCCGTGGGGGAAGGCTTGGCTCTAGTCTTGCCTGCGAGGTGTTCCTCCCGCCTGTCGTTTAGTCTCCGTACTGGTATTATTATAGTCATAATTATTGTTATTATTTACTATTATCATTATTATTAACTATTATTATTTACTATTAAATTTCTTTTTCCCAACCGGGTCTGAGACCCGAGAGGGAACTTTGCCTGGAAACTTTGGCGTGGAAAATACTTAGCAATCTGAATTCGGCGGCAGGGAGGATGCGATGTTCCCTCCTCCCTCAGGCTGTTTCCCCACCTCGCTCGACACCTCAGCCCTACACACACACACACACACACACACACGCACACGCACACGTTTGTGCCCAAGGTTATTCACTAGTTGCCTGATGTATTGTTTTATTACATGCCGGCATGTCCACGGACGCGCTCGGGTTTGTATTGCTGTCTACATGACAGATGGTGCTCTGTGAGGCCGCAAGAAGATACGATTCAATTTTCTTTTGAAAGGCACGTCTGCATTTATTTATTTATTTATTTAGCTTTTCTTCTTCCCAATCCCCCCCTCCCGCCCCGCATCCCACTTCCTGCACCCCGCCTCTCGTCTCTGCACCCCTCCTACCCCCCTCCCGCCTTTTCTCGCAGGGAAGGGTAGAGGAGGGAAAATTTAAAGGAAGGGGAAAGTTCGGCCGCTGTTTCAGGGGTTTCTTTTTTCTTTTCTTTTTTGAGTCCCACGCTTAACAAAACAGGGAAACTCTGCGAGCACCCCCATTTGATCTCTGGCAAATGGCTACGCTCACAATTAGCAGCAGGAAAGAAAGAAGAGGAGGGGCGGGAAGAAAAGAGAGATAAAAAAGAAGGAGCGCAGAGAAAAGAGTGAGAGGAGAGACCAACAGATGCATCAGATCCCGTAGTTTTGATTGAGATACAAATTTCCTCTCTGGCCTTGTTGCCTTTGGGGAGCCTTGAGCTGTACATCTAAAAGCATCATATCTGTAGCCCGGATCACGCCGAAAGACAAACGGTTAAAATGAGATTGGCAGGGAAGGAAACACGATATAAAAATCGGAGGGGGAAAAAAATACTTAATCGACCTAATATCGAGCCACTGGATCTTGGCTTGTTGGTGGGAAAAAAAAAAACCCATAACAACAGAAAATCTTCTTTTATTGCTTTCCGGGCCTGTTCCTACAGCCAAGCGAGGACGGGGAGTAATGGGAGGAGGTATATTCTGTTGAAGCTGCCGTTAAACGGAAGGAATGGGATGGTAAATGCCAGAGCATCATTTACCCCCGCTATCGCTCTCATTAGTGCTCCTCGACCCGGCGCCCGGCCGCGAGGAGGGGAGTGGGGCTGCGGCAGGCACCGGCGCCTGGGGCAGAGCGCGGGGACCGACACAGCCCCTCTCCCTGCCCATCTCCCTGCCCGTTGCCTTGCCCTTTCCTCACCCTCTTTCCCGGTGCGGGGGCTGAGGCGCTGACCCGCTCTCTCTGCTTTTCTGTCCCGGGAAGGCTCCTCCGCCCCCTCCAAGATGATGCTTAGCCCGGATCAAGCTGCCGACTCCGACCATCCCTCCTCGGCCCCCTCCGACCCGGAGTCCCTGGGCGGCGGGGACGCCCAGCCCCTCAGCTGCTGCATCTCCGACCCGGAGCCCGCTGAGGGCGGCGGCGGCGGCGGTGGGGAGGGCCGGGGCGGCGGCGGCGGCGGCTGCGGCGGCGGCGGCGAGGGACGAGGCGGGAGCCGGCCCGGGCTGCACCCGCCGCCGCTCAGCAGGGAGGAGAAACGGCGGCGGAGACGCGCCACGGCCAAGTACCGCTCTGCCCACGCCACGCGTGAGCGGATCCGCGTGGAGGCCTTCAACCTGGCCTTCGCCGAGCTGCGCAAACTGCTGCCCACCCTACCCCCCGACAAGAAGCTCTCCAAGATCGAGATCCTCCGCCTCGCCATCTGCTACATCTCCTATCTCAACCACGTCCTGGACGTGTAGCGCCCGACCGCCCCAACGGACCCCCGGGGACCACCTCCCTCTCCCGCTGCCGCCGGGACCCCCTCGTCCCCGCCGCCCCGGGGCGGGCAGCGGCGGGCAGCGCCTTCCCCGAGGTGTCCCCACCCGCTACCATCCGCCCCGCCGCCGCCTGCCCTGTCTTCTCGGGGCTTCCCCCTGGCACGGTCGCGGTGCGGCCGGAGGAGAGGCCGTTTTTCGAAGAGAAGTGTAAAACCGGATTGTTTCTTCAGGCTGTCAAGTGCCCCTTTATATATATCCAAAAACATCTACTTGTGACCTTAAACGTGTGACCCATGGGTGCAGTTAAAAATAACTATTTTTTATTTATGGTAGAAGGAGTCGACAATTTATTTTTTTCAAGATTTATTTATTTTTCAGAGTGGTGGCGATTTTACTTTGGATACTTTGTGCCAATTGGTTTCTATAGTCGGGTGTTTACACTTTCTGCTGTGAACTATTACGTTTGACTTTATGAGTGTTTGTTGGGATCAATACAGTGTTCTTTCCCCCTCTCCCCCTTTTTTTTTTACAAATAATTTATTTTTCCCCTCCAAGTATATTGCACTTGTGTATGACAAACCTCCTACACCTCCCTGTTTATAAGTATATTTTATATATATCAAGGCATTTGTTCCTGACCTCTTTTCTTTCTTTCTTTCTTTCCTTGTGTGGGATGGACAACCACTAGCACTTAACTAGGAGAGGTTTTTTTGCTTTTAAAAAGAAACCAACTTGTTGTTCTTCTGATCTATAGTTTCGTCTGAAAAGTTCTTTGCAAATCGTTTCTAAGGGAAGTAGTTTCTTTGTGGGTGTATATGTGCGTGTGTGTTTACATGCATGTGTGTGTGTGTGTGTGTGTGTGTGAGTGAGCGTGGGTGTGTATGTGTGTGGTATATTTTTAGGAAAGGACATTTTTCCTAAAAAAAAAGAAAAAGATAAAGAAAAAGGAAAAAAAAAAAGAAAAGAAAAGTAAATCCAGGACTGCTTTCCTTTGTGACAACCAAAAAAAAGAGTATTCTATAACCTGAAAATGTTTCATGTTCTTTGCTGTGAATCTCTTAAAACAAGGATGAAAGAGAAAAAATAGAAAGGGAAAAAAAAAAGAGAGAAAAAACCACATCTGCTATCCAAAGATTTTAGTCTTTTTCAGGGTTTTTTTGTGTGTCTCTGTTGCTTTATATAATGCAATATTTTGTAGTGAAAATAGATAAATCTGGTTTCTATCTGATGCGTTTTTCATATCTCTCATGGATGGTGAGCTGTTTTGCATATAAATAAAAGTATCGAATAAAAGCTGTTTTTTCCTAATTATTTTTTCCCTGTTGGTCTTTCTGCAAGACACAGACTCGATGCCCCTTATGAATGAGGATTGCAAAGGCTTCTCAAGTTGTGCATGGGAAAGCTTCAACAGGTTACCTGCCTCTTCCTAGGGAGACTCAGCCTGCAAACCCTCCCCTGCAGCTCCCCCACTCCAGCTGCTTTCAGCTGCCTTCACTGCCTAAACGCAGAGGGGGCATGAGACCCTTACTGTTGCTTTCTCCCTGTCACATCACAACTGGCATGGGCTCACAGCTTTCAAAGCTGGGGCTGTAAAACCAAATCCAGTGCTTGGAAGCACATGTTTTGACACATCGCTCTTCCACATGTCCAACTTTGCCACCAAAATATATGCATTTAGTCCTGCCTGAGGCCACGGCGTTTTCTTTCAGTTTTGATCCCTCTCTGGCCAGGGCCAATTCTACTGAAACCAAGTAAAAACCTTGGGCGCTTTCCCTGTTTTTGAAAACCTCAACCATACTCCTTTATACAAAGCTTCACTGTCAAAGCCTATCGCTTGAAACATGGCACAGCTACAGACTCAATAACAGACACGTTACCGAGTAACAACAGACCTCTGTGCCATCTCACTAAATCCTTTCTTTTCTACCACAAGGGGTTAATTTTACCTATAATTCGAATATTGACATTATCTGGTGTGGCTGCCTGAGCTACTGTTACTTGCTGGAGACATAAAACAGTGTTATCAGTCCCCATCCCTCCTCCATTTTTATGGCTGACACTTTGCACAGTGCTGTCATTAAGTGGAGGCTTGACCAGCTGAAAAGCTTCGTGCAGAAAACTTGTTCAGAGATGCTGTCAATTCCACTTTCCACCAATGCATGCTTCCTGTGTCTCAAGCGTGGTTCGATGCACAGTTTTCAAATCCTGCACCTTTTGGGGCTGAAAGTACTCTACCAACTTTGGGGCTGGTTTTCTTTGGGACAGGCTTGTTTCTTGGCTTTTGACAACACCTGGATAGTGGGTCAAGTTTGATGCCAATTGCTTGAGTGATGTTATAAATCCTGCTGTCCAGGATGCCTTTGTGCTGTCAACATTTGGGAGGGCTTAGTTAATACACAACATATTATCTCCTTCTTGAGCGTGTAAATGCGTATTTTAGGGATGGGAGTGCTCTGTATTACCTTGCTTTGAAATACAGTGGCTGCAGTCACTGGCAGTTGACTCAAGCACACAGGCTGTGGGATGAGGAGGTGTGAAGACATCACCCCCCTCCAGCCACACTCCCCCCTCTGTGGTTTACAAACATATCAAGTCATAAGCTAAAAGACTGTGAGCAAGCTAGGTTCATGCGGTGAAGATGCTGTGCACCAAGCAGTAGTTACTAGCCCAGGATTCCCAGCCATGGGATTCTGTGCCCAAACAACGAGCCAGTGAGCTCCCTATGTTGTGAGCATAGGAGAGCATGGTGTGGAGATGTGTGGAAACAACTCGAGTTTGTAACTAAGGGTATCCTCTGGTCATCCCATTCCCATCGGCCTCTGAGACATCAGACAGCCTGCTTGCACCCAGAGAGAGGGCAGGAAGGGCTTTGTTTTTGATGGAATCCACAGGATCAAGCCTCAAGTTTAGCCTTCAGAAGGGTCAGGGCACTTTTTCTGAAGTTATGTTCATTTCTTCCAAAGGTTTATCTGATGGAAGAAATTGCTTCTCCCTACAAACCCTATCTCATTTTCATCCACTCACTACCTTGTTTGCATGCTCTCACCACCATAGCATCATCACAATCATTTCCATTTTTTCCCCTGGCACCAAGAAGGAAACTCATTCTCATCTACCAGTTGATAACTATGAAAACAAAACATAGGTTTTGCTCTTTCATCCCCTTCCTTTTTTTATTTTTTCTCTTGAGAAAGATGTGAGCAGTATGTACAAGCTACAAGGAGCATGCAATATAAAGGTTTCAATGGCTAAGGGCTCAAAAGTCTGGATTTATGAACAACAGGTAAACAACTTCAACTTCATCTCATCCCAAGTCAGCAGTAAGTAGCAATAAAGTCTAATTACATAACCAAAGCTACTTTGCCGACATCTATGCTCCCTCAGCAACGCAAGAATGAACAACCTTGAATGACAACAGCATAGGAGGAATGGAGTGGGACTGCTCAATGGAAGTTTCTCTCATGCATGGCCAACACAATAACTGGCAGGGAAGAAACACAGAGTTAATATTTCCCGGAGTTTTTTTTTTTCAGGACTAAAGCTAAGATTAAAGCTACATTCCAATGCTTTTCTTTCACAATTAAACAGGAGCTCATCCTAGGAACCGTGACAGAAAATACACTCAAAAGACAGAGATGGCAAAGTACTACCTTTTAGCTGAAGCTAAAAGAGATGTTTTATGCCTGACTCTATCCAATGCACAAAACATTGCATGGAAACAAACTTCCAGCATTTAGAAAAGGGAAATGCTTCCAATGGATAGATCTAGAATCTCCCAGTACAAGGCATAGCCAGTGCACCCTTAATGTGATAACAGCTATTAAGACACATTTGCAGGTCTTATGGACATATGGACACATGGGCATATATGGACATGGAGTGCAACACAGACTCCCATTGGCATCATTAGGAAACAGGGCATCTAAAGGATTCATCTGAGCCCTGGAAACAGATCCTGACCCTGAAACAGCACAAGTGCAGACAGCACGGCAAAAGTAAGTCCTACAGATAAACCTAGTAATTTCCATGGGACTGGACAGCTATGAGGGAACTGTTTCTACTAGTGCTTCTATGAGTATCATATACTTTCCTGAGAGATGAAAGGATTTAAAGCACAAAATACTCCAAAATATAGACTTATACTGCTGTTAGATATGGGTATACAAAAGGAAAGATTTCTAGACACAGATCATCACTCAGAAGCAACATGCACAGAATCACACTACTCACTGGCCACAGAGCAGTGCCTTATTGCTTGCATTAAAAAGTGGGTGAGTCAGGTAGGATATTACCACTGATACTTACAGTTGAGAAATTCTGAGGGTCTTGGATATGATTTGACGTCTTTGTTGCATTTATAGCAAAGAGTGTGTGTGTAAGAGAGATGGGGGGAGTGGGGGGGAGCTGAAGAGGATGCTGTATATGAAATTCAACAAAGAAATGGATCTCTTCCATTATATAGCCATGAAGAAATACCAGCGACATTCTATCTATCTATTCATATATCTATCCATCTAGCCATCCTGTAACCCAATTAACCCAGTCCTTTTAGGGTGAATAAATGTGTTCTAATATCAGCCATTATTTTTTTCAGTACTCTCAGTTTATTCTCCAGGGTGGGACAGATCAATAACCACAATAGTAAGTGACCCAAAAGGAAAAGGCAATCTCCTGGTACTTCTTATTTCTTTCTTCAGAGGCAATTTTGTTTTTTCACTGCCTCTTCCCCTGGTGATGGATTTTGCCTTTTCTGCCCAGAATGGCCGTGTTGTTTTATCCTGGGCTCTATTTGCATGTGGGCTTCAGATTCGTCTTTGGCTCCTCGCACGGTTTGGGATGAGACCCTCCCGTCCCCAGAGAGGGGGGCAGGTGTTGCTCCAGTCGAGCGAATGGAACCAAATTACAGGACCGTCTGTCGCCTCCTCTGGGAGCCGGCGGAGGGAGGGAGGGAGGGAGGGGAAGAAGGGGAGGGGAGCGGGATGCCGTGTGGCAGAAAAGAAAAGCAGAACATCATACCGGTGCCGATAAGAGCTCGAAAACATGAGTCACCCCAGCCCACAGCCCCACCCAAAACCAGGCAGTAGCCATCTGAAAGAGAAATGTCAGGGGCAGAGAAAGAAACTGAGTCACCAGGCTGGAATAACTCAGGCTTAAAACGAAAGCGAGCTCAGAGCCCGACCACTTTCAGGCACAGGAGTGCAGGCACAAAGTTGGGCCAGCTAACAACCCTCTTTTCTCAGCTCCCTGCCATGAGCTTTGATGCCCCCTCCTCTGTCCCTCCAGTGTAAGCTCCTCTGCCCACCACTGCTCTCCATCCAACAGCTCCCTGTAGCTCAGCTCAGCAACCAGATCCTTGTTTCTTCTCCTGCCTCCCCTCCTTCCAGCCACTCCTCCTGGCCTCCCCACAGCCACTCTGCCCTCTGAAGGTCCCCAAGAGTTGCACAACTGCACAGAGGTCCTGCTCCTCCACCACCACCACCACTGTCAGTCCAGGTTCTGCAGTGCAGCAGGTTCTTGCTCCTGCAGGAGCTGCTTGGTGCACCAGCTCTGGGGCAGTCTGACAGGGCTCTTCTCTCGCTTCCTCTCATACCTGTGTAGACTTTTACACAACCAGTTTGAGAGAATAGGTGACGTTGCAGAAATTACACACTTCTCACATGCCCTGGTTGCTTCAGGCATTCTTAGCCATTCAATACAAAATCGTCCTTGTTTTTGGTGCTTTTCCCTCCCAACCTTTCCCACACACACCCACACTCACAAACATTTGTGTGTGCAATGGTAGTTCTCAAAGTGGCTGGGCACAGAGTCACTTGGAAAGCAACAAGTGACAGTTGTGCTGCTGTTCCTCACTGAAATACGATCAGAGAAGAAAAAGCTGCTCTGGGGAGAATTCAGAGGAGACTTGGGAGAAGAGATAAAAAAAGATGCTGTTAGAAGCGCTTATATCAAAGCAAGAGCAGCACAGGGAGAGAAAGGCAGAAGAAGCCAGGTCACACAGGTGGAGAGGCCACATCAATCAGAGACGAAGCAAAACATGAAGGATTTTGTGTGAGAGGGGTGAAGTGTACATGTGAACCTGGGTCATGTGCAGATGGAGCAATGAGGGAAAAAAAAGCACATGAAAAGGCAGGCAGCAAACATGGGAAAATATGGCAGCATAAAGTGTGAGAAAGGAGAAGGGTATGAGTGGCTGGGTCGAGCTGTTAGTATGGGTGGATGGGGAGAAGATGTTCCCTCAAGCTGTAAGTAGCAGCTCGCTCAGGGCGTTTAGAAGTGAGTTCAGTTGAGGAACAGACAGACACCAGGCAGGGAAGGAACTGGAAAGAGTAATAAATTAGACTTTCAAGATCTTGAGGAGAGATCACCACAACTTTAATCATGGCCAGAGGGACAGACAGGCATAGTAACATTTTTTTCAAGGACCAAAAATCAAGGAGTTTATGATATAACGTCTATCCTCCAAAGAAATCCTATGTCTTTTTCCTTGCTCAAAACTATTCTGTGCATGGAGGTGGCAGAAAGATTTGCAAATCCTATGGCTAGAGCTCAGCACGGGCTTGCAGACAAGATAAACACAAAGAAAGAAATGCAGAGCAGAGCAGGAGAGAGCAGAATTTGACTGCATGCAGCCACAACATTCAAAGACAACTCTTTCCCACGTCTCAGACTCAATATTCCCAACATGAAGGCTCTTCTGCCCGTTTATTCGATTACAAGGTTTAAGACAAGTTTCAAGACTTTTCCAGAAATGACCCCTGATAGGATAGAGTCCCACACCTGCATTGGACTTCTGTTATTTCAGATAATAAAGACAAGGACTGACCATGAAAAATTGCAGAAGGACTGTGCAAGACTGATAAAGCAGCACAAGAAATTCAATTTAAATAAAGTGATAAGGTGATGCATGCAGGGAAGAACATTTCTAGCTTCACATATAACTGATAGGTCCTGAGCCAACCATAGAAGCAAGATGTTGTAGTTATGATATATTGTTTCATGATAACATCAGTTTGGTTCTTGGTGGCATGGCAAAAGAAAATGAAACATTAGATATTACTGTCATTGTAGAGAGAACAGAACAAGTAGGGAACAAGACACAGAGCATCGTTATGCCATTGCATAGTAAAGTCTGTATCCTGAATACCACATGCAGCTCTGGTCTTCCAGTCTTTCAGTAAGAATACAATAAAGTCCAAAAGCATATAAGAACGGCAGCAAGGATAACCTGAAGCACGGAGTAGCTTCGGTATAAGAAATGACTAAGTGAAAAGAACTGAGTCAGGAGTGATTTTACAGAAAGCCATTGTGTCCCAGTTGAGGATGGTGGAAAGGGATCATTTGCTCCCTCTCTCTCCCAGTGCAATTTGATAGCAGGAAATGAAATTGTCATGTGCCAGCTTCAAAACAAACAAAAGGAGCTGTCTCATCACACCCTATGCAGTAAAGCTGTGGAGCTCCTTCCTCGGGACGCTCTGAAAGCAAAAGTATTATACAAGTTTAAGGGCAGAAGAAGCTCACAGAAGACAAATCTGTAGAGGACTTTTAAAGAAATTGCTGCCAACTCAGGTTCTCTCAAACCAAAATGGTTGAAGGCCAGCAGGAGGTATCCCATGGAGGCATCTGGTTTTAGTCCCCATGCATCTGGTTTTGGCCCTCATTTGAAAAGGGATGCTGAGCTAAATGGATGTTCAGTCTGGCCCAGTGCAGCTGCCTTTTCATACATCTTTGAGATCTGAAGGAAAAGGACCTTTGACAGAAGCCAACTTCTTTCAAGCCTCAGTCTCTTTGGACCTGAACACTAAAGCTCTCTGTACGGTGAGTCCCCTCACGGTGAGTCCTCACTCACCTGTACGGTGAGTGGGCCAATGTGACAAGATAACCATGCCCTTTTAGATAGGGAGGGAGGAGGACTTGTTCCCTTGGGCAATAAGAAAAACAAATGCATTTTTCCTGAAAGCTTAAAGGGTTGGAGTTTAATCTCAGACACATAAAGGTAAAGTTACATGACGTCAATAGAGTTGTAATTGCTACCAGAGAAACAATTCTAAGAAGGATCCGGAAGCTAGTCATAGCACTGTAGAGTGGTCAAACGCAAGATGGGATCCTGCCTTGAATTTGGTCCTAATCCTCACGTCCTGATGTTTTTTTCAGTCCTTACTGGGGCAGGACTACCTTTTGAACAGGTAGGCACTAGTAGTCGAGCTCGCAAGTTCTTACGTTATTTGAATTGCCCCAAGCAAACTTAAGCTTGGGAGATCTTAAATAAAATCAATCTAGAAAAGTGCTTAAAAGAAGAAAGGACTGATGAGAGACTTGACAGCTTTGATTCAGACATCCTGCTTATCAAAACCTATTGCGATTTCACATACTTTAGATTCAAGCTGCAGAAAGGAGAAAGAAACAAGGAAGAAGTAAATGAGGGGGAGATTAAAATGGTGACATAAAGAGGAGTGAGAACAAGGGGAGTACATGAGCTATGGGGGGAAAGGTCGGTCATCTTCTAAGGTCATCCCATTAGGGCTTCTTAGGTATTCAAAGGCATCTCTGATGGACAAGCAGTCTCAGATATCGTATTTAGTTATTCAGTCCCAGCATAAACAGACCAGCCTAAATTTTGTGGCCACAGACCATCTCCAATATCAGTCAAGTCTTGCTGCTCAGCGAGGTGTGGAGTCTCCAAAAGTGGTTTGAGGACACTCATCCTCGATTTGTTGATGAGGAAACAGGACATAAAAAGGGATTCAAGACTCAGAAATTATCTTCAAAGGCAAAAATCACTTTCCTGTACATAGTCACATGACTGTTTCAAAGTCTACACTCTCTAGTTCAGCCTGTGTCAGAGAAAGTACAGCTCTCAAAGAAAGTCTCTTAAAAAATCTGCAGAGAAGCTCCCCTGATTTTACCAGTTTGGGGCTCCCTACACAAAGCTCGTCACTACCAAAGGATTTATTGAGAACCACCAGATTTCTTGACCTGTGAAGTGCCTTCAGATAACGTACAAAGCAAATCACTTCAAGACTTCCCTACTCCATTCACTCTCTAACAGTATCCAATGTTTGAACCTTACTCTGTGAAGGTGAATTTACCTCACTTGACCTTTTCTTGAATCACTCTTAAAGCATCTCTCAATGGTGGGTTTACTGTGCGTGCTTGACCTACAGACACTCATAATACCTCCTCTGTATCATTTCAAGACAGCCAGGGCTTTTGCTACCAAACAACTTGCTCGTCAGTAGCATCCGAAAGGTGAAAGTACTACATGTAACAGGATTCACAGTATAGATCTACAAGCTCCCAAAGTGTGTAGTGTTACAAGAAGCCAAGGCCAGGGTCAAGTCCCAACAGTTGCACAGGGATTCTAGCACAAGGCTGCATTGTAGCCAAAGGGTGGAACCCACTTGTAACCCTTTTAACAATGCAGATGAGGTCAGTAGCATCTCAAATGCTTCCGTTAGAAACAGAGGTTAAGGTGAGAGCCAACACAGTACCTGCTATTGAGGCAGATCCTAGTGAGATGAATATTTCGAAGTCTCAGAATTTGAAAGCCACAGGGGCATTCATCAGCAACCTCGGAAGACTGCCCGAGGACTAAATGCACAGTGAAGCTTGCATATGGACTAAAGCACAGTCTCCCTAGGATAGGGTTAAGCCACACTGGTGGGATGGCACAGAGAAACCTGCATTGCTTGGCAGCATAAACAAGCTGTAATAGCATTCATTGCCTTTCTACTCAGACAAACCGTATTTAATTACCGTGCGTCCGAGTTGCAGTAATCTGGATGCAGATAGATCTGAAGTAAATGGAAAGGAAATGGATTTTACGTGACAATGTAGAAAGGAAAAGCACATTAAGACAAAAGATGATTAGGTGGATTGGAAGAACCTTGTAAAACATAATTGCATTCAAAACAATAGCATCCATGGCAAAGGAGTTCCTGTCAAATGAAAGTTGTACCATTGTCACAGCCAGAGAAGTGTCCATACCAGATTGGTACCTTCTCACTTGGTGACTCCTTGAGTCTCTCTTAGAGTTGCAGCTCCTGGCTTGACTGACACCAGCAAAGCCACTTCTCTGAATCTCAGAATCTCACAGCCAGTCTGGTATTTCTCCGTGTCTCACAGCCTCCTGGGAGACAACATATGCTTCCCTTTTCCACCTTTTACGTGTTTAGACTGCTAACGCTGTCAGCAGTACAGGGACCTGACTCACCCAGTGAGAGAATTCACATCCTGCCCATTCCCATCCTGTCTCTGAAGCTGACCAGTCCCACCTAGCTCCATCCCACTATGAGAGATATATAAACCCTTGGTTAACATAGGTGCTTGCTCAGTCCCGTGAGGTGACTGGTCCACTCTGGCACGTGCCTCTGGAGAAACAAGAACTGACCCTTACTGTTTGAGAGTTGTCGCATGGGGATCTAATTGCGCTTTCTGTCAGTGACATCTGAAGCAGAGAAGGGGAGATGAGCAAGATTGTATTTGCCCATCTGTAGTCAGCTGGCTTGTTAAGGTGGTATTACACTCATCCTCCAAACTAGAAGCCAGCTTCCAAGCAGTTCAACGTCCCAGGCAGTTATGATGCAGAGCTGTGGGTTAGCCTCTGCTTTATTGCTGGCCACTGGGTTAGGAGAGCAGAAACTCCCTCTAATCACTGAGTGCGAGTGAAAGGTTGCACCCTTCAAAAAGTACTTAGAAGCAAGGAGATCGCTGTCATCCACTCCTGGAGTGGGTGGTATAGTATGATGTAAGTCTCCACACATGCTGCACCACAGGTGTTCTTGACTGCTTGTCCCAAAAGCCAGTTACTGATAAGGTTCACCATAAAGCAGGATCCTTGCTTAACGTCTCTGCAGCACAGAACTTCGAATAAATACCTAGAAAAAGTAGAAATACCCAGCAGGTCTCTGGATTAGTTGGTCCAACAATGATGAGTCTATTGTGTCTTAATGTTTCCTTAGAGAGAGCAACAGTACAGCTGGTAAGCAGCAGTAAGTCTTCTCGTTGTCATCATGTTACGTCAACTGTCTCATCACGATTCTGTCTTTGTCTGAGGCTCTTCCAAAAAAGATGACTGCCTCACTCCAGCTTTCTTTTTTACTGGTGTTATGAGAAGGTGCTCCTTATTTCACAGAATCACAGAATCTTAAGGCTAGGAAGGGACCTTGAAAGATCATCTAGTCCAACCCCCTGCCAGAGCAGGACCACCTAGAGCAGGTCACACAGGAACTCGCCCAGGTGGGTTTTGAATATCCCCAGCGAAGAAGACTCAACAACCCATCTGGGCAGCCTGTTCCAGTGCTTCATCATCCTCACAGTGAAGAAATTCTTCCTTGTATTTCTTTGGAACCTCTTGTGTTCCAGTTTATACCCACTGCCCCTTGTCCTGTCATTTGCCATCACTGAGAACAGCCTGGTTCCATCCTCCTGACACTCACCCTTTATGTATTTGTAAATATTAATGAGGCCACCCCTCAGTCTCCTCTTCTCCAAGCTGAAGAGCCCCAGCTCCCTCAGTCTTTCATCATAAGGGAGATGCTCCACTCCATCATCTCTGTGGCCCTGTGCTGAACTCTCTCCAGCAGCTCCCCGTCCTTGTTTCTTCACTATATGCGTCTATCCTACAAGCCTATTTGACAACAGTCTTCTGTGGTGGTAGGCTTAACCTCACCATTTGCAACGTTGCTTCCTACCATAAGGATGCATAAGTCCTGGGTCCCTGAATCACATAGCATTTCTTTTTTCTTGGCTTTTTGTGTGTTAGAGTCCCTGGGGGCTCTGATTCCCAGCATTTCTGCCAGGATTTTTCTTGTTCTTCAATTTCCTATTGACCATGTGACAACCCACACTGTTGTGTGTTTGTACCACTCTGAGCTGTAGCAGTGCTCAGCATCTGTCCAAATCTGGGTCTGTGCCCTTCTTCAGTAAGTACTGAAGAATTGGTAACTAATCCAATAGACTGGGGAGTACAGATATTCTGGTGTCAGATATACTGTATCCAGAAAAAATTGCTTCCATGCATAGGGAATCTTCTTGATTGATGACAATCAGCTGGTTTTGGAATGAGTCCTTTTCAGAGTCTGCAGTATTTATGAGTTTTTGCTTTAGAGTCTTGTTCACTTCAGCCTCCATAAACCTTAGGCATAGCTGGCACCCGACAGATCTGATTTCTCATTTTGGTCACCTCATGGTCATTTGCCTGCCTTCCTTGTGGGACAGCAAGAAGATCAACAGCACATTCAGTGTGCTGTAACCTTGCTGCCATTTTGCTGTTTATCAGAGTCTATATCTGCTGAGGAGATATCAATGCTGGGACCTTGTTGAAGTCCAGGCTCATCTTCCCCAACGTTTGCAAGTTTGCAAGATTGCTGCCAGTCATACCCTTGATGCTCAATACAGACTTTCAAGACTTGCTCTGTCTTTTTCTCCTTGTGGTTTCAGATAGACCCATATTTCTGTTCATATTTCATTCATGATAATCTCACTATTTCACTCGTGGTAGCTCTACTATTTCTGTTACTTACCTCTAGATATTTGACAAGCTTCATCAGCTTCCTTGATGCCACTGCCTTTCTGATGACAGCACGAAACAATTTTGGCTCTTTTTGATTTTTTCCCTTCCTGAGTACCCTTGATGTATCCCTTCGAACATAATTTTCTTGCCTACCTAGCTGTGTTACCTTCTCTTTCAGGCACACCATTCCCATCGTAAGAAATACACAGTTTTGCTTATTTATCTGGAAATCCCAGGGTTTTTTTTCACAGTGGTTCCAAGCCACCAGTCATGCTATTCATCTGTTCTCCATATCCAAATATCACCTTTGCAGACCTAAGTACCTTTATAACACCAGCCTTGCTGCTATTTGCCTGGGAACGAGGCAAGATGTAAAACACTGACTCAATGACATTCAAAGGAAGGGATGCCTCCCAGAAAGAGGGTTGAACGTATGCCAATGGGCACTCTATTTTTCTAAAGCTGTGTGCTGGATACCTGCTGGTACATCATGTTCAGGTAATATATTTGGGGATCACAGAAAATGTCCCTGGTGGTCTGCAGTGAAAAATGTTCCCTTTAGTCTATTTGTTTCACATCAGGAACTAAAGACAGAATGTTATCTATTTCACCTGTGACAGCAACATTTTCTTAAATGACTTTTCTCCTTGCTCAGTGACTCCTGATGCTCTAAGTCTACCCAGATACAATGTTGGCCTTTAGGGAAATGCAAAAGAAACCTTCCCCTGTTCGCCTCTCAGCTGTATCCTCACTCCCTCCACCAAATCTGTGCTTCACCCTCTCTCATGTGGTAGCCAGCACCAAAGCATCCCCACACCGTGAGGCACATGGCAAGGAAAACGCAGCTCAGGGCTGCACACGCCTTTGCTCTGTAAGGATGGGTCACGCACGGTGGGCATGCAAGCCAAGGATGGACAGGCAGTTTGGCTGCTACGCTCTGACAAAACTGTCAAGTGAGATTTACACTGGTTTTCTTTGGAGGCTCACAATCTGGCCAAATTGGGACAGTTTTTTAAAGATATGACAGAAGTTGTATCCCCTGCAGTGGAGGCCCTTTCAAGCCAAATTTCTAGTCTCTGCTCCACAGAAGCTTTAGATCTTCTCAAAGAAAGGCACGGCAAGTCAATTTTAAACTCCAGATACATCTGTTTCTTTTTCTCTAGCCTCCTTTCCTGAAACTGCTTTTGAACTGCTTCAGATTAAACTCAGCTCCCCCAACCCAAACCACCAGAGACATCCGCCACAGCGGATCTCAACCTCAAGGGTTACATTTAGCAGGATTGTAAGGCATTGGGAACAGTTTCTTGTAATGCAACCAGCCTTGGAAAAAGCGTTGTCAAAAACTGCATTTTCTTGTTTTCTACAAATAGCTGTTGCAGAAAGTAAATAGAAGGGCTGAAAGCAACCACTCATTGATCTATACCTATCTGCAGTGCTGAGGACCCTACTTCTGCCCTATTCATTTTCCTGTCTTTTCAGTAAACCAGCTACCACCATGATCCCTTCCCCTTTCAACCTCTGCATGCACCCACCAGCGCATTAATCCCTAGAAATCATCTCTTGCGGTCGCTTGATGGATGAATTCAGCAGAAGCACGTCCTGCTAATATATCAATAGTGTGCTGTTAGGCCAGGCTCGAGGGCTCTGCTTTCGCATGACAGACAGAGGAGCGGCCATAGTGTGCACTCTATGTGTGAGATGGATCCCCTGTGAGAAGAGGTGTAGAAAGGAGACGGATGTGCTACTCATGCAAATTTTCTACATTAGATTAGCCCCTGGCACTAATGCACAGAAGCATGTTCCTCCTGATTGCTAGGAGTCAAAAGGAAAAGGACACAAAGGAGCAGTGTTGTCTGGTCATCCTACCATCCCCACACCTTGTTTAATCCTGCCTTGGAGAAGAATAACTGATGATCTCCGGAACCAAAGAACTCCTGTTTGAAAGGAGCACATACCTGCCTCGCTTGGAATAGGAGATGCAAACCAGGGAAGGATTTCATCCATAAGGAAACAGCTCCACCTGTGTGACTGAGATATGAGACACTTAGAAAGATTTCTAAAGCTTACATGAGCATAAGCACTGCTTGTACTCATTGCTTATTAAATAGTTTTATTTGCATTTCTATTGGTGTGAACAGGCCAGCTTCAGCCTGTTCACTGTTTTTGATCCGTTTCTTTTTTTTCCCTGGCTCCCTCTCTTTGAGCCAGTGGGAGTCAGGCACCCCAGAGTTAGGCACCTGCATGCACATCGCTAAACTCGCTGGATGTGTAGGAGATGATGGACATGTTCAGCGGAATCTGTTGTGCTCCACTTCTGAAAACAAAACACAGACACTAACATAGCACCAGAGATCTCCCTTGAAATTACTGTTTCTGAAAATCTTGGCCAGCACCAGATCTTGTGTTTTGCAAATCTCTCTCTTCTTCTCCTTGAGACTGATCCTATCTGCCGTGTTTATTGCAACCTGGGTGCAATCGGTCCTCACAGCAATTATCTCATTAACAGCCCTACACTGATTACTCATGTGCTACCTGCTCAATGGATAAGAATCAGTGCATCTCATTTCTTCACTTGCCAAAGATTCCCCCCCCACCTCCCTTTCCATCATTACATTTCTGAAAGCTCTTTTCCTTCTTTTTATTTTAGTCCTGGGTGTCCCCCGAGCTCCCTGATTGCATTTAAAACAGACACAACGACATTATGAAGCATTAAACTAATGGCATTTGGGACCATTTTTCTCCCGTAAACCATTACGATGTCCCTGGAATGGCTGGCAGAGGGCTGAGCACTGGCACTGCCAGCCAGGGCTGCAGCCCTCTCTGCCGAGAGCTCGGTACCCGCTCTGGGATCCGAGGTGCCATCTCTCGTGCTGCTCTGGCTGTAACAGCCCCCGAGAAAGCTGTTTTGATCTTCAGATGAGTTGTTTGGCATGACCATAATGACAAATATGTGAATGGGGGGTTAACCATGAATTGCAAAGTACCCATCAAATCCCCAAGGTGGACAGGAATATATCTTCCTTCACACCCTTTTGATGTATAGTTAATTACACGAATCTGGAACTGTTACCATGTGCAAACACAGTGAAAATTGACTTTCTAAGCCATCCCTGGCCTCCCTGCATATGTTGCTCGCCCTAGCCCAATACCGTGCTCTGCCTGTACACACACAAATATATAATCAGTGCTGGTTTAGACTATTTTTGTATATATAATCCAGCTTTATCAAACATTAGAGGAATAGAACAGAATGCAGCATCCTTCAGGCCTGATGCAGCTTTTTTAAAAAGAAGGAAAAAAAAAAACCCAACTTACTTTATATTGGTTGTTCTTTCTCTTGCCTGAATAAAAGCTTTAGCACAGCTTGAAAGGGTTGCATGTGCTGAAATGTAGCCCAAGGATATGTGTTATTATCCATCCCCTCTTGACCAGCAGGGTCTCGGCTCTCTCTCCCTTTCAGCCTTTTGTTTGAACAGATGGGATTGGGGAACGAAGGGAAAGAAAGGCAGTCTGTTCTCATTAATGCTCCCAGTACACAAACACAAACCTGAGCACAGGGGACCTACTGAACAGGACTGCTTCCACTCCATACATATCCACTGAGACCATATGTACCCGCACACAAAGGCAGACAGAAGACCCACATAGAGCCAGCTACTAGGCATTTACCAAGGATGACTCCTCACCAACTAATTAAACATTTGTTGGGTTTTTTTTTTTTTCCAAAGCCCTCGTAGGTCATATCCTTTTTATTGAGTTGCACAATTTAGAAAATAACCTTCAACCAATGTGGTGTTGAGGTTGTTTTAAAAGATTGTCATCAAATCGGCTTCGAAGCTGAGCTGGGAGCATTTGTTCTGTCTTGGTCTGAGGTGAGCTATGTGAAGAGGTTTCAGGCTAAACCTGCCACACAGGGGATGGGGTTCATCCAGCCCCAGCCTCCTGGCAAGGACCAAGGCTGCTTCTTCTTGAAAAGGTGCTTAAGGACCTCCTGTTGGCCATGAAGGTCTACCTGTCTAATGAGAACATCTCACAAACTCTGCAGACAAGGTAGGCTGTAATATTTCAGATCTGGGTTCTTCCATTTCCATCATGGCTCATGTTTCCATGTTTACTGATAAAGCTCTTGGAAGCACCATTTAAACAAATATTTGATGCTTCTTGTAAATCATACATGGTCGTTGGCCTCAGTGATCTCTTGTGCCAGCAAATGGGCAGCATGTGGAGAAACATCTCCTTCCAGCAAAGCTTGGAAGCTTCACTTTGGAGAAGGACAAGCAGCTCCAAGCTCTGCAGCCTGGCAGTTCAGTGGAGGTGACTGCCTGCAGCCTGTGACACACTCAAAGTCAGTTGAACTAGCTTGGCTTGCAAAGACAGAGCAGTGAGGTGGGTTCCTCACCACCTCGCACACATCCATCACGAGTGCAGTGCATACACAGGTGGCTACTGCAGCCTGGCTGACACATGCCAACTCATTAAATCACTGTACCACAGCCACAAGCCGGGCTCAGACTATACTTGGAGCTGTGGCAAAGCGATTCTCTGCCTGAGCACGGCAAGCTTCTCTGAATACAGCATCTCTCCTGCTCCTGGCAACCCTCCCAGCAGTGTGAAAAGAGGTTTTGGTCAACTTAGGTCTCATTGACTCCTCCTTCCTCTTCAGGTCAGCTCTGTCTCTGTTTATGCTCTAACTGGGTCAGGCCTGAAAAGAAGACCTGCCAGACATCTGCAGCTGCTGAACAAGGACCCCCCAGATCACATTAATGATGGGCTCTTGGCATCTCTGAGAAAAGCACTAGCAAAAACGAGTAGAGTCAAGAACCAGTTCCTAAAAAAATGTCTTTGGTTAAAGCCCCCAGCTGGCCTGTGTGTTTGATCATATTTCCCCAGGAGCCTCGCTATACCCTAATGAACATCATATCTTTATTTAGGTGTCAGGTAACAAGGTGAACAAAGCTCGAGAGTGGCTCTCCTCCAGCTGCAGTGGGCTGCTGTGAGCTGGAGACACGGCAGGCTCTTTCCTCAAGTGCGTAAGGAAACACCCAAGCAGTATGTCCAGCATCAGGTAGATCTATATTTCATTACAGCCCCAGGCATTTGACATGTAGTCTCAAGAAAAGAGAGCTGTCATTTTTTTCCCCAGGTTTTGCGAGTGTAGGGAACACGGACCAGAAAATGAAGTGGTTCTTCCCGCAGGGCTGTTTGCAGAAAGATCACAGGGGGCCCAAGGCAGAGAAGCATTAGTACCTCTGCTCACAAGATCTCACGTGCTCCCTGGGCATGCAGAGGCAGGTTTCCATAGCCGCACACCTCCTTTGAACATCCTCGCACTGACACGCGCGATTCAGGTTGCTGCCAGCAGATGAGCTGCTGCCAAGGCACCCTCTGCCGACTTGTTTCCACACGCAGTTGCCCAGTTTCCACAAATAAGAGCAGCAGGGGCAGAGCCCAGATGCAACCCCCTCTGCTATCCAACCATGGACTGGCACAAGAGTGAGATAAAGGCTCACAGGCAGCTTTGTAGATGGTGGCTTCAGTTTGTAAGTATGTTATACCAAGAAGGCGGAGGCCCTCATCTTAACTCCGCAGCAAGCCGTCTCAGGCCCAACTGCTTTTATTAGCTGAAGCACAGCTTGTGTCCTGAAGCAGCACCACTTCAGCTGAAGTGAAGAGCACATGTAATAAACCTTGATGGGCCCCAAGTGGCAGCAAGCAGGAGCAGCACAGCCCTCCTCACATCCCTGCCAGCAAAGGCAGCACAAAGCACCAGGGCCAGGACACACCACTTGGTACAAAGTGATGTCCAGGGGAAATCCCTTTAAAGGTCCTCCCTAGCCAAACTATTCTACGATTCTGTGATCTCTGTAGCATATCTTCCAGTGCTCTCAGCCCAGGACTGGGGCTGCAGTGCTCCAATACCTGCAGCCAGCAACATTTCTCCTCAGGTCTGCCCACACCACCACAAGCAATGAACATTAGCTTTCGTTGCACAGCACTTGAGGCAGGCAACAGTTAGCAACAGAGACTGAACCACCAACCACCATTTTCAGCAGCCTGTAAGAACAACGTTGCTATCTCTAGGCTAACGCTTTGTCCATTAGCACATCTGCATGGCATCAGGAAGACAAAATAGATCCCATTCTTAAAAATCCAATCAGCCAACCAAGGAACACGGGCCCTCAAGCTTTTCAAAGCAAAACACTTAAAACTTTGGGCTCAGCAAACATGATATGGCTCAGCAGCTTTCACTCTTCCCAGCGTGGATTGGCAATGCTTTTGGCCAGACCATTACAACCTGTTTACAGTGGAATTAAAACCCCAACAATCCAGAAAAAAATCAGAACTCAACAGTCAGAAGGGTCAGCTGGCATCTAGGAATATCGGGTTTCTTGTTTTCCCCTGTCTTTTTGGCAGAGGCAATTCTACAAACTCAGCTCTTGCTTTCACCCCATACCAGAAAAGCAGCCTGGAATTTGAAGGTTGACATCTAACAAAAGCTCTGCAAAGCACCGAGTTTCTGACCAAAGGAAATAACTTTGTTTCACCTCTAAAAAAATAAAAGTTATATGCTGCTTGAAAATGAAATGCTGAAACAGAACATTTCAATAACTTGGAGATGTTCCACCTTTAGATTACCTATGGGAGAAGAGTGCCTGTGTACAATCAAAAGGGGCTCACAATGCAGCTGCAAAGACAGCAAACGTCTCGGGCTGTGAGCCATTCTGCTTCAGTTATGCACAGGAAAATTGATCAAACTCCTCTCTGTAGGTATTTCCAAATTGTCCCAAAGCTATAAAGGTAAGCCTGATGGGTACAAAGTGAATCTCCTCCTGAGAGCTCTACCATTACCCTACACAGCTGCTACTAGTCAAGCTTGGAAACAGGATGCTGAAAGACAGCTCTTTGGTCCAATAAAGCTGTCAGGAAATTGCATGTGATGTTTTGCTCTGTCATATACAAGAGAATCTCTTTCAGACCCTCTGTGCCTCAGAGTACAGGAGAGCACCACGCTACCTGAGCCCACAATGCCATTGGAGAGATCAGCCCATGTCAGGCTCCATCCTGATAACCACCAGATAACCACTGCTTGAGCTCCATCCTTTGATCCTTGACACTCACTTGGGTCAGCAGCTGTCAGGCACTGGATGTGCCCTGCCATACCCCAGCTCTTACATGCTTTCAGGCCCCTGGAACAGAAAAGAGACAAATGCCCAGGGTATCACCCGCAATAGGGCTCTGGGAGCCAAATCCCAAATGCCAGCTAGTGGTGAAGGGGACCACTAATGCCACCAGGAGTGCTCCTTCAGCCTCTCTGATCTGTCAGTGTAGATATATATCCAGCTAAAAAGGGACAAAGGATTACAAATGGAGGCCAAGCAGAGTACCCTCATCACAAATAATGCTGTCCACATTGTGAATTATATTAGGAGGACGGTGGCCAGCAGATTGACAGAAATTATTATGCCAGTCTGCTCAACACTGGTGGCCTAGATATTTTGTCCTGTTTGGATCATCCAGTTTCAGAGGGATGTAAAATCTTGGAAGCATAAACTGAGATGGTGAGGGGCCTGGAACACCTAACCTAAGAGAAAAGGTTATAGGAGCTGGACTTGTACTCAGGTGATAGGCAATATAAAAGCAGACTACAGTTATTTGAATAAGAGCTTCAGAGACAGTGGAGCCAAACTTTCATACAGTTCCAGTAACCCACAGGCTGTGCAGATGATGAGGAAAGGCTAAAGAGGGAGCTCAGTGTGACAGCTCCTAAAAACAGGCAGAGCCATTCAGGAGCCAGAGCTGCTCTAGGCAGAATGCAGCTGCCCTCTCTCCTAAGTTTTCCTGGGATCAATAGCCAGAGGTCTCAGTTCAAGTCGAAGGTCAAGTGTTTTCATTGAGCTTCAGAAGTTGTTGTAACTCCTCTATGCTACAGGCTGCTCCAGAGCTATTTAAGCCATGCAGGGATGCTTTTAAACTTGTCCTGGCTGTAGTTTTGCATTCTTTCCCCTCCATCTCCCTGCACAATTCCCCTCCAAATGAAAGTGGGACCATGAACATCCTAATCCATCCCCAGTGTTTAAACTTGGATCACAGTTAATACAAAGGTTCTGGAGACAGCAAGTAAAACACCATATACTAGAATGTAAGAGGTTCCAAAGAAACATAAGGAAAAACTTCTTCACTGTTTACGTGATGGAGCCCTGGCACAGGCTGCCCAGAGAGGGTGTGGAGTCTCCTTCTCTGGAGACATTCAAAACCCACCTGGACAAGTTCCTGTGTGACTTACTGTAAGTGGCCTGCTCTGGCAGGGGCGTTGGACTAGGTGATCTTTCAAGGTCCCTTCCAACCCTTGAGATTCTGTGATATGTTAATTAGTTTTGAAAAGTCACACAAGTTCAAAGCCAAAACTTCCCTTCATCTGAACTCCGCATAACTGCTTAGATGGAGATCTGACTCTCCTGTCTGGCTGATCCACGTGCTTTTAAGTGGTGACCCCGTATTGATGTGAGAGAGTGGGCTGTCTGTTGCACTGCAACGGCTAGCTGCAGTCAGACTTCAGGTCTGCCCAGCTTGATGCTTGCTCTATTGTTACTGAAATATTGGACTTGGGATGTTCAACTCGAACAGACTTTAAACTTTGCTGCTTGACCCAGCTTCTACCTGACAGCTTGCTCTTGCTCCCAGTTACACGGAAAACCAAGGCACACAGCATAGCTTATGACCCAGACTAGGGCTTAGGTGCTGTGAAAGACAAGTGAAACTGAGGTGAGTAAGGAGACCCACCTGAAGATGGGCTCCACCTCACTCCTTGCTCCAGGGCCCAGCTCCATGTCATCAGTAGTCACAATAGCTCAGTTCCTGAGCAGCTGCCTCTCACATTTACATTCAGGCTTTGCATGTGAATGTGATTTAGGGTCTTCAAGAAACAAGGTTGCTTGATCCTTTGGTCTCAGATAGTGGGTGCACAGGGAGGACAACGGAAAGAACAAGCAGCCCATCTTGCAATCTAACATGAAATAAGTGGGCTCAGCAGTGGCAGCACTGGCAGGAGGAGCAGCAGTCCCTTGGAGCTGTCTGGCCTATTTCCCAAAAGGGGCAGCAAGGCCTGTGTAATCAGGCTCAGCTGGTAATCAGGCAAAGTCCAAACTTGCATAAAGACTAAATTATCCCTTAGTCCTTCTAACTCAGGGGAAAGGATATTGATAGGGGAGGCAAGGATGGCTGCTGGACTGCAGCTGCCAGCAGCAGCCCATGCAGACAGAGAAACATCTTTCCAGCCAACCTGCCCCTCGCCCCATTGTCATTCAAAAAGCTGTCGGCTGTCGAGCAAAGAGCCCATGCAAATCCCCAGCGACCTGCACAGCCACACACCAGCATAGCTGCGGGCACCCTGCAGCCCTGGGGGGGAAATAACACCATCTGTGTCTGGCTGAATAACCTTGTTTCCATCAGCGCTGGAAGAGCGTGCAATATCCCACCATGGGAAAGGTAAGTGTCTGCCTCGCTGCTGGATTCAACCTTGGCAGAAGGGTTTATCACACCTTTAAAGCCCAGTGGACCCATCCCCACCTGTTCAAAAATCATAGCCCTCAAAGTTACATGATGATCTTTAAATGGCAAGATTTGATTTAAATAGACTTTTTTGTGTGTGTTTTTGGTTGGGGGGGGGGGGGGGGGGGGGGCTCTTTTTTACACTTTGGTTTCTGAACCTTTAAAACCTTCCCACAGATCACGACTTCAAGCTGCCCTCTGCAACTGCTGGGGCTGGTGGAAACCTCAGATTTTAAAAATGGAAAGCCAAGACCCGAATTTCACTCCATCAGCCACCTCCAATGTCCTCTGCCTCCCAGCCACCTCTCTTCACATTGCAGCCACTCTGCTGGCTGCGCAAACAGTTTGTGGGGACCATGCTGGAGCCCAGAGCACTGAAAAGGTCCTGGTTAAAACACTGCACAACAAAGAGGAGGACACTTTCATAAAATACAGAATGGTAGGGGTTGGAAGGGACCTTTAGAGATCACCTAGTCCAACCCCTTTGCTAAAGCAGGTTCACCTAGATCAGGTTGCACAGGAATGCATCCAGGCAGGCCTTGAAGACCTCCAGAGAAGGAGACTCCACACCCTCCCTGGGCAGCCTGTGCCAGGGCTCCATCACCTGAACAGTAAAATGTTTTTTTCTTATGTTTAAATGGAACTTTTTGTGTTCCAGCTTCTTCCCATTAACCCTTGTCCTGTCACTAGATGCAACAGAAAAAAGTGATGCTCCAACCTCCTGACACCCACTGTTTAGATATTTGTAAATATTAATGAGATTCCCCCCCAGTCTCCTCTAGATTAAATAGTTCCCGCAGCCTTTCCTCGTATGAAAGATGCTCCAGTCCCCTGATCATCTTGGTAGCCCTGTGCTGGACTCTCTCCAGAAGTTCACTGTCCCTCTTGAGCTGGGGAGCCCTGAACTACACACAGTACTCCAGACAAGGCCTCACCAAGGCACCTTCTTGAACTTCATTGACCCATTCTGTAGTGTAGCCCCATGAGAAGTTGCCATCGTAGCACATGGAGCAGCCACCAGAGAAACGACGCCACGGGTAAGGCAGCTCTGTGGTGGCTGGCAAGGCAGGTGAGGAAGAGACAGACAACGTGGCCTAGCAGAAAACATCTCTGCTCACGGGAAGCAGGTCGACGACCTTTTAAAGTGGTTTCCGACCTTTTAAAGTCGTTTCCCACCTCCAAGCATCCTGTAGGCCTCCGCCATAGGGTTCAGCTGCGGGCACTGCGCGGCGGGGGCGGGGGCGCGTGTATCCGCGGGGCGGCGGCGCCACCTGGCGGCCGAGAGAGGCGGCGGCGGCAGCGGCCAGGGCGGCGCTTCCCCTCCGCGGGGTGTGCGCGGCTCCAGCGGCCGCCGGCAGGGGGCGCGCCGCGGGGGACACACGGCGGAGGTGGAGCGTTAGGGCTGGCCCGGGAAGGTACCTCACGCCGTGGGGAGGTGCGAGAGCAAGGCGCTTGGCAGAGTCTCGTTGAAAACCTGCAGCTTCCTAAAGAGAAGGAGAATCAGTGTTGCTGCGTGGGTGACAGCGCCCCGTGGCTGGACTGTCGTGTAACAGTGGCGACGGGCTTGTTGAGGAAAGGTGGGCGCCCGGGTAGAGGTGGAAGCTGGGTTATTGCCCGCGTTACCGAGCTGCGCTGCGAGCTCAGCGCTGCTTTTGGGTGATGCAGTCCACTCGGAAATGTGACCCGAGACTGTCACCTTCATGAAGCAGGGCTTTGTCTGCATTGCTCCTGAGAAAGAAATCGGTGCCTGTGCATACGCTGACCGAGAACACCACATCCGCATTGTTCCCTGCCTGCCCCTTGCTGGCACTGGCTACGTTGGTGCCTTATGCTCTGTCCTGTGCTTGGGCAGCACCTGACACCATAGGTGCCTTCAGAGCTGAGCTTGTTGGCACACAAGAGTAATACTTGTTTTCTGTTTTCCTTTTTAAGGAAACAGACCCTACAGGACTTCAGGAACAGGCCAAGGGCAGAGAAGTCAAGGATAGCAGGCTTCAGGGAGCAACAGGGCAACCTGCTTCACCTACTTTGTGTCAGAGGAGATGACGAGAAAAATCCCTGTCTCCTGCAGTGACAGCCACACTGCCATGCAAGTGACACAGCAGGCTATATACCACCGACTATGAGACCCAAGAGCCACCAGCTCAATCTGTTGACCTGTCCCCCCTGCAGCAGTTACTCTTGGTGTTCTAACAACACCGAGACAAAGTCACTTTTGAGCTTCAGAGTTTGGGCCCTAATTTAGACTTCTGCAAGCAGACACTAGATCTGTGAGAAGAGACAGCCTTGATCAGCTATAGAAGAGCATCCTAGGAAACTAGAAATTACTGATGTGCATATAGCTGATAGTTTGTGGAAAACTGGTGCATATAGCTGATAGTTTGTGGAAAACTGTTGATGACTGGATGAATACTTCTGACCAGCGTACCCATCACAAATGAGCCATTAATTTAAAAGAGCAGACTCCCGTTACATATCATTTAAGAAGCTCTAGCTAACTAAATCTTGATGTACCTTTGGGAGCTGGGCTCTGATCCAGGAAGAGTGACCCACATGCTTAACTTCTAGCACAAGGGCAGACCTAATGGGATGTAAAATTAAGCAGAGGCCTAAGTAATTTCACTGGGCTCAGGGTGATACAGGCTAACACTTCAGAGAAGGTCAACGTCTTGCAGCATGTCAGCATCAGCAGGGAGACGGATGGAGTGTAGCTTCCTAATTTTACTTATGCTAATGAATTCCCCACCTGTGTCCAGTAATTTACGGGCAAAAAAAAGCCAACATACTGTCACTATGTAGCTATAGATAGCAGCTGGTCATAGTGTTTGGTTCACTAGAGTTCAATAAGTGAGGTCTCTCAAGGCCTGATGACTGTGGGCGGGTTTGGTAGCTCCTGTGCCATCTCTCTGGGTACCAGGCTCACCAGGTTTCCTTCACAATGCTTCCACTGGATGGTGGGGTTTACAACCAGATACTCAAGCAGTAGTCTCCTAGCTCTCATCTGAGATGCACGTTAAGTACGGGAAAGAAATTCTGGATAAAAATGAAAGTATCTCAGTTAAAAATGTCAAAAGAAATTCTTTCACTGTTTGGTCAGAACAGTTCATCAAATTAAAACACAACTGTAAAGTCCTTTATGTTACAGGATCTGTACTTTCTGCCACTAGAGAGTTTTAGCTGGATGTTTTTCAATTAGCACTTCAGTTAATGTCATTAAGGGCCTGCCTGAGGTGATTCTTGGGTAGTCTTCCCCTTCTTTGCATATGCAGTTATTTTGGTTCATGCTGTCGGTATAAATGATGCTGTTTGACACATGGAAGCCAAAATGACTTACTAAAGTATTAAGTGCTTGGAGTCTTCAGCAAATTTGAACAATATTAAATGCATCACTGAATCTGTCTCTGTTCTGATTTATTTAGCTGCCTAAATCTCTGCTTTTAATCAGGAAAAACAGTAATCAAAACGAACTGTAGGAGCAGCAGAACCCCAAAAAGTTTCACGTCTTCACAAGGCTAGCCTTATATATCTAATTGCCCGTCTAAACTCAAAAAATCTTCCATTTGCAAATTAGTGACCCAGAAATGGCTGCAGCCTGAAATGAGTCTTTAAGAAAGCTTTCATTCAGACAATATAGTAATATAAGCAGTCCAGAAATGTCACTTTATAGCAAAGTGAGCGTTTATATCTTTGTCAAAATGTCTCAGATAGCCCAGGGAAAGCTCTGTAATCCTCCTGGGAATCTTTGCCTGTGTACTAAATTGAAATGGAAAGAAAGGAAAAAGAAAAGCAAGGGGGGGGAAAAAAAGAGGAAGAGAAAGAGATTAAAAAAGACAAGAAAAATATCTTGACCGAGAGAGAATGGCTATATTTATTGATTTAGAGCTACCTTTGTTTCTTACTACTGGCTGGTAAGAACAGAGCACAATCTGCTGTGCTAGATCCTTTTAGATCCTCTTCTCACATATGACATTTGCCTGACTGCACTAACTAACAGCAACTCCAGCTCAAATTACTCCTTCCCTGCCTTGTATATCCACACCTGCTAATCTGGGGGGCTTTGTAGGAGCTTAGCTGCAGCCT